>NC_055676.1:7157339-7829963 GCF_017976325.1 Chelmon rostratus | reverse complement strand
TTCTAGCCTGCTGCTGTAGATGTGTGACTGACAGAGGAATGTACTGTTTGTGTGTATGTTACTCGGTCTGCTACCCAGTGCCTGCCAAGCTCTTCTCCTTCTTCCTTGCTAATTCTCCACCTGTCCTGGCATAAACATCTCTCATCAACTGCACACTGGTGAAGGTCTAAATGGAACCATGTTCCAAGCTGATTAATAAATTAGTCGATTAACCCAAAATTTATTAACAGCAATCATTATTATACCATTAACCATTTAAATCATCTGTTGATTTAAATGGTAGTAGTAAAAAACATCTTGGGATTTTGGACTGTTCATTGGACAAAACAAGCAATTTCCCAAAGGTCAAGAGGGATCCTTGTTGTTTAGAGGTTTTAGAGCATATCTCGTAACCAGAATGTCCATCTGAATCTGGCCAAGCAACATTAAATGCATACCACATCACTTGAAATATCCAATTTAAGGCAAAAATCAGTAAAGGTGAGTCCAACCGTAATGTTCATAATAATCACTCATTGCACCAGAAGTTGGTCTACAAACTGTGACGTTTACAACAATTAGGTTTAGTTGTAATCTGGAAGTTCACCTCCATTTTCTTCACCAAATGTCTTGTCTGTGTTTGTGTAAGGACTGTCTGGTCGTCTGACTGCTTGTGTCTCTTGCCCTGTCAGACTTCTTTTAAGTGATGTCACCATGTTTCCAAATCTCAGCAATTAACATAGTGAGTACAATGATATTGTTAGAAATGATGACCAAACCTACAAAAAATAGGAGCAGATTCCATTTACAGGAAAGTGTGTGAACAGGAAAAAGAGGAAAAAGCGGTTCTGCAGAACAGTGGGTTATTAATTCATTGTTCGTTTCAGTTTCATCTGTTCCACTAAAATCCAGTTGCTTTTATGTAAAACCTGTATAAACTTTTCTTACTGAAATAGGGACTCTGGAACAACTTGAGAGACTGAATGTTGTAAAAGGTCAAAGCAACAAGTCTACAAATAGTGCAAAAGTACTGAAATAGTGACAAGGAGGAGTATCGGGAAGCTGGATAACTTCACAGAGAAAGGCAAATATAGCGAGGTTGAGTCAACATTCGTGCTGGAGGCTGGGCAGGGTGATCATTGTGAGCTTATCTTCCAACCGCTAGAGAAAGCCAGATATCTGTGTGCCAGGTGACTGAGGCTGCAAACGAGGAGAGTGGTGTTTCAACTACAAACACTCTCTGTACACTGTCTAAGCACTGTCTCTGTGTTGTTGTGCTTTGCAAAACCTGACCACAAGTTTGCACCTCTCATTTCCTGGCTTTAGCATTATATTGATGACACAAACAGATCATAGGCAGTATGCAATCCATGACAGCAAAAATGACCCCATTTTACTCTAGGGACATTTAAAACTGCCTGCTGAAAGGAAGTAATAACACATAATAATACTCTAAAAGGCTGCGGTTCACTTTACAAAATGCCAGGTAATGCTATAAAGCACATTATTTAAATAGGTTAATATTAGTCCTGGGCAGTAACTCGATGTTATCAAATATTAACTTTCAGGGATGTCATATTCCGATGATAACACCCTGCTTTCACAGTACAAAATGATGGTGTCCAAATGAAAGAGTCCAAGCAAACTGTTGCTGTCAACAAATTACTCAAGATCTCTGTTTCATGTAGTGAGAGTCATGCTTAACTGATTTCAGCCATATAGCCAGATGCCTAGTTAAATGGACCCTTTAAAACGTCAGTTTTCACTCTGTACCAGGTATCATCAACTCCTCCCCCCACTCTCCAAACTAGGTACATTGTCTATGTGGGTCAGCAACTTAAGCTACATGTTTTCATTATGTTCCTCTGGGTCTGCTGCCCCAAACTCCACACCACTTACTTTCCACATATTGAGTCACTGAACGCCACACTAGAGAAATACTCCAAATTAAAGTCACTTATTCAAGCAACGCACATTAAATACATGACACAGTGAAAAACTAGAAAACACACAACTTACGGACATCATGGTGAACTTGGTGAGCGCAGGCTAACACGCAGTTTCAGCAGTAACTCACAAAACATTCCCCTCTTTGTTGTTCGAGTGCAGTGAAGTACGAGCCATTTGTCAACTGTAGCACAGCGCAGCCAGCGACCCAGCTCCTCGCTCACTGTAGCAGAATGAGGCTGCCGCGTGACTTCACAAGACGAGCCGAGGGCTGACGGTTAGTGGAGTCTTTCAGCAGCTGGCAACAAAGACCCACTGCGACTACATGATAAAATAGTGATAAAAGTCCGATTCTAGCCGTCCGGAAACCGAAATGTTATCGTCGACATCGAACAGAGAGTGTGCAACTGACAAATGCATCCATTTATAAGCAAGAGTTAAACTAGCTAACGTTAGCCGAAGAGTGCAGTAGATGGACGCTAACACGACGCGACGCATGCGCAGCAGCCACCGTTTTCAACAACAACTATTTGGATCACGTGACAGACGGAGGTGGCCGAAGGCATTCGCCGCCTTTCGGCTATGATTATTATTTTGCAAGAGCCTTGTTGCGATTATGTTTTTGCTATGGTAAATCTTAATCTTTATTAGATACAATATTTACATTTTGGAGACTTTAATATACACTGTTGTTTATTTTTTCACTGTGCATTGAATGTTTGGCAGAGAGCTCTTACCAGATTGGCCATGTTATTAATTTACATGTTATGTCCCTCATTTAACATACTTCTTTAAATGTTCTTGGTACTTGTCTGTTTTATGGATAATACAATATTGTTATTATTATTATTATTATTGCAAAGTGGATGATGTATTTTGCTGCCCCGGCCTTCATCTGATTTTCATCACCATTGAACAGCTTTTACTGGCTGCCTTTTCGTATGATCAGTTTTTAGGACAAATGAGAATTTAGAAATTACAGACTATTTACACTTAGATCTGGCTATGGATCAGCTGTGTCAATGCACTTTTTAATCTAAAATAAACTATTAATACAATAGAGAAATAATAAGCCATTAATGTTTGCTCTTATGCATTGCACTTTGAATTGCCTTGCTATAATGCTCATAGTTTTTTATAAGCAAAGGGAAGGGGGGGGGCATGCTTTGGAGGCATGTCCCATTTGAGAACCACAAAGCTGACTCTTGTCATATAATTTTATTGTTAAACTGTACAGTACAACTTGCACTGTAAGTTGAAATATTACATTTACTGATTGAGGTGCTACTATTAGTATCTGCATACTGCACCTGTAAACAGTTTACAAGTAGAAAAATACAAAACCAGACACCACTCATCAATATGTGAGGAAGGAAGAATGAAAAGTAACACAGAACAAGTGGGGCTTCATAAAGCTATAGTACCTTTTGGTGGAGAAGAATTCAACAGAATTAGGATCAATAAAGGCAGCGTGAAATGACTTCAGGGAGCTGCTGCTGACGCAGCATTCTTGGAGATGAGAGGAATTGCACATATTTTCTAAAAGAAAAATAAAAACAAAGTTCAACAGTTCCAGTGTCCTTACTGTTTTTAAAAGCTACATTTGTATACATCAAGTGCACTTAGCACAGTCCACAGGAGACAGAACAGGAAGAGCTGCATGAGCACATCCTGATGTCCTCCCTGACAGAGAAGAAGAAAGTCCGTTACAAGCTCCTGGAAGGGGTGGTGAGAGTCCAGTTTGTCTAAGGCATGCATTCAGAATAACATAAAGCCAGAATACCATTGTTTGGGTGACTGTCTAACAGTACAAGCAGTTTGTCTGTGAAAGTTGAAAAATTAAAGCTCCAAAATAAAAATACAAAATCTGGAAAAGACGTGGCAACTTGATCTACGGTCAGGAGCCAACCAGCAAAGTTTTTTCTGAATTCACAGAATAGAAGTGGAGTTTGTACTAAAATGTGACTAAAATAAGACAAACACATGAAAAGTCACACAAACTTTTGATACAGCAGTTGTGCTTAAGATTTTCAGTTGCATTAGTTTCCCACAGAAAAGTACACAGTAGGGCTGGGATACGGTTAAAATCATTATAATTATGACCTGTAAATTAAAGATATTTTCTAATCAATATATGACACAATATGACAAATGTATTCAAAATCAGATATAAAATAATCAGACTGATGTTCACAGGAATGAATCATGTTCCACTGTTTAGAATTACATGAGATCAATCTGTTCAAATGTGCAAAACAAAAGCTGCAGTAATTCATTTTGTTTTAATCACAACTTGCTCAGATGAATTAATTTAGAAAAGGTTAAAATGTTGAATTATCACCCAGCCCTTGTACACAGACAAAGAAAAATGTCTAACAGATAATTGAACAGACGCTGAATCATGAATGAAGTTTGAGCAAAAACAGAGCTCAGATGAACTTATCATGTTGTCCAAATGAGCTCTATTTTATACACACACACACACACACACACACACACACACACACACACACACACACACAGTAGATATGCACTCAGAAACCCAAGCACTCTGTAAAAAGTGCTGTGTTGTGCACATGTATGTTTATCATCTGCAAAGACTGAAATTTCAGAGGATTCTCATTTCACTAATGTAACACTAAAAGAAGTTAAGGCAACAAACAGGAGAAAAAATAAGATAAACGAGATGTAAATATATACAGCAGACCCCCAGTCAGTGCATTGCACAAGCAGGGACTGTGTGAAGTATTTCAGTTTGCATGGCTGTTATGTTGAGCTCCACTTCCAGGACAAGTTGAGATAAGCTTGTACTAGTGATGACCACTAGAGGGCAGAGAAAGACTGCATCAGTACTGCAGTCCTCATATCCAGCTGTGGGAAAATTGAGCCTCATCTGCAGAGACATTGTGCTCTGAATACAAAGCTGCTGTCAAAGAAAAAACTCTCAGCTATATAACACAAGGTGATGGTACAGAGATGATATAGAACTTTTTTTTAAGATAATTCATAAAAACAAGAGCACGTCTGTATTTTGTTTGTGTTGAACTGAATTTTCTCAACATAAATGACCGTATCTAGAAACAAAACATTTTTAAATATAAAAAAGTAAATGTTCCAATTGATTGATTCATGTAAATGAAAACAACATTTAAACCTATATTGATTTTGTCAACTGTGTCTGACCGGCAACCTCTAATGATAGTATTAAAAAAAGACATTAGAACAGACAGCAGTGCATGATGCCGTACACATTCACACATAGACCACCAATTTTCATTGGGACTCATGTTTCCTCAAACGAAGACTTCAACCATCAGAATAACTTTAAAGATGATATAATCACAGAAGGGTCCCACACACTGCTTTTAACTAGCTTTACAATCAAACCACAGCCTCTGGCAATAAGTTCTCCCTTCAATATCCAGCATGAAGACAGCTCCGCCCTGCTGATGATGAGGACGACTGAGACACAAACAGACAGCAGTGGACCACAATAACAAGTGCACAATTGGAACAAGACTGCAAAAAGGCCAACATTTGATCTTGTCAAACACGAGCCTTCAGTAGACCAAAATCATTTTCAAGGCATCACAGATGCAAAAATTCATTGAAAAAAAATGTTCTTTCCCTGCCCCACAAAAGAAACACGTTCAATCACTGAATATTCTAAATTCTGTACGATGATCCAAAATACTTCTTTTAGGCACAGTGATGGTCACCCATTCTGTCTGACACTACCTGGTGGGACACGAGGTGAAATTAAAACTTATATTCAATATAAGATATGATCCCTTTTTACGTATTACAGGACATAGAAACAATCTTTGGGGTGTTCCGGTGTGGAGTTATGGTCCATCCTCTTTAACCCAGCGTGTCTCTGTCCTGATTTGTTGAGAGGCAAGTGTAGACAGGTAAGGGTGGGCGTGGCCACGGTGCTTCATCACCTTCTTCTTCTTTACTGTCTACTGCTGAAACTGGAGTTGGCGCTACTGCAGCTTTCCTCGTAAGTGGGTGGGGGCTCTGTAACACACAAAGCCAAAAAAAGTCAGTAATGCAGGTGAAGCTAGCCTCTGTTCCACCAGCAGTTGGTGTCTAAGTAAGTCATGACAGTGTGACAGTAAGCCAGCATGCACAATAGAAGGACCCTGAAACGGATGCAGCTAAATGGAATAAAGCCATCAATAATTTCATCATTTGGACCTGTGTTTTTTCTACTGAGACATGTCAAAATGTCACCAGTGTCCTCAGTGAAAATGCCTATTTAGCATTTATCAACAAAACTGATGGAATATGTTGTTGAATGAACAAAATTTTAGCCTTGTTACAGATAATAGTAGATTATTCATTGCCCTTTGAGACAGGCAGAGATATGTTTTTTTGCCACCAATCAGACCCCAACCTGTGCTTAATGTGGTTTTGACACCTTTCAGATCTGATATCAGAGTGAAATATTATAGGACTACATATTGCAGGATTTCAACTGTGACTGCTTCAGCAACCACATTTGACATACTCAAAGTTGAATTTTGCATTCATGCATACTGAAGCACTTGCAGTCAGGTCATCCGTCATTTGCTTTCATTTGAAATGCAAAAGTATGTGTATTCAAGAGCATGTACCATATCAAAGTGTTGACAGCATTAAAACAAAACAACTGGTGCCCTATGTTCCAAGCTTAACATAGGGCAGACCTGACGGTAACTTTGTTGCACAGTAAAAGAAATCTGAGGATTTTGTCAGCATTATGACCTCACAGGTACCCATACAGGTTTGATAATAGTAACTTTGAACACACAGCTCTGGTGTGTTACTGTTTAACATGTGACTCGAGCCAAGTGATTATGAGATAACTTGTGTATGTCTTATTAAGGTCATATAACAACACTCATGGCTCAACATTAGTCAGGGTTCATCTAATTCTGGACATTGAACTTCAGACAACTCATTACTTGATTTGATTGAGCTGAAGACATAAAATGGATAAAGGACTATGAATGCTTTATCGGCCAACAATCAGATTTTTTGAAGAACTAACCATGAGGGTAGTCCCAGCTGCTGTACTCTGGAGGGAGGATGAGAGAACAGGAAGTGGGGACAGGAGTCACGTTTCCCTCAGTGAAGAAAGGTATGGTGGCCCCGGTGGACACACAGAACAGGGGAGCAGACGCATCGGGCCGTCTGTGGCTGGGAGGGAGGGCTGCGCCGGGTGCGTGGCTGAAGGCGCTGGGGGACATGGTGACCGGCTGACCTGAAGGATCCTGCTGAGAGTGACTCTTCGTGGAAATCTCCTCACTGACCACGGCCCCTGCACACAGCCCCTCCTCTGGCTCCTCCTCCGCCGGTGGGGCGCTTGGTGTCACGCCTGCCGCACTGGGCGCGATGGTTGCACCGCAGTGGACTGGACTGGGGGGCATGGGCCTCGACGGAGACAAGTTTACCGCAATGTTCCCAATGTAGACTGGCAGCGTAACGACGGCGTCTGGAGATTTCAGTGACACCTGTAACACAAACATGGCTTAGGAAGGGAGCAAATGCCACTGCCGCTGCTGGAAGTCCCCAACAAATGCACTATTTACTCCTATTTTGAGTAATGTTGGACAAGAAATACAATGCCCAGGAAGTTTTCAGGCTTATTACAAATGATACCAGGTGTTTTTAGAGATTTCTGTTTGGTAGGAACCAGTGGGCGACTTTTAAGCACTCTGATCATTCCCAGTTCTTGTAGTGGGGACATGATAAAAATGTTTTTATTAGAACTATGAAGAAGCCTCTTTATATTCTTTGCAAGCTCCTGCTGAATGAGGATGAATTTCATAATTTCATAGATTTGGTATAATTCTAACAACATTCTTACATGTTTAATGTAAGAATGTTTAAAAAAAATTATATTGAATATTAGAGAGAGGAACAGTACTCTATTGTGAGTTTACAATGAGTGGGCGTCATTAGTAATTCACTGGTTTCACTCAGGAAGCTTTGAATACAGTAAACAAAGGTATTATGCATCAGCGTGCCGAGAGCTGGCCTGTCAGACAACAAACCAGGACGAGCTGAAAAGTACATGCACCATTATGTAGCTGCCATGTAGTATCCACAGTGTTCACAGCAGCAGGGACAGTGCTGTGCTTTAAGTATGCTCCACTAGCTGAAGGGAAAATGAACTTCGGAAGTTCAGAGGATCAGTATGCACACTCTCTGACCTGAATGAAATAGTCGATGTCTATGAGGCTGCAGCCGGCCAGAGCTGACTGAGGAAGAGGAGGGACGATGATCTGCTCTCGCCACTCTGCGTGTTTTCCTGCTTTCACTCCGGCTCCCTCCACCTCTGCGATGGTCCGCAGGTCAAACAGAGGCCGTTTGGTCTTATAGGTCACTTTCTGGTTTGACAAAAAAAGACACAGACACAGACATAAAAAGATGTGACGGTGACTTCAAACCACTTCACCCACCTCTTAGCTTATTGCAAGAAAAAGTGTTCCTTTGAAATAGATCAAGAAAACCTCTATTACGGTTATCTTGAGGTACAGAGACACTTTATGTGCACCCACATGAAAGGATTAGCTCAATGAATGGTGATGTTTGAAGCTTCAGAGTCCCAGCAGAGAGTTATACTACATTTCTCAAAGGTCAATACCCTCTAAAATGGAAATTTCTGGGGGGCAGTGCACACTTATAATAGAGCTCATAACAATAGTATTTGGGATGGGTCTAGGCTATGAAGACACACATTTGCAGCCTGGAGAGGTGAAATAATGTTAATGGTCTTTGTCAGTTGCTGTGTTTCTCATTTTTTCTACTTTTATTTAACAATCTATTTCCTTTTGAACGACTCGAATTGAAAATCCAAGTTAGCCTGTCGAGAGAAAGGTGCAGTGGTAAAAAACATTACTGCTACTGACTATATTCAATAATTTACCTGTATGAGACTGGCGAGTACACATCCCGTGTCCTTCCCAGACTTGTTGTGGATCTCAGTGGCTAATTTGATGACCTGACCGGGGATGTATCCCCTCAGGTCACTGCGAGCTTTCAGCATCAGGGTCCCCGTCTTCACCAGGAGGTAGCTGAACTTCTTAGTGGTCACAGCATAACTTGGATGCTGCGGAGACAGAGACAGAGGATAACTGTTTGTTAGTGCGCCATCAGTGATTAAAAAGTCTCATTAGCTAATGGTGTGCTGATAATTTATTCCTGCTTAACTCCAGAGAACCAGAAGACTCTGACAGTCCTGATGGGAAAAGAGAGTATGATAAGTAAGTAATGCAGCGGAGAAAAGATGAATTAGATCCTGCTCTGGCATGAAATCAAATAAGCCTCAACCAAGACAAAGGTTGATCAAATGAAGAGATGCATTACAGCGTTTCAAAGTCCTGTCTTCTCTTCTGTCTGTACATGAACAACTTTATTCACTCCTGGGTTTACTCAGCAAGACTTATTGTGGAAAGGAATAAAAATGAGCATACAGATAATTAAAAAGTAGGGAGATTTGTGCACCAAACGCTTACTTCAATGTCAGGCACCTCATTGAGGTTAAGCAGGTTGAGTAGGTAGAAGGGCCTCTGGGCTTTGTAGTCCTTCGAGAAGCGGGGCGTGTCAATGGCCGCCCTCACGCGGTAAATAATCTTCCCAAAGGGTCCCTCAAAGGAAGTCGGAGCAGCGACTGAAGAGAGAGAGGATTGGGAAAAACGACAGACATTACTTTGACATGAAACACATGTTGGGTGTAGTGATCCCAACATTAGCTTTATTATAAATAGGTAACAAAAGTAGCACTTGTTAAACAGGGTTTAACAACTTCAGTAACCCATAAAAATACAAAATGCTGCTTTGAATTAAACTGAACATGAAACACAGCCTTTCATGTGCATAACTATCGCAAAAACTAGTCTTTTTTATTGAAACTTATGACACTACAAGGAAAATAAATTCAACTTCAAAAGTCAAATACATATCTCATTGCTTATTAATCATAAGAATTAAAAAAAGGAGGGGGGGAGAAAGAAAATAAAGAAAAAAAGGTTTGACTGGTTTAGATTTGTTTTTCAACAGAAGCTCAGTCAATTAACATGTGTTCATTATTAAAAGATGGCAATAATGCCTGACAAAGCCAGATTCATTAACATTTAAACAGATTTTATTTTCTGTTGTTACCAGCAGGGGAAAGACAGAGCTGAACTCTTTGTCCTCAACCATGCAGACCTCCATCAGAGCTGTCACAAGATAAAAGGAGAATTTCACACTAATTCCTGCACATCTCATCTTGAACTGAAAGGACGATGGTGGTTTGTGTGACTTGAGGAAAGGGCGGTGAGAGAGACTGGAAGGACTGAAATTTAAGAAGAGCAAGTAAAAATAACTATTTGGGACAGACAGAAAGAACGTCTTGGCATTGTGAGAAGTACACACAATTTGCATAAAAATTCCAAAACAGGATGTACAAAAAATGATAAATGTGTTGTCAACATAAAAGCTAAGCCACTCTCACCCTCTTCTAATGTGTCCTTTTTTTTCCCTGATTCTCATTCAGATGTCACAGAGGCAGGCGGCTACTCCAGGGACAAGTCTGCTGCTGCTGTCAATAAGAATTAGCCTTGAGATGTGGGTGTTGTTTTGTTGCAGACAGCTTGGTTGCAAGAACAGAGCTGTGGATGGACTGACGGGGGCAGACTGAAGCAGTAGGATGACTTTCCCTGGAGACACAGCTCACTGAGCTGCTGCTGGCTGCTGATACTTCCTGCGCTCCTTTGAGCTCAGGCAAAGACCTTCCTCTCACTCCTCCAGAGCTGCTGCTGCTGTACTTCAAGGTGCCAGCTCCATTTCAAAATGATGTCGGCACCTTTCGTTTTTCAGGATGAACTTAGAGTATGTATCTATGACACCTAATAAGCATTTGTTGTTTTGCATGTCAAAAGTGGTCTTTGCATTTGCATTGAACTGGGCTACATTTATTTTGAAAGTGAGTCGTTCATGGTCCTCAGAAGATAAATCCTAATGATTGGTGGTCCTGACATTTCCTCTTGCGCCACCACGAGGCTCACATTTGCTATTCTTTGTGAAATGTCTCAACAAGTGTGGGATGTACGACCGTGAAATTTGGTACAGACACTAGTATTCCCCTCAGGATGAGTTGTTATCTCTTTGGTGAGCCGATGACTTTTGAATTAGCACCATCATCAGGCCAAAATTTCAATTTGTGCAATATTTTGGTCTATGATGAAATACCTGCATAACTAGCTATACCTTGTGTCTAGTACTGACTAGCATAGTGAACGCGGTAAAGCATTGTCATTGTGAGCATGCAAACGTGCTGATGTTAGCATTTAACTCAAAGCACTGCTGTGACCCAGCAGAGCTGCTGGCATGACTGCAGAGTCAGTCTTGTTTGGATGTCTACATATAAACACCATCTCAAATGACGATACTTCAATATGTAGTTTCTAATTGCAAGTTAAAATACAGTCCCTGAAATACTATTGAAACAATGGTTATTTGTAACCTTGATGTCTAAAAAATGTTCACTTTAAACCTTCAATCATTTGACCTGTCAATCACCAAATCAATGCTTACTTGACTAACATAAGAAATAGATCTTGACTTCAGAAGTGTGCAGATCAAGTAGAAAAGGTTTTGTTTGCTGAACAAGGATGTACATCAGCTGTGAGAAGAAATCCTGCTTAGAGCTAACCCTTTATTTGATTTCAGCAGTTCTTGCTTGGTCACATTTCTTTGTAGTAGTTTGTATTGCAGCTAGCAACACCTCCACATCCAAAACCCTCCCCCCAGCTCAGTGCTGATGTTTTGAAGTGCATGACAGTTGACAGTTTAATTTCATAGGAGGTTATATGGGGTTTTTCAAGCAGCCCTTGTCTTCTGCCATAGAATCAGATAATCAGCTGCTCACTGGTTATTCTCTTTTATTCTGTTTATGTCTATGAAAACAAGGATGCTTACACGGTAGAGTTAGCAGATGCTCATCTACAAAGGTTTATAGCACGCTGTTACAGTGTATCACTTGTTTTCATCTCCTTTGTTCTCTCGTCTCTTCCTGAACTCGTATCTCATGTCTCTTTGAAATGACGCCATCCACATTCATCTTACCCTATTTATCCCTCTAAGTGTCCTTGTACTGAGTTCATCTTAGCCCACGCCTTCCTCTTCTATTTCATTTTCTTTGTTCCTGCAGTTAGAAATGATCAGGCCAGAACAACACCTGATGCCTAAACTCCAGATAAACAAGCCGGGCTTATCAGAGGAAAATTCAGTCCCTGTACAGCTTTGTTAAATAGGAAAATGTCGCAGTCTAGTATATGGCTGGACTGTGTATGGCCAATGTGCCATATTGTGTCTAAATTGTTAGACAGATAGGGTCTGAGTCTATAATGTCAATTTCTGGATATCAAATGTTCACCTGCAATTTTTCTGTAGTGGTTCTAGTAATATCACATAACAGCATATCACATAATATGGTTTACATTCGACATAAAAAATGTTAGAAATGCAGTTGCAAGAACAGTGCTTTCCATTCATATCTTAAGATGTTTGATTAGAAAGAGAACTTATTGTAATTATAACTATTCCAATTATCCATCAACTCCACCTGGTCTTTCATTTCTTTCCATTTGCAGGACAAGCCTTGTTTTCTCACTCTGTTTTGAATGAGGCATAGACCACGCCCTGCTACGTCCTTATCCATTCCTTTAACTAGCTGAAGAAACAAACATTCAAAACATTTTCATTGATCTTCTACCTATCTGTCAACCTTCATCATTTCTGCTTATTTTCTAACTTTTCCTCAAATAAAGAATGCAAAGTGGTTATCAAAATAACAGACTTAATGACTTGATTTGCCATAAATACAAAAGGGCAGTAAGATATCAAATATATAAAAAACACAAGATATGCAAGGTACAAGGTACTCTACTATCAAGCTAGCTGCTAATATTTTGTGGCTGTTGATTGCTCTCCCTCCAGCCAAAGCTTATAATGTTCAGTAACAAAATGACCATAAAGTTGAATCAACACTTATCTAAAACAGTTTCAACAAAAACTCAACATTACAACCTCCATAACAGTAGGATTTACTGACTGCACTCATGTAGTACCTTTATCCTAACAACCGTGTACAGTACTTTACAACCCTTCTCATTCATCCAAGCACACACTTTCATACACTGATGATGACTGAGCTGCCACAAAGTTGCTGACCTGCACAGCAGGAGCAAACTGGGGTTCAGTGACTTGCTCAAGGACACTCTGGCACGGTGTTAGGAGCTGAAACACCACCGTTGTAATGTTTGCACTGTACCTGCCATATCTGCATTAAATGAAAGTCATGGGTTTATATGAATTATTCACTTTTTACTTCCCTTAAAAACAACATTGACCCATTACTGTCAGTGCAAACGCTGCAACACACATCTAAACAAACTTTACAGCCTCTATCTCTCTGTCTTTGAGCTGGAAATGCTCTTAAGTTACTCAGTGTTCACATGTAATACCAACATTCATTGTACATATTTTCTATGTGCTTTGATGTTGACATTTTTTCATCCTGACACACGAACATTTCTTAAAGGGTATAAAAACCTCATCATCATCATTCCTCAACATCATCATCATCATCTACTCTACAAAGTCAAAAAGTCAGGTTGGCTCACTCTACTTAGAGACCTGATTTGCTTCAAGTCAATTTTTAAGATATTAAAGAGCACGTCAGTCTGCTTGCTGCACCAGCAGGGGGCATTAGGAGACACTTGAGTCTCCAAAGAGCCACTTATCACAACAGGAGAGTTAACATGCCCTGTGCTGTAGCTGAGAGCCTGAAAGGAGTGGGGGGCGAAGCATGGGGGCATGAAGACCAATTAAACAGTGACTGCACAACAGGAGAGGGAACTAAAAATAACCCGAACTCCCACTGTGTTTCAGCCCACGCCTGAGAGAATGCAAGATACCAGACAGACACTGTGTGGTCTCACAGGTGGCAAATATGTTAAAACGATCTTTGTGTTATTTGGACGGTTGTGGCGTTGCAGTTTTTTGTCAACTAGGTCTAAGTCAACAAGTGATGTGTGGAATAAAGGTGCATTATCATGTTAAGACATCATAATGGGCGTGTTCCTCTCAAATCTTTAAAACATTAACTGCGCAATGATCCTTCAAACAACGCTGGTATCACAGATCTGCATGCGTCTGCTTTGTGTCCCAGACAAAGGACTTAAGGCTGAACACTGTAAGTACACATGCTAGAAAAAGTCCAGTGTTATCAGACGTTATCACACCTGTACGCTCCTTTCACTGACGTCATCTGGCCCACTGATAAAGCAGGTCCAACTATCATGGGAACTGAGGCTGTGCCCCAAATATTGGAGGAATGAGGTTAAACAGGTCATCGAGGTTAATCACACTCTCACCTGGAATGAGAAACTGGAAAGGGAAACTGTGTTCGCCTGGTGCCAGAGTTCCTGTAAAAGAGGAAAGTTTATCAGTTTCACAGTAACAAAAAAACTACAACTACCTACTACCTGCTGGTTATTTGCCTCCATCAACCAGTCAAGCTACATTTACATTCATACCTGTGCAGACTCATATAATACATGTAATGAAGTCTAAGGAGGAAGGAATTCAATAAAAGGAATTCAGTGTATTTTTTGGTGAAATGGAAGTTATCACTATGTTGACATGTATGATTCTATTGAATAATTTCCAATGAGAAACATGCTGTCTTCACTTTGAGACTATTTTTCCAGAGAAGTACAGGATGGAAGTTGCTGCACAGAAACTACAAACTGGATAAGTGGATGCTTCACACACATCTTCAACCCAGTCACCACAGTTTGAAGGTGGACTCCCAAGATTACTGTCAGCAACTCAGTGTCTGACCAAATGTAAAATGTGGTCACAGCCTCCCCTCTCTGTTCCTGAGTTATGGTGTTGAATAATGGCCAGAAAAGTGTTTCTGCAGAACATTATGATCTCACAGTGAAGTTGACCTTTGACCTTTTGAATATTAACTGTCATCGCCTCATAAATTTATCCTAGGAGACATTTGTGTGAAATGTTATCATGATTTGCATATGAATTCCTCAATTATGGCCAAAAAATGTGCTGTGTGTGGTCAAAGGTCACTGTGACCACACACAGTTCGTGCCAAAGTTGAAAAAATTCCCTTAAGGCGTGAGATACAGTGTCCACTAGAATGGGATGGACGGACAGACGGCTGGACAGACAGACATACGAATGGGTGGATGCACAGACAACCTGAAAACATAATGTTTCCAGCCACGGCTGTCGTTGGCTCTGAGGCATAAAAATGCTAATGACTTTCACGGGTACACATGCAGAGTTTGGTGAGTTTGTTTGGATCTATTTCGACTCCACATATCCCATTGTAAACAATGGCCTGTGGGCCTGTGCCTGTGGGGCTCACCTACTTTCCCAGTGGACGGAGTTTCTGAGACAAACAGCCTCTGCTGTTCAAAGACAGCTAAGCCGAGACGTCTTCCGTAGCGAACTAAACTAGCGACTGAAACCAATCAGCCAGCATCAGAGGAAGTGATGAACTGTTGCTTGTGTAGCTGGCAAAGTTGGAGCATTTCTCAGCAACTGAATCAATGATTTACAAGCACAGTGAGACCAGCAGTGATCGACCCAAGACTGAGTGCATTTTTCTCCTGTTAAAACATCTACAGGTCAACACCATTGTGCCAAGTCCGCCCTTGTAGATTAAAGGGAAAGCCTTCTACATTTTCACTCTACATTTTTCTGCCTGACAACAAATCTGACAATAAGATCAAAAGCAACAACTCTGTTTATCCTTCGAAACTGGTCACACATATATTATTCATTTTCTAAGCAAGATAACACATGGAGCCAGATTGTGCGATACCTTTTACCTACTCTCAAACCAGAATTTGGAAACACAGACTATACATAATAGAAAGTAAATACATAGATACATAATAGAGAAAATGAATTAAAATGTATTTTTACGCATTAGGATTCAGGGTTCCATCAAGCAGCACAGGTAAACTGAAGCAGACCTCGTAGTGTTTTCAGAAACATATGAGGCATTCTGAGGATCTCAACAGGAAATGCACTGAAGTACGAAGAGGCGTTTTGGAATAAAACAAACTCTGTTAAGTACATGTTGTCTGAATAAGAATTTTTACTCATGAAATAGAAGCTCTTTCATCTCACTGGGTTATTATGCTGCTTGCAGCGTTCACAAATGGCACCGGCTGGCTACAGCACTCCACCCAGGGAGCAATTTCAAAACTTTGAGTTTGGTAAATTTGTGTTTGTTGTTGTTTCTTCTTTCTTTTCTTTTCTTTTTAGTGTTTTCCGAGCTTATCATGGATTCCAAAGTTTCCACTCGGCTTTGCGGACACCAAATTCCAATTTCACAAAGTCCTCAGATATACAAAGCCTTGAATATCATGATACATAACACATGACATGCGTTTACTGTATGTGTCTGTCTGTGTGTCACACTGAAATGAAGTCTTTGAAATTATTACAGGGCCGACAAAACAACTCATTGTATTTGATTACACACTCTGTAGCTCTGAACTCAGCAATGATCTACTCACTCAAATTTGGCCTCTTGCTCTATTGATTTTATACTGTAATAATTTTCATACTTGTTTACTTCACAAGCTCTGCTAAATTGAGAACAAGAGCACCAATATGGGCTTTTCCATCCCTGTCACACTGAGAGCACCTTGAGCCAGCTGAGTTATTAATTCTCTAGATGAGCTGACAGCCCAATTAAATTCTTCAAGACAGCAACATGTCTCACCTCATTAGGGACAGGCACAACTTTTTCCGCTGGTCTCAGTTTCCTGAGGGGAAGCGCTGTGTGTGTGTTCATTTGCATCATGTTTAGTGCTAGAGGAAGCAGTCGTGCTCTGAACCAGCACTGAGCAGGTGCAACAGCCACTTTGTATATTCAACTGCACAGAGCCTGGCTAACACAGGTACAGGCAGGAAAACTTTTTAATGGCACAATGAAAGAAAACGATTAGCATAGAGGTAGATTAGTTTACATATTCTATAGAGCAAGCTGTAAGAGATTCTCAACCTCAGGTCACTAACCCCATTTGACTATCCATCTAATCTAAGATGAATCATAGACAATTTAAACCCATTTTACCTGCTGCACTAATGGATAAAAGAAGACAGCGTTACACTGGAGGGACAAAACAAACATATCAGCAATATCAGTAATTTGCAAGTTAAAAACAAGAGTCCAGCTTTCAAAAAAACATTTAAACTGAACTTAATAACGTAAACATGAAAATACTTCCATAAAACTTATAGTTCGTGGACCCTGGAGGATGAATAGTAATGACTTTGATGCCAAAATGAGGACAAAATGTGGACCTTTCACAGTTATGGTTTTCTACTGCACCAGTGGAAAAGCTCCATGGGAGCTGTAGTTCTTTGAATGTGAACAAACCAATCATCCTTCAACTTAATAACAATAACAAAGGCCTTTGATTCTTTATACGTTTTCTTTCCTTAGTTATGCTTTTTTGCCACATGTTGTCTAAATATAATGGAAGATGATATGTAAAAGATACTGCACTTAATAATGCTGCTGTGTTTAAAGTCTGTTCTCATTTAGAACAGACAACAATACTGTTATGGCTTTACTTGCAGAAATTGCAGTTCTGATGATTAAATTCCTTTTCAAACACACAAATGCAATACGATCAGGGCACAGACGTGCAAAGCATCATCAATGGATAACATAAAATATGAAAACAAGGGAAATGCTACAATGAGTCTGCCTCAAGTACAGTCTAGATATTAAGCTGTGTGTTTCTCAAACAAGACTACAGTGAAACCACAATCAAACGGCTGTCCCACTGCAGTGGGAAGGAGATCTTTATTCCCTGAAGGTCATTAACTGAGAGCAGCGACAGGATGAAGAGCGGACGCTGACATCACTGGTCTTCACTCCTCCAACCGTCAAGCATCTGTGGCATACCACATTATCAGTCACCCACAGTGAGCGTCGCCTGTTTTGTGTAAGAGTGTGTGCACGCTTGTGTGTGCGCGGTGGTCCTCTGTCACCCTTCCTGTCTCGCTCTCCCTGTGTCGCTCGGCCCTCGGGGGCAGTGCAGCCCATTTTCGGAAGAGAATGGGATGGGGAAAATGGCAGAGATAAAGGGGAGCACAAAGGGAGGGTGTGTAATGAATTATTTATGCCCTCCTCTGTTTGGAGTGTGGCTTTCCTGGCATTTTACCACACACTGTGTGAGATGATGAATGAGTTTTACTCTTGCTTCAATGATATATCATTTTGTGTTAGCATGGTGGTATTTTTGATTCTATTTCTTATTTCTCATATTGATTACTGTGAAGTCTTTGCACACCAGAAGGTGTGTCCAAGTGTTGAAGTTTCATACCCACCAAGTGTTTTCTTTCGCAGTATTACTCATAATTCAGCAAAGGTGTACTGTGACTTGGCCTTCTAACACAGTATACTGCATGTAACTTATTATTTTATTCATTTTGACAGTAACAGAATATATGATAGAGTAATTGTTCTGAAAGTTCAACAGATAACGTAAATGTCTCTCTTTTTTAATACTTACACAAGACCTGTATTCCTGCACCACGCAGACTAAAGTTCATACCGTTGTGAAGGTTGGCCTGTTACTGTGTGAGATGGGTGTGTTCCATGTTTGCGCCTCTTTCTTGGCTCAGTTTGAGTAATCTGTACCTGCTTTGAAGCCTAATTTCCCCTTCTCTGATTGACATTACATAGAACAAAAGTCCCGATTTCACTCACATCAACGGGGCAAAATCACATCAAATGATACAGTGTTTCATAATTCAAAATATCCAGTTTAATGCATCATTTCAACTATGCTAGTTTATCTTGAAATGGGCCAGAGCACTAACGGATTCTGAATTCTCCAAGATAACAGCGCAATGTCGACGCGAGGCAGAGTTACACTTTAAACAAGTGGAATTAATATCTTTTAGTTTACTCACAGGTCAAATTTTAGATCAAAGGGTCATGGCTTATTGTGTCTAGTTTGGTTTCCTCCTTAACCATATGTCACAATCTCAATACAATAGAAGTGAAATTGTGAATCCACCAATCCACCTTTGTTAGTCTTTATGTGGATAATTTCTTTGGTAGAGAGTGGTTTTAACAGTATTTTTATGGTATTTTCTGACAGAAATTCTACATCGGATAACATAGCATTCAACTCTATTCTACAAAGAGGCTTTACCTCAGTACAAGTAGCAACACCAACACCATAGTATAAAAGTACTTGAGAGCTTTATTGTGGGTTTCAGTTTATTGTTTAGCTGTCTGGCCCAAAATTTTACTGTTTTAGTTTGCTGCTCCTTTGCAAAGGGCAGCTGTTGTCAGTGAAAAAGCTCTAAAAACCAACAGTGCACCATGTGCTCAGCTCCAACAGCAGACAGACACAGTTAGCAACGAGCTGGTGAACATAGTGGAGCATTTAACAGCTTAAGAGCCACACATTTCCATTAGGAGTTGTTCGAGACCAAAAACAGAGCTTCTTCAGTTCACTCAGGCGTTTCATTTTCCTTTGTAAAGAAATGAGACAATCTCTGTGGATATTTAGGCGGTCTGTGTGCTGATTTCAGCCCATTTATTCAGCATACCAGTGTTTGATGTGTGATCAGCGTATTTTACATACCGTGTATTATTTTGTTGGATTCTTAAAACTGCTGCATTATCAAGCAGTACTTTGCAGTCTTAGCGGGTAAAGCTAATTTGAACAAGTTTATATGCAGTTGGTGGTAATAATTACCACCACATCATATTTATGTAAATGCATAATATGCAAGTTAACTCGAAAGTATACCTGTCTTAAATGTAGTGTAGTAAAAAGTACAATATTTCCAGCTGAAATGCACTAAAGTAGACACTTCATCATGTGCAGTACAACAGACCAGTGTACACAACTGTGTGTACACAGTCCTGAGAGTTAAACATTGAACTGTTTCTGGGTGTTTTAACCAGCATGAATTACATGCTCTGATGACAGTCATTAAGTTCCATGGTGGATTTGGATTTTCGATAGATATCATGCATGCTTGGCACATTTCACCTTCTGGCTGTGGGCGGTAACGACTACTCGTACAAAAGAAGGAAAATCAGACTCACAACAAAAGGTCCTATAAGCTCTCATTTCTGTGGGAGAGCAGGGCCTCAGTGCAACATAGCAGGATGGTGCCCAGAGACTGAGGGAAAATATCTAAACCTGTCCTCTGTGGAGTATGTCCAACCTTCTCATCAGACACTGCTGGACACCGATGACCATGTCTCACCTCAGGGAGGCGGCACGCAGAGAGGCAGGCTGGAACATCCCTGCATGGGACTGCTACTCTGATTGACCGAGGCTGTAACTCCTTTCTACAGGGCTGCAAAAGCCTGCTGCTGCCACAGAGAGATTAAGCCTGTTGCAGCAGATTTCCCATAAACCAAATGAGGTGAAAGGCAGGAGGTTTCAGTCACGTCATACAGTGATTCTATGACAGAAATGAGGAGGTGCTGACACTTCAGCGCTCTCAGAGGAGAGGGAAAAAACAGTTAACAGTGTATCATATATAGAATTTTGAGCAGATTATACTTCGTCACATGCATGTGAACTGTTAAACGACTATACTGGTGTTTTTTCAGGCTCAGATGGTTTAATGTTTAGTGTTTTCCTTGACTTCCAGGCAGCCATTGGTTTCCATTCACCGTAGTACACATGAGATGAATTATCTAGTAAGTAGCAAGCCCTCATGTTTTTTCAGAGTGTACCTGTATGAATTAAGATAAGAGCGGCCTGGAAACAAATAGAAGTGTCTGCTCTTGGGTCGTCACCTTTGTCAGCAACAGACAGCGTGCTGTTGAAGTACTGCTCCTCCAGAGTCCACGAGCTGTCGTTCATTTTGTTGGAGATTCCACATGAGCCCTGACAGTTCACCTTGATGGCTGTGAAAAGAGGAGAAAAAACAAGAGTCATTGTACTATTACAGAAAATGGTCCTTTACAGGTTTTCTGGTATTTATTTACTGCAGAAGTAACATCCAACATGGCCATCAGCCTGCAACTAATGGTTATCATTATTTAGTCATCTGCTGGCTACTTTCTTGATAAGACACCAGTTTCCCAGAGCCAGAATGTCTTGTTTGTCCAACAAACAAAACAATAATTTTCCTAAGCGATGCTGGGAGCGCCTCCATGGGAATCAACATTCATATTGATGTTATTTGGAACGAATGAGTTTGGGCACCACAGTATGAAAAATATAGACCAGGCCAAATGAATATTGGCCTGTGGTGCAGGTCATGTTTGTTCTGCTGTAGTGGTAAATAATCCCAATAGGCTCTGGGTTGTGTTTATATCAACAGATGAAAGAGGAGGAGTAACTTTATCAGGGAACTGTTGTGAAACTAAAGCGGTTACTGTAATTGAAAGCCTGGATGCTGGACTGATTTGGATGATGGCAGTGGTTGTTCTTCACCTATTGCCTCATGTCAGACCTGCGTTTTGTTGGGATGATGATGGCGGTAGTTCTTGTGATCAAGCAACAGGTTAGATAAAGATGAGGTCATATTAAGATTACTGTTAATATAGAAAAATTATGAAAAAACTTTCTTTTTGTTTATTTTGCAGCCAGATGGGTGAGGTTAACACAAGAGTTGTTCTTGTGTGCTGCTGCTCACTGTACAGGAAATGATGTTATCGTTTTCTCAAGCCTGATTCAAAGATCAAGAAGATTTTTACTCTACACAAAAGCCTTCAAAAGTTTAAAACTGGTGCTTGATATGTTCTGCGACAGACATCAACAGTCCATCGACGAAGAAGAACACAGAAGTGAGCAGCAGGAACAGCACTGCAGCTCTGCAGCGTGAACGCAGCCTCTCTCTTTCTGTATCACCCCCCCTCTTTCCGTGTTTCCCTGTTGTCTCTCTGTTGATCTGTCTGTGAGGAAATGAAAACCCTCTGGTAATGCACGCACACACACACACAAAAACACTTACACAGATGCACACACATACACACACACACCAGAACTGTGACAGAAGCCAGAGGATTAAACAGAAAGATGGCCCAGCCGCAGTGTTATCTCAGCATTCTGATAAGCAGGCAGACATACAGACAGATAGACAGACAGATAGACAGATAGATAGGGCTAAGTATTAATGTTTTGTTAGTGCTTCCAGTGTGACTCCACAATGTCTTTACTTAATTCAAGATGAACACATTAAACGTCTCCTGTTTTTAGCTTTTTTTACCATGTGACAAATTTTGTTTTAATCCAAACAGCTGTGCACCGCTACCCCGACAATACAGAAAATGAACAACACTTAAACGAGAGGTAAACGAGAATAAGGATGTGACCAAGGATCTGGTGACAACTTCCTGTGCTTGACAGTAACGATGGGTGACATGTATAAATCCTCTAC
This sequence comes from Chelmon rostratus, assembly GCF_017976325.1. Taxonomy (NCBI): domain Eukaryota; kingdom Metazoa; phylum Chordata; class Actinopteri; order Chaetodontiformes; family Chaetodontidae; genus Chelmon; species Chelmon rostratus. The sequence goes on along the minus strand of NC_055676.1, from coordinate 7,807,586 downwards.
CACAGTATATGTAATTTCATATGGTGTCGTACACAATGTATATCAGGATATAATAAATTTTCTGCTGGTTCAAGTGAGAAACTGCTTATTGAGAAAATAACAAGAATGTGTCCTAAATCTGCTAAATTTGCTTTGCCACTGTGAATATCTGTAGGCATTTTTCATTATTTTCTAACATTTAATATACTAAGTAGATCTATACAATCCCCACGGTCAAGGTGGACACCAATTCAGTATCTGACCAAATGTGAAATATGGTCACAATCTCCCCTTCTGTTCCTGCGTCATGGTGTTGAATAATGGCCAGAAGTGTTTTTGTAGAATATTATGATGTTACAGCAAAGATGACCTTTGACCTTTTAATCCTGTGAGACATTGTGTGAAATGTTGTCATTAATTAGCATATTACTTTTTGGGTTATGGCCAGAAATGTGTTGTGTGTGGTCACAGTGACCTTTGACCACTAAAATTTAACCAGTTCATCCTTGAGTCCAAGTGCCAGGTGCAGACATACATATGGGTGGCCGTCTCTGGTGCGGAGGCAACCCCCCCCCCAACAGGCACTGATGTAAAAAATATCATTCCACAGATTGTGTTTGACCAATCACAGGCTCGCACCCACGGATCCTGTGCTGGCATCACTGAGCACACACACACAAACACTATCTCTCTCTGAAAGTGGCAGATGGCTGTGCTCGCCACACCGGCAGGACTGCTGGCGCAGTTTGAGGGAAGGGGGAGGGACCTCTGCTGCCGGTAAAAACAAAACCAAAATCTGCAGCCCACAAAACAAAGCAATGCCCTTCAGCGACACAGACTAACGTCCATTTATTTGGTCATTAATTACACCCTGCAATCTGCTCCTCCAGCCATCTGTCTCATTCATGGGCAGGAATAATACCTTTGTACTCCACATTAACACACTGTGTGAGCTTTCTGGGGTCATTACACTTCGCAGAAGCAACATTTTAAGTGTAAAGTACATAAATATGACAAAAAACAGAGTCGAGATATTGTTTACAGCTGTCTGTTCTGGAAAAGTGAAGAGCTAAGCCCATGAAAGGTCAATGCAGGGGTAATCTGTTAATATCCCCAGCAGCAGCAGCAGCATCAGCAGCAGGAAGGGCGGCTGTAGCAGGGCTGAATAGTGAACACTTGTGTCATAAGAGATGGGCTGCTTTGGCGCAGAGACCGGCTGTCTGCCGCTGAATAATGGGCCGGCCTCTTCACAGACACATGGAGCCACGTGGACAAGGAGTAGTTATGATGCGTTCGATGAGACGCTCATCATGACATGGAGATGTTGCCACGAGGGCGGCAGGAGTCTAAAACTTAACCTTGAGTCTCTTGCCTGGTTCTATTATAACGTCATGGGATTTTTGCAGAGGTCATCTCTACATACGCACACACAAGACTCTTACATACAGAGTTATACATGTATAATCATATGTCCATGAATGAATGTTAAGAGGAAAGCAAAGTATGACCTAATTATTGAAACATCAGTACACCAAGCACAGACACGCAGGGTGAACTATTAAATGTGGTTCCTGGTACAGTGAACCACACTTACAGTGCAGCTTCTGATTCATATCACAACTCTGCAGGCACACAGTTAGCACACAAATGTCTCCTGAGTCACTGTGGTCTGGCTCAATAGGCATTTACTCTGTAACTGCTGGTCCAAAATCAGCATCCAGATCAATTTGAGGCAAGAAATATTCTGTGAAGCTCCAGATTCTTGCTAAATTTGTGATTTGCAGTGCCTAGGTTTAAAGACTGAAATCCTGCAACTGACAGTTTCCAACTTGTCAAATTCACACCAGTAGCTATGGATCAGACCCTGCAACTGCCAGCACAGGAATCTACGCCAGGGGCCAGCTCTCTACAGAAAAAAACACAGCCTGAGGGAGACTGACACTCGTTAGTAAGAGGGAAGCCAGCAGCAGAGCATGCTCTGACTCAGCAGCTGCCTGGATTTGTGGCCAACACAGTGGAGTCGGTCCAGGTCCTCCCCACGGTTCAATGAGAGTGTGTGCAGGCGGAGGTGATCCTGGTGTTACTACTCATTAGATTTTACAATTAGACTGTGTGGGCAGACAGATCCAGGAGAGAAGTTGCAATCAACATGACTGCTGTGCTTTATTGTATCAAAGGGTTGTGTGATGTGGGTTACAACAAGGTGCTGGTGGGTCATGGAGGATGTGGGTTGGGTTGAGTTGGGAGGCGCAGTATCATTGAGTAAGTAGATAACTTGCTGAGTTGTGTATAATAAGATGAGCACAGATTATTATCTGTTTTGTGCCGTCGTGCCTCTGTAAAGTATATCCTTTTATCCATTTAGTGCAGCTGGCTGGCAGAACGTCCCAGAAGAGATGAAAACACCAAATGTAAGATGTCACAAGATGAGAAACAGAGTTGGTGGAGGGAACACCGCACCTCTCTCTGTTGTAGTGTTTGCCACCTCAACCTCAGTCCTTATTTTGGTACATAACTGAGGAGTGTATCAGACCATATCATCATGCTTAGACCTGGCTTGTTATTGTTTGAATACCTGACGCTTGGTACCAAATCTGATTTTAAAAAATTACTTTTTTGACACCTTATTTTAAGAAATACTTGAAAAGGGTTTTTTTGTTTTCTTTTTTTATTTAACAAAAGCCAAACTTCACAAATGTTAAATGTTGTCTTAACACAAGCAGCTGAGGAAGAATTTAAAAGACTCACTCCTGTACTCTTCTACGCATGCAGAAGGTAACATGACCAGCAACACATGGCAATTTCAAGTGTTGTTGGCTGCATGAACCAACACAAAAGTCTTCATCGACTCCGCCCATCCCAGGAAGTGAAGACCCAGTGGATTAACTTGATGGAAATGCACCCACAACAACAAGTGGAAAACTCTTTGGCTACATGTGGGCCAATATAAAGCAGGGCTCACTGTAAAAATCAAGGATGGATCAATACAGACTTCAAACTTAGAACTTGCAAGTTTTGCCATTTTAATTTTGCTTCACTGTTTATTTTGCTGGTTAGCCTGTTGAATTTGGCTTTAGCACATTTATGTTACTATATTTCTATCTAATTGAGTGTGAGTCACAAATAAATATGCATGAACTGTCTATGCCATGTCTGCCTTTATTTGGTGCTGGCCCAATCAGATTGTTATGTCATGTTATGCTAATTAACTGATTAAATATTATTTTGTTATCACCATTTGTTCCGGACCTCTGACCTTGAATAAAAATCAGTTGCAGACCTTTGACTGACAAGGTACTGTTGCAACTTCAACACTTCTCTTCCACCACTTCCAGTGCAGGAATTTGGTCCTTCAGGGCATACCTTCAGAGAAAATATGTGCTAGTTATGTAATATAAATAAATAAAGCTGTTTGAGTGGAAAACTAGCTTTATTTTCAATTTTATTTTCAAAATGTATGTTTGCAGACTTGGCACTGAACACTGAGTGAGAAATATTACCTTTTCAACAACTGTGTAACTTTTCCTGGAAAAAACTGTTTCTGAACTCTGTCTGCAGAATAAAACCATTCAGTCAGAGCTTGCTGCCTGTTGCATCAGGACATGGGAAAAATGAGCCACCTTGGAGGCTGCTGAGGAAGCAAGCAGGGAAACTGGGCTAATAATGACAGTTCCTTATTTTCACTTAGTTTCAGCTGACAGCTGGAAGCACAAAGGAGCCTCAGTGAGTATATTTCAGGTCTGAACTTTACAGGAACACGGCAGAATGGGAAACCCTCGACCTCTGAGACAAAACAGAAGAACTGTGTCTTTACTACGACTAGGATTTCAAGTGGGTCAGGAGTATGAATGAGATTTGAAAAGGTTGCTCGAATTACTTGAATTGATCAGCATTCCTCACATGCGTTAAAAGGCTCCTCGGACGTCACTACATTCCAGCATAATGAGACACAGCAACTCCCAAAGCAGCGTCTGAGTGATAAGACTGGACTGGACAAAACCTGCAGCAGATGCAGCAGTTTCAACTGTGGTCAAGTAAAGTTTGATAATGAGACTGTTAAATTATAAACAAGTTGAGACATAATTTGGCAGCATAGTGCTTGAACAATTTTGACAATTAGCCGGATAGGTTTGTTATAACTGAGGTGATAAGGTAACAATGAAGGACCTTCATCTTTAAACTAGAAATTTAAACAAAAATGTGTATTTGTCAGACCCAACTTGTCCAGTTTTGATGGACAGATCATCCTGTGCTTACATTATTCATGGAGTCAACACATTTATTTCCAACATAACGACACTGCACAAAGATGACAGGCAACTTTGTTTGGTCATGTCTCTATAAGCCTCGTTTTACCAGTGAGGTCAAAGCTCAGGCAGAAAAGGTGTTTTCTGGAGGAGTTTTAAGATAATTATACAGATAATTAACAGCTGTGAAGGACAAAGAACAAAATGAACTGACAGCCACTGAGCCTCTGTCCCCTGAATACATCTAAAACCTTTGCTTGAAAATATTTCTAGTTTCTTCCACAAGCTCCAGAGGACACAGCCTTGTACCACAGGACATGCCAGTAATCCGATGCCACACTTACTACCTTCATTAAATCTTTAAGCGCTGCACACATTTAGTCGGTCTCTCTTTTCCAACATCTCCCTCCCTCGTCTCCTTTCTAATGCCTCTGAGTGAGACATGTCAAACGCGGCCACCTGATCTCATGATCTATTACTCCTGACTGTAAGGGAATCCCCTGCAGCAGAACAGAGGCTGGGCTGTTCGTTCAGACACGTCCTGAGTTACCTCTGAGTCAAATCAGTAACAGACAAAAACGCTGCTCTGGGAGTTGGCTCAGTGAGAGGAACATAAAATAAATGCACATGTTTATGCCCTCAATGAGAGTTCATCATATGGACTCATGAACTAAGAAGGCATAAGAGCAGAATTCAGGAACAACACTCAGCCTCTGAATGCTGCTGTAGTGCATTTGTGTTTGTGTTTCTTACAGTATAAGCTTTATTCAATCAGGAAACCTGACTGAGATTAAGATCTTTTCAAGAGAGGCCTGAGTATCGCAGGGGAGAGAGGAGACTCAATACAAACACACATAAAGTATAGGGCTGCAACTAACAATTCTTTTCATTGTTGATTAATCTGTCGGCCATTTTCTCGATTAATTCATTAATTGTTTGGTCTATAAAATGTCAGAACATGGTGCAAAATGTCCATCGGTATTTCCCATCCCAAAGACATTCAGTGCAGAAACCACAAAATATCCACATTAAAGGCTGGATTCAGAGAATTTCGACTTGAACAATTTAATAAAAAGCACATCTCTAAAACGGTCTGGAGTTGAAAATTTTAAACCACCCGATGGAAGGAGACATTCAAGTTTTTAAATCCTTTGTAAATCACTGGCAAGTATCAGAGACTGAAAAAGCTAGAAATGCAGGACACCTGTCTGCAAAGTAGTGATGATCTAAAATTATGCATTTTACTGGTTATCTTTCTGCTTTAGTACTAAAAGTACAAGGCATGGTGGAACAATGGAAAACTTAAGTAAAGTTTCTGTTTACACCTATTTGGGAGATAAGCTACACAATTGTCCTGTCAAACATACCAGTATGTTTTCCTGGCAACCACTGCTTGCTTGCCGTTTGAACCAATTTTTAATACTGCAAACTCTATCACAATAGTTCCCCTCTGTCAGGAAAGTGTTACATCAGTAAAAGGGGCCACATTGGCTACCCAACATCCTTTCCTGTATCACACCTCTAAACTTGAGAATGTAAAGACTGGCGGCAAATTAAAGGAGAAACTAAAATAAACATAAATATGTGAAAAAACAGAACAAATGCAGATGCTACCATACATGTTCGCATCATGGTTTGAAGAGTACAGAAATGAAATGTGGATAATATGCTATGGCCTTCACAGTCGCCAGATCTCAACCCAACTGAGCACCTATAAGAGACTTTGGAGCCACATGCAATGATAGCACTTTCCACTGCCATCATGAAAACACTAAATGAGGGAATCCGTTTTAAATAAACGATGTTCATCCCTGCAGCAGGGTTTTACAAACTCAGAAAATCTAGACGTTGGCCATTCCAAACAAGTTCTGATCACATAGCACTGTTCACTGGTTGCTGAGAAGCTTTGCACACTTCAAGCAGATCAGTTTATGATGTTTGCATTGCTGACTGCACACCAATCCCTGCGTATGTTTGCATGCATGTGTAAGAGGCTTATCCACGTAGAAGTTACATCATAAAACAACCAGCAGACGTGTAATCTGTACTCTGCATACTCGCTCCCAAGTTAGTATGCCACAAAATGTCCACATTTCACTGCATTTTCCTAAAATCCAGACACACATGCTGCCTCTGTATTACGGATTTCAGGACAATAAAATAAGACACGTATGAAACACATTTAGCAGCTAGATTATCACCTGGTTGTCATTGTATGACACTGAAAGAAAAAAGGAATCAATCATTTAATTCTCTGAATATTTCATTGTCTTGATATTTGTTTCAGGGTCGCTTAGGAAATAAGAAGTGCAAACACTGCCTCTCCTTCAGCTTAGGATCACTTTTGATGGTATCTGTGTCAGCAGAGACCTGCATTTAAGCACTGGCTTCTCCCATGTGGCAATAAGCGATGTCCTCAGTTGACCTGATCTCATTTGTCTGTGTCAGAAACAAAGCTCATTTCAGGACATGTCTTGAATCAAAGTACATCTTAAAAACAACAACAACAACATTTTAAGATCAAGGCATTTAACAAAAGTCTGGAAAGCAAAAAGAACCAGATTAAAAAAAAAAAAAAAAAAGGGTGTTGCGGAAGCTGTTTCCTGAGTCATGACAGTTAAGGCCACAAGATCCGACTGTTATGAATCATGATGGACCAACGTTTAGTTAGAGTTCAGCAACTCTCTTTGCATTTATAGTTATATTATGTATTTCGAAAGTGTTACATTATGTGGTTTCATGTGGATCAATAACTATATTTATTCTTAAAGCTGACCTACACCTTTGTTTGTCTCCAATTACATGCACTGCAGTCGAGAGGTATTTACTCTGCTCCAAACCACAGCCACTAGCTTTGTTTGCGTGATTAGTCATTTAGTAACAGCTGAGGCCCAAGAGCGACCGTCAGACCTCTGCTCAACCCTCTGAATGAAACCGTCAGAGCTGATTTTATTATATGGGTGTGTTCGAGCTGCTACACTGTCATTGACACCTGACTTTCGTTATTAGTGACCTTTCAGAACACGTGAGACATCACCGCAAGCTAAACCTTGTAGCTAAGCAGCTCCCGGTCACTGCAGTTGTTTTGGACAAGGCTGACACGGAGCAAACACAGCGTATTATGGACATACACATTTCCAAGGGTTTTAAGTGTCGAGGGTGACCTTTCGTTTTACATTCAACAATAACAGCTGCCGATGGCCAGGGGCTTTAAGAGAACTATGTCAGGACAACAGGCGTCAAACTTGCTGTCTCCAATGAGCCAGTGCTAAAAATTTGAAACTAAGAAACAACAAACACATATTCAAACCATGAATTATTTCTTCTTCTTGGCTGCCACAAACACAATTTCCCTGGAATGTGCATACATGCTGACCATGTTGTGTTTACAGCAGCAGCACTGTCACAACCAGAACACACAACTATTTTAGTCAGAAATCAGGAGCAGCATCAGTGAAAGAAAGCAGAGAATTGATATGTTTGTTCTTTTTTCATTATCGATTCATCTATTGATAATTGATTTATCTGTACAGTGCTAAGAAACGCATTGAAAAAATTGCTCATTTTGTTCAACCAACAGTCCAGAACCCAATAACATTTGGCTTGCAATGATATAAAACACAGAAAATCAGCAAATCCTCGCACTGGACAAGCTGAAACCAGAGAATGTTGGACATTTTTGCTTGAAAAATGACGGTTTTCTGCCAACAGACCGACTAATAAATGAAACATGTACATTCCAGCCTTAAAAACAATTGCTGTGTGTACATTTTGTGGCAAATAGTTCCCCATGATTATTCCCATCATAAGTCATTCAAAAGTACAGTAAGGCTTTAAACAGACTTAATTTCCTGGAGACTTGTCCTAATCCTAACCATAATCACTTCTTGCCTAACCCTTACACTAACCTTAACCTAAACATAAACACTGACCCAAAAATCAGATTTTTGAGGACATGGCTTTTGTCCCTAGTTGGACAAGTTCTTCCCAGTTAACTAGTATTTAGTCTGACAAGTGTCCTCAAAAGTAGCCCATATCAGAAACACAAACACACACGCAGGTTCGCCTCTATATATGGACTCTAAAAGACATAATCTGCACATCCTGCAATTCAGTTCTCAAAAGCATCCATCAAAACCACATCCTGTTTGTCTGCAGTCTTTAAGATTATAATGCCTTTTTACTTTCTATATTTACAACAAAGTTTTTCTATTAAATTCTCCATTGGATTAACGTGGTTGAAATTAAAGTTAAAGCCGCAGTAATACATGTTTTGGCCTCTTGGGTCAGAATTATCCACAGCTAGCAAAGAAAACACATTTTTGAGAATAAATCTCTGGCTCGTGCTGCTATGTGTTCTACTTTCTTTACCGGTTAGTCGCCAAATTTATCTGTCTGCTGTTTGGTGCAGACAAAAGTGGAGTATGGTGGTGTTTATCAGCGCCGGTATGCTAAAAACAGCTGCCTGCTGCTGGAAATGGAAGCTGCGAGCCTCAAAAGGACATTCATTATAGCTAAAAACAAAAAAGGAGGACAAAAAGAGACTCAAGGATTCTACCAGTGCATGCCTGCGTTCACACATCATACAGTCTTAAGTGTGTTAATATTAAAACATTGATCAGTGCAGCTTTCATCAATCAAGCTTTCAAAATCAAGGTTGGGCAGATTATCTATGCACCACGTGGGCCTGCAAGATCACATTGCATAACATTTCACAACAAACCAATATAACCATAAACCATAAACTCATCGTCCAGCTGACAAGTGTTTTGTCCTCAGTTTCTTTGTTAGTACTATTCAGTGTTTTGTCCCACTTCCATGCAGGAGTGACATCTTCTGTGCTAATTCATTTTACACAGCATAGGAAGTGGGACAGTGCTTTAGAGGAAGGAAGCAGAGGAGTGATCTGGGGTGTGTCTGTGCTTATCAGGGGCAATGAGACAGAATCCTCTTATAATAGACCTAAATAACCAGCCGTGGGGTTAGGCTGGGTGTTTGTTATGAAGGTCAAAGGATAGTTATTATTAACATGACTAAGTCCAAGGGAAGAGGGAGCAGGTGGTGCGAAAATTTTCCAGCTGACAGTGCCACTTCCACGGGCCCATTACACTGACTGACGAAGTACATGTGGATCGATGCCACCCAGCCACACTGAAGGGCAGCAGAGCGAATGGACTCACTCTGAGTCACCGTTATTCTCCCTCAGTAATCATGTGTCATGTTCCTCATTTCAGGACAAAAGACACCAAAGTCAGAGGGATTAAAAAACCTTTGTTCTTCAGCTAAAGATCATTTATTCAAACAGTGTCATCAAGCAATTATAACAAGCAAGTCTAAAAGGACAATACAAACTGAAGACAGAAATCTAGTACTCCAAAATATCTAATGAAGCAGTAATTAATCACAATAAAAAGGTGTATGTTGAAAAGTCATGGCAACCAATCAAACCACACCTCTAAAAACGGGAGGAAGCCCCTGGCAGAACATAACTGATTGTTTTGACATTTTGCCATAATACTATTACCACAATAAATGCTTCAAAACTAAATGTATTATTATTTTTATTGTTATCACTATTACTACTAGTAGTAATAACATTAGTAGCAGTGGCACCAGTATGAACAGCAGTCGTTATCTGTTGCAGTAGTAGTAGTGGTAACAGTTGTAGCGATATTAAAACTTGCAGCTGCTGCAGTGGGAGTAGAAGTATCAGTAACAGCAGTAGTAGCAGTACCAGTAGTAGCAGTTGCCTTAGGAGCAGCAACAGTAGTAGCAGCAGTAGTAGCAGTTGCCACAATAGCAGTAGCATTAGAAGTAGCACTAGAAGTGACAAGTAGTAGTACTAATAGTAGTACTAGTAGCAACAGTAGTAGCAGCAGTGCAAGTAGAAGTAGTAGTTGCAATAGTAGTAGTATTAGTAGCAGATGTAGTGATGGTGAAATACCATTCATGATTACATTTAAAACAATAGACCTTTATTATTTACTGGGATCTATTTGGAGGCTGATGTGTAAAACCCAGATGTGTCAGACCTCTGGTTTCAGTGCAGCTCTTGTGTTTTTCAGACAGATCTCTTATCAGTCCCCCTTGAGGCTGTGATGTCATGATTTACTCAGGGCCTGAGTCTAGACAGTCATGCAGGGACGTCTTCATGAGGCAGAACACCGAGGTACTCACACTGCATCCATTGATTTGTGCTGTATCCATTTCATCACAGGTTTCTTAAGATAAACAGTGTTTGCCTTAAGGAGATCAGATGAAGTCACAATAGTGACGAATACACTGCTAAAACAGTGTCCCTGAGTCATCCAACATACCCACTGTCAGTTCCTGTGCCTGCTGATCCCTCCCAGAGTGTTACCTCAACCACACAAACCCTCACCTAACCATAATCTACACATTAACTTTCCATTTTGCTGAGCACATGCTCTTCTATAGCAACAGCAGTTACACTCAGAAAATGAGAATGAAGAACCAACATCAAAGAATCAAGGATTAAGGTCCTACTTAAGATACAGGTTTAGAGGTTTGTAGAAAGGATTAAGTGTTTTGATTTTAGTTGACACTTCAGATTATTCAATGAGACCACTGTAATCAGGTTTGGGGTTCCTGAAGCGTCACCAAGACACTGTAGCAGGTTACAGACATACTCCACAGATTACTTACTAAAGTCACATTAAAAATGAATGGTCAAGATCTAAGACGATGCAGTTTTCAGGGGTCTAAAATCTTATTTTATTTGTCATTTTCTTATGGCGCTTACTTCAAAAAGTATTTTATTTACCACTTTCATATGCGGTATAGCAGTGATGCTGCTGAAAGAAAACAGTCAAATAAAGACTGACTGGCATGTGAGGTGCATGGTATTTGGAAATATGACTCATGCTATACAGTCTCTCGAAGTGTATGATTCAACTTCTTCTCATGGTGTAGTGTTACAAAAACAAAAATGACAATAAATTGTATCACTGAATCACAATACTTGAATCACATTACTAAAGACTCACATTACATATCGAATCAGCACCCGTCACGGTAGTTTTTCAACATTTACCGTCTGAAGCTTGAGATAAGATAACCCTGATAGTATCACTGGGGTTATTGTTTCAGACTTCAGACATCTCCCTTCACAGCCACAGAAAAGTGTTTTCACTTCCTGAATAGTACTTTAAGTTTATACATGAATCTACTCAATCAAGGCTTAGCTAATGTAACCGTTTCTGCCCATATGATCCATATTCTGAACTGAAGAACTGACCCCACATTCTCTTATATTAACAAAGAAAAATGATTCTTTATGTTAGAATGGTTAATCCAAGTGACATTTAGACTAACAACTAAAGTCAAAAGGATTTGCTTGAAAAAAGTGAATCTAACTGCGTGATTCACAAACCACAACTTTTAAATACAAGATTAAAAACAACACAATTTAGAAAGCACAAAGTGTGTGCATGTGTTTGTGTGTGTGTGTGCATATACACACGCCTGTGGCCAGCTTCCTGCGAACCTAAGGGGATGTGTAGTCTTGTTTACATAAAGCCGGTGGTTTGTATTACCACAGATGATGATTGGGTTACAGTGAATGTTTGTGTTTCTGCTTTACTGAAAAGTAAGATGAGATCCACTGCTGTCGTCTGAGATAGAAAAGAACCACACATCTATAGTCTCATTTACACATGCAACTGTTTGAAAGTCTACTTAGATATACAGTGAAGATGGAGCTAAATGAGACTACAAACAGGCAAGATGACAGAACAAATGGACTTTCACTCAAAGTGATTCAGTTCCTGTTAAACTTGCTGCTACAAAACCTAATTTTTTTTAGGCATGTACAGTCACCACGACTACACATTTTATTTTTGAGTGTTGGAGAAGTAAACTGTCAATACAGGTATGTCCCCCATGAGAAAAAGTGTCCATACAAGCTGAGTCCAAATAACATCATAACATCATCTCCTGTATCAGGGGACTATACATGCATTTATGAGCCAGGAGGCTGACCAAGACAGAAGAACCAAAGATACAGGCTGGCTACGCCCGCTACCACAAATCTATAACTCATCACCAATAACACAGAGGGATCCCCTGCTTCTCAGTGAGGGTGTTTTCTGTCAGTATCCCAAATCTGTAGCAGAAAACACAGTTTTTATAAATGACAGAAATGTTTTCATTGATCATGCAGCTATGCCACGTCTATGCATGGAAACTAGAAACAAAATCAATTCACAAAATGTCAAGAAAGGAAATATTCTTACACCTATTGTACTTATTAAAACAGAAAAATACAGTTGTACAGCTTCTGAATTAAAGTTTCTCTCTTTCACTGAGCTTAACATCTTAACTGCCATGTTAACTCATCGTCACCAGAAACAAACAACAGTCTTTCCACTGGTCAAACCATCACCTACTCAGGTTTGGTCAAAATAAACCCTTAATTCACCAAGTTAGAAGTGAAATGTTCTGTCTGTACACACTGTGTTCCCCACTGCCTTTCTCTGCTCTTGATCATTCTTCAGAGGCAGACCACTAAATTAACAAAATAAATGACAAAAATCTGCCCCAAAACGGCAGCCAGATGGACTTAGTCAATCGCTGATAATCGATATATTCATCCAATCACTAGCTTCTACTAATAAAGGTTTCAACTGGGTTGTGGTCCATGTTCAACATTATGTGTAAGTAATGTGTATAAGCGGCTCATTCATGTGCTTTCATTCAAGCATCCATGACTCTGCTTTACCGACTGGCTTTGTAAGGAAGCTAATCAATGGAAATGCTGTCTAATGGTCTACATCATCAATAATAGAGTGCAGCTGAGAATTTGGCCTCTACAATATTGAGCATCTCAGAGAGCTCTATCTATTTATTAATATCCCAGTGTATTTATTTCATCATACGACTTGGTAACTGTACGCACCTGAATCACAATGCAAAGTAAATAGCCCACCAAAAAATCATCCATACAGTTCGCATGGTGCAACATCTATGTAATGGATAGCCTGTGTGGAGTATCCACACACACACACACTCAAAGGACATAAACCTTTACAGTGTGTATCATGCAGATAGTCCTTCCCAGAAAAAGACTAGCACTGCTCTTTGGTGAAATATCTGAGGACGGATTATGCTTTTCACGGTAGAGTGCACACTATGAGGGACTCATGACCAGTGAATAGAAGAGGACGGGAAAGCTGACTGGAATGGAAAACTGTTGACCATTAACTTTCTGCTGATTAACTACTTTGCACAAATAGTCCCAAATGTGTTCAAGGCAAATGTTTGGTGACTTTACTGCTCCTCTTCCTCAAACATGCTGGATCAGCTAAAAAATGTCTGTTGCTGTTTGCATTGATTAGATATTCCATTATTTGGGTAAAAATAGTTTAAAGAAAATGGCCCTTAGAGTGTACTCACTCTTAATCTGCATCATTATTATGATTCAATGTATGTGGAAATGGTTTCTCAGATGACTACCCTTGTGACACGTCATCTTCCTCAACGGTTTAATGAGACGTCCATAATCAAATAAATGCAGGAAACAGATTAAATGACGAACCTGCTCTGACTGTATTCTCTTCTCAACACACAAAAACAGGAAATTCACACGCTCACACAAAGCAGACAAGCACACATTTCCCTGCTTCAGCATAATTCCAACTGATTGATGGATTCATCAGTGGCCGTGGCTGAGAGGGGTGATGTCACTGGAGACATAATGCAGCCTCTGCATTTACAGTACATTAACGGACACGCTGAAAGCCCGAGATGGAGCCCAAGTCTCCTCCATTGGAGTACCTTCTCCCAGAAGTCAGACATCTCTGACTGAGTGACTTAAACTGGCAAAAACAACAGCACCTTGTACATGACCTCTATGCTGCACAGTGGTCTTACTCGATATGGCAGTAAATACACATTTATCAACGCAGAAGGTAGAGAAATCTTTTCCTTCTGTCAACTGAGAAAGACAAAGAGAAAACTCAACATTTTCTACCTTCAACACAGATTTAGATGTAAGAGCAGACATAATTACTGTTTTTGTCAAAAGGTGCAATTTCACACCCCAAAAAAATGTGTTGCAAATGTTTTAACTCTTTATCTTCCACTGTCCAGCCTGACAAACGCAGCACAAAACTGCTGTACTATGAAAAGATTCATGAATATGAATATGTGATGTGTGTATCGACAGATTAGATTTGCATCCTCTCTGTCACTGTCATAAAAATAACAGTCCAACTACTGCACATAATAAAGTCATTGCAAGTCAATGATTCATTGCAAGGGTCAAATATTTAATTCTTTTAACAATTACAGCAGATGGATCAACCACAACTGTGCTGGGATAAAGTGTTAAAAAAGAGGCAGCGACAGGAAGCAACACAGTCACTTGAAGTTAATGGTCCTCTTAAAATGTGTTTACATCTTTGGCTTTTGAAATGTTCATTTGGCAGTATCTCTTCACACATGTAAGAAACACTTTGACATTATGAACTTAGTATCAGCAGTCTTATTAAATGTGACGTGTGCCAGCATGCAGAGGACTGAGAGCTGAAAACTGTGTTTTTTTGCACTTCACTGCAGGTGTGAAATCTGACTTTTTACAGATTACAGAGAAATGAAACTGGAATGGACGGACCAGTAAATGCAACAGACACTATTCATGTGCTTGTAGCAGATCCAAATCCTCAGTAAACAACATCAGAATCTCTCCACATGCTCTTTTAAGCATCTCACAATACTTCCATTGAGCTGTCACTTGACTTAGAGAAGCTCTCTGACTGTCTATATGCTCGAAGGACGTGATCACAGCAGCCACCACTGCACGGTTTAATTTGGGAAGAACGCCTGGTGTCAGGTACAGACTAGCTGCATCCGTGTGACCTTACAGTGTAACAGAGCTCAGCAGGAGCACTGACCTCTGCTGTAACGCCATCTGCTTCAGGTCAGCCTGTGCATTATGGCAAATTAATCTCACTGTCTGACAAACAGGTGGAAGTGCTGCTGAATAACTTAAAACTCCATTAGTCCAAAGTGTTTCTTAAAAATATGAAATTGAGGACAAATTGCATTTTTGACTTTAATCAACAAGACCTTAAATCTATCATGCATTCTTTCAGTAACAAATAGATGTTCCTTTGCAATTTTACACACATTTAAAATCAGTGAAATGGAGCGTTGTGTCATTGTAATGTCAGCGTTGTACATTCTACAGATGCTGGACCGAACTAATGTACGATGTGAATCCGTCGCTGTAGTTTGGCACCTTTTGTCACATCCTTAATGTGTAATGAATGATCGTTGCCAGAAATCATCCTTACCATTCATACCCTTATAGCACTATCCAGAATCCATCTTTATTCGTTTACTGTCCTTGTCAATTAACATACCTCTTCGCCAGACTCCCTTTGAAAAAGTACTTTAGTTAAAGTTGATAGAAGCCCTCTATTATCAGACAAGAATCCCCCCAAGGATCCCTTACATACAATAGAGTCTTTGTGTACCTCCATGGCAACTCCAGAAGCTGCTCTCCACCTTACTAACCTACTTTGCTCCCTCTTTATGAACAATGCCCATTAGTTTGTCTGAGATGCAGGAAGCAAAAGCTTTGTATGTCCTTCCATGCCGTCAAACATGAAGAGACTTCTGAAGACGAGTACGCTTTGATAAAGCAATAAAAGTGTCTCAAACCTGTTGACGTGCTTTATTTCGGACCTTCACACAACATCCCCAAACAACGCCAAGGTTTCCTCAAAAACAATACATGGAAGCAACATGTTGCAACAAGCAGGACGTGGGTTTTAACCGACCTGGCGACCGAGCAACAGAAATGTGGCACAACAACGCGCTCCACAGCTCGTGCTCCACGGCTCGCGCTCCAGTGGAGGGTGGAAACGCTGCGTCCACTCCCAGCGCAGCACCACCAAAATCCGTGATGTGCGCACCAAATTTTTCACGGTCACAACACGAGCGGCTAAACCCAGAGAGAGACAAGCACACGGCGGTACATTCAACCCTCTGCTTTCCTTCATGTCCCCATCACGGAAGAAAAGTTTATTTACGGTCGAGGCTTGGCCGCGCGCTTCACCGAACCAGGCAGCGACAGACACGCTGGCAAGAAAAAATGTTGCTCTCCCGCTGCTGAAAACACGTTTCACGGACGCTTACCTTTGTACTGCAGCGAGTTGCTGGTTCGTATTTTCACAGTTCCGCTTATGGACTCTCCCGGACCATAAACCACCTTGTTGTTGGTAAAAGTGATATCAAATTCTTGAAGCTTCCCCATGACTCCGCTCCGCTACTCCGCCGCTCTGCGTCTTCGAAAGCAGCGACGAGGCGATGCTGCGCTCACCTGCTGCCGCGAGCCCCCCCTTAGAGACCGATGACGTCACTTTCACTACCCATTGAAAGTCACGGGGAGGGATGAGAAGTGATCCAGCTCGTGGTTTATGGACTCTTCTGTTTAATGATAAAATTCAAGTCATATCTCAGTTCAAGTCATCCAAAGTGGATGTAAAACTTGCTTTTAACATTTTATTGCAGACCCCAAACTGGAGGCCTATAGCATCATCAATTAAACAAACAACACAAGAATAACTGTTGAAAAGGTTTACTATAAACACTGACAGATAATAAACCTTTTCACAACCTAGTTTACAAACTGGATGTCTAAGAAATTAATCTACATTGACAGCAAAAATAAGAAAGAAATAAAGAGGGTGAATTTGATTTAATGAACAGAGATACTTCAATAAATGGATAGATATCCATAAAATATGCATGTCATTCAAAATGCAATCTTTATCCTGTTATAGTTGAAAGTTGTACATAGTACTCAAGTATCTACATATAAGCATATAAGCCTAATAGTCTTCAGCGTACTGCAGGTGCAGTTTCATGTCTGACTGTGCCGTACCTTCTGAAAAAATAAAGTAGGAAGGATGTTCCCTTACACTTTCTGTGAACGATTACAACAACATTGCACATGTACTTCCAGCCCTCATGAGACCACAAGGCTATCTTTTAATACTCATGGCTGAATTAACCTGCAGGGGCGACTCGGGGGAAGTAAAGAGCTGCTGGGCCCCTGTAACACCTCCTTTGCTCTCACTCTTTGAACAATGTGGGCAGCTTTTTTCTGCTAGAATAGTAGCTGGGCCCAGATTTGCTGTGTGGTACTTTGATTAAACACAAAATGCAGGAATAAATTAAAAACTTTGCAAATATGATGGCTGCAAGGAGACTGTCTATCAAGTGTTTACCAACACCACACTCATAATTTAAGGAATTTTAATCTGCATACCTGCATTTTTATGTAAGACGTCCAATACTCAAAACATAACCTAAATTAGCATGTCTCACAGTACCTTCCATAACTTCCCATCTCTGTGCATACTTCCTGTCTCTGAAAGTACTTCCTGTCTCTGACTGTACTTCCTGTCTGATTGTGCAGCATCAGCTGCTGAGGCAGATCTGACAGTTATGTTGGCTGTGGTGCATAAAGAGCTCACAGTAAGAGGTTACAGTTCTCATACTGGAGCTTTAACATGTTGCATTTACCAGGAGACAAAAAAAAATGACATGAAACACACAGAGACAGACACAATAATTCTCTCTCCTCTCTGTCTCTCTCCCTGCCTTAATTTCACAAGGCTACTAATATTCCTGGTAAATGCTCTGAGACAGATGTTTCCATGACAACAGACAAACACTATGGTTGCCAAGTTACTGCCTGTATCCATGGAAATCTGGTATGCGGTGGCATCTGATCAGGTCTAAAGAATCCCTCTTTTTTGTTTACTCATGTTGCAAAAACCTCCCTTCAAACAGCTTGAATAATGAGTCAGTTTGACGCTGCGAGGCAGAAAGTGAGAGGATTGTATGTCAGGAAGTAACAGGAAAGATGTTAACACCATATGTCAAGTACACTGAGCATCAGGCTGAGGTGAATCCATGCCAGTGCTGAGCTTATACAGCAGCCTCATTCATCTCTTCTCTGCCTGCAAGCATCTTATGTGTTGTTCTTTTTTGTGGGTTAATGCTTTCAAACCACGTCTCACTCATCCCTTCTTAAAGTGCATAGATGGCTCCGCTCTGTTGTGACACTGACCTTTTCTCAGATGGTCCTGACTGGTGAATTACAATTGTTTAAATGTACAATCATGGCGAGACACCGTGACAGGAGAACTATGCCAGTGGCTCCACCAGGTGGACATTTGCCAGAAGCCATTGACATCTGGTACAGCACTGTAGTGGGTTTGTCCAGATGATTGTTGGTTTGTTTGTTTTTATCTGATAGACACAGTAGCAAGATGGAAGTAATAACTGTGTGATACAGACAAACAGCAAACAAATACCTCAAAATTAATTTGTACTCTAATCAAATAATGTTGGTATCGCAATTGGTACTTTAAAAGACACTGTCTGAATAATTTGTGATGTCAATATGATGGTCATACAATAAGAATAAATTCACTGTTGAATCTGTTAGGCTTGAACACTGAAAAAGCCTTAAAAACTTTAAAAAGACAACATTTAAAATATATCCCAGAATTAAGATATTCAAATCTCATACAGTATTAAATCCTCTATTACACTGGTATTGTATTCAGTTATTGCACAAATGTACCTTTAACCTTGTGTGTTCTTGATTTTAAAAAAAATCTAGTATTATGCAAACAAATGAACACATTACCACTGTCTTTATTTCACTTCACCCAAAACACATATGACATTTTAAGAAGTGATGATTCATGAATACATATATTTTTGCATTCTCAGATATACTTTACAGCTTGAGAGTGAAGAGGCAGACAGGACAATGGGGGGAGAGAAGGTGGTATGACATGCAACAAAGGTTGTCAGCTGGAATTGAACTGGCCATGTTGGAGTTATGCAGCATTAAATATCTCAGACAATAAGAAGCAACATTAATTTTTGCAACAGTATTTCCAGCTCTAACAAAGCTGCTGTACCAAATATTCTATCAATTTCTAATTTTTACAGTCTGTTACAGTACTGGAGAATTAGCTGTCATGTGAACATGGTTTTATATATATATATAGAAAGAGCAATAAATATTGAATCTACACAGAACCTCAAGCAGATGGATATTTCTATAAATTGTGACATAGTAGGTACCTTCCTCCTACTTCTTCTCTTCTTCATCCTCTAAATCAAGCAGGCAGGTCCTTGTGATGGCCCCTGTCACGGCGTACGGGTCGCAGTTTGCTGAAGGGCGGCGATCCTCAAAGTAGCCTTTCTTGTCATGGCCTACCTGGCGAGGGATGCGGATGCTGGAGCCTCGGTTGGCCACTCCGGCAGAGAATTCGTTGATGCTGGAGGTTTCATGGAGGCCCGTGAGGCGCCTCATGTTGTCCTGCCCTCCACGTGGGTCATACACACGGATGTGCTCTGCATGTTTCTTACTCAGCCTCTCGATGGCCTGCTCGATGTATCTGTGAGCAGTGGAAAGAAGAGTTGAGGGTTGGAAGGTTGCTGCCGTGACTGTCTGTGGATAAATGTTGTCTACTTAAAAGCTAAAATGATCTAAGTTTCAGAACTTCATGAGACAGTGGGTTCATACATAGAAACTAAATAAGTATAATGACACTGCTTATTGACAGTAACTTAGTCCATATTTTTCTAATGTTTAAACTTGCAGGGTCGAACACCAAAAAATGGTAGCTACGTCTGGTTATCACGTTTTTCCTGTGACTATAACCTGCAGATGCAAAGCAAGTAATTGGCATTAATCTGGAGTCATTATTCCGGCCATTGGATGAATATAAATCAAATATTCACTCTCCTCTTAGCTCTGTTTTTGGTCTCCACCAACACCTGAGGGAAATGTCTGACTCCTTGGCTTCTAAATGCTCCCCTGTGTTCCCCAGCTACAGTTGCTAACTTTGTCTGCCTGCCCTCTGGTGGTGGCATGGTGCCATACAGTTGGTTTTTAGAGCTCTTTCTCTTTCCTGTTGCTCATGCTAAGCTTGAAACAAATCAGTGAAACTGGATGCAAGAAAAACAAAACTATGATCTGACAGGTGCTATAAAGCTCTGTAGAGCAAAGGGAAACTGCAGAGTCAGGTGATAATTCTCTGACAGTTTAACACTAGGGCTGAAACCTTTCAGGTACTAAATATGCAACCCATTGTTAACGGAGAAGTATTGATTAGTGTGTAAAACATACATACATTAAAAAGCTTTGAGTTTTGTCTTGAAAGACAATGTAATTTAGGGATTACCTGAAAAAATACATAATGTAAAAGGTGTCATTGCACAAATTCAATCCGGTGAAAATCATTATATCCTTTTATCACTGCAACAATGAGTTATGGTCAAGTTAAGGACACAAAGAGTAAAGTACAAGTGCATTACACTTGGAGGTTTTCTTCATGCCAGTCATCAATTGTATTTGTAAGTTGTAAGTTAAAAACAGCTATGTTACTGAATCAAACAAAATGCTCAAATTGTAAGCATGATTCAATGTTTAATACATTTTTTTTTGACAAAGTGTTTTATTAATATTCCATCAACTGGGATAATTCAGTCCTAAATGATCAAGTGTGTCACCACTTAATATGATGAATTACTGAAGTTTCACAGGAAGTATTAACTCACTTCAGTCCACCTTCTTCCCTCATCTGATTGGTGCTGACGTTCGTGTGGCAACCGGCACCGTTCCAGTTGCCCTTCATTGGTTTGGGGTCCAGTGTTGCAACAACCCCAAAATCTTCACACACACGATGCAGCAGGAAGCGTGCAACCCACAGATGGTCTCCCATCTGAATGCCCTCGCAAGGACCCACCTGGAACTCCCACTGGAGTTAGAGGCAGAGGAGCAGAAATAAAGATGTTGTAGAGGAGGAGTGACAAACGAAAATGTACAAAGAGCAATAATTTGTTCTAGATGGATAGTCCTGCCAATGTGAAAACAGTTTCTATCCACTGTGCTTTAGAATTAGAGTGACGCTTACCTGAGATGGCATAACTTCAGCATTGGTTCCACAGATTTTGACCCCTGCGTAGAGGCAGGCCTTGTAGTGGCACTCCACGATGTCCCGTCCATAAGCATTTTGTGCCCCCACCCCACAGTAGTAAGGTCCTTAAAGTGGATGACATGGCGGGAAGCTTGTTAAGACAGAATTTGAAACTCTTTTTTGTAGCATTTATAAAGGGTCTATGAGTTGTAATTTATTGACGGTTACTGAAAAATGTTAATGCCTAGAAATCAACATTAACTCATTATAATCTAAACTTTTGTGCATGCATGTTGTTAAAAAAATCTTTTGGCTTCTCCAACATAACTTACTTACTTCGTGATGTTTTTCACAAGTGACTTGTTACTGCTCTGTTCGGTAAATACTTGTTAACTATCAATAAGCATTTCTTTACAACTTATAAAGCCTTTAGAAAGTATGCCTTATCAAACAGCAGTGCCCTTTTTCACTATTTAAAGATTAAAAAACATTTTATTTATACATCACTGTTGATTCACCTTGGGGTGCTGGGTATCCATTTAAGGGCCAACTAAAAGGATGTCCATCTATTCCCAAGAGCGTGTACTCCTGCTCCATGCCAAACCAAATGCAGTGCTCTTTAACCTTCTCCATGATTTCGTTGCAGCTCACTCGATGGTTAGTTTCTAGACAGTAAAAGACAAAAATCAGTAAAGCTCGTTTGTCCTGTCCTTACTGAATAGCACTGTGACAGCAAACTTAAAGCAGAAATGTGAGAAATATACCTGCAGGCAAACGGTTGTATTTGAGGACCTCACAGAGGACCAGTTTGTTGGGGTCGAAGGTGAATGGGTCCCTGAACATGCGGACTGGAATGAGGTACATGTCACTGTTGGAGCCTTCGGCCTGGTATGTGCTCGAGCCATCAAAGTTCCACTCGGGGATATCTGACAATATAAATTCACCCAAAAGATCATCGCCAAAACATCCCTTTCGAAGAATTCCGAATTGCATTTGTGCAAGTCTGTGTACTGTGGAGCCTGAAGTGCTCACAGACTGTTTCAGCTTCGATGTGATTGACACAAATTGACTGGAAGAACAGGAAATGAGTAAATATGACGGAAGACAGAATAAGATGAGGGACATTTTTATGAGTTCTTGTGCTGATGGGTAAACTCTGAATGTGTAACTCTGAAAATAGAACTGCAGAGTGCTGAACAGTCACAAATATTTATTCTCCAGCTAAGCCTACATATCACCAGGATGCTCTTACACCTGTGTTGTGTACAATGTGCAACTCACCCTTTCCATGATGGTCCTCCCTGACAACAGAGCTGTACAGTTAAATAATATTTATTCCTGAATATTTCTTTCATTCGTGGACAAACAGCCCTCAACAAACCTGTCAAATGCTTCGAGCATCCTGTAATCGATGCCCTCTGATGATCTCTGATGATCCTCATGAAGGATCGAATCAATTGTTTGAACCCTTTAACAAACTAATTCCATGCTCATTTTACCTTTATCATGATATGAAAAGTGTAAAGTTTAGACACCAGCTGAAAACTGACTCCAAACATACAAACAATATTCCCTTTTAACTGCAACTCACCCCGAAAAATGAAAATCAAGAGGCCATTTACCTTCTATGCTTGTTGGCTCACTGTCCAGGGTCCGGGTCTTGTTGCGAAGTCCCTCTCCGGTGCCGTCGATCCAGATGTAGGTAACCTGGCACTTCCCCCCCTGAGACAGGTTCATGTACTGTTGGCGCACAGCCTTGTTGAGGCAGGAGCTGGATGACACCGACGCCATGCTCACCTTTAATCACAGAGGCGGAATATAATGCCAAGGTTACGTTTTCATTACAGTATGGAAACATGTCAGCTCCAGTGTTTATGTCCTGGGTTTTCTATTCATTCATGTTCCAGACTGGATTAGTCACTTCTTTAGCATCACAGGCCAACTTTCTATTTTCTTTTATTTCTCTTTTTGATTTCCTTTAATCCTCCAGCTTCTTTTCTGTCTTTCTTTACTCCCTTTCCTTCTTCAACCAGCCTGCATGAAAATACCACAGCTGGAGCTACAAGGTTTTCAAATGGAAGTGAAACTGAGCTCTTCTTTACAGTAGGTCCGCAGCACCTTTAGGGTCATGCTACATTTCTCTTTCATTATATCAGTCTGGATTAACTCAGCTGGTTTTATGTTTGGTTGGGATTGAAACTTTTTCAGTCACAAACACTCTCAAAAGCAGAAAGTCTGAAATACAGACACACAAACACCCACAAAAAAAAAAAAAGGATTGATGATTAAAAACAATACGCTGAGAGCAACAGTGAATGCTGTCATGCTGTACACCTGGGCACTAATGTTCATAGGCAGCTAATCTGACATGTGCCTGTGCTGATTTCTTTTATCAAGCATAATTGCAGTGTTCCACAAAAACGGACCCTTTTCAGAATCTTACTTATACCTTTTACTAACTCATTTTTTGTCCCGGCAGCTCGAGGTGTGTCACAGGTAATGAATGAGCAAACGTAGCCGCTATTGCATCAGAATCTGCATCATTTGATGTTGGCTTACCGTTGATGTAAGGATAAAAAAAAGCAGATCCACGAGTTAAATTGGGGGCCCGTATTTATCAGAATACACTATCTTGTTTAAAAAGATCACATTAAATACAACACACAGAAAGATACTTACCGTGTTCAAGGTGGCTTCAAGTGTAGTCAAGTGTGTAAAAGACAACCGAGTCGCTCAGTGTGTGACCTGCCTAAACCTGTTTGCTGTATTTAACTGGAATGCAGATCACCACGCTGGTGACATGGGCTGTACGTAAAATGACATTTCAAAGGAGGTGTGTATAGGTGTGTGTTTACGTGTGTTCGAGTTATGCTTTCATTGAACAGAGTGTGATGCTTTCATTAGACAAAGTCTACTTTCATAGACTTTAAGCAAAACCAAAATTGTGACGATATTGGAAACGTTGCTGCACCTCTCCTGTTGAGACAAGAACAATTCAAACAGTAGACACATTCAATCCATACTTTTCATTGTCAGCATTACAGGTAACCTCCCCCAGCTGCCCATTACGTCCTCTATACATTACAACAGACAAACAAACCAAAACAATTAGTCAATCAAACCATTGCACAGGTATAGTTGAGACGGATGTAAACTCCTATGAGGAATAGTAATGACCGCCCACCTGTGCCACGGAGGCCATCTGCTGATAGTGTCTGACTGTTGTTTGCTGAGCTGAGAGTCTCGCAGCTCAGTGAACACAATTAGAGACTAGAAGCTGCTCATATGTTCAGTTTCCATCAGGTTAGCTGTCCTGAAATCAGTCAGGAGGGCAGAAATTAGACAACTCCCACAGAAACAGGGCCAGTCACACGGGACACTGTGCTGGTGTGTTGAGGTGTGTGATGTGTCCGCAGAGCCGAACAAAGACATGGCTAAGCTGCTTAAAGCACCGAGGGACCACAGAGGTCCTACGGGGACCCCCAAACAACCAAATGACAAAGTGCTGCAGTCTCTAAAAAAGATTTCAAGAATTAACAAAAATGTAACTGGACAAGAGTCTTTTAATTATGCTTCTTTTTCATTGTTACCTGACTTTGTTTCCTTACTGTATTTGGAACATGCCATTGTCATAGCTCTATGAATGGCAACATCAGTCGATTGGTCAGACCTCCACTTGGGTCCAGAATGAAATATTGCACCAGCTATTTCATGGACTGCCATGCAATTCTGTACAGATATCAGTCGTAGACTGTATGAATAGTGGACTGGGCTCCTGGGTCTAAAAAGTGAAGCCAGTGTGGAATGGCCAGCAGGCACCACTGGTTGCAAAAAGAACAGAAGTCTATAAGAAAATGACACTTCTGACTCGATTTATCTTTACCTCAGTATACATTTTCCTAATGAGGTTAAGGTCTCCATCGCTAGTTTCATGTCTTCTTCAATACAGAATGACATTCATTTTTTTAAATTATGGTCCAATTTAGAGTAAAATAGACAATAGACTTGATTGACAGGTTGCTACTATGGTGTGTATTCAGAGTTCTCAGTCAGATCCAATCAGGATAGAGTTGTAGCAGTGTATCTCCTCCACAGCTCCACCTTCTTGTCCAAATATGGTCACCTCTGGCTCCAAAAAAACAAGATGGAGACAGGTATAATGCCAAACTTGAGGCTTTAAAACATTAGTCTACAAACTGATGATTGATGTCACAGTGAGTTTACACTTGATATCCATGGACAAATCCTTGGTGGTCCTCTGACTTTTCCTCCAGCACCACCATCATGGTTTTTAGTGGAATGTCTCAACAATTATTGGAGGGATTGCTAAGAAATGTGATACAGACATTGGATTGGATGTCCCATTCAGGACAAATAACAACAACTTTGGTGATCCCCTGTGTTTTGGCATCATACTCTGTGTTTTGTGCTAATTAGTAAATGTTAGCTTGCTAACACGCTGATGGTGAACATGGTAAGCATTATAACTGTTAAACATTGTCACTGTGAATATGTTAGCATGTTTAATTAGCATTTAGCTGAAAGACCCACTGTGCCTAAGCACAGCCTCACAGAGCCGCTAGCATCACTGTAGACTCAAAGTTGATCATTCTTGTAAGTCACACTTAGGTCGTTGTCTCATATTTTGTGACTCCAACATTTTATTTATTAATGCGATATTATTGATGTTTTCTTGATTTGAGACAACATATTTTAAGTCTTAAGTCTTATGACTGAAATCATTTTTGGTGTGCTCTGCTTGGGGGTAGTTTCTAATTGATTTTAACAGACAAATATTTACTGTACAACCTTTGCAACAATAAAATTAACATTAACCTTCGGCTTAAAGTGAAGGACCTGTGTGAATCATTTTTAGGTAATGAGGTTTTCTGATTAAAGTCCGATTTAGAGTAAAATTTGATTCTGTATGCAATGTTGCTTTGTGTGCGTGTACCACTCAGTCACTGAGTGTGTTTTACCAATGCGGAAGTCAATTGAGGCTGCACATCTAATCCAGTCAAACACGTAACTCAAGTCAGCAGGTAGAAGACTGGAATTCCCAACGTTCTCTAGGATTAGAGTCACTGGATGTACAGTCAACACCCTCAGTTATCACCCTTTAATAAATATTTTTTAAATCAACCAGCAGCAGTTTATGCTGATACACGTGTATTTCCTTTTGTCATCACCAAATCTTTGGCTGTGCAACATTCCTATAATAACTAGGAATAAAAAGGAAACAGTCCACACTGCATACTGCACGCATACATTATGTAAATGGTGTTGTGATAACTCGTTCACCCTAATTGCAAAAAAAAAAACTAATGAAATGGCTCAGTGGTTAGCTAGCAGATCCCTGGTTCGATCCCGCCTGGGATCTTTCTGTGTGGAGTTTGCATGTTCTCCCTGTGCAGCGTGGGTTTTCACCGGGTTCTCCGGCTTCCTCCCACAGTCCAAAAACATGCTGAGGTTAATTGATAATTCTAAATTGTCCGTAGGTGTGAATGAGTGGTGTGCATGGTTGTCTGTCTATATGTGTAGCCCTGTGGTAGGCTGGCGACCTGCCCAGGGTGTCCCCTGCCTTCACCCGAGAGACGGCTGGGATAGGCTCCAGCCCCCTGTGACCCTGCAAAGGATTCAGCGGTGTATAGATAATGGATGGATGGATGGAGAGGTGTCTAATGTGGCAGTTTTGAGTTTATGTGTAGAGGTTTAAAGATATCCACCTATGAAACTTTCATTTGTGCTGCTCAAAACATTTGAAAAATTACATTCGTAATGTGTCTCTTCAAAAGCATTAATCCACAGACCTCCCTGTTAGCTTCTGTTGGAGCTATAAGACATAACCACGGCAGAGCTCACAAGAAGAATGTGAGCCTCATTGCACGTGAAAAAAGGTTGAACTGTCTCAATCTACAGAGGACATCTGCTGGATCCTGCACCCAAACTTTCCTTTTAGGGTGTCTGAAGGGACAGCAGAGCCACATTCATATGATCAACAGCAGCTTCTGCACCAGGTCAGTTTATCTGATTCTTTGGTTTATGACCAAATACCTGCAAAATGGATGGTTCCCATCAGCCTCACCTGTACTTACTGTTTAGTGTTAATTAGCAAGTGTTAGCACACTAACAAGCTGATGTAACATCCACCTACTCTCACGTCCTTGCCAATATTCAGAATAAACTGTTTTTTTTCTTCCCTGTATTACTCAGTCTGACATTGTGTTCATTGTAGCTGTTTGGGAATGGGGGTTATCCCCCCCCTCACCGGTTAGTAGGGACTGATCTGATATCTGTCCCATCAACATAATTTTTAGCAGGTTGCTCGGTGTAACGTAACATTTATCATGTTCATCAACAACAAATAAGGGAAGGCTCGCTGGAATGGCTTCTGCCTCTTTTTTCTGGCCTCTTTATTTGATAGTTGTCTGTTCTGAGAGACAGGCAGCAAATTGAGTTCGTTCAAGGTCAGGGACCTTGAACGATCTTGGAACATAGCAATAACATGGTGCATCTTAGACAGTTAAAAAATAAGGGAATGGCGGACACTCCTGGCTTTAAAAGGCTGTCTTAGCATTATATCCAAACAAAAAACTGTGCTTAAAACAACATTTGGGAAAGGTGCAGCTCAAAAGCAAATAGTTAAAAATAGGCGCGGATACTGATCTGATGGAGGCCTGTCATGATGATCCCTAGACTGACATGCAAATACCTTTAAACAAACATGCATTTTGGGCCTTCTTTAAATCTCATCCTCTCAGTGGTTTGGCCATCTGCTTCTTGATTTATGCCAGACTTAAAACCCTTTTGGTAAAGATGTTAAATGGTTCATATGGTTTAGAAACAGCCACAGTAATACATGGATCAGTCCTGCAGACAACAAGTTCAAACTAAGAAGTCCCTTGAAGTTTAAGTAGGAGTTATCCTCAACAAGTGTCCATCCATCTCTGGCTTCTGTCTTCATTAGGCTTTTCTTACAATGCGTCCGCTCTTCCTCAGGTCCCTCCCTCCTCTGTCAGGCCGGACCGGCTGGCTGCTCACCCTCCAGGCTCCCTGACACACCCGGACACTGAGCAGGAAGCACAGGTGATTACAACAGGAACAGCAGGAAATCACAACCTAAACAGCTTCACGAGAAGTTCCCCCACAAACCACATGACTTCAGATCATAAGAAGAATTAATTGCGTCACTTTTCCTGCAATCAAGTTGACTCCAAGTGGGTGAGCAAACACCGCTGTAAATATTCTTATTTTCCCTGAGGCAAATAATGTTTAATTTCATAATTGATTCATCTAGAGGTTATTCATCAGAACAATAGGTCAAATAAAAACTTAAGAAAATGTCAGTGAGACAACGATGAATAAAAACGCTGAAACACATGAATGCTGTCCAGATAACCTGAGGCCATCTCATTTCTTGTAAACTAGAAAACATTTCCGGAATGTTTCCGTTCACTTTTCCAACCCTGTACACATACCTTTGTGCTGCGTTGGTCTGGGGCTGTTCTTCATGATTTGGTTCAGGAACTTTAGTTCCAATGAAGGTTTTGTGTTTGTCCCTTTCCCGATGTGGAAGAACTTGACTGACCTGCATAGAGCTCTGCCTTCAACCTCACCCAACACCGACTGCGAGCCAGGACTTATCTCACATTGGGGCAACGTGTCTGATCCTCTGAAATGTTCTTTCAATGGTAATAGAACATTAAAGGACCACATCTGTCAGGCAACTCTTTGTACCTATTAATAAAACTGAAACCAGCAAGCGTTTGTGCATGTAAGTGACTGAAATATATGAAGGACTGGAGTTTTAAAACCTCCAATTTTCCATAAATGTAAATGCCAAATGCTTGGTCAGATTTTGAGTAGCCGTTGCCTGATCTAAATCCTACTTTTGATATTTTAACATTTAAATTCTCAGATTAAACATTCTAACCTCAAAACTCAAGATGGGACGTAACTGTCATAACATATATAAAAACTGAACTTCAGTCTTATGATGACACCTGAACTTAAGTTCCATTAAGTAACTGGCTAACAGTTAGACCACTTTTGCCACTGATGTTTTATGGTTTTATTTAGTTATGACTTTTTTTATTATTTGTTGACATTTTAAATGAGTTTACAACAGTAGGGTAACAAAACTCTATTGATGTTTTTTGCACTGGCATCTGAAAACAATGAGTAAGATCAATCCAAATATCAATTAAATGGTTTATAATCAATATAAACTTTCCTGTTGTTCAGCTAATCCTCTGGGTCATCAATACCTATCAATAGAACAGGTAATAGATCAGGAGAGTGCCTCCCTATTTACCTGTTGGTACAGTATAATTCTGATTGAAACCACACACACACACACCGGCGGGCGCGCGCACCGACACACGTACACACACTCACACACACACAAACACACACCTCGAGCGCAGCAGAGGTCCCTTGCGGGGCTTGGCGCTCTGTCTCCGGTACTGCATCCAGCCGCAGACCAGCTCGTGCGCGATCATCACGTACAGCAGGAAGATGAGCACGGCGGGATCCATTCAGTCGCACGCGCCGCTGGATGACACAGATAAAAACGGTCCAGATGAGAACAGTCAGCACCGGGCTGCGGGCGGCGCGAGCTGGCCGTCTGATGCAGGATGAGGGTTGATCAGTGATGATGATGAGGAGGAGACGGTCCTCGTGCCCAAGTTGCCCCTTGGTCCACTCCAACTTTAAGCACTCAAGTCGCGCGACATAAACGGCTGGTGCGGTGGGCGCTCGCACTCCACCCATGACAACACACCATCCTCCAAAGCCATCAGTTCATCCCAGCGAAAGCGGTGATTTTCGGTCTGTCTTACTGACAACAGCTGAGAGTCACGGTGACAACAGCAGAGGGGACACCGGAGGATGTTGCCGTAGAGACGCGACCGTTGCTAAGGGCATGATGTCGTCATCCCCTCTTCCTAAAGATGAACGAGGCATTTGACCGTCAGAGTCATGCAGGGAGCTACCTATCAGGAGCACGCGTGATGTCTTCAGGCGCCCATTCATCCTCTGACTCAGGATGCGACCATTGATTATGTGCATTATCAGTTGTTTTTTTTTTCTTTTTGTTACTAGTGTATTTTATCAACGGGTAAATTTGCAAAGTACAGTTTAGCAACACTATATGCATTCTGGTTTCTAAAGACCATTTATTATCCGTAGCCAATAACACAATCTAGAAATTTGAGAGGGTGTAAAACAAAATAGGTCATTTTTCAAATTGATTTGCTACAACGTTCAAGGTTAAAACAGACAGATGTTGTAGAAAACATGACTTTGTTCGGATTCTGAGGAAATTATCGGGTAACCCTTTACACTGAAAGTGTTGTTGTTTTTAGCTCTTCTTGATGCACTTATTTAATTCCCCAGTGGAATAATTTACCCCCAGAGTGAAAAGCACACAAACACCAGTTATTCAATGCTCAGCTTTAATTCATTTATCAATTTTATCTTTCAAAGCCCTCCCACACATTCAAAAGACTACATCCATTCAACAGTCTTTTTCCAAACATGTCAGCTTCCTCCCTAACCTTTCTATGGGTTTTCTACTTTTCTAAGTTTCATCTGTGTGTTTAAAGTCATTCTTTTCTTCTTTTTCTTCTTTCTCTTTAAAGGAGCACTACACAACTTCCTCTAGAGACAGATGAGAGCTGGAGATATTCTGACCTTCGGTCCTTCCTGTGAGTCGAGACCCTCCTCCCCTGGTAAACTCATGTCTTTCAGGTTCCATCCCCCCAGTTCAGGCTTTCTGTTGTAAACATGCAGTGTCCATCAAGAAAGGAGCCCAGCCTGCTGAGTTCTCCAACTTGACAAACATGATTCAGTGTTGCACTGGACCTGAAACTGTTTGAACTTCTTAACAGATCTGGAATTGATCCTGAATCTCTATGCAACCTTTTTGCCATTCATCAATTATACCCAGTCTTGATTTAAAGGAAGTTAAACTAATTTCCATCAATGACATGTTAGACGTTCTCCTTCTGACTTCCATCCGTCATCTCCATCTCCATCTCACAGGCAGAGAGCTGCGACTCTGGAGGAGATCCACCAGTTCTGAGGCAGCTGCACCTACTAGGCCTTCATCGCTGTTTCTTTATGTGAGCTGTGCCTGTTTTGTGCCTGTGAGTGTGTGTGTGTGTGTGTGTGTGTGTGTGTGTGTGTGTGTGTGCATGCCATGTAAGGGCGACACAAGCAGTTCTTCTGCTGTGATATCGCCTTAACTTCACAAAGCCACCTTTCGGTGGCAGGACCACCGCTCCTCCTGCCTCACGCCACCTCCCTCTCTCTGGCATCAGCAGAGTACTGCAGAAACACAATAAGAAGAGTCTAATAAATTGCATTTGACAGGCGAGAACAGAGAAGACTCCAATGGGCACAAGGTTGCTTCATTTCTGTGACATATGTGAGAGTAATGCTTGGTAATTGTCTTCTATCACATTAACCACAGGTGTATATAGAATTGTGTGAGTTTGCTTTCTGCCCTCTAGTGGTCAAAGATGCATTAGTGCAGCTTTAAACTACCTGCATTTGCAAATAGGGATGAGCATATAATTTCCCCTCCAAATGAAATAGAAAAATGAAATAAAAGATTAGCCAGGAAAGGTACACAGTGCTGTATACTCACAGAGACATTATTGAAGCCAGCTGCCATTGGATGGTTTTGCACTGATGAAACCGTCACATGGTCCTGCTGATATGAACACATGATTCATCATTAAGAAAGAGTGAAGATGCTGCGGCTAGCTATAGTAATGCTAAGGATTGCTACTCATAGTTGCTGCTATATTTACCTGAGAGTAATGTTACCATCTGAAAAACTATTAAACTGTTAAAGGTACTTAAGCATGGTACTCTTTTTACAGACATATTAATTTAGCTTGCTAGGTCTTTAAACACGACATCATCATCATTTAAAGTAAATTGAATTGAAACACTTTATTTATTGTTTATTTGTACAACCTTTTAGGGTATATCAGATGTTGACCATCTCACCTTTCTCCAAATTGTCACCAACTCCACAAGTAACCTATATCCATGTCATCTGTGCCTACATTTCAATATCAAGTGATGTTCTGCAAAAATGTCAGAACGCACCAGCAGCATGTATCACAGATATTTATGGCTCAGCCACAGAAGGTCAGTCAAAAAAGCCGTGGTTCTCAAACCCAGGGGCAGTATGTTCGCTTCTGGATCTTTTGTCCATACTTCATGATGTAGTGTTGTAACTGCTGCTGTGCAGCCTTGTCTCCAAGAAATTGCATTTCTTGCAACTAATTTGCAACAGCAAATAAGTTTGAGGGAAACATAATGCTGAATAAATTGAATTTTCTGTTGACATGATGAGGAAATGTTGTTAATTAAAGTAACTGGAAAACTGGAAAAAGGTTGACACTGAACATAAAAAGTTCTCCAACAAAATAAGCAACCTTGTAACACAATATTCACTCAAAGTGAACACAGCATTATTCAGTCCTTTTCTAGTTATGTTAGGCAATGGCAGCATTTGGTTAATGTTAAGATCCCGGTCTATTTTAATACAGAAAAGGTCAGCAGTGACATGAGATGTAACAATTTTGATTCAAATTGAACTAAAATCACAATTTTCCCTGAACTTTAACCAAAGTTACAGCATTGCACACTGTGCGTCAGTGCCAAAAAGGGCTGCAGATGGACTGACTGACTCTTTATACAAGAGGAGGTCGCCCAGCCCCACCCTCTCCTTCAGTCTCTCTACATCCTCACACAGGCAGCAGCAAGGGTTGGGGGTGCTCTGGATTTCATTTACTTACATGGTTCTCAAACACAAACATTTAAGTGTTGTCAAAGGTTTGAATTTCAGTGTCAGTGTTAACTCACTTCAACATTTGCTTCGTATGTGTCATTACTGAAACCAGCTGTGGGAGGTGATGGTGATGGTGATGATGATGAACCAGGCGCAGCCTTGACTCTCTGTCGGGTTCGGAGGTAGTAAATCAGCAAGCCAATCAATGTGCCGATCAACAGCAGGACCACGATGATCGACGCTGCAATCCCTCCTGTGTTGTCCTGCCCTGCTGAGCCTAAAGGGAAGATGGAAAACATTTAGTTCCACTTCTGCTAAGCTAAGCTAAGCTAACCTGCCTCTGGCTTCACATGTACTGCCAAGACATGAGAGTGGTATCAATCTTCTCATCTCACTCTCCGCAAGAAAGCGAATAAATGTATTTTCCAACTATGACATCCAAAAAATCCTGGTGTTTTTATGACAAAGTCAGTAAAAGTAAGTAGCTTACACACATGTATAGATTGTTACTTTGCCTTGGTTTTGTTTGCTTTACGCATAAGCCTGACTTCATGAGTGCAAACTTTTCTCCCTCCTCTGAATTTACTTTATTCTAATCAACTCTCTCTCAAAATAAAATGTAATGTTAATTGGACAATTTGGAAATACGCAATAATGAACCATAGCTGTGCCAAACTACAGCTAAACTAGCCGACCGCCGCAGAGTTAGCTGTGTTGTGGCTGGCTGCTCGCAGCGCGCAGCGTTCGGAAACGACATCATCCACGTCAGGGGATAGAGACACCGGATGTTGATAACATGTCACCACGGGCTCAGAGTGGAATAGCACCAGCATATCATAACAAAATATTGGAATATGAACGAGTTTCACCGCAGATTATGCGTTATATAGAGGCTGCGCATGGGTGCCCCGAGTACTCGCATTATACGGATATACGCGCCGTTCCTCTGGGGCTAATTTCTTCAAAACAACTCCAAATCCCACCAAAGTTGTCTGGGAGTAAATAGGTGTATTTAATGCTACAAATAAGGTCCAGGTTGTAAAAAACGAAAGTTATCCTTTAATGAGCTGAAAAACATGCAAAACTACTGGCTCATCTTACTTGTCGACACATCTGCGACTTCTTTAGCACAGTTGACTCCGACGGTGTACTCGATGTCGTCCAAAGCGACAACGCCTGATGTGCCTTTGATCCCTTCAAACACAATCTGTGAACAGCAAAAACAGTACGACGGCAGGCACAGTCGTCAGTCTCGTGAAAGAGGCTTCATGTAATGGGTTTGTCTGAACACAGTTGTGTAATTTAAAGAACAAACGTTCCCTCACTTCCATCATTACTGTCCAAAGAAAGACATTCAGCTAAGTGCAGAAACTACACAGGGTTACAGTCAAAGCATTGCAGATGAATCATATTATTGTATAGTGACAGTCTGACCTGGTATTCCTCAGTAGCTACGATGTCGACGTCAAATCGTTTCCACGGACCTCCCAGGTCGCTCACCACCAGCAGCTGATGGAGCTTATTGTCAGAAAGCCTCCACACCTTCAGCTCATTGTTCGCTGCAGATACATTAAAAGAAAAAGTGGATTTTGTTACAAAATATCAAACAGGAAATGCATCACGCACACCCAGGCTGCACGATCCTTACATGAGGATGGCTTGTAGGCCCAGAATTTCAGGCAGGTGCCTTTGGTCGGGGGAAGGTGAGGGCTCAACAGCTTGGCGTTCTGATTGGCTGCCGTCCGGTTGCTGCTCGGAAAGAACAGGAAGTGACCTGGCAGAGTGGACAGGGAAGTCTATTTTACACTTCAGCACATTTTTTAAGTAGATCCTGTCTGCTTTTTGAACCCTTTGTGTGAACATCCTGTCGATAAGAAGCGAAACAGGTGACTTGCCCGACTGCATGTAGGTTTTTCCACAATATGCACAATCAGAGTAGCCCTGTTTGTCTCTCCCTGGTTTACCTTTCTCTGTACCCAGAGTGTGGTCTTCAGCCGGGGTGGAGTAGTGCCTTTCTACCTCCTGATTCGTCAGCTCCCAGTCCAGTTGGTCCACTTCGATGTTCTGAGTGTTGCTCCAGCTACACATCCCTCTCTCCAGACTGCACTTAGAACCTGAGATATTTAACACAACAAAAGTCTATCTCTACAATGCTTTGCATAGTCGTCTCTTCATATCTGGCTGGGTATCCAGCATGTGAATAACGAAGAGACATTCTTGATAATAGTTTGCTCTTTGATTATGCTGACTATTGCATAGCATTTAATTTTGTCATTGCATTAATGATTATACAATGTGTTTATATGACTCAAAGCTTGTGCAAGAATGTGTGAGTGAGGAAAATAGTGAAAAACCACTAAAAAGGAATGATCTAATTAACTGGAGGTGTAAGAGCTAACGTATGACAATAATTTATTAGGAATTTCTCCAAGGAAAAATTCCACTAAAGGTCTCACAAAGGGAAACATGGGTGAGCAAAATCTTTGAAAGGGGTACTCCTGTGATTTACAATGGCACTTCCATGATGTTGTCAGACTTCAGACAGAAAAGAGAGATTGAACAAATCAAAGCCACAAAGGCCAAGATATTCTGACGTTTAGTCTCACATATAGGTAAAGCCCCCAGTGGACGGACAATAGATCCTGCATCTGTCATAATACAGCTCATTAGGGTGCTTTGTTAGACCTTCCCTGCCTGGGGAAAGCCCACACATGCGCTTTGTGGAACAGGCTTTCTGTTATAAATTTGTAGTTTCCAAGCCAACATCATCGGGTTTATTTTTCAGAGTATGCCTGCAGAGCCACAGAAGAAATATTAACTGTTTACAGGCTGGATGTTGCTCCAGAGGCTTTACCTTTGCGGCAGTAATATTGCCACTGTTACTAGATCACAATTAAGATCAATAGAAACAAAAATGATCACTCAAGTGCTTTTCTCAAACTCTACCATGCTTCTACGATGACTGAGCATCCTTTATGTGTTTCTGCTGAGGCTGAAACAAACCTTGATCTTCACATGGGTAAGCGGAGATGAAGATGTCGTCAACCGCAACGTGAGTGTCTTTGCCTCCGGCTCCGACCACCTCAAACTCCAACTGCAGAGCAGAATAAAGCACCACGTCATGTTGGTTTAAATGACAAGCACGACATCATATGTATGAAGGTTCGCTAATGACAATTCTCTAAGGTTGCTGGCTCAAAAGCTACTAGAGAGACGAAAAGTATAACATGCTTTTCTTTCAAAACTATAGTCTGAGTGTGGATTTTAAAGGCATTTAAAGAGGTGTCTGAATTAGAAGGTATTTTTGAATTCACAGGACAGGAAGGCACCATAATGGCCTGTGGGACAGCATGTGATTGTATTTTTAAATTCTGATTAATTCTTTTTAATGCATAAAATAATTAACTGTGTTCTGAGCAGCCACTTCGTCTCTAATTGTTCCAGCGGCTCTCTCCAGCCTCCACACCGTACCTGCCAGTCCACAAGGGTACTAGTGATGTTGCCGTTGCCATGGCGCCAGACATCTCCCTGGTTCTGACTGCTAGAGAAGATCTTCACCCTTTCCCCCTTCGCTGGCTTCATATACAGTGTCAGAGACCCTGCGAAGTACAAACAGTTAGAATATATTGTGGTTTTTGGGATCATTTGTGTGCGTTTCGGGGTGTGACGGTGTCTCACCAGGATTCTCTCCTCCCATGTGATACCAGAAATTGACGCACTCGGTCTTGGCGACTCCTTGGCGAACAGGTGAGGTGAGGACTGTCGTGCCACCAGAGGGAAGGGTGTCTCCTGCGGTGTTAGCCATCATGTAGAAGCCTGAGCAACCAACCGGACAGAGGGAGATCACATTTTACTGTCTCTCAATTTCCTGCAAAGCCCATAAAATTATCACTACTCTATAATGGGATTCTCTCTCACCCAGTTCAGTCTCCAGAGTGTGGTCAGTTTTGGGCCCACTTGCATTAGAGGTTTGTCTGTTGCGGTGGAGCCACTGAACGCTACCAGAGGTGCTGTACCCACACTGCTGGCCTTCAAAGGAACACGTTCTTGGCACGGTGCACGAGCGGTCCACGAACGTCACATCGTCAATGGCCACACGTCCGTCAAAACCGGAGCGGACCGCCTCAAACATCAGCTGGGGGTCGGTCAAAAGTCAGACAGATAATGTTAAAATATTCATTTTGGCATCATCTATCTGTTTTTCACAATTAGGAGACAACGACTATCCAAAAGCAGGCTACTTGCTTAAAGCTGCAGTTATATTTCGGCAGAGGGCTGATGTGTTGATCAGTAATGTGCACTCCTGGATCTAACATTTTCAGCTCTAGCTTCTCCTCTTAAAACTGTGTGTTGTGAAAACTTTTGGAAATGTTTGATATGTTTCATTTGTACTGTTTTGATTTTATTCAGTTCATTTTATTACTTCCTCTGTGCTCATGTCCTTGGCCCCTCTTTCATTTTATTAATCTGGTTTTATTTTTTGCTTCTGTAAAGCACTTTATAACATTGTAAAGAAAAGTGCAATATAACAAGTTTATCATTGTTATTATTGTCATAAATCAGTTACCACAGTTGTCAAGATGCCATCTATGCATGCTGGCATGGCATTCCTAATCTATGATAAACATTATACGTAATAAGAGGAAAGGTCCTATTGTTTTCATATGATAATGGTTAATTATCTTGTTATCTTGAGATAACAGCATTAAAAAATAATTGCAACAGCAGCTGTTCCAGGCTTCTGTACTGTGCCCTCTGGTTGCCACTCATCTTTTTAATATAAAAGGAGCATGCAGCTCTGTCATATTGCATGAATTCTGAGACATTGTTCGGTAATTTGAGGCTGGCTGCGGTTATTCCATACCTGGAACTTTGTGAGCTGGTGTGGTACCGGGCAGTGCGCTTCGTGCCACACGTTGCCATGAGCTCCACTGCGGGTCCAGAGGATGACCTCATAACCGTCGTTGTCGAGCAGCTTCACATTCAGAGTGCCTGGAAGGGATCAGAGGGTGAGGACGGGTCAGTAGAAGTGAGAAGACAAACACATCATTCCATTTTCTGATTATTAACTGCTTCTATCACGTATGTGGGTAATATTTCATTGAGACACTTACTCATAAGAAACAGTTAGAACAGGCAGAATTAAGACTGTTCACAGGCTTAAAGAAACGCTATCATTTTCTCACTCTAAACTCAGTCTCAGTCTCATCCTCACCTGTGTTCGACCCGTAGAGTTTGTAAAAGAAGGACAGGCAGTAATCTGTGGGACCTGGTGACTGTGTGAACGAAATTAAGCGCCCGAATGCACCACGCAGAGAAGGACTCCACATGTCCACGTTGAGGCTCCTGCCTGGACGTCAACAGAGGGACGAGCAGGGATTTACTTGAGTACAGCAGTGACACTTAATAAACTGCAGTTATACTGTATTCAGTATTTTATGATTCACAGTTGAATGATGCAAATAATGAGATTCACACTGAGCTGAGCAGCACAAACAGACTATCAAAGATAATGCCACTTTAGCTCTATCAGATATAGCCCAATGCCCTGGTAGATTATCAGCAAGCAATTACTCTTCATCGCACACACAAAGTGATTTCACTAGATGATTTAATAATGATCATCAATCATGATTAGCATTAATACACTGCATTAATAGAATTATTATTACAAAGTATCCTCCTTTGGACTCGACTATGTGCGTCTCTGAGATCCTCCCTCCTAAAACACACGCTGATGTTCTGTCTTGTATATTTCTATACACTGATCTGGTTTATGTTTTTAAATGAGCTTACCAATCTCGATGGTGTGGTCCATCCCATCAAGCACCGTCCAGTCAAAGTTGTCACTGTTGTCCTGATACCATCCACACAGGCCGTCTTCAAAGTTGCACGAGAGTGCTATAAAAGATGACAGTAAAAGTGTTGAGACGTTCTTCGGTAAGATGTGACAGTATACTTGATAAAGCACTGTATGTGTGTGCTGTAAATAGTGAGGAGAGTCACCTGTTGGAGAAGATGGAAAATAGTCAGCATGACAGCTGCCAAAGCGAACGTTTTTCACCTTGATTCTGGTGCATGAACAAATTTTTCTCGCATGAGCTTCCAGCGCCAGCTGGAACACAGAGGAGCTTTCACTTTTCACAAAGTTCAACACATTCAACGCCGTAACAGCAGATTTTTAAGATGAGCACAAAAAACATATTTCCTTCTTTGTCTTTTTGCTGCAATGATCAGCAAAATTTCCATCATTCCCTCTTTTCATTATTAAACCTTGGCTTTATATTTTTCTAAAAGTTCAAAAAACGAGTAAGGAGACTTGCTGCCTCTTTGTTGTTTTTTTCTTTTATAGCCACAGTTTGTGAAACTGGTTCAAATGAATTTTGTCTCTATTCATATGTAAATGTCAATGTAAAAATGAGAATGATATCAGTCTCTATTAGTGCTGAAAAACAGCTGACCTGGAAGCGATGTTTTCTGACTCCAATATTCACTTCGGCGTGCCGCCACGCCTCCTCCCCTGTTCCCGTCTTCCCACTGATCTCCCACAGTTTAGGCTGCGGGCCCAGCAAGCTGTCAATCACCCTGACGGACAGCTCACCTGCAGCACAGACATAGACAGAGTCAGATTACAAGATCTGAGTCCTGTGTCCTGGAGAAAGGTAAGAAGTAATGTAACAGGTTAGGTTCAGTACCAATATGACTTGGATTCCCACTTAAAGCAAAATCAAAGCTCAGGGTGCAGGCTGGGCCAGTGGGGCCCAGGAAGGGGGTCCGTGTCTCGGCCTCGGTCATCTGCTGGCCTGGGGCACTGGCTACATACAGATACTCCTCTAGGAAATATGAAAGAAACAACTGTCAGATATTTTTTGAATCAGTCAATGTAAGTACATCAGGTTGAGTGCTGTGATGACAGAAAGTATTTGTACCTTTGGCAGTGACGTTTTCATAGAGCAGCCAGCCTTGACTCCCAATGCTGGTGTCAATCCAGCCTGAGCTGCCATTCGTGTAAGAGAAATCTCCTGCAGAGAGGATTCATGGAGACATCTCGCTCAAACTGAGACAAAAATCTGACAAAACAATGACTTGCATTACTCCAGGATGCTATTTTCAGCGCATGAGGCAGGGGTCCTAAAGGTCAGGGCTGACCCAATCACGTTCATTTAAACGATCAAATAAAGCACAGGTAACCCACCTGCTTGGTTTCCTTTTGGTTGCAGGTATTAGAATGATAAATAATTCATATCAGTGTTTTCATATCTTTCAGCAAGACAGCATTGTTATGGCGACAGAAATAACTGAGCATTCTCTGATCCAGCATCTCTTTGGTGTTGCTGAATTAAAACAATTGACATTCCTTGGTTAGAAAAGTCTGCTTTTCCTAATGTGAACATTGCAGTCAACATTTCAGAGCTCGAAGGTTTTCACCTAACAACTGTGAAGGAATTTTCTGTCACTCGACTACACCCTGACTGTCTACTTGTGGGGGCCTCGGGGTCATGGTCAGTACAAGGGGTGGTCTTTAGGCCAGCTCAGGATCCAGGTGAAGGCAGAGGTCTGTTTTGCTCTGCTGGAGTACAACGCAGCTGTTGGATTGTTTAGGAAGACTGGCTGCGGCAGCTATGGGCAAAGGTGGTTAGCTGTGCTGTCCTCCAGACATTGTGGGGCAGACTATCGCCTGTTAGAGGGATGTGTTCATGGAGACCTGAAGACGCTTGCAACATGAGCTGGGGAGCATGGACGAGCATAGTTCCTTGTTTTAGCTATGGAGAGCCAATCAATTGATCACACACATTCTTATTGTCTGAAGGATGATCATTATTGGGTAGAAGCAGATCTAGCGCTCCCAGCCAGGATAAAGGACTGATCACTGGAAGCATCCCTCAGAATCGAGGTGGCATCAGGCAGCGTCCACACTGTGTTGGTAATCTCTCTGTTCTCTTAGGCCGAGCATCAATAAACCTTCCTGCATTAAGACATCGAAGCCTCCAGACAGCTTTCCTTGGGGAGGCACGAGTGGACCAAATACAACATTTTCTTTCACAACAACAGCATTGTATAATATGTTAATTTGGTGGGTCCCCTGATGGCCCCCTGAGGCCTGAAGGAGCTCCACTAATGCTTCCACCGACACTGATAAAGACCATAATTCCTTTTCAGCCTTTGTACCTTTGCAGACTTGTTGATGGAAGGGAACAGGACGAATAGACTCACCGCATTTCGCTTCATCCTCTGCATCAGCACAGTCAGGATGAAAATCACACATCTTGTCAGGTTCAGCGCATGGCTGGCCAGGAGATTCAGGGAAAGCAGCACAGCAGTTTTTCGCTGTTCGAGAAGAAAATGGGAGAGAGCATTCATTGCATGGCTCACATTTTGCAGATGAGGAATAATTTTTTGAAGAAGATGGTGGAAAGGATTACCAGCTGTTAAGCGGCACTCAGGGGACAGCACGATGCTGTCGATGGCGATACCACCATATGCAAAGTCCCTGATTGCTGCCACTATTACGATCTATAAAGACAGAAAGTTCAACAGAGGAAGGGGAAAAGAGATGTGGAAAAGGCACACATTCATGGACTGAAGGTCTCAATCCTCATACTTCCTAGTAAATCTTTCACTTTGGAACCAAATCCCTACAAACACACAGTTTACAGACGTATCGGCAGTAACAGTAAATGGCAGAATAGAATTAACTTCCAGCGTGTTTGAGGTGATTTAGTGTTGACGTTTGAGTCACATGCTTATCAACATTTGTGTTTTACAGTATTTCCTTTTTGATGTGCAAAATGAAAATGTGCATAAAAACTTGGTTGTTTTTTTTCTCCTGCTTATTCTCCTCTGCTACATCATTTTTCTTTCCCATGTTTCTTTAAAAAATGAATAGATATGAAGTTAAACATTTTTGTTACCGTGTTGAATAATTTTCCTGTTTTTCCCCTTATTTATAAATCTTCAGTATCAGTATCTCTGTTTAAGCTACAGCTACCATCATTATTATAGATACAACCTTGGGTGAAGTACTCACTTGGAAAGTGGAGTTGGTGACAATCTCCACCTCTGCCTTCACCCAAACATCACCTAAAGCTCCAGCCCTCCCCCACACCGGGTAGATTTTATTATCTGCCACCAGCACCGTCAAACCACCGGACCTCGGCCCAAACTGATGAGTGTACATCACCATCTATAGCGGAAAGATACAGAAAACACGTCCAGTTAAGTTTAAATCATCTTTTGTAACATGTTTAAAAATGAAAAATGAAATGGCAGTTTATTCCCTGGAGCCTTTGTTCAGGAATCCATTGTTATTTCCTTTTTTCTAACTTTTTTTTTCACCTTGCAAGGATGTGAACTATTGGTGGGTTCAAGGTGGGGACTTTGGAAGGCGGCCCAGTCGTCTGTAAGACCGCCATCAGGGACAGTAACATAAAGGAAGTGACCTGCAGTAATGATAATAACAATAAGATCCTTTAAGTCACTTAAAATACGTTGAGTCACAAGAGTAACACTGACACTGACAGAGAGGGTTTCATGGTTTCCACCATGAAAAAACACAGGGGGACTCTCATCCACACGATACCTGTCACACTGTTGTCGGAATGATCCCTGCCTGGTCCTTTCAGATGATCCGTGCTGGAGATGTTCTGCTGATTGGTCCTGACCCATTTCAGCCTGGACAGGGAGGTCAGGTCCCAGTCACACAGACCCTCCTCAAAGTCACAGCTCTTGTACTCTTCTGGAGACACAATAGAAGTTGTCAGGAGTAAAAGTCAGGAACAAGCTTTTAGGTTATTTTGGAGGGCAATGACCAAAGACCAGTTTTGTCATTAACTGTGGATGTGATGACATTTTTTAGGTCATTGAAATGCTCTGAACCAGTGCTGAAAATACCTGGACAGGTATACACTGTTTAAAGTGTTTAAAATTTCCCACATTTTTGTCGTATTGGAGTTTTTTTTGTGGTGCTAAAGTCAGTCAAATTTCTTTTTTCAGTTGGTTGAACAGCCCCTTTCGTCTCCTCTGCACAGCATGTTTTACTCTGTCATCAGATTGTTATGTTTTGTACTTTGTCTGTTTGTACAGTGAGTCATCTGTGCACAAATTCTACATATTTAGTGTAATTCAGATGATTCCTCACCACAGTTGTCCTCATCAGTGCGGTCACCGCAGTCGTCGGTGCCGTCGCAGACCTGCCGCTGCTCCACGCAGCCCTCACGGTTGCACTCGATCATGTTTGTTGGACACTCTTCACCAGGGAGTGGCACTAATGACGTAATGAGAGAAAAACAAGGACACAATAATCTATTATGATCATGCCCTTCATGGCTTTTATTTTCAATGATCAGTCCATAGAAAGGCTGGATATTTTAAGACTCACAGGGCACGGCACAGTCCAGAAACTCCAGGTGGTCCACCGCCACATCCCCTCTTTGGCCCTTGGAGCGCTGCGAGTTAAGGCGGATTCGGAAGCCGGGGGTTATTTGGCCCAGAAAGATGTTAGCCTCCCTCCAGCCACGGACACTGGTGGCCTCAGGACGCCACACTA
The DNA here is from genome assembly GCF_017976325.1 of Chelmon rostratus. Lineage (NCBI taxonomy): Eukaryota > Metazoa > Chordata > Actinopteri > Chaetodontiformes > Chaetodontidae > Chelmon > Chelmon rostratus. Next base: position 7,764,029 of record NC_055676.1, on the reverse strand, counting down.
TGGCCTCTCGAGAGTCCTGGTGAAGGATGGACGCCCACAAGGGTGTGGAGCCCAGACCTGTGTGACCTACAGGTAACATTACAAAGAGTTTACTAGTCGGGCAGCTGCAAAAAAATTTAATCTCATCAGAGTGTTCACAGCAGTAAAACTATCTAATAATAATTGTTATGCTTATAATAGAAGATTCAGGTATTAAATCAACCAAATTAGAGTTATGAGAAACAATTCTATAAATGACCAAAACATGGGATCCATGAAAGCAAATATACATCAAATACATATTAATACCGCCAGTAAAAGTAGTACAAAATGACATGAAATCCGGCCTTTAACATTGTGCTTGCTGATACGGGAGAAGCTGGCCACAGCAGGCAGCGTGAATGTATGACCTGTAGTCCTCAATGGTCGTTACCTGAGTCCCACAGGAAATATCTGAGACGAAGGCGACAGGTCGGTGAAGACATTTTCATCTCCGGGGAGATTAAAACCGCAGTACTGAGAGACTCCGTCTTCACTGCACTCACTCCCATAAACGAACCTATGTGATGGGAAATATTCAGTGTTTTACTTCAGGTTGTCAACATTGCAGTTTAGTGCAGTTTGATGCTGAGCAGAAAACCATACCAGATTGAATCAAAACAGTAAAGTTGCTGTCAGGAAACCAAATCAATGAGATAAAATATGCTGTAAGGGTCCACAGAGCTGAGGGGAGCTGCAGAATCAGATGAAGACTGTGGGTTTGTAGGAGGACACCTGTGGCATATAGAGCACAAACTGGCAAAACCAAATAAAAAAGGAGAAGTGTGTTAAACCACACCTGTGGCTGTGCCGAGGGTGTAGTCAGAGGACGGCCCGCTGTCGGGCAGTGAGTCCCCTCTCTGACGTTTCTCCCAGCTGTACGCTGCCGCGTTGACCGACTGGTCTGTCCATCCGCACATTCCTGCGTCCTCAAAGTCACACTGAAAGTCTTTTCCTCTGTAGCCTTGAGAGGCGGAAACAAAATAATCGTTAACTGTTGTACTGTGAGTTTCAGCGAGTGGCATGAGCATTATTTAGTCTCTCACTGATTCTGAGAATAAGTTACAATGCACGACAGGGAATCCAGTTTAGAGCAGGTTTTTGCATCTGAAGGCATAATTCCATGTCATATTTAAACTCACCGCAGTCGTCCTCATCGCTGCAGTCAGAACAGTCACACACAAAATCACATTTCCCCTCAGGACTCAAGCACCGACGAACCAAAGAACCAGCCGCTGTGGAATGAGATGAAACATCAGCATTGACTAAGACTGATACAGAATGTTAAAACTGATCATTAAAGCATACAGTGACTGACTCTAATCTGCCAATAACGTTTTCTGAGATGATTTCATCACTGAAAATCTGTTTTTAACCCTGTTAACATGCCCATGTGGCGTTTTTTTTATACATGCTACATGACATATCATGAGTGAGATTAGCAGTCAACAGCATGTCGGAGCACTTCCACCTCGGAGCTGCAGTGGACCAACGACAGAGAGAGACATGGATTCAAACATCCTGTGTTTCATAGGTAACATCATGGAAGGAATCAGTCCTGTCAACGTGCAGGGTGGGGCTGTGGTGGAATGAGGGGTATCAGAGGAGAAGCTGGGTGTAGCTGTGTTTCTGTATTTTGCTGATGTTTTGTTTTTGGTTGCAAAGTGACAATAGGGGGGATATCTGAGACAGAGAAAACTCCAGAAGCCAATTTCCAGAACACTGTTTTGAAAACTTTACATAAAAGCAGGTTGATTTTGCCACAGAACTTGAAGCCTGATGCTGTTCCATTCATTTATCCTTATGGGGACACAGCCAGTATGAGCGAACAGTTGGTCAGCTGCTAAGTTTATTTTTCTCCTGTTTTATCTGTTGGCTGTGGCCAAACAAATGTGCACTGTGCTAGACAATATTAGCCAACGTTAGCCTGCCAAGTTACATGACGAGTCATGTCAGACGCTGACAGGACATATGGCTTGGAGACGGTGATGAAGAAAGTTATGGTCAACGTAACTGCTGCTGAATTTGAAGACGCCAATTCTGACACATTTGGCTGTAGGAGTGCCACAAAAAACACTCACATCATGGGATGGTTTGGAAAACAGAATCGGGATTAGTCTGGAAGTAAATTCATTTCGTGCTCTTATATATTTATCAAGATGTGGAAATGACTAAAATCAAATTCAGCACTTTCCCATACTGTGAAGGAACTCCGCTGTCAAAGATTTATGGCACAGCTAATGCAAAAAGGCTCAAAGGCCAGGGAGGGGTAATCAAGCTAACGCCAGCAAACTGCTAGCTGACCATCCAAAGGTCTCTGATTAGGATCCAGGCTCAGTGACATGTCAGATGGAAAGCAGGCATGAGAGAGTCGGAACATGCATCATGTCATGTATCGTGGTGAAAAACCGTTCAGTCATCACACACAGCATGCTGTGATAAGTGCAGTAACGTGAATGATACTTTGGGATTACACAGTTTGTTGACATTAACACAGATCTTTCAAAATTGTTCCAGTTGTGTCTTTCTCCAGTGAATTAAAGGGCAGTGATAATGGCAATGATAGCATTACTTAAGAACAGTCATTTTTAGACCCAGACAAACACCGATTTCTTCTAATTTGTAGTATTTACCCTTTTATTGTTAATACTACATCTATTCTGTACCTGTGACCATTTTTATGTTTTTTTCTTTCAAAACAGAAAAAGTATGTAATCATAGCAAGAATGCAAACAATCTAAAATTTAACATGTGCATTCTTGCGATATACTATACATACTGTATGTATACTGTGTAAAGACAATTTGTTGTTAGTGAGCGAGAGACAGGTTGAGAGAAAACGTGTTAACCAAGTCTGTCACTTGTATGGGAAAGTAAACTCTATAGGATCTAGGTCTCTATCTCTGTTTTAACAATGTAAATGGACATTTAAAGGACAGATCATGTCTCCAGAATGCTTGTAAGTAGCGCAACAACTGGAGGCTAAAGTTGCCCCCCATGCTCCCACTACAAAACCATTTCTGATCAGACTTTGAAAAAAAAATCAAAAAAATTGTTTTAACTGTCAAGTTACATTTTCTGTACATTTTATTTCTCAGCATAAACATGTGCATTCTGTTTTAAAATACTGAAACCAGAAACATTTATCATTTATCTTTACACTTATTCATCCTCTATCTATTCTACAGAGTTTCATTATTACATTTTTTATAAGTAGTTGAAAGTTCAGGAAAAAGCTATTTAGTCGACCTTAAGATTTATTGCCAAACTTCTAGAGCTTGTTAGAAACATCCCAGCACTATCTGTTGTGCTTCATACTTCTCTCTATGAGTTATACAACACAACAAGCTAAGTTCAGTCTGGCCAGCAGCAGCATTAATATTTCCTCTTTAAAATGTTACTAAAAACGCACACTATTTGAATGGAGTCTGGTTGAATGTGCTCTTACCAAACTGCAGAGTCAACAGCAGAATGAGGGCTGAGCTCCTCAACTGTACCATCTTCTTTTTTCCTCCTCCACCCGATCAGTCTGAAGGTCTGACGACAACGTGGGCAGCCTTTGCTAACTGACGCCGACCTCTTCTCCATTTTAAGCGATAACACCTGGACTTTAAGTTCTCCCAGCATGCAACTGCAACAAACTCTCATAAAACAATTTCCTGCGAATGACAGTTTTCTGCAGCCTACACATCCGTACATTGCACAACAGCCCAAGCCGAGACAGCTGGCAGCGGACATGCAGAGCAATTATGAGTTCACGGACTTTGTATCACAAGGGCAGGTGGAGGTTCAGTGCCTTGCTTTAGGGAACTTAGTTCAGCTCAGAGGTTTCTTGGCGGTCATGACACTTTCATGCCATGTTGGCAGAAGGTGAAGAACAAGAAATGCGCAGAAAGGCTATTCAGACTTTGGAGTGTTCACACATTATTGCAACATGGTCTTCACACAAGACGAATGGAAGTTAAGCTAAAATCAGCTGTTTGCAACATGTTACAAATATACAATAACTTACAGCTCCTTTATAATTAGCCCAACCGTATTAGTGTGATTATTAGCTTTTATGCCATTGATGATGTCATTCTATCACTTCTATAGTTCTTTCTGCACAGAAGGAAGTATCAAAGCAAATGCTTACAGCCACTTAAGCCTCTGTATATTAACAACAAAATGAAACTGAGCACTCGACCTCCATAAATCCCATTTAAATGACAACATCAATATGATCAATGTCATCTCTTTGATCAGTAAAGGGGAAGAATATGTTCAGCCTAGCTTAGTCTAAAGACAAGGACCACTACAGAGGTGACAAAATGCACCCAACAACACTCCACAGCTGGAAGCTATTTCTGAAAGAACAAACAAACAGACAAAAACCTCACTGCTGGACAAACTGACAGTGTGCTTTACTCCTGCTCATGGAGTTGAAGGTGTAACTAACTGTACAGCGAATGCAACTTGGCTGCTTTTTTTTTTTTTAGAATAACTATATTGGGAACCATCTTACTGGCAACAATTTGAAACATAAGTGGAACAGTTTTTGAGTTGGAGGGCATATTTTACACCTCTGAGCGAGCTACACTAACAGTTTTCCTGCTTCCAGTCTTTGTACTAAAATATCCACAGAGCCTTTTAGTGTTTTCCAACAAGTTGTTTTAGTTTTACAGTCTGCAGCTTTACTGTTTGGATTCAGTTTCGTATGCCGTTGTTTGCTGAAACCCCCATGAACGCTACCTGCCCAGCATCAAACAGCAGACAGATAAAGTTAGCTGGTGACGACAGTAGAGCAGCTGTAGAGCCAGATATTTCTCTCAGGGGTTAGTGGATATTTAAAAATGCCAACAGGAGTAATTACTAGACTTAAAGCTGGCAACTGAGTGAATGAATGCTGACATTTGACTGTGTCTGCTGGTGACTGGCTAGCTGGTCAGCTAACACATGGACATATAGTTAATATAGTCAATGTTGTGTTTACAGCTTGTTGCACTGCCTGCAAAATAAATAAAAAAAAGGTTTAATATCTAGATGTACTAAATCTCATCATATCCTCTCACTGGCAACATCAGCAGTACAGATCATGATTTCAAAACTCTTAAGCACACCGGTTGGACAATCATCAAGTTCATTTGGTCTTATCTTATCACAGGCCACAACATTCAGCAGCAGTTTACAGTCTGGTGGCTGCCAGGAACACACATGCTGTTGGCCAACAGTAAGATAAGAAACAATGGAGGGCCCTCTCATTATTCTGCTCTGCAACAGAAGGAACACAGTACTGTATGCACACAGCTTAAGAAGCAGATTTCATTTATGAACCATACATCATGACAAAGCATTTAAGGATCACTTTACAACATATCTTATTGATTAGATCCCATCAATGAGGCTACGTGACTCTAAAACAAGTCAGTGAGTGACTATGTCGCCATGCAAGATAATCATGTATTAGTTTTAGATCCAAATAGAGTACAAATGTGAAAAACAGCAGCTTGCTCTTTCTTTACTCAAACTGCAACATAAAGTAACCTCAAAAAAGGCCTTTTCCCTAATCAGACTTGTTGCTGTATGTCAGTCTCAGTCTTTAATGACTCTGCGTTCTCATGAGGGGTTACAGAAATGTAAGTGCATCGTTAGTCCAGGAGAAAGGGCGTAGATCAGCTCAATATCCTTCATTGTCCCAGGTCACCTCATAGTCTGGATACCAAGCCTTCAGTTTCTCAGTAGTTACTGCGTGGTTCGCTCTTCCAAATCCCTGTAAAGAAAAACACCACAGCAGCGTTTCATTAGTTAGTTAGAAATGAGCATCAATATAAGCTCAAATAATCAACCCTGAATTTCATGATAATGTGAAGGGGATCGCTTGGGGTGACAATTATCAGTCAACTCTGCAGCAATATGGAACTTTGAAGCCTCTTTTAGCTCACACTCATGGGTTTACTGTACATTTACTGCATGTACTGTTATTCTATGCATCAAGTCAGGTTTTATTCTGCAGGTTTCTCTCACCATGGAGTATCCATAGACGTGGATTTTCTTGGCTTGGGAATCATGTCTGATCCTCCCTCCTCCGATACACTCACAGTCCAGGTCGCCGCTCTTTTCCAGCTCCTCTGAAACCTTATCATAGATATCAGCTGCAGGAAAAAGTGCAGGACAAGTGAGCAATTCATTAACACTGTGCTTTCTAAAGGTATTTAATCTCTACTTCATTACAATAAAAAACCCACCACAGAATTTAGACTTTGGTTTATGACAGAGAAGTAATTTGAACCACAATTGACTGCCTCCATCTGGTGTTTCTGACGAGGTGATGACTTGTTGATCATGCTGTGTAGCTCACATGCAAACTTATGTGTGGAAATTAGTATATTTACTGTCTTTAATTACTGCAGGTCCGGGCAGTTTCTATGGATGATACAAATTAAACAACAGGGTAAAGTTAAATGCTATATACACTGCTATTTGGATTTACTTTGATGTGTGTATTGACTGTGTCATAAGTGAATGAAAACATCTGTTATGTGACAATTATTAAGCCTTTTGTGTTTAATGATTGAACAAACTGCTTTTCACTGTGACGTGGACTTCCCACGCCAGATGAACATCCAATCCTAACACAGAAAGTGGTGTATGGCATTTCAGTGTTGTCCAGCAGAGGGCAGCATACACCTTCCTGCACTACATGCACAGGGTCTGTCAGACTGCATTACTTTCAGCTGGATAATACACTGACAAGTGACTGTAGTTCTTTTGTTCCCTCAATCGATTAATCATAGCCTCATATGGCCCGTGTATTCGTCCATGTGCACCTCATAAACTGGACAATGAGTGCACAGGTTTTCTTGGGGGACTCTGCGATGGACCCCCGTTAGCACTCTTTTAGCTTAGTGCTCCTGACTCACCATGGTACTCAGCCCAGCCGTATCCTCGGACTATATCTACCTCCGAGTCGTCTCCCGTCTCTCTGCTGTGAACTCTGATGAGGACGTACTTGAAGACGCCGGACGGGTCGATGTCTGCCTGCGGGATGTTGGCCATCAGAGCCGCAGCCTTCGTCTGTGTGCACATCTCCGAGCTCCCCAGCGACAACGCTAGCACACAAGCTAGCAGATAAAATGCTTGTGTTTTCTTTACAGACTCCGTGTCTGTCTGCGCAGAAAGCTTCGGGACTCTGTAAACCGCTGTTTTTTTTAATGTAAATGTGAATAAAGTCACATGAACTCTCTACAATTGGGAAAAACTCGTCCGCCGTTGTGCCTGCTCCGACATGATGCAACAACGTCAGAACACTTCTGGTCACGGCTTTCAAAATAAAAGCCATTAATAAATTACTGAATCTAAATCCTCATATTGGCTTTGACAGTATAGTATCCACACATCTTTTAGCTTTTTATTCAGTTTCCCCCTGTTGTTATTAGTTTCACTTACCCTTGTTACTCCTGTTTGTTCTGACTTGTTTCTCTATGATTCATGGCTACACTCGATTGAATCTCAGATTTTTTAGCATTTATTTAGATTTTTTGCAGTTTTTTTTTGTGCGGAGACACTTGTGTGGGCCCATTCCTCACTGTACTTTTTCATTAAAAAATAGCTTCATACTTCCCTTAGCATTTTCATCATGCACGCTAATAAATCAAATACAGTAAACAAATACACTTCATTACATGTTTCTGTAATTTGTTGCATATCATATTATCAAAATGATTTCCCCAACTCAGATTACTGATGTGTGCAATAACTGAGTAGGTACAACAATTACAACGCAATTCACATTACAAATCACATTACTGCAGAACAAGAAGAAATAGAACTGTAAATCTCTGCTTTTATTCTGAGAGCAAGGCGACTGTACCGGAAGTCATTAGAACGAGCTGTACCCTTCCGTAAAGCAAAGCATTCTGATAGTTGTAGTCCTGAGCAGACCATGGAGGGAAATAAGCATAATAAGATGAATGGAAAAGACCCAAATACAGTAAGAACCTTGTACAACGGACAAAACAAAACAAAAAGAAAACATTTATTTTGTTATCTGGGGTAAAATATACAATGTGACCACACAGCAATGTAAAAAAAAATTCACAGGGACCTAATATGAGCTAGGCATCCGATGTGGCTTATTCTAGTGAAAATGTTGGGAAGGTATCACATTTGTTTCATCTATAATATTTAATCCATTGTCACAGTGCATTTAACATTGACTGAATGGGTTGGAAGCAACACACAGTAACCTGCACCAACTTTCACTAGGATTGTCTATTTTTTTTCTTTAAAAAAGCCATAAGCCATAAGAATAAAATGCTACATTATACAAAAAAAGTCAATATGCAGGGGCTTTAATGGCTCTGAAACATCTTGGACGTTCCTGGAAAAGGTGCCCTGACAATGAATAGCTGCTACCAAAATCTTTATCTAGCATGGCTACATGTCGAGAGTTGCCTTTGCATTTTCATGCCTGCATACCTGGTACATACTGGAATGACTTTACACTACTGTTGCTGTAGAAACGTCTTGAAATGCAGTGAGCATGTTAGCATTTTTCTATTAGCATTTAGCTCAAAACCCCGAACACCTGCTGAACAGCTGCTGTTCACTGTGTCTGGATGTTAGTGACTATCAAAAGTAAAGCTAAACAAACTTAAAACGAATAAAACCTCCCACCTGAAAAACATTTTTGAATAGAGAAATCAGAAAATAGGGATTGCTTATTTAACTGCTACTTATCTTCATAGTGTGCTTCGTTTTACTGTCACAAAGCTTCAGCATACAGTCACACTTTCTACAAACAACAAAAAAGCTGGGATGTCTTACATTCCATACAACCGATTATTGGTTTGACTTTTCAAGAATAAAGATTACATTCAGACCTCCTGTGTAGAGCCAATGTCACCGCAGAAGGATTATTTTTAAGGCAAGACAGGTGAATATAATTTAAACTAATAGATATTACCATGAAACTTCCCCAATTGATTATTTACATAGAGACAATTATTTTTAACAAGTTTTCTGAAATGTGAAGGTATTATCTCATATGCACTATAGGCACTATTTTGCATCAGTTTCAAGAACAGAAATCTGAACATTGGGTAAAGCCAGGTTAAACATTCTAGTTTCATTTTGTTGACATATTCAAGTCAAAGGATTTTCTACAGGGAATTTTGGATATCTATTCAATAAATGTTAAGTTTCATGAAATAAAATTAATAACTAAATGTGTAAATTCTGTTTTTTCCCCCACGAGTCTAAAAGAAGACATGTTATACAAGCAAAATAGCCCAAAATCCAGTGCATTAAAAAACTGATGATTTCATCTGCAGTGTCTCCCATTAAACCTACAGAGTAGTCAGGCAGTATTTGGTCAGTGGTGTGTTTTTCATTGTGTTGGCTCTGAACTCAAGTTGGTGAACTGTTCCTACTGTTCATCCTTGTGGACATCCTTGAATAAACCTCAGATTCAGATCCAGAGTGCTGGAGTACAGAGGCAACAAAAAAAGAATTACTGTCTTTCTGTTTTGTGACTGCACTGTATGTTGTTGCAGTATCTAGATGGTGCTTTCACTGCCTCCTTTCTTCTTTCCATCACGAGCTCGGAGCAAGATGAAGACCAGGACTGCTGCCAGCAGGAGGACAAAAAGAAAGACAAGCGTTCCCCATGCTCCCGGAGTCAGCGCCTTCCTCAGGCCCACTCTCTCTGCCGGCAGCAAATTGCTCAAACTGAGCATGTAGCCCAGAGCCCACCCCACTGAGGCGTCCCCTGCCTGGAGGATCAGCAACACATTATTACTGCAAGTTAGTGGAAAATGGGTCTTTATTTTCTATGCATTTGCAAAAAAACATTGAGGATATATGTTTTTGTAAGTGGTGAAGGTCTCACCTTCTTCTGGAAGGAAATGCGTGGGAACGACGTCTCATCGAAGCTGTATCCTCTCAACATGAGAATCTTAACAAACACAGAGGAGGCACAGTAATCCTGCAAACGAGACTTTTGCTCTGGAGCAAGAATCAGCATCTGGAACATAAACCAAGACTGTGTTCAAATGTTGGAATACAATAAAGAAATGAAGAAAAAGAAAAAATGATGCTTGCCCATCCAAATGTATTTAGGGGGATCACCAAAGTAGGAGTCGCCCTCTGAATGGTATTACAAAATTTCATCACAATCAAATCAAATAGGCTTTAGGGCATTCAATCGTTCGCAACCGGACCTCGTCAGTTTGTCTTGGAAGACAGATGGTTTGAAAGAGGGGTAAGAGAAGCCATCTACGTCAAGGTTGAAAAACCATCTCTGAACAGAGGGGGAGGTCTGAGACACCACCTATCTCCCACATACAATGCTGTCCTTTCATCTCTCCCAAAGAGATTCAAAGGTTTAGCCTCTGAAAACAAACAACAAAGCCATTCACACATGGCTCAAGGAGCCTCCCAATGACAACAATGGGACACTAACGAGGCTAACGGCTGTCGTTGACACCAAAGGGTTGCACCCCACCCCGCCTTAATGGGGCGATCGTTTGCCTCACAATAGAGTGATACCATTCTTGTTTTTGTGGATTGGTCTCACTCAGGGGATAAATACTTGAACCTAACATCATTGCATTGGACTAGAGCTGTCCTATCTAGTCTGGTTGCGTACGAACTGATGAAGCCTGCTCGGATGAGAGGCGAAACGTCTTCTAAGACAAACTGACGAGGTCCGGTTGCGAACGATTGAATGCCCTAAAGCTTACAATGACCTGGATGAATGAGAATATCAAATCAAATAGCTGTTCAAATATTTCAGTCTGGACCAAAGTGGTGAACTGAGTGACATTGCTTGCAGTGTTTTATTAAATTTAACGATTCATACAGAAAAAAAGGAGATGTACCTATTAATTGCCTACCTCTTATTTTTATTGTGACACACTGCCTACTGCCTTTGACTGAAAGTGGTCATTAAACTGAAATTCAAAATGTGTAACTACGAGGTAATATGACAAGAAGACAAATTTGCAAATGGAGTGAATAAAAAGCACTCCACACATGCACAAACACATGAGATATTATCCATCAAAAGAACACAAATAAAAAAAAAGAGCATTACTTGATTGAAAGTCATCATGCACACAGTTTTGGCTGCCTCCTCCAGTTGTGCAGGAGTGTTCACAGTGATACCAGTGATTCGCTGCAGGAAGGCGTGAATGTAGAAGAATGCAGAGAACGCCTGATAACACAGAAAGAGGACAGAACACAAAACTCAGACTTGGCAGATTAGTGATACATGGAAAACAGTTACTCATATAACAGAATGACACACAAACAGTGTCTGCAGCTTAAGTTTCTGTGTTTTTCTTCGCACATGGAGGCCATGTCAAGCTTATTCTACTGTAGCCTATTGTTAAAATCTCTAAGCTAAGCTACATCTAGAAAAAGTCATGTGCGGTTTTTGTGTTCAATTCTGCTCTTTAGTTACAGTAATTTCTACATCATTACAAAGCTAAACTAATAAATAAATGTTCCACTTCAGTATATATCTATCCACTCATTCATTCACTCATGTACTGTACTTTTCTTCCACTACATCTCAGAAAAAAAGCTGTAGTTTGTTCTTCACTACATTGACCTGACAGTAGTTTGGATGGGAAATGGGATATTATAAATACTCATATAGATATAAACTCATCTACATTACACAAAGAAGTTTCAGTTTAAACAATAACACTGCATTTTAATCAGTTTTTTTTTATATTTTTGTTACAGCTGTGAATAAATACAACTTCGAAAATTGCTGAAAAGGATGGTTCCTTAGTTTTATCTTGATAGTTATGGACATTTTGCAAGGCTGAATGCAGGACTCATGTGGAATATTTTATACTGTGGTGTTGCTACTTTCACTGAAGGACAGATGTCACATTGACGTTTAGTCTGATCATAGGTTTCCATTTAAATTTAGCAAGATTAGATCAGTGCTGATGATATTTTACATAGCATGTTTTACATTTTTGTTTGAGTGCTATACAGTAATGTAGGCTATGTATATAATCTCTGAAATACTGTTGTGAAAATAGCAAAAAATGATGACCTTTGTAAGCACTACTACACTCTGTACCCCTGGTGTACAGGCTGACCTTTAGTCTATATTGCCAGTGTGAATAACCTCTTTGTGTTATCCTTTCCCTCTAGCCATCCTTACCACGAAGCTACCGCTGACATTTGGCTGGAAGACTTTATCGAAGGAGCACTGGGAGAAGGGGCAGCCGTCGAAGGAGAAGATCTCAGACACGTTGCCCACACAGTGCTCATAATTTCCGCTGCCTTGTACTGTCAGAGAGGCCTGGGGGTCGTATGAGCTGGGTTTGTACTTTGCCGTGCACGGAGAGTTGAATATACTGTTCAACTTTAAAGTTCTGCTGTGGCCTGCAGGGTAGCAGGGGTGAGTGACTGAGCCAGAGTCACCCTGAGACTGAGAGACAGAGAGAGAGAGAGTGTGTGATATGACACATTCCATTAACAAACCCATTCAATATACTATCATAATTATTCTATATACATAGTTACACTACCTTCAGTATATGAACCAGCAGCCTCTTGAGGACCTGGTCCTGGCCATAGCACAGGAAGCTGTGTGTGTACAGAGAGTACTCCTGGCCATAAAGATGCAGCTTTATCATGTCGTTTGTGTCCTCTATTTCCTCCTGAGTGGCAAATGTTATCTGGGTGGACGCCCCGCCGAAATCAAGTGCTCCCACCGTGGGCCTGCCGGGGCTGAACCAGTGCCCCACAAAACCATACTGCAAAGAAATAATAAGGGAAACAGTACAAGAAGATAATGGGCTAATTCCTGTCCATTTCCATTCCTACACATTGCTTAATAAGGGGCAGAGGAAGAAATTCATTGGCTCAAACTTCCCTGGTCGACCCACACATTCATCTCCATTAACAAGCTGATAATGGGCGGTCACCTCTGGCATCAGAGCAAACACTGATACATACACTTAAAGCAGCCACTAGGTGCCATCAGTCACCCACTATATCAGCTTTAAAGAGGCAAACACCTCCAGGCAGATCATCTTTGCAATAATTCAGTGCAAAAGCAAGACAGTTTTTTTTTTAAATGAATTACTTAATGGGAAAACATTTTTCAAAAAAAAAAAGGTTTTACACATATTACAGACACAAGTGAAGTTGCTGCTCCCCCCCTCCAAACAGTGCACATATTTTGACAGAGGGGGGCAGTAATAGACAAACAGATGGACAGACAGACAGACAAACAGTCCAGACATACAGAGAGACGGTGAACAGTCGGGTAGATGAAGCAAAAGATGGATGGAGTCAGAGAAAATGAAAGTGAGGAAAGATAAATACAATAAAGACAGAGATGGGAAACAATGGTTGCAGTGACAAATACATGAATAAAAATACGAAAAATACTGTAGAAAAACAATAAAAATAATGATAATAGTTACAATAATTACAGACTAATAAAACTAAAATTAACAACTAAAGCACTGATGATGATATTAATTGAAGAAGAAAAACAATTCCAACAGTAGTACTAATAATAATAATAATGATGTTATACAGCCCTGATTCCACAGAAGTTGGGACACTGTGTAAAACATTAATAAAAACAGAACACAGTTACAATTACACAATTACAAATGAACTACGTTTTAAAGGTCTCTACATAAACAACTGTATGGAAAGCGATGCATTTTGTGACATTTGTGCAATTGATCAGGGATTGTTGTGTAATGGACTAGATGATATGAAGTCATGCGTTTTAAGGTATGAGTGTATTCGTTTGTATGTGTGTAGGAGGGTAGTAGAAAGATAATGAGTCATAAACGGTGTCCAGGTTTTTTCAAACTGTGTGGTTTGGTGCTGATGTCAAATTCTTTCCATGGAAATATGTGCTTTCCGCTCATTTCTAAATGAGCCATTGTTTGACTTTAGAGTTGATTCAGATTAAAATTCTGGCAGCCTGGCGACTAGAAAAGAACACATCATACAGGCCACGGTACCTTAATGAAGTTCTCCAACAGATAGTTGACGGTGACCCAGCCGTACGCCCCCTCCTCCTGACCGCTCAGTATAGCCGCCCCCTGGTAGCTGAAGGGGTAGGACTGGATTTTGTGGCCCACTTCCCGCAGAATCTGAACCGACTGCTCCGGGCTGGAGATACTGGTCGGGAGAAAGAAGACTCGTCCCAATTAGACATCACTAACTGGCATTTTAGTGATGTAAACAGTATTTGTTCCTTCCTTTCTGCATTTTTATCTTTTAATCTGTAAATATATATTTAACTATTGAATTGTGTAATCTAAATCATCAAAAGACCTGAGCAACAGACAGCACTGAAGGAAGAGATGGAGAGAGTGTTATCAGCAGTTAAATAAGTTCATTTATACTCATTGTATGGAGCTACATCAGTGTCATAACGAGATAAAACAGGCAGGCTGTCGCCTCTCGCTCAAACTGCTGCATTTGGACACGTTTGCTCTGAGCGAAAGATTTACATATTCCCTCCGACGGAGCGACTGGGCAGATGTTTTCTGCTGCATGTTTGCATGGAGTCATTCCTCACCAACCGTGCTCTCATTTGATAATCGATCATCGAACTTTTATAAGCAGGGAAATGGAAGCGCATCAGCTTTCAGTAGTTTGTCACTTTCGTGTGCTTGAGGACAGGCAATAAATGTTTGTATTCCTTCATTTAAATAAAGACACAATGAGCACCTACATCTTCTAAATCTACAGGTGCTCTTTATGCAAAACATGTAAATGTGTAATACAAGATAAGATATACGAGTCAAGAACATGTCTGTGTAACTCCTGTGAGTCCAGATGTCTGCATATTCAGTGGAAATACTTTCTCTTCCACTGCACTATGTATATGGCCAAATTAATTCTGTGTTTACCTTAACTAACTATGTAGTTAATATTGCAGTTAGCAAGCTAGATTTTGGTAACACCTGCTAGGTTAAACCCAGATAGCTAGCCTATGCTTTGTATTCATTCTTAATGCTGGTTTTACATTGTGTAAGGTAAATAATCTGGTTCATCAAAACATTTTATCGTAGATGAAATTTTTGGTTTTATTATTATCATACTGTATGAAAGGATAGGCATAGGACAGTCATAGAACTAGGCCAGATTTAAGGCACTGTGTGTGACAGAAAACAAAATCACATGTAAACACCGCAAAATAAACACACACACACACTGACTCACTGCAGAAGCCTCATGCCAGCGGTGGCTCCCAGGTACACAGGTGTGACATGGTGCCGTTCTTTGGGGATGGCCTTCACCGCCTGGTCAAGACACGCCTCTAAGCTCTGCCCTGCTGCTCCCTGTTGGCCCGCGTAGCTCGAGATTCCTCCTCCTGCCAGAGGTGAACAGGATAAAACAAACAAACACCTGATTACATTATGGACATGCAGAGTCTTGTTCTCGTGTGAGCAGGAAACAGCGTTAGCTGCCAACAAGCACATGCGTCGTGATGTAAAGAGATCACACCCAACAAAAACATACACTGCATGATAATCTCCTAACAACTGTGGGTGACCTTTGAAAATAGATCAAACACTGTGGATCTGGGCTGCTTTTCTTGACTCAAACTGAAAAACCAACTTGAAGAACACCATATTAGTTAGTCCTTACCGCTACCAGAAGTCCATGATAACAGATTTGGGAAGAAAGCAAATGAGAAATTAATTTAGGAGATCTTGCAGCACTTCAGTTGTCTAATTTTACTTTTTAGGAGTTTGCAGCTGTATCTTTCTCAGACATCCACCTAAATACAAAGTTCACTTTTGACTTCTGACATTTCTTTCAATTATGAAACATGACAATGTAAACAGCGTGCTCATGACTTATTGGGGGGAAAAGCGTTTGTTTATCTAAGTCAAGAAACATAAAAACCCTGGCAGGAGTGGAAAAGCACAGAGTTCGACTCTGACTCACTTGCCCGGTTGTGCTGCGATGATCATCGATTCATTGGAAACAATCGGCACGATTTCACATTCAACCCACAGATGAACGTGCAAAGGAAAAGAACTTAGAACTTACAGTTTCAAAGTAAACTAAACATACGGTACAGTGTTATAAAATGAGGAGAGGAGTGGTCACATCCACCTTCCAGGTGTTATTTCACCATCACCATCAACACTATTGATTTCCATTCATTGCCTTGAACAACAGATTTCATCAGTCATAATTAGGACTTGATGTTGGATCTTGGAACAGTAATTACAGTTGGATAACGTAATAATTTCCAAAGAAACCAGAAAGGTATTGAAGTATCTACCTCCCCATCTGCCGAGATGTATGCTCAGTATGTTTCAAATGCTCACACTTCCAACATAATTGCAGTTAAACCTACCTGAGCCAAGAAAATGCCAAAAGGTCTGTAAAAACCTTCTGGACCACTCCTGCAGCTTTGCAATCACTTATTTCCCTTCATTCTTCAGGCAGTATGTATCCTCTGTATGCTCCAAACACCCTTATTATCAAAATATTTAAATTTGTAGCTGTGTGGTTAGCTGCTTAACGTTAGCTTGCTAATGGTTGTCGTTAGCAGCAGGCAGCTAACTGCGATAGCGTCAAACAGAGGCCGCATTTTGGTAAAAAATATGACCGCCTGGACCATACTAAGCGTAAGAATGAACAGATAATGTTGCAGCAGTGGTTTGAAACATTTCCATGCATGTTTTGTACTTGTGTTTTTCAACAGTGAGTCTTAGTTGAAGTCAGAAAGTGTTAGCTATGAGGCGCTGAAGCTCTCCGCCTCCCAGAGCCACGTCTCAGGACAGAGCTTTGGTGGAGAGCATGCTGACACTTACCCTGAACGTGACATTCACCGTGCTGGGTGACCACGCCTGTGCCATTCTGCTTGTCCGCCGGCCACTTGTACATATACAGAGCCGTGTGCGAAGATCCAGCATCCAGAACAATCCCGTACTACAGAGAGCAAAAGCCAGAATAAAAACGGGGGGGGGGGGGGGGGCAGCTGAGCACTTCCAAAAGATAACTGAGCTGACAGCTTTGAAAAGTCCAGTTGACGAGATAGAGGAACATGAAAGAGTTTGCACCCAGGCTGCGTGACCTGAATTTTGGCTTCTAGATGGTTAACTGATAATGTCAGTCTTCAAAGACAGCCTTCTGGGTGTTATATTACACAAGTGCACATATGTAAGTGGGAGACAGACGCTGATTGCATTGTATTTTTACTATGTGTGAAGGTGCCTTTAATATTGCACAAGTTCATCTTTGTGCTTTCTGATTTGACTTAAAGGAAGAAAATTAGGGGAAATAAATGTTATTTCACACATTAACTGTGTTATTCCTCTATGGCTTGAAAAAAGCTCCAGTTCTTTTTTTGTGTACAAGAACATGTTAGAGGGATTTAACTCAGTCTGCTTATCCTCAAAAGAAAAAGTTCAGCCAAAGCTGACAAACTTTTTTTTTACTTATTCATATTCATCATTGGCTGCTGGCTACATGCAAAAAATGCATAGATGTATATCATATATGTGTCATGTGCAGTCTTCATCCTAACACTTTATTACCAAATGAGGAACCTAAAATGAGTACACTCTGATTTATTTCCTGCTTTTAAATAGAGATGTTTGTCATAACTGACGGGACAGTTTTATATTCTGAGCATGTTTTCTCACCATTTATCTGAAGCTTAGAAAATACTTCCTCAAATTCCATGGTCTCCTCACTGTGCTGAAAAACCTGTTGCCCTGACAGCACTTCCACTTTCAACACAATGTGGAATAAAATATGACTGCAACCGCTTTCAAAGGAAACACTCACAATGTGTAGAAATCCAACCATGCAAGAAGGTATGTGAGTGAGGGACCACACACACACACACACACACACACACACACACACACACATAAATCCATGCGCAAAAATAGATGCACTGCTCATTCCTCCTCACTCCGCATTTGCAAACACTAAACTTCTCAAATCAGTACAACAGGTGACCAGTAACATCATGTGGGAGTGTGTCTCGTTATTTCTCATAACATATTCTCATTACTGCTGTGCAGTCAGTTGTGAGGACTCGCTCCAACACTTGCCAAAAAGACAGAGGAGCTCTAATGATCTGCTTTGTCCTTTCATTTGATAAACTATGAGAGCTGTTGCACTTTCCCTGAAAAATATAAGAAAAACCCTTTTGTGTCCTTTTTTGAGACTGGTCGACAGCATTGTTACTGAGTGAAAGGGCGGCTACATTATACTAGAAAAGGAACCATGGGATATTTAGCCGGTAGCACAAAAACGAGGGAGCAGAGTGAACAGAAGCTGGAGCTGATCTGTGCAGCGATCCTGCTCTGAATGCCTCAAAGTTGAGTTTTTTTCTGAATTATTATCTATAAAGCTAAAGAAGTATAATACAAAAAAAGCTTTTACAACGATATTTTTTCCATCAGTAGGAAACAAATAGTCTTTGACTGTCTTGATCCTCAGGCCAGCAGAACCTGTTGCTTATTTGTTTGGTTGCACCTGAATTTCAGTTTTAATTGTGGCATCCTGATTTGGTGATCTGCAGATGTCTAGGTTAGATCAAAAGTGGCTGATGTTTCATGAGGACACTGTCTCCTGGCTTCAGCAAAGGTAGATCTGTCACCTCGTTCCTGTGGTTGTAGTAGTATGCTTATCTCTGCTTGGTGGATGCATCTTCTTGCCTGATTTCTTCCTTGTCCAAACATTTTCGGTCTAAGGTCTCAGGCAGGGCGGGTAAAGCTGCCCGAACTTTCTGACCCATCAGCAGCTTTGCAGCACTGACTCCGGTAGAGGAAGAAGGCGTGACCCTGTACGGTAATTGTTCTGTAGATTCAATTTAAAAATGGTCGACCAGCCTCATTACCTGGAGCTGGAGGTCTGTGGCTCTGTGGTCTTTGATACGTTGCATCCCCTGTGGTGTAGCTTGGATGTAGCTCAGGATTGAGTCTATATGTGAAGCTTCATCTCATCCCCGAAACTTTGAACTGGACCTCCATGAAGGGCATCAGCTACTGCTCAAGTCTTTCCTGGTGTGGACACAGCCTCTGCATTAAAGCGCATACGTCTCATCAGCAGCCTCTGGCATCTTACTGTCATGGTCTTTACTATTCATTAAGGATACCAGGGGCTTGTAGTCAGTGATGATTTTAAAGCTGTCAAGTCCAAACAAGTATTTCTAATAGTGTTTGCAGGCCCAAACCCTAGCCAAGCACTCTTTGCATCCCTGAGTCTCCTGGAGCAGCATTTAGAAGTAGTAGTAGTACCCCAGTGGCCTGATGGCATCATAGAAGGAGAGTACAGGCCATGCAGTTGACTGTTCCAAGAAACCGCTTGAGCTCTGATATGTTTTGAGGTTGTGGGAGGTCGTGTCTCCGGCCATTCTCATCAAAGAAGAGCCCCAGGATGCAAATCTGCTCAATTTTAGACCGGCTGCCTTGATCCCTTTTAGTACCTCCTTCAGACATCCGTCATGGATCTCCTCAGTTTTCCATGAACCAGGATGTCATGCATATGGACTTGTGTTTCTTCCCGCCGCTGTAAGGTTTTTGCCATTTTTCACCAGAAGATTTCTGGCATACTTGTTATCACAAATGGGAGTTGACAGGAGGCACACCTCCCAAAGGGGTTGATGACAGTGGTTAATTTGTGGATATCCTCGTACAGGAAGGAATCCACTGCTGGCATGTGATCAACACTTTAGAGCCAACTTTTCCTACTTCACTGCACGATTAAGTTTCCTTACATCTGCTCAGCGCCAGACCTCTTTACTGTTTCAGAATTGGGACCATGTCTCCTTCTCAGTGATGTCCTCCTCCTCCTCCAACTAGCTCCTTCTTTACAAGAGGCATCCTCTCTGTTTAGCTTGGTGGCTGTACTGAGGCTCAAACATCTTTGCTTCAACTATGACCAAATATTCTGTTTTTTTTTGCAAAATAGGCTAAAGTGATCTCAAAGGCATCACAGTGCAATCTAAGATCTACATTAAAGCAAAGCCATAGTGAGAGTGTAAAGTACACATGACAAACATAATGGCATGAAGTAGATAAATTATGCTAAACCAGAGCAGGAATTTGGCAGTTATTGGACTGTATTTTGTTTGCTTGTTTGTTTGTTTGTTTGTTTACAGTCTCCTGGACACTGTAATAATTCACAGATAGATACAGTATTAATTTGACTGGCATGTTATTTTATCTCGTCAGTCCTGGCCTTCCATATTATATTCATGACACTGAAGATAAGAGAGGATGCAGCTGTGAAACTTTAACGGGGAAAAACGAAGCAGAGTCATCCAAGAGTTAATGTCACAGAATCCTCCAGCGCCACAGATTCCTGCGTAACACCTTGCGCTCCCAGTGCGCGCCCCACAGCTTTGGTTACCAACAAGTTAACACGCCGACAAGCACCGATCCAAAAATACCCGACGGAGCCGACCTTACCATGAACCCCGGAGCCTCCTGGACGTCTTCAGTGGGGACAGTCAGCAGCAGGATCGCAACAAGTGCGAACACCAGCAGCGCGATGGGGACGACAGGATGAGCGGCGCGCTGAGCCATGAAGGGAAAGTGAGAAGTGCGGCTCCGCTCTGCGCCCGCTGGAAATTTGAGCGCTCACTTAATAGCGGCCAAGTGGGAGAAGTGGGTGATGGCTTCCCGCTGGCCGGACGTTATCATAGCCCGCCTGTAGTTCACGCTTCACCTGCTGCCTGCCTCCTGTTTTACATTTCACTTGAGCAAGCAAAGCCTGACCTGAATTTATGTCCCGAGCGCAGCCAAGTCCTCCTCCATGCGCTCCTCGGTCAGTGAGTGAATGCAGCTCCAAGGCGACTGGTGCCATGGAGGGAAAAATGTTCTTAGGATGGCCAGAGCTGGTGGAGAAACTGCAGCTCATTCCCATTCAGCGGCCATTTAGGTTGGGTGTAATCTCCACCTAACCTTATATAAGAGAGTGAGAGAGAAAAGCACATGAGCCATAATTATCAATGGGAAAAGCAAGGTGTGGTCTGAGCTGGCCCAGGTCCAGGTTATAGGCTGTTGGACTGAAGAGCTTCAGAGCTGCTTGTTGTTTTTGTCCAGCATTTGCATGTGAATGGGTGCAGCTTAAAACCTGACTTGCAAATGTCTGAGTGGAGCATGGAAATGAAGTTTCCACTACAGGCCTATACTTTTTCTGGGCTTTTTTAAAGTCTATTTTTGCTGAAATCCTGTTAACAGGGCATCTAAATTTAGCGGAATATATAATGAGTTATTTTGAAGGCGCTTCTGAACATTGCACTTGTGCTGTTCTTCATGTTCTCACTAAGGTCACTCATTTTTTATTTCTGTATCCTTCACAATATGCTAGATATTGCAACAACAGACATTATACATTGAGCTAAGGCATCTGGGTTTATGGACTGTGTCTTCTGGAAGGCCTGAGATGTAAAATAGCTCAGCGTTATCAAACTGCCTGCCATCCAGTGAGTGAACAATGAAGCAGCTAGTAATAAAAAATGGGTCTTAATCTTTATGTGAAGTGGAAACTTACTGCAGAGCAGAGAGGAGGAAGACAACGGTAAGAAGTACAACCTTTTTTGGGTCAGAGCCACCCTGATCCATTATACAGGTCCCTTACCCCCACCCCCAAAATAAAATATAGACAAATATAAACAGTTTTTCCTGAATATTCAATGATGATTATTATTTTGTGTTATTTCATCAGAAAAGCATGTGAAATAATAGATTTGATTTTCTGATATTATCATTCATCACTACAGTAAATTTCCCAGGGAGCAAATGTGAATAGAAATGTGTTTTATTCTATATTTATACGTGATGGATTCACCCTTGTTGTCATGAAAATAAGGTGAATAATCCACAATGCACAAATTGACATAAAGTGTACAAATATATTGACCCCGTTATAAATAGGCCACTTTCATGCAAGACATTCTGACATGTCACAGTAAGAAAATAACAGGTAAAACCTAAAACGAATCAAGGCAAGCAAGAGTGTCCATTAAGGAAAAGTAGGTCTTACGTGCAGTGGTCCAGCGGTGAAGCAGCAGTGCATGATGGATATTTTTAACTACGTTCCTGCTCCCTAACAGTCATCTTGCATAAGACAATATGAGGATGTCCTTAAAAGAGAAATAGACTACATCAAAGCAACAGTGATAATACGTTTTGTGTAGCACTTCTCAAAGACAAGCCTTCCAAGTGCAACATAATGCAAAATGAGAAAACATGACAAAAGACAAAGGTCTAAATTAGACTTCAAGTGATTAGAAGCTCCATTAATTCAACTCCTTTAAGATTAGGATTGGATCAATGTGCATGGGGGGCCAGATTTCTGAACTCAGCGGCTCTATAGAGCATGTAGTCAGGATAATATCTTGTTGTTGTGGTTCTGCAGACTGCCTTTGGACTGTATGGTTGACTCCTAACTCCACTTACCAACCCTTCACATTAAACTATAAGCAGCAATTTAGAGCAATCAAGCTCAGACAATGGGAGCGTTTGTGACCTGCCCAGCAGGCTGGTGAACTTTACTGAAGCAGCTAAGAGACAGATGTTTGCCATAATAACATTTTATTTTAGCTACTGGTGTGTCAGATACGTGTTTCTGTGAGTGTTTGTGCCCTGCTCATACAAAACTGCTTTAAAAACCTGGAAGAAACAAACTTAATGCATCATAAAATGAAGAAGATCAACATGCAGTTAAAAGAACAGATTTTAATACAGTAAGTTAATATTATGTCCTTTGCAATGGCTTGAGCAACAGCATTGCATCTGACATATGATGTTTTGTTTGGTCCAGACAGAAGCATCTTGAAAACCAGATTTCCATGAAATCCTCCAGCCTATCATGATCCACATGAATCCATTACCTGAGATGCTGAACAAAGGAAAAACTTCCTGCTGAACATATCAATACTGTCATTGCAGGCATTTTAGCATGCCTGACATTAGCATTTAGCTTAAAGCCCCACAATGCCTACAGCTCATAGTGACACTGACGTGGCTAACTCTTGGTCTTGTTAACAAAGACATCTGGTGATATAGTTTATGTCCCTTCCGTATATTGTACCATGTTATGCTAAAAGCAAACTGCCAAGTCTGACCGCATCAAGGGTGTTTCCCCGAAACCTCTGAAAATGTTATAACTACAGACACAGTGAGGGCTGAAGACACTGATCCAAAATCAACACACATGCATTTTTCCAAACAACCGTCACATGGACAGGCTAATGAAATTACTTTTCCAATAGCTGAACATACCCAGCAGAACACAGCGGCAACAGTCACTGTCACAGTCAGTACAATCTTTAATTAAATTTGGAAGTGTCGTCATTAATTAGATCATGGCTGTCATTGTTAATTAATGGCACGCCTTGTAGGAGCAGAGGTGGGTCACAGCATATTGTCAGGTGAGACATTAGTTCTGCGCTCTGCCTTGATGACAGCTGACGCTCTGTCAGAGAGATTAATGTGACTCTGAGTGCTGATTGGTCCCCATAGGAAGATGTGATTTATAGCTGAAGATTGATTTATAACCACTAAATTTCCTCATTTTCAATCTAATATTTACAATTTTTCTGTTGTTGTAGTGAGTTTTAACCTACATGCAAACTCCTATTTACTGTCAGTGACAATTTAAAGTAGTTGATCAGGACAGTTAAAAATTAGTTGAACTTTGCTGAACTCTTTTACAGTGAATGTCCTGAAGATGGGTTTGCTGAAGCCTGATTCACTTGATCAGCTTTGCCATCATGTTCATGTATTAGGAAAGAGCAGATTCAGTAAAACTCAACACGTAGTTGTAAAAGCATTTCAGACCTTATAAGACTTTGTCTCTCTGAGGACGGACAAACCCTGACAGACAATCCAACCCAACAGACCATGTTACTAATAACATTAACAGAGGCTCAGCTTTATTCAAGTGTCCCTGAAATATCTCAACAACTAATAGTGCCGATAACACCTGAAAATGAGGCAGCTAAATGGAATTCAGCCATGATTGAAACTCTCTTTCTGATTCTTTTATTAACAAATGTTTTTTTTCTGTGTTTCTTTGTTTATTCTTTGATAGATATGCTTTTCGTCTTGTGGGTTCATTGTGTGCTTACATTCTTTGGAACTGTAAAGCCTTTGAAAAGCTCAAAATAGCAGTTGTGCAAGTGCTATTCTACAAACATGTTACTCACACACTCCCAACGTGCAGTGATGAAAAATCATTTGTGTAGAAATGATGAGCTAAATAATCCATTCATCAGTCTGAAGAAAACTGATTGGCAACAATTTTGGTTATTGATAATTCAAATCATTTATCTAGAACAATGTCAAACAGCTTCTCTGTGAGCAGTTCTTGTTTTTTTTTTCTGATTTAAATCATTGTTCATTGAATGTCTTTTGGTTTTGGACTGTTGGTTGGAAAAAAAAAACGCTATTTGGAGGACATCACTGTGGCCACTGGGAAACTGTGTGACATTTTTCTGTATTTCCTGACATTTCATATACAATTGAGTGAATAATACAAAAGTAAACAAATTAAATGATAATGTAGGTAACTGTTAGTTGCAGGCCTAAAAAATAATAAAATAACAGGATTGTAAGACTCTGCAATGTAAGTATATTTTATTTACAGTGGTATAAACAAGATGAGTCAATGCAAGATCTTTACTGGAAAAGGTAAGAAAAACAACAGTGTGTGTGTGTGTGTGTGTGTGTGTGTGTGTGTGTGTAACTATAGTTAAAAACATTCTCAGCCGCAGTCGTAATACAAGCGCAGTGCAGTCTCCTCGACCCTATCTACACTGACCCAGACTCTATTTACAGTTCATTCAACAAAAGTGCTCTACACAGTTCAGCTGACTGTACACAGCAACAACAGGCATCCAAAAACAAAGCACTGATAGAAACACGTAAGCATGCATAGGCCGGAATGAGAACATGATCAGAAACAAACTCTTCAGGTTCAAGTTTGGAAACCAAATTCTGTTAGCAGTTTTCTTTGAAAGTGTCATTATTTCTCTTATAAAGACTTTGCAGATACGATTGTTTTTCTAATAAAGTAAGATGACATAGAGATGAAATTAGACAGTTTGGGAGACCCCTCAGCATAAAGTGCTATGCAGTGCCAGACACCCGAGAGGGTGTGAAAGTCTTTTCGACAAACAGCAGTGGTTTCTCAGCTCCAGAAAATGGGAAACGGCCTGTTTTCGCATCTAACCAAGACCTGCACACAAGCTCGCAAGCCGAGCCACGCTTTCAATTCACTCAGGTTCCTTCATGTAAAAGTTCCCCGGTGCTGCGCAGGGAGGAAGTTTTGCATGAAACGCCGAGCGTTGGTTGGGTGAAAAACCTGGCCCTTTGATGCAACCCCTTGGAGACTGGAAATGAGAAAGACTGCGGTGGCAGGAGAGAGGAAGAGAGAGAGGGCATCCCCAAGCGCAACATGGCTTACGGCTGAGTGTCTCAAACATGTTTGGGTGTAAAAACACCAGCCTTACTGAACGGTTTCATCAGACTGCAAATGAATCTGTGTGTTCTGATATTCACCTGCTTATCTCTGGCTATAAATAGTAGCAAAGCTAGAGTTCTTACTAGAAATAAAACATGCATTTGGCAGATTAGTACAAAATTAGAGGGGAGAAAGATAAAATACAGAATCTGGTATACAGCTTTCAAAATAACAGTGATCCATTTCATCATTCACATACGCAAAGCTCTTATTCATATACAAGCACACACATGCTTCCATCATCTTCACAGAGACAAGGTTAGTCCTATGCTCATCATTAGTGCCTTGATTAGTGCTTCTAAATGAAACAAACATCATCTAAAAACCTTTAAAGTGTAGCCAAAAACACAGGTAGTTCCTGTTAAAAAATACTTGATATCCATTGAAGCTTACAGTACATCTTGTATTGCAGTATATGTCATTAAGAAAAACTAAATATTACTATGGTTTCTAAGCCCTAATTGGAAGTGATATGTCGTGTACAGTACTTGCACCAAAACTAGTTTATCCACTTACTTAACCAAACTAAACCTGGCTTGCAAAGTTATACAGCTGGTCAGGAATTTTGAAAGTAGTCAACATCAAACATTAAGTAAATTTCTGTGAGGAAAAGGACAAAAACAAGGTTAAATAAGTTAGCTAATAGCATACAGAAGGAAAAGATTGTATATGTGAGTCAGATGGGCTCTTCTGTGCATGCTCAGGGACCCTACAAACATCTAACGCCAGGTAATCCCGGCTTTAAGAAAAGGTGCAAGTTCAGTGTTTTTCAGCCACTTCTTCAGCAGGCAGTTTCCTCGAAAGCTCCGTTGGCAGGCGGTGAAATGAAAGCTTCGGCTTCGACAGCGAAGGGAACGAGGAGATGGGCTCCCCCGTCCTGTCCCCTCCACTCCCTCCTTCGTCACGTTTCCTCTCTCCTCTGGGAGCGAGCGTCAGTGCCTCCCTCTCTTTACACCACAGTGCTGACAGACGGGTCAGACAAGTTGAGTTGGCCCGTGATGTCAGTGGGTGGGTACTGCTGCAGAGGTGAAGAGAAACGGGGGGGAAGGAGGAAGGGAGACACAGAACAGCATGTCACTTCTTGACAAAAGCAGCATTCAACAGCTTATTTTTTGTAACCTTAGAATAATCATCTAAACATCCATTTTTTGAAATTATTTTAAGAACACCTGTGCTTCATTTCTGCAGAAATGTAGAAGCAGGAGGGTTCTCTAACCCCTCCCAGGCACACCTCAGTTTTGTAGTTTTTGTTGAGTGTGTTTCGTTGGATTTTTGTAAAGCAGTCTGGTCGTGCCTGAGGTGGGCTAGTCGGGAGCAGACGTAAGGTCCTGAGTTTAGACAACAGCACATTTGAATCAGACATCATTTATTTTTTTGGGTGATCATCCCCTGGGTGAAACGGACAGCTCATTTATCTCCCCACAGTCGTTTGTACGCATGCAGACAGGCGGCTTCTCTAATTTTAGCAGCTCTGCAGGAGAAGATGAATTTTAGGCTGATTTCAAAGTGCTGTTGTGTGAGACTCTTAGCGTCCAGCCCCCGCTTCACTGTGCTTCTTTTAAAGCGGAGTGCGTTGAATTATAGGCGTCTACAGTGCTGAGAGGGGAAACAGGATCCCGATTCCATGCAGGGGCTTGGTTTCTATGGCAACATGGATTTCGCTTTTGACTGAGTCTTTTGAGTGTGTGGAGAGACAGCAGTAAGCCATATTGCTACAATGCTGAGGCAGCTTTTTCTGCGACTGAGCAAAAATATAGAAACCTGGCAAAACAACAACTCGTTAAAACATTGTGAGTATTGTCAATTACATCATAGATAGAGGCTTGTGACATGCCTTTTTTTTTGTGGAGTAGCTTCATGTTTTGGAACACAGTTAGACTGAGCGAAGCAATAAACTCGTCTGCATTGTGCTGATTTCCAACATGCCAATCATAATCCTGACTCACAGCACTATATGTTAGAAAAAACTGTTTCATAACATCCAATGTGCAAGGAAACATGTTGTTTTGTTTGAATATTGTATTGCAAAACCAAAACAGGGAAGAGTCTTGCCTCGTAGTACCCATCTCGAATGTACTTTTTGCCTGTGTCAATTAAGCAAGGTCTTAGGATTTAAGTGCCTCTCGTTTCAAGCTGATAGAGCCAATACATTCAAGCGTATGAGCTTCAGAAGCTGTTATGATGCAACTGACATGCTGACAGATGGGGCAACATCCAGACTGAGTAGTAAAATGCTCAAGTTTCTAAATCGAGTCAGAGTGGATGTTCCTCATGCCCTTGACCCGCGAGTTGCATCATCATATGGCTTACAGCCCCCATTCGGGTCTCCTCATGTCTTGTACCTTGAGGGCCTGCTAACAGCGCACCCTACTGGGGTCAAGTGAACCAGCAAAAGAGAGACACTTCACTGACATCACAACCACAGTTAATGGTTAGAAAGCTACTTATTCAGTACAGCTACAGTGATTCTTCTTAATATATGGCACAGCTACAAAGATTATCTCTACGTCTTCTAATGTTACTACGGCTATGACAGTTACAGTCATTGGCATGCTTGCAGAGGGAGAGAGGAGCAGTGTGGCATGTGGGTGAGGGACACTGACACTCAAGTCCATTGATATCCATTAATATAAAAGAAGAACATTTATATAAAATCAAAATAAAGGTCAAAGACTGAGGATGGCAGATCTTTCAATTGGAGCATCTTTTTAAAATTACACTAAATCCTGTTTTATTTTTCCACTTTGAACCATTTGTTTCCCCACTCGGGCTCCAAAACCAGCCTCCGAACCCTCACACAGACATTTTAACAACGGCGATCCCACTCTTCTTCTCTTCAAACGAGACCAATTCTATTGAGAAACCTCCAGGGGAGAGTAAAGGTGGTTTGGTTCAATGCAGAAACATCCACAAAATCAAAGAAAAAAAAAAAAAAAAAAAAAAAAAGACAGTTAAAACAAGAGAAAGAGAGAAAGACAGGAGATCAAATTAAAATACACAAAACCCTTTTTTACTTTGTGGCCCCTTAGCTTCCATAGGCTACGTCTCCCCTGAGAAACACATTCAAAACACAGTGTTAGTACAGCAGCCTTTCCGTGGAGGTGTCTGTGCTATCTCCAGGGATTATTGCTGGTTCTTTTAGAGTCTCAGGCCAGATTTGGTCAGCGACCAGCTATGTCTGGCAGAGCAGCTGGCCACAAATGACTGCGGGTCACTGGTTTTGTCAGAGCACTCCAAGCTTGTGGAGTACAACCTCCCAACTGCAACGAGCAGGATTGAACTGAACTGTGAAAGAATGGAGAAAGCCTGACACTCTCATTGTGCCGCGACAAAGGAGTCAAGCCGAGATATAGAAAAGGTGCAAAAAAGGGAATTAGAGAAAAAAAAGAATAGCTTGTATTTGTAACACAGTGAGAGTCTAAGGCTTCACAGATTTTGTAGCCCATCAAAACAATAATTAAAACATAAAAGAAGATTGTCTTCACCACCTGAAAATATACCCTGAAAGAGGCATGCACCACAAGGACACTGAAAAATCAACAAGAATTATGACAAAGAAAATATGACAAAGCAAAAAGTAAATTGATTAATAGAAATCCATGAGCGTAATCCTGAAATAGACGTGTTGATAAATAGGACAAGACATTAGTTTTCTTCCCAGGACGACCGGCCGTCACAACCACCTTGGAAATGGATTTTGGAAAAATGACACAACACCAGCGCATGCTTTTCAAACCAAAAGCAAACCAACAGCGGCTGAAACCCAAACAGAGGAAGTGCGGGCAGGATTGGTTCAAAGAAGCGATGGAAGTACAAAGGATCAAGCAGTCAAAAACGACAGGACACCAACAGAAATATATAAAAAACACACACACAGTACACACACACCACAACAGCACCAAAAAAGTACACCATCGCCAGAATCCACGTCCAAACCAGAGGCAGGGAGGAAGAGCAGCCCAAGACAAAACACCACTGGCAGACTGCTTGCTTTTGTCACACGCCACTAATCCCATCAAAACCCCCAAAAATCCTGGACACACGGGAAGCCCCTTCCCCAAATTCAGAGCCCAGCTCCTGGCCTGGCCTGACCTGAGTTCCTGCACTGACACCCTCCGGCCTGCAGAGAGCCTACAGATGCTAAATGGCGATGGCTGATCGATGGTGAACGGACAGACACGTGGCAGAGGCCGCGGAGCCGTGTGGAAATGGGTGAGTGGGATATGGCGCTGTCTCGCGGTCAGATATGGAGATGTGGGAAGAGAGGACAGAGAAAGAGAAAGGAGAGGGGTGAAAGCAGAGACAGAGGAGGAGAGGCGGAAAGAGAGGGAAGAATAAACAAGGGAAGATGTTGCTTCTTCGTCTCCTTACCGTGTCTTTGGAGGACCTACGTCTCTTGATGCTGGAGGCCAGGGTGGTACTGATGGACCTAAAAGAGGCTTTCTTTTTGGGGTCGGGCTCTGCTCTACCACTTTTCCTATCCTAAAATAAATATATGTAGAAACATTATTCATGTTCTCTGGCTGGGGTGATAACCGTGGTTTCAGTCTCACCCACTCTCTCTTTCCCACCGCCACCCACCACCCCAATAAAATTACCTTACTTTATATTGTCTAAATAGAGGGAGGGTCCTTGTGAGCAAGACTAGAGCATTTGGAAATGTAAAATGCGCAAAGAGGGAGAAAGAAAGGGATAAAGCCTGTTAGATGTGAGAGTGGAAAATAGTCTGTTCAGTCTGATATGAGGGCATTCGTCTACACTTTAGGCGACATTATCACAGCGGGACTACACAAGATGGCACAGTAGTCCTCTAGAAATGTGCTGACACATTCACTTGGCCCCTAGAAATGCATTGGAATGAGTGATGACTAGTAAAGATGTCAGTGGTTGTGATACCTACTTCTTTAACCATCTAAAATATGCAGCCTGTACACTCGCTGTTGCCTGAGCACACACTTACTCAACACACAAGGGATCTTAAATGAACGGATCAGCTGAACAGTTTACCAAATGAGATCATGAAATATCTAGAATCTACTCGGTACTCGGTTCTGACGCTGGTCAGAGCTCTGGAAAACATTTAGAAAAGCAGTCCTGTCAAAAAAATAAATAAGAAAGTAGAAAAAAGAAGCAGTTTTAACCATATCCTTACAAGATGGTGGGACAATTTGGTGCCCTCCCTCCCTCATACCATCAGAGTGCCCCACAGCTACTCTCAGCACAATAACTGGGTGTTTGTGTGCAAAAAAAACTCATATTAAGGTATTCTTACATCCTGAGTCTCTAGAGAGGAAGAGGGCTGCATAGGGGGAGAAAAGAAAAATAAAATAAATTTCCATCCACTTGATCGTTATTACTTTAAAGAAGCTCCTTAAGCAAAAGCCAAGGGAACCAAAAAGGGCGGATATTTAAAAAAGAAAAAGAAAAAAAAAACTAGCAAAGCAAACATCCACATCCAAAGCCAGGCAGGTATAAAAAGTCAAGAAGCTACAGTATCAGAGGCCACTAAAATGCATATCAGAGGTAAAACAGCAGCGACAAAAGTCAGTAATTGAAGCCCATTGAAAGTCATTATACCTTAAAGTGGTATAATGGAAATTCACCCCACACACAAGGGAATGGGATGGAGTATGAGCTGGAGTGCTTAAGAAAAAAGAAGGTTTGAAAAGGAATGGTCACCTACTGTAGCTGCAAGAAATATTCCTCCTCTAAGTTAAAGTGCAAAACAGAAAAGATTCTGTGTGTGCTTGATATCATGATGATCTGAGCAGATGGATGCTAAAAGATGCTACTTCTAAAAAAATAAAGTCCTCTAAGGTGGATGTCGAGCAAAGTATAAGTGGAGGATGAGTGAGCAGTTGCAGGGAGGGAGGCCCTTTGGGCGGGCGGGGCAGTGTGGTGTGAATTTCAACATGCCAAAAGGTTTTATGGATGGAGAGAGGGATAAAGGGGGGGGAAACATAGAATAAGTAAACACAAAACAAATAGCATGACGAGTCAATCCTGGCCAGCACTGGCCCCGCAGTACATCCTTTTTCATCAGGTCACATGACTAGGCACTTTCAGGGCACAATTGTACCACCCTTCACCCCGCCAACCGGCGCTTTTCTCTCAACCCCATAATGAAGTGATATCAGGTGGCCTGGAGGATAGATGAGAGCTGGCAGAGAAGTGATTGGTGCATGATATCACTCAATTTTTTTTTTTTTTTTTTTTTTTTGCAGGTAGCAAAAATGAAATCTTTTTCCTGTTGGAAGATGACATCTCATGTTAGTAAATGGAGAAAGTCAGCCTGTGTGACAAGAGAGTCTAACTGTAAGCTTCAGGAAAAATCAATGCCCAAGTGACGTTGGTGCTTTACTTTCCCCCATTTCTTACACGTCTGAGGCTGCAGGAGTGCAGCCTGGCCGCTCTGAGCCCTGATGAGGTGCTGCGTGTGCACAGTCCCGGCCATGCATCGCATGCTGGACCGTCAGATGAAGCGTGGCATGGGACTCGCACCGTGTACAGCGGCCGCTTGTTTCTTGCCGGAAACAGAAGCGAGCTGCCACGGTGCATCATCATTATACACCATTATCATCATCTTCATCATCATCATCATCATCATCATCACGCAACAGGGTTTCTGACACTTTGTTTTCATCCCAGACTGACACCAGTTTCAGTCTTGTTCAGACATTGCACTTCTGAGTAACATCTGTTTTAAAAGGGAAAGCCAGACATGTAGCCTCTCAGTGATGTAGTGGTCAACACACTGGGTCAGCTATCAGCACCAGTGATCACACACAAATCAGTGAACATGTAGAGATATAAATCTGTATGATGTAAATTTATAGAACACATTATCAGTAGTAGCATTAAGACCAGGTTGCAGAACAAGTAGCCCATGCAAATATAAAACACACATAGCCTATACAGTTCATACCAGCCCAGTATAATTGCCAGTATTACTGTAGCTCATTACAGACAAATCAGTATATTGGCATCAGCATCCATGATCAGAGGCAAGTAAAAAGAAATCATAGTTGAGGGTACAGGGTGCATTTTTATTGCGCAAATGGTCAGACTTTCATATGTATTTGAATTTCAGTTGAATTTAGATTTGTAATTTCCAGCCAAATATATTGTTCAGAATCTACTGTTTATTTTCTGTTAAGCGCTTAAGGAATCAGACCAATTTCCAGATATATATTTTTTTAAATCGGTTGCATATTTACACGTACAGCAGATACAAAGCAAAACTAGCTTTGGCCTGGAGTCATGTTTCTGGCCACCTGGTGATGTCACTTCAACTGTGCTTACTTTGCATAATGTAAAATATAAGTTTAGATCATAAAGATTTATATCAGCTTGAAAAAGGCTGTTAAATTCTAAATAAGATTTAGTAGGTTTACGCCCACTACATCTTTGTGGCTACGGCTCCTTAAAACGGCAATATCTTAATCATGCAATTCTAACAATGCATGCACCTTTATGTCTTTGCAAAGGATTACGTACGGTTGCCGGCATGGTAGCTCATGAACTTATATATTCGGGGGTTTTGAGGGTTAAGAGCATGTAGAGATAGTGTCAGCCTGCAGAGGATGAGGGATGTGTTACATGAACAGATTAAGGTTAGTCAGAAGTGCATGTTCTCTCAGGTTATGTATCTTTGCTTAAAGGTATTTGTGCGTTGCATAATACACCAACCTGAGGCAGTATAAGCACATTATTACATACAAACACATGTGCAAGCAGTCAAAATGATGCCAACAACGGGACTCCAGGTTTCAGTGCTTGCTACACTAAGGAAGGAGGAGGCCACATAAACTGTGATCTTAGATTTTCCATCATGACGAGTTTGTGTCCTACATAGCCAAGCTGTCATTTTTAATTTGTGAAAATGAGATCATGGTGAGTAATCAAATCAGTGCACCCAAACAGTATGAATAATATCCTGAATAATATTCACGCAGAACAGAACAGATTTTATCAGCTCGAGTTGACTTTGTGGGCGAACTCTGTGATCCTTGCATGAGGCCCCATTATAGTGGTTATATTTAGGGCAGTGAAGATTGTCTGCATCCGTTACATTAGCTCTAGGGCCCTCAGTGACGGTCGATGAGCAAGATGAGCATGCATGAGCCGTCTTTGTTCAGCGGTGCAGAGAAATCAACGTGATCATCGCTGACATGGATATAAAACGAGCTGGTCTACAGGCAGTTTAGTGTGTCCCTCTCCTTTCTCAGTGACCTCCCCCCCCGCATGCATTCACCTGACGTTTCCGCCTAGAGAACACACATCCATATGAGGACACTCATGACAGTTACATACGGTAGTCAAGTTGATGGCAGACACTGTCAGAAGGACATCGATTTGCTGACAGGCACTTGTGATTTTATACTGTACCTTCCTCCAGCCCTGCTGTCTCTATTCAGCAGGGCCAACTCTGAGCATTGGTTCAAGGCTTACAAAGAGTCAGCAGACAAGCTGCCAGGGCCACACCACAGACTCACAGTGTGACTGGCAATTAAATGCGGAGCCCCTGTACCTCCAAGCTACCCAATCAGGAGTGAAACCATCAAGAGGAAAGGAGGGGTGCTCCAGTGCTCCAGCTCTTCACAGCCACATTTGATTGCATTGGATTGTGGGGGCAAATCATGTTCTTTGGCGGCCGGGTGGAGGACCTTATTGCTTGATTACATCTTCAAGGGTCAGTTCACTCAAATGCCAAAAAAAGGAAAAATTCTCATTTAGTAGTATCTTGCCACACATTGGATTCCATATATCCCCACGTTATTGGTTTTCTGGCAAAAATTTCAGAGGTTCATGTCTCAAAAGTCCTGCATATAATGCAGAAAATGGTCTGTATGGCTAGATACCATTGCGGCAAGTAGAAAAACATGTATTTTTGAAATCTGGGTGAACTGACGCTTTAAATTAACGCCTGCTTCTGCTTTCACTGCGTTGCGAGAGCCTCTGGACATGCAACATAAGTTGGTCTCGTACTTGGTGTCTGCAGTATGGGCACTGCAGCGGATAAGGAAACACAATGTATGCTGTGGCGTGGCACACTTCACAGTTATTCTGACTATACTGGGAGAGTCACTGCGGTGTGACTGAGCCAGGGCATTGATTTTAATCTTTATGCTCTATTTGTATTGTGAGCGCCTGGCTGCTGTTAGTATGGCTACCAGAGTGAAGGAAATCAATGACCAAATGCACATCAACCATGTGGCTATCACTGTTATTATTGTTCTTATGGTGTTTCTGGAAGGACATTTGCTTCTTTTCGTTGGCTTTCCATGTCCACGTCATCTGACCTTATGAAGCGTATAAGTGCCGGGGCTGCAGCTTAGAAAATACTAGTTCATGCTATGGACGTACGATGTCCATCATGTTAGTGTATCACAAGGCTAATTATCTTATTGTTACCCTAATAGCGAGAGGTGACATGGGTGTGGAAATGGTTCTGCTATTTAGTTACATACTAATGAGGGGGTCCCGGCCACAGCTTGACTTCCAGAGGCCTCCTTACTCTCCTGCAGGCACACAGAGGAGATACAGGCGCCATTGGCCTCTGGGAACTGTTAGGAACTAATGGGTGGCCACTGAGGATGCCTTACAGTGCATGAAGGCATCAGAGATCACGGTTTCTCATACGGTGATCTGCCAGTCTGACCACCACTTATGTGCAAAATGAAAAGCTCAGGGAGAGGCTGAGAGACACAAATCGAGCCCTGTGAGGAAGGGGCTTTGTTGGCTCTCTTGCACCCCAGTCTCAGCCATTCCAACCTGGGTGTGAGCGGGCAGAGGGGATCAATCCTACCTGCAGGTTCTTCCTCCAGACATTGACGGCCGCAAAGGCCAGCTGCATCTGCTTCCTGCGGGCGTCTTTATGGCGCTTATAGGCAATTTCGATGAAGATGAGGAAGATCCCTGCCGCTATGCCTCCAGCCACCAGCATGAAGACCCCTATTGGCAAGGCACAGACAAACAGAAACAGAGCAGAAGTGGAGATATGTGAGCTACAACCTTCTACAACCCTGCCGCTTCCACTGAGCAGGAATGCATGGTCTTGCTCAGTGGTCGCCCCTCCTTTTTCAATCAGCTCCTACTGACGATGGCGGCTGTAAACCACACACTATTAATTGAAGACCACAACCGCACAAAGTCACAGCACAAGATACTGTACGGCACACTTCCACAGAGCACCCACGGCGACACTAAAACAACGATTTTGTAAAGGTATTGGACAAAAAAGCGCTACAGTACCTTACCACTGCAGTTTTTGTCCAATCACTTTAATGCTTTCTCTGCGCGATAAGGACCATACCTGCCATGTTTTCAAAGGTGAGTGTGGCTGGGGCATTGCTCCTTGAGTCACACTCCTGGTATCTCACCCAGGTTTTATCTAGGTCTTCCATGAAGCCATTCTCATGAGAACTGCAGGGGGTTGGGGGTGGTGGGGAGAGAGGTGACAAAGTTAATACACGCCGCAATTGACGGAATGTCGAATGACGCCGCTCACTCCCAGATAGCAACACACATGAAACGGTGATAGCAGGACATGTGACAATCAGACATAAACATGACAAACAGACAGAGAGGGAAGGAGAGGGGAGATACAGAGAGAGAAGATGTAACATAAGGCGATGCATTGGATGGTCGTAAATGGTCAATTCATGACCGGGAAATCATATTGATAAGAAACAAAAAAAGTCATACGAGTAATGCAGCTTCGGCTGGGACAGACCTGAGAATGGCCAGGGACACATTCTGTTTCCAGGGGCTGTCCTTGCGCATGCCTATGCCAAAGCCCGAACGGAAAAACAGCTCTCCCGTGGTCACCAGGTCGCACTTCTGCGAGGCTTCAAACTCCAGCACCGCAGAGTCCCAGATGAAAGCATGCAGCTTGCTGTGGGGGAGGGGGAGGGAGGAGGAGCAGGAAGGGGGGAGGAGGAGGAGGGGAAGGAGGGGGTTACGGTGCGACAGTACAATGATTTACATACACATTTACGGCTCCCACCCTTCTCTCTCTCTCGCACACCAGATCGTGTGTGTCATTCAGCGTTTACCAGCAATCTCTACCGTTGCTTATGGCCCAAATGAAATCCAATGCCAGATGGGTGAGGGCGCGTCCCCCATTGGATTCCCCCCATCTCAAAGATGTTCGTCTGGGTACAACCTGAAAAAGGGTGCTCCTCGACTCAATGTTAGCTTAGCCTCACACCGGTTCCAGTGCTTTTGACACGTCCACACTTGCTCCTGTCCCTGGGCGGCTGTCTTGGCCGGGTGATGGGCCTGGATCAGAGGGAATGCTGCAATTAAGTCTTGCCGCTTCCATCTGGTCCAGAGGTCCATGCCCCCCTCCCCCTCCCCCTTAGCTGACTGGACTGGCCCTGGTCTGTGCGCCTGATAGGTCGAGCAGCCGGCCGACACGTGCCCTGGTCGGCCCGGCCTGGCTGAGACTCACTTGTCACGCACGGCCTGGATAGCCTCGGCGGCACTCTCATAGTTGTGCTTCTCCATGTGGCGGTACATGGTGCTAAGCTCCACCTGCCGCCGGAAGTAGATGTCCACGGAGCTTTGCTTCACCGTGGCGTAGATGAACTTATCCGATGGGTTTCTCAGCTGCATAACGAGACAGGGACGAAAGACAAACAGTTGAGTAATGACAGCTAATAACTTAATGTAGAACTGATGTAGAATTGATCTACTTTTATATGTCATA
Source organism: Chelmon rostratus (assembly GCF_017976325.1). NCBI lineage: Eukaryota > Metazoa > Chordata > Actinopteri > Chaetodontiformes > Chaetodontidae > Chelmon > Chelmon rostratus. Next base: position 7,726,807 of record NC_055676.1, on the reverse strand, counting down.
TTTTTATACAGATGCTGTTCTTCTGTGGTAACATGGCTCTGGTATCATCCCGTACCCACCCTTGGGTCATTGATGCCGGTGATGCGCTCCTCAGGCCGGTCCAACACCAGGAAGGCAGCCAGGTTAGCAGTATAAGAAGCTACAATGATCATGGCAAAGCCGGCCCACACCATACCAAGAATTCTCGCTGAGAAGCTGCGCGGCGCACCTGTGTGGTGAGTTCAAGTTTTGACCTTTCTGCTCGGTAGTTTTCAGATTCTGACTGGATTGGTCTTGTAGACTACCTAGCTAGATTGTTGTTTTTCTGTTGAGTAACCTACCATGCAATACTAATAAGCCCTAACGCTGTTATTACTACAACTGCTACAACTACTACTACTGCAAATAACAATAACAAGGACTATTAACCCAGTAAATAAAACAGCAATCTATAATTTACAAGACAACCCAGAACAAAAGAAATTACAAAAAATATAGTCCAGGAAAATATCAGACATGAAAAGGAAACACTGGAAGACGAACGAAACATGCAAAGGTAACTGTTGAAAGACGAGTTGCAGAAACGCTGTTCTTTACAAAATGTGATTTGAAAGGAATTCATTTGTCATCCTCAAAGAAAAACATGACAATGAGCCACAGACACCTTGAATTCTGGTCTTTTTACAACTGGAAATCTGTGTAAAGACCGACAGCAATACAGCGCACTGGGGAGTGAGGATTTGATTTTTAGTAGTGATTTTGTCTGGATTCTCATTGGCTCTGTCTCACCTTCTCCTATTCCAGAGTTCAGCAACACTCCCCAGGAGAACCACATAGCAGATGACAAGGTGAGGGCATCTTCTTCTTCTTCTTCACTGTTTACTTTAAATCTTCCAAACGGGCTAGAGGGAAAAAATTGGGAGGGTTGCAGGAGATAAAATGAGAAATTGCAGACAGCCTGTAGAGGGGAAAACCCTGGCGACCCCAGGCAGGGAAGGGAACTGAACATGAGCGAGCAAAGCAAGAGGGACACAAACTACGAAAGAAAAGAGACAAAGACGGCTGCACAGGGACAGAGCGGTGGGATGGTTGGAGCCAATCTTCACCTCTGTCTGCTTTCCTGTCCACACCAAGGGAAGATCTGCAGCACGCAGGAATGCATGTAAACGCATTCATTCATTCAGTCGTGAGTACACATGAATACACACACACACACATGGGCACGCACATACAAACACGGGTCCCCCTTGTACCTGAACCGGTCTAGTAGGTAAAGCATCACCGCCACCACATGCACCGAAAGACCCACCAGCAGCCACAGCGTGCTTTGGAACGGCTGCATGAACGAGTCCAGTGTACTGCGAGGGATTTCCTGAAAACACACACCGCAGTTGGTTGTGGATTGATAATGAACAATTTTGATCACCTTCCGTTTGCATACCAAGGAAAATACCATCCTGTTTTACAAGTTTATCTCCTTTTTAACCCATGTACGATTTATGTTGTTGCTGACAAGTTTTGCTATACAGTTTGAGATTTTTTCAAAAGTGATTTTTCTGTTGTTCCAGGAACACATTTGTGTCTGCACATGTCTGTACAGGGTGAAAATCATCAGGCAGAGTGTAGGAATTTGCTTCAGTTTGTTGGTCAATCACACAGCTTCAAGGTGGCATTCATTTTTACGGTCAGCTAAATTGCTGCTTGATTTGAAAAGTCAGCTCTGCATCACCTCATAATAGGAACTGAGAAAAATAAATGTAGATTTGCTGCATGTCTCACAAGTGGCCAGTAGATTTTAATAATATAGTAGCATTATTTGCAAAATAGTCAGATGTGACGTTAAGTATATGTGATTTGCAGCAGATGGGCTAAAACGTTAGGGCTAAAAACACTGATACAGCAGAAACTGATGGTAAATTAGGCTCCCACTGGACTTACTGGATGACTTGTTTTCACATGAATGTTGAACCAAATGCATCGCTGCATTGTCATTAACATGGTATATTGCTTATCTTTTAAATGTGACAACTTCTGCTGTCCACCTAAAGTAAAATGATAAGGATAGCATCGTGGTGGCACCTCGTACGAGCATGTTTTCTGTGTGTCTCTGAGGCAGTTTGACAAATTTCATTAAGCGTGTTTTCATTTCTCCCTGATGCATCAGCAATATGCTAGCTTTGTCACTGTTTCCATGTTTTTGTGCTGTATAAAATAACAGTTAGTTGTGGATAAAGGTCGCCATAGCAATTTGAGGATTCCTCAACTGAACGATACATGCAACTCCCCAGTGGTTGTTTGACTTGATGGAGCACCAAATAGTCTAAAGGTGAACACTTACCTTTTTAACAAGGATGGTGAGGCCTTGATATTTAAAGGGCTTGGAGAACTCGATGTACTGGGCTCGTTCGTTGTTTATAGTCAGCGGGGCAACAATCATATCAGCCAGGCCCCCCAGGAGCTCTCCCATCATGCCATTCCACTCTTTCTTGTTACTGTTGTTTACCTGAAATCCCAGATGGAAGGTGTTAACATGGCAATCAGCTATCAACCTGCTGTCGTCTAGACCACAGAATATGTCCAGGCTTTACGGATTTGGGTTAAGCCTCGCGGGGATGTAAGTTCTTGCCGTGCTCCACATCTTTGGAACTTGCTCTGTCTTACGTATCAAAAGAGATCTTGCTGTTTTTGGGAGTTCATAAGATCATGCACTGAAGAACACCAAAAGTGTAAAAATTGTGGCCAGCACAAAACAGGTTTTAATACCAAGAGATCTTCCTGGTCAGTTAAAGAAAATAGAAGAAATGGTCGGCTACCTTGTACCTAAATAATGCCATGGCATTAAAACATGGATTTAATAAGTCACGTTGCATACTGTCCATAACTATGTGTAGGCCTGTAGTTGTATGCAGTGATGGCACTGTGAGATGTAATGTTAGCTAGAGTAACGCGAGCTAAAAGTTACTGTGCTGTAAATATACAGGTATGTTAGCAAACCGTTGAGGGGATGATCTGTTGTGAATGAAGTGTCAGAAAGTAAAATTTGACTTTGTTGTGAAGAAGTTAGGGAAAGGTGCATAAGAGGGACATTCAAGGGTCTATAAATTTATAAAGGTGTCCCACTTGAGCTGGTCAGGTTAAATATAGCTAATCCTACTACAGCATTTTGTTTTTAGGTGGTGGAAGTGTCCTATCTGACATACAAAGACAAACCCTTTGCCAGGGTGCGATGAAAATGATCCAGCCCTGCTGAGACGAGACATGTTTTGCTGTGTAAGTGATGGTTTGTAATAAGCTTTTTGGTATCTAAATGATGTGTGTGTATGTATTTTCCCATCAATAAGGCAGTAAAAAATAAAATAGTTAAATGTTTTCCCTTTTTCCCTCTTTTGTTCTGTTTTATGTGATATGATGTTCCTTCATATTACAGCTAATCGGCACCCTATGACTGCTTATTGCAGTCATAAAGTGGAGCTTATTATAGTGATTATATATATGGTGACCATTACTGTTGGTGGAGTAAAATGAAAAGATTTTCTGAAGTTATGTAATTAAGTAACGTGAGATACTCCATGCAACATGTGCCTCATGCAAAAATATAACAAACGTGACTGTTGATGTAAAACTGACCCGCTCCTGAGTTCCGAATTTCCCATCAGCCACCAGGTGCACCTCATACGTAAAGTTCATGGTCATAGCCAACTTGATCAGGAGATCAATACAGAAGCCGTAACAACACTGGGGTACAATTGGGCGTCCTGTAACAAAACCAGCAACAGTTGCAAGTTACAATCACTCTTGAGGAAATGAGTTAGACTTTTTTTTTTTTTTTAATCCAAAGGCGGCGCACGTAGACGGAACAAAATGCATGACACAGTGCACTGCAGACAACCACACACAATCACGCTGCTTGCCAGAAACACAGCATACAGACCAAGCATGTCCCAGCATCCCGACAACCTCTCATTCTGAATGGCACACTCAGCTACATGCATACATATATAGATACCTACTGCATATATATGTATGCATCTCCAGTGGGTGTTTGGCGGGTGCAGTAAAAGCACAGTGATAATATAAACGTCCCTGATGTGTTACCTGGGATGGTCTCATTGGGCCCAGTGCAGATAACCTTTTTAATTAAGACTCCATTTAATGTCATTTCCTCCTTGCATGTTCCATCCGGCTGAGTGGGTTTCACATACACAAATGGCTCCTGGTGTATCGTCACTATCTACAACAGACGGGACAGAAAGCTGTTTATCACGCACTCAGAGCCGGTTCCGTCTCGATCCCGAGGGACTTGAGTGCGGCACAGCGAGAGAGAGAGAAAAAAACACTTGGAAAAACCCGGCAGATACACAAATACCCGTATAGAAACTCCACAGATACACATGGACGAGCAAAGACAGACAGATGAATGTAAAAATAACTGACAAGGATACAGATGAGAGGTTCTTTTCAAGCCTATGAGAAATTTGAAGAGATAAAAGTCATAGCAAATATGTCACTGCTGCCTTTATGAACATAGATTAACTTCATTCCCCCCAGAGAAACAAATGTCAGCGCACTGTCCAACACGAGTATATCAGCTCAGGTCCGTCCTCTATCCTTGTAGACATTAAAGTCACATTGCAGCAGCGAAGCGGAGGCACCCTACCTTTAATCGAGTGGACATCTGGAAGCCCTGTGGTTTCTCGGTCTCTCCTCCGGGCCAGATGATCTTCCGCTGATTGTTCATCACCACCTGCAGCGATGCCACGCACATATACGGTATTATAGGTGAGTGCTGACAGAAGGCTTACTGCTGATGAGGCTCCAACACTGTGGGTGAGCATCACTAATGAGTCAGCTTTATATAACCACAGCTCAGCGGTTCTTTTATTTACTTCATCGACCTCTGACCTGTGCATCATTCAGGAACTTATTATTATCACACCTATCAACAGGGAACTGAAGTGCTGATCCTCGCAGTCCTTACTGCTTGCTGTGTTTACATGGCAGGCCTGTGTAAATAACCACCATTAATTATATATGAATATATTTTTATATTAGGCTGATCTAGCTTTCCCACACTTTCAACCACATCTCATCTCTTTAATGAGGGAAATCTAGCAAAGCTATTAAAAACTATCCATAATTGGAATGTAGCACTAACATCCTGAATTTCAGCATCTTGGTTGTCGTACTGTATTGAAATAAATGGGAAGCAGAGGCTGCCTGAAAGGTAGGACGTCTATTTGAAAAATCAGGTGCATTGTGAAATGATGCCATGAGGTTCTTTAAAAACATTTTCTCTTTATCCCTGTTTTATACCCAGGGCTGATGAAGGACATGGTGTGCTTTCATTGTCAGGTACATGCAGCTCCTGCTTGCCATCTAGAGTTGAGAGCTGTTAACAGTGAACAAATGCGCAATCCTCTTGCAGAGCAGAAAAACATGCATAGTTCATGACAAGCGATGATTCAACCAAAGGTTACCTGGCACGACAGCAGTCTGTCCTTAAAAATCACTTTCAAAACTTTACAGCCACTTTTAATGCTTAAATAGTAGCTTAGCACCACCTGAAAATCTAAACAGCAAATATTTGAAATACCCCACTATGACAAATTCACTATGACAGACCACTGCTGCATCCTACCGGCTTTGGCTGAACTGCAGAGTGTTTCTTTGCAGACTGAGGACTGTGGAGTTGCCCTACATTAACTGCATTGTACTATAGATAGAAAACTGGAGCTGCATGTCCAGTATGAATATAAAGGAAGATGACTATGTACATGGAGTCGACACAACATACACGTGGGCAGTAAGTGGAAAATAGGGAATGGACCTCTATTCTTAGATATCTATGCATTTGCGTTGCAGCTGTGTCAGATCCGTCCGTCAGTTTACCTGCGTTCCATTGTATATGCCGACTTGAATGAGTCGACTCTTCTGGTAGTTGAGTATACTGTAGTGGGCATACTTCCTGTCTCCGTCGTCATTGAACTCCACACGTCCCGTGAGGCCCTCTGGGTATTTAGATGACATCAGCACCCTGTGGGAAGCAAATGAAAATGATCATTTGTGTGAATGAGCACACGTGTGTTCATGCATGGATATCACGTGTCATCTGTGAGGTGTCTAACGGTGCATTTTATTGTATATCGTTGGGCTCTCAGTTCAGTGCATGTGGTAAACCGACTGATTCGCCACAGCTGAAAACATGCTGATCACGGCAGAGCTGTGGTTGTTGAGCTGTGAGGATATCTGCCGGTTTTCTCACCACATCTGTTTGGAAGCAGCGCATTAAGTCTTTGTTATGCTGCTGAGAAACTGGGTCAGTCGAAACTCATTCATTTCATTGGAAGTGACAGATACAGGGTTTCCAGTGCATTCTGGAAAACCTGATGAACATGTAACTCTGAGAGACAGCTCTCCAGTCAAAACTTGCAGAGCTGATCAATTGTTAATATACAAACGTTGGTTAGTGCAGCTTTAAAGGTGGGTTGGCTCTGTAAATTGGAAACAATTCTTGATATATTCTGTACAAATATCTTAAAAATGGTTGGGTTCCAGTGTTGTTTTTTTCTGATCTTGTTTATCATAATAACTGATAATCTTAACACAACCTGAAGCAATGGGCCTCGCTCACCGTTTAAAGAGTGGCCCTGTTTTCCAGATGTTGGTGTTGCCCACGCATCCTCTCGGGGGTTCTGTGATATTCTCCTTCTCAAAGAGCTCCTGGATGGACTGAGCCACCACGGCCACGGCATCATTGATATGTGCTGACTCATTCTTCCCGTTGATGAGCTGGAGGCCGATCAGACCTGAGACCAGGCCGACAACAAAAGATAATCACTGACCTGAGCAGACTGCAGCCTCTCAGGATCCTTTTGCAATGCACAAAGTGGATAAAAAACTTATAGGGCCTCCAGTTTAGACATCCTGAGTAAAGGTCAGACATCAGCTGCATGATCCATCTTCCGTGCCTGTTAATCCCAGGGAAGATTACTCAGAAAATGTCCACATCTTGCCATTTACGAGACGAGGCAACAGAATAAATGGATCATTTTTCTGATGTTGCTACTGGTGACCTTTTCACAGCATGTATAAAGAGTCCCTTGAAGTTGGATCTATTTTTTTTTTGGCCTTTTCAGCTAAGGTTTGGGAATCAGCACAGGCAAAGCATTATTTGTGTTAGGAACAAACAAAAATGCCATCAAACCTAAATTTAAACCAGGCAACAATCCAACTTCAGCTAAGTTTTCTGATTGCAACCAGGTCCATCAGCCTTGCAGACTCCTGCAAGAAGCTGCGGTGCAGGTGGGAGAGACTGGACATGGACAGGACAACAAACGCACTGCAGGGGTTGGTTGTGTTTAGAGTGCGCAGACGCTCGACGTTTGTGATCACAAAGTGATAGAATACTGTGAGAGACTTGTGAGAAATATCCAGGGGTAGAGACAAGAAAGGCTGTTGTAGCTTACCATTCTATCAGTTATCTGTTGCAAAAATCTCCCTTTATCATTCATTAGAAACCAGGGTATTAATAGGGCAGGATAGGACAATGAATTACTTTAAGATAACCCAAGACATACACATGTAAACTAAAAACTGAGTGTACTGTAGATACACAGCAGATTTAAACCTTTAAACACATAATGCTTAAACGTTTAAATGCTGAACACACAACAAGCACTTATACAGTTAATCGTGTAATGCATCCATCCTTAAATGGTTAATCCCTCTAATCCCGCATGTGTTATGACGGGCCTCTGAGTGAAGCCGCGGGTTAACCCGTGGCTACATTCCCGCTGATCTCCGCTGGATGAACGTACCGTCTGGCGCCTCGCTCAGGGCTTTACCCGACATCTCCCGCTCGCCCACCAGCCACACGTAGCCCGAGCCCGTCATGTTGAGGAAGCGGGCGGCCTTGTACACCGCGGCAGCGTCCTCCTCACTGGGATTTGCCATGTGTGGAGAAAAGAGAAAATAACCTATTTTGTTGTGTAAGGAAGACATTTTGTGCTCATTTTTTTGGTGCGAGTGATGAATTCACAGTTGTTTGGGATTGGTGCATGTCCAACTGATTCCAGCAAGTAGCTATACCCTGTAAAAGTAAATGCAGCTACACCTACACCTGTGTTGTAGATGATGATAAGTTGACCTTGTACCCTGGTAGCTGTGATTAGTTGAGGTCGAACATGCAGTCTGCAGTGTTTCTTGGCTAAATCATGGCAAGGATGGTCGTCTAATCTGACAAAGCTATAATCTCGAAAGGCTGACATTGTGTGGTGTTGTGTCTGTTGATCCCCACACTGTCATTTTTTGCATGGCTGCACTATGACATCGAAGGGTAATCAAGATACATTGACAAAATTTACATGTTGACTATAACTGAACATTACGATCCACAACAGGTTCCAGCAGAAGGCTTAATTTGAATTAGGTTTAGGATAGAGCTGAAATGAGTAGTTCATTAATTGATTAGTCGATCAACAACTGATCAGTTTTTTGAAGTCAAAAAGACCAAAAAATCCCCAGTTCCAACTTCTCCCTTTTGGGGATTTGCTGTTTTTCTTTGTCTAATATTGAAAATAAAATAAAATAATGAATAGTAAATAAAATTTTGGTGCTTTTAAAGACATGAACTTGCACCTTAGTGTATAGTTATGACATTTTGTGATATTTTCTAGAGCAAACGATTAATCAAGAAAATAATCAGTAGACTAATCAATACTGAAAACAATCGGTAGCTGCAGCCGTACTCAGTTCTATCTCGGGTCGTGGGTAGGTGTGATACCTATGATACGGTACCTTCACTGATGCTCCGTCTGACAGTTTGCATGAAACAGATGTGTAGCTCGGGATGAAACGCTCACCTGGCGGACAGGATGATGACTCGGGCCTCCAGCTCTTTCGCCTCCAGCAGCAGGGCAGTTAAGTTAGTCTCCTGGCTGAACTGGAGGACTTTCTCTGCCTGTGATCGGGGCATAAGAAAGGTCAAGCCAGCTACTTTTCCCTACCTTAGACACCATGCTGCCTCTTTACCTGCTTGGTTCGAGCTTGGTCGATTTTGTTTGAAAACGGGAGACAGAGATAAAAAGGAAAGCGATCCAGGGGAACCGGCTGAACTAAAAAAAAAAAAAAAAAAAAAAAGCTTGAAGGGAAAAAAAACTTTTGCATTTGTTCGCATGCAAACTGAGGGTTATCAAGGCTCCAAAGAAGGACGTGCATGTGTTAGGTAGGGGGAAGAAGAAGGTCAATGCAACCAGTAACTAAAAACGGGTGAAGGGGGGTGAGGGGGACGTTTTCCCCCAACAAAAAACTGCTGAAAACTAGGGAAGTGCTACAGAACAGGAGGAAGTAGCATCTGGGAAACGGTTTTATCCCACACTACCGGTTCTCCACAAAGGAATGAACTTGCAAACTCTTTTTGTGTGTGAGTGTGTGTGTTCTGAGTACATGCATTCCTTTATTGAAGGAGAAAATGAAAATGATAAAAGCGGGGCGCTGTTCACTGATTTCTTTTTTTTCTGTAATGACCGAAAATTATAGATTTTCCATAACAAAATCATTCTTCATTTAAATCATAGGGAAATGTCTCAAAGTAAAAATTAAAGAAAACACGTGCTACCAAGAGAGGGACATTTCTGGGTCGGCTGGTGACTGGTTTGGGCTGGTTTCTAGTTGCTACGTTTGGAAAGTTGGTGGGCGGCGTGCATTGACCATGCAAATATACCTTAGGTCCTCGCTTGTTGTCATAGGACAGTTGGTCGAGGTTTTCATAGTTCCTTTTTTTATTCTGATGAGTAATGTGCACAGAGAAAATATGCAGACACAGAAAAATATTATAAACAGTTGAAAATGGAGGGCAGTAAAGCATTCCAACAAATCTCCACTTTTCTGCTTCAAATTGGGATCTTTAACAGTGGGGCTTGCAAAGAACATCAGAGATGACCGCTTTCTAATAATGCTGACATCATGTGTGCTTGTTAAAGCTATCAAACACCATAAAGGACGAATGTAATTACTGGACTCAATGCATAAATTATCAGAGTTGCTGATTCAGCTGCATTGATTAGCTGCATGTATAAGAAATAACTGAATCAAAACACTCTGGCTTCAACAGTAATCAATAGAAAATGCTTTGAAATCATTAGAGAACTGCAAACACCAACACACCATTAAAGTCCTTCTGGCTTCCTCCAGCAAATATAAGAAATAAAGCTAAAATAAGAGCTCATTAAAAGTTTTCTGGTATGTAAACCTGCAAAACTACACAAGCAAATGTCTCATCTATTCAACCGTCTGTTGAGGTTTCCAAATTCCATTTGCCAACTTCAGAGGCTGCCACTAGTTCTACACTTTATGTTATTAACAAGAGTGACCAGCACGGCACATCAGACACTAGAAACCAGCATGACATCCACTGCAAATGTGAACTGTATGGATTTATTTTTATTTAATGGCTGATACAACTGCAGTTACCAATTTAATTGTGATTTACAAAATCAAACTGATTCAGTTCAAAAAAGGCAAAAGCTCTACTCAACCTTAGATCACAAAAAAAGCCAATAATTCACACTCTAATCACAGCTTGTGATGTAGTTAATGCTGCACAGCTTCAGAGAGATTTTGGAAAACAAAAAGTGAGTATTAAATACTAAGAAAAACACACTATTTGTAAGTTTAACTGGCGGTGGCATTTCAAAGACATCTGAAGACTAATCATTTCTTGTTGGTATGAAATGTAACAGTAAGCTGATTTTTGTGTACCAACGGCTAAAAGAGAAATTGTATAAAGATTAGCACAGCTAGTCTGCAGTATAGACTCTGGTCACAGCACAACACAGTGACTCAGGTTAACCTCAATTCGAAGGCGTCACCATTTTGGACTGCAGTCCGGGTCTGCAGTCTCTAAGAGGAGAGACTCTGGAGTCTGGAGTCTGAGACAGGGAGCCATTTTGCAGGAAAACACATCATCTTTCTGCTTCACAGGGTTTCCTTCACAGCTGCCTGGCTTCACAGCTCACACTTCAGTGCACTCTGGGTCCGTTTCCCTCCCTGCATCAGTACAAACTCTTCCATTCGCAGCTGACAGCTTTGAAGACCTATTACACAATTCTGACGCCATCGAGAACTTTGTGTTGAGAGGTAATCGTTAAACCCCTGAATCAAAATCACCAAAGAGGTTTTATCCAAACTGAAGGGGTGCAAGCGACACATTTCTTGTGCAAAAACACTATACCAAACTGTCAGTGGGAATGAAGATAATTCCATTTCCTTATTTTGTTAAGGCAAAGCTCTAAAAATCTGTAATTTTTTAAAAGATGGAAGAATAATGTTGTACAACAGAACTAAATTGTGCAAAACACTGTTGACACTGGAAAAAATGAAAAATCCCACTAAGAGAGATGTTTTTTTCTTTTTGTTGAGAAAGCTGAAATATTAAGACTTGTCTGATGAGAGCATTGTAATCACAGTCCAGTGACACTTTAGCTACTATGTCATTTCCAAGCTGCCACTCAGAACTGCAGCATAGAATGAGAGATTTTATGTATCTTCAGCCTGCTTTTCATTATAACATCCAGCAGCACAAAAAAAAAACTGGCTTTGTCTTTTTTCCCCCAGAGATTTCTGAGCGCTCTATTTTTGTATCCTCAGCCAGGCATTAATATTTCATGTTGTGTTGGTCACGTTTGCACTCTGACTAAGTCCACTGTGTCCACAGCCTTTTTGCTGGTGGTGACAGTGATCCCCCTGTGACTGCGTGACCTCGCTAACAGCTCGCCGGGAAGCTAAAAATAACGTGAATTTACTGCGTTTATGAGGCTCCGCAGTGATTAACGAGAATAACACCTCTTTCACTTAGAGCAGAATGTGACAGCGCTGCAATCTGTCCAGACTAACATCCTTCTCTATCACCTGAAGCAGCCGAAGCCGTCGCTGCATTTGCAGGTTAGCCATTTAGCTGATCCCATCATCCAAGCAAACGTACAATAAAAGATTGATTGTTATGTTTCACCAGCCCGCTGATGTTCTGACGTACGCAGGACGCAGAAAATGAGCTAAGTAGCTGTGTGGGGCACTTTGCCACCAGGCTAACATTTTTTCTTCATCACTTCCTGATAGTACCAAACAGAAAGTCTCCGAACGCCAGGCAACGAAACTTTAGAGCTTTAACAAAATTAGTTTTTTAATGGACTTTTTATATGCAGTTTCCACTCTACCAAACCATCATTTACCAGATAAGGCTGGTGTATGTTTTTCTTATTGTGAAAAACTCTCTCAAACCAACAATGTGCTATCTTTCAAAACAGGCCACAAAAACAGAAGAAAGTTTCATTTTGTTCGCTAAGCTCAGTCATTTCCTAAAACAGCTGGGCACTGGAGGTTTTAACAAGCCGCACTGAAAACAGTGTCGTTACAGGGCGACTATTTTTAGTTGCGGATTAATGAACATTTGGCAATTGAGTGAGTATTTACAGCAGCGGGACAATGTATCTGTGATGACTTCAAAATAAGCTGCAGTGCGTGTTTTCATGGTAATCCAGTGCAACAGTGTGGCAAACTGACGTGTTTTTAATCGTTTTTGGACAACCATGGAGCTCTATGACCCAGAGGAATAACTTACGTCAGATTTTAGATACACACAGAATAATTTTTAGGAGGCTCCATTCATTGTCGGTTTTGGTCTTTCCAGTTGACAGTAAGAGAAATATCTAATATGACCAGCCTCACCCTTTGAGTTTCACCAAGTTTTCAGTGTAATTATTGCTGCACACATTTGGAGAGCTTCTCAAATTAATCATCCCCAGGGCCTGAAAATGCTCGAGCTGGCCCTGCAGTCAAGACTAAATTATGGGTACTCAAAGCCTCATAGTAGAGAGAGTTGCAGCAACTCCTCTCAGTACTACGGGATTGAATGGGACGCACATTTCGAGATCTAAATCAGATGATACAAAGATAAAAGGAACTTCCTGGATTCTCATCAAAGGCTTTTAATACGCTAATTTCTCCTCTCTAGCTCGGGATGTGAGTCATCTAGATGATCTGACTGTATCACTGTTTGAACTGCGCAGATGTGGCTGCACGAGCCACCGCGATTAATCCAGATGTTTGAAATGCTTTCCTACGCGTGGCTGGTAATCAATACTGATCCCGGTCACTTACTTTAAGCAGCTTTCACTTTAGCTGCCTTCTGTGAATTACCTCGGGTCTGTGTCATATTCAGCCTCTCATCAGCTTCTGATTTAATTAAATCTCTGAATCAGGACTCATTTCAATCTGCCGCACAATTACAGCAAAGAGCCCCAGAGAGGGACAAGCATCACGGAGTATAACAGAGAAAAATATCCCAAGGTGATTTCATCTTATTAAATGGATGCAATAGATGGCAGTCGTTTTTACCCCCCTCTCTCGCTCTCTCTGTTCCTAAAGGGCACACATCATCGCAGTCTCAAGTCTGTTTTGGCTCAAAGAAGATCAGCATTTCGCTGACCCACATACACAGCTCAGAGCTACACTTAAAATGGATGCATCAGTGGTATCTGAAAAGATACTCTCATATCTTGTGAACATGACCTAGCAGGGTGCAATAAACACAAGGCCTTGGTGTACAATAAGGAAGCCGCCCATTCATCACACACCGGGAGGGGAGAAACGCCTGACTTCCACCATGGCCTCAATAAAACACTTCAGTCTGTGATGGTTTACAAAGCCCCACGTTAAAGTCCACTATTTGGCTCCCATTGTGGATAGACACAGGATAATTTGGACTATGGTGAAAAGCAACGTGAGGATGAGCAAATAAACATACAAACTTTTGTCAGATTAGACCACATTAGACGCTGTTGATGCCTCTAGGAATGTTAGCCAATGTTTACACAATGGTGAGAAAGAGATGTGGCCACACAACAGAAAGGAAAACAGTTACATACATAGAAGACCTTTGAGGTTTAAAAAACCTTACAAACTCGCGCACTCATGCTCACACACTCTGGGGGGGCCGGGGGCCGCAGCGTCTCACCTTTGTTTCCCGCTCCTCCAGGAGGGTCTCCAGCCTCTTTTGAGCAGCCCGCCCCTCGTGGTCGTCGCTCACAATCAGGATGATGTGGTTCCAGTTGAACTCGCGCATCAGGTCGAACCACACGTGCGCCTGGTGGGAGTAGGGAGGGACTGTCCGCAGGAAGGACAGGTGGATGCTCTGAGGAGCACGATTAATTCATAATTAGGACATGCATGATATTGTCATAAGTATGTGAGCCCTGTCTACTACCCGGTCTTTTTCCTGTAATATACATATAACATATAAGTGACTGTCCACATAAATATTTTTTAATGCACACAAAAATAAGTATTGTGGTGTATAAATGTAAAACAAATCCACATGCAGAGAATACGGTTCACAGATGTACGTCTGATGCACACACAGAAGGCTTTTACAATGATGCCCTGGACTCTAACAGACAGAGCCATCTGATTGGCTACAAATAATCCCCGGTTGGAAAGAAAAACTTAAATCGAGCCACATCCGAGGAGTCTCAAACAGCCCGCACACAAATGCACCAAGGTTCACACACGACAAGCAGTTTGAAATGTAGATAGAAAATCACAAATACTTTTAAATTCATAAATTTGTGGATTTCATTTATTTAAAACAAGAAATATTTGAGTCTGCATCAGCAATATATGTATGAACCCTGTTTTTTAGATGTATATAAATCTGTGAATCCTTCTGTGTGCATTCAATAATACTGAGACTGATCTAACTCCATGTTAGATGCTCATAGTTTTGGAATGAAACATTCAGCAACGACACATGGGTGTAATGTTAGGATGTCCACGTATTTTTGGCCATATAGTGCACTTTGACTTTACCATATGCTAAAAACTATCGATGCACAATTATTGAGAGTTGAAATGCTTATAGCTGAATGTGCTCTAGAAAACGTGACACCATGCTTTAATAGGATTTTAGGTTTTTGGGTCGTAAACAAATGCAAACTTCAATCACTAATGTACAAACATGTTTCAAAAAAGCCTGATCCACACAAACTGACCCCTCAGGCTGCATCCATTCTCTGATTGCTTTTAACTTGCAAGATTAGGAGCGATGTCACTTAAATAGGCTTTAAATTGAGTTATTAAAGTCCTTGGCATTTTGCTTTAAAGTTTCATTTCAGTGGCTTGTGCCTCATAAAAACATTACTCAGGTATTATTAATGATGTTCTTTCAGTTTTCACTTGGAAACCCACTTAATCACAGCTCCTCTAATGGACAGTGATGGGACGTTTAATCTAGGAAGCTTTTGAAGCCGCCCCAGGGGAGCTCCTTACTCCCTCGCTCTCCCTTCCTGGTTCCCTCTCTCTCTCTCTATCTCTTTACATCTCCCTCATCCATCACTCACCTTGTCGGAGTAGATGGACATGCGGGTGGTGAGCCCCACCACGGGGATACGGTAGAAGCCTGCGGTGTAGGAGACAGGCGTTGGAGTGAGGTGGTCATTGGACTGGGGAGGGTGACTCACCAGGATAGCATAGACCTGCAGAGACAAAGAAGAGGAACACTTTGTCATTCTGACACTGGCATTAAGACGGAATGGTACCGCTACTAGTCGTACTCTGATAAAGATTTAAACCTTAAAGATGCCCAGTTTAGACTTGCTGCTCGTTTTCACCATCTCAAAAAGCCCAGAACTAACCAGCATCACACATACCGCCTCTGCAGTCTTCAGCCTTCCCACACCAAAACTCCCAGGCATGAATGGCAGAGCAGTCCCACACCAAACACTCACAATAGCATATGACACCGATCACCCCCTCAGTCGTCATTTCACATTACAGCCATCTGCATGGAGAAGCGGGACCTTAAAATGGAGGCGTGCTCGCTTCAGCAGGAGTTTTGTCCCCTCTGCCACTGCAGGATCGAACAAGTGTTGCGTGCTGGGACGTATGAATGTATTCATGGAGACTCTTGTCTTTTTCCGTATGCTGCTGTGTTTTATCTGTGTGTTTCTGTGTTGAACTGACGGTGTTTGCAGACAATATACAACAAACATATAATTGTATTTAAAGATTCATCACAAACAACACATGTAAGATTATACATATGGAGAGATGCAAAGTGTCCATAATCCCTATTTGTAAATCAACTGAACCTAAACTCTTACATTGTTAGCATCAAGCAACTATGACGGAAAAGAACAGAAGTTTAGGAAATGGTCTTGCCTGCATATTTTTGTTGGACAGGAAATAATTCACACAAGACTTGAATAGATTTAAATCAAAGCATTAACAGCTGTGCATACTTGACGATGACTGTATGAGATTTACACTTCAAGATATTCACAGTCAGCCAGGGTTGGGTTAACCTGCTGGTGGGGCCCAAGGGCACAAAGTGAGTTGTTGGCCCCTTTTGATCCATCCATGTTCCCCGAATTAGTTTGGTTCCGAAGGAGAATAAACACAAATTTATTTAAGAATATATACTGTGTGACATGGCCTTTAAAAGAGGAGGAGCCACCTTAATCATTTATAATTAATGAAGTGATCACAAACTCATTGCCACAGCGAATCTAGGGCAACTGAGGCCCCATGAGGATCTGGGACCCCACTGCAGTTGCATTTTCCAGCCTTGGCTGAAACATCTGTTTTTTTGTTGTTGTTTTTTTGCGTGCATTTTAAATACAGCAAAATATAATTGTCCTTGAGTGGGTGCAACTGCAGCTCTAAAATGTTGTATAACAGGTTAAAAATAACATTTTTGAACTGAATGTCTACATAACTTGTAGTTAGGGGCAAACTCAAACATGACAAAAGAAATAGAAGAGCAAAGACATCTCTTCCTTTATTCAAAATGTCTTCACTATGTGGGTTGGCAGACTAATATTAATTTGCGGCTGCTTGCCTTCGACTCATCTGTGCATTAAGCGAACCAAATCTGGCCAACTGCTGCAGTTAAAAACAAAAAAAGATCCATTGCGAGCTCAGCCTTGGCCTCGGAGATGTGAAGGAAGAGGAATGGAGCTGGCATGGGTGTGCAGGCATGGATTATTGGATGTGAGCAGTCCGTATGGCTGGGTCAAAAATGAGGTCTATCTTCCAAGGACTGCTCCCAGGCATCTACTCCTCCATCTGCCATGCACTTCCCTTCTCAGTAACTGTTAACTCCAACAAGCCAGTCTCATCTGATTTACAAAAGAGGTGTGTGTGAAGAGTGTGGCCTTGTTTTCCATGTTTGTGGGGTGCCGTTTTTGGGACACCACTCATGGTGTTGGGTCTGACAACATTCTGGGGACCAAAATACTGGACCCCACAATGTAAATCACTAAATTTTATGGTAAAGATCTAAATCAGAATTAGGGAAGTAATGCTTATGCTTAGGCTTTGGCTGAGTCTCCAGGAAATGAATGGAAGACTATGTTAAGTCCCCACAAGTGTTGAAAATAAATCTTTAGGCTGTGTCTCTGCAGAACTGATTACACCATTGTTGGTGTAATCTGCACAGCCTAATGGGTGGATTGCACGCTCACGCTTTGAGTGAGCATGTGACAGTAGACTGGGTGCGACAGTGTTATTCTCCAAGCCTGGAGCAGTTAGGAACATTATGCCAAGCAGAGGACCGAGAACATGCAGCAGCGCTGAAGCTGTGGGCGTGGGTCGCTCTCGTGAAGCCCCATTATGTGCGTGGGAGACGCTCGACGCCTCTACATGCAGCGGCATCATGTCGGCGCTTTTTAAAAGGCATGTTGAGCATCACATGCGTGGACGCCCGGTGCGTTTTAGGGCGCCTCGGCGCCTGAACAACTCTCCAAGGCGCACACGCGCTCATCATGCATTACTTATGAAATATGTTTTGTTTGTTAAGTTGTTAAGTATGCAGCACACATGCCTTGACTCTGACTGATTGTTGCTCGGCTAAAATACCACTCTTCCCTGGGAAATCTGCATTTAAGTGCCGCTCAGGCAGGATTCTCATACTTCTAAAGGCAGTTGCTCACATTACTCCTGCATCACATCACACAGATTGCAGCTAAGTGAGTGATCCGCCCCTGAAGGACAACAGACAGGAACTCAAGCTGTCCGTAGCCGTGTCACTGAAACGCTGCCACGCAGCACACACACAGTGTAAGCCAAGCTGTCAATTGTAAACGACATATCGCGCATTTTCACTCATCACTGGCTCCTTTGCAGTTCAGTAGATCCGCAGCTGTGTGTTCTGAAATGTACAGTTGCCCTTTCATCCGAGATGTGCCCCCAAAAACCAAAGCCTATTTTTGGATGTTTGTGAAACAGATGGGTCAGTGGGGACTTATCTCTATTAGAATTATACAAAGTGGACTAATTTGTGGGTCATGTGCTCGGGCGAAGAGCGGATGCCAAATTGGACAAATGGCAGCCCCGTAAAGACGCATGGGCTCGTTTCTTTTGGACATTTGCTGATATGTTCATGCTGAATGGACAGTTAGTCTGCAGTCTGCTGTGAGGCGTTACAGAAAAGAATGGCCAGCTGTTTCGGATCCAGAGTTTAAGACCGATCCGGTCGTGGCAGCCGATCTGGTCTTTTCCACTTCAGTGGCCTTTGGGGCAGAAAACACATCTGATACGTGAAATGTTAAGTGAAAGCAGCAACTTCCTATTTTCAAGGCACGGGGGGCAAAGCACTGACTCACTGAACAGCAAACCGGTTTTACCGCAAGGCGGACGTGTGCATTGATCATGTGTAGCCTCAGTTAGGGGCTATGATTAATAAAGCAGTTGTTTGCTTTAGCGCCCATGCAGAGGTGGCAGCGAACTACCTGACTGGAGATGAGGTCCTCGCAGACGGAGAGAGCCATCTGGATGGCGTTGGGCTTGTGCGTTACGGAGATGGCGGTCAGCTTGAATTTGTCCCTGCCGTAGACCTGGTTGGCCTGGGTCACGGCATCTTTGAAGACCTGCTCGTACCTCTTCTGGCTCAGGACGGCCCCGATGTTCACGATTTTCGGCTCGCAGCCGGCCCGCGCGCAGGAGCACGAGAAGAGCACCGCCAGCAGAAACAGACGCATCGTGTGGACCACCAAACAGAACAGCGCAGCCCGGTCGCTTTTCTTGTCCCCGGTGGCGGGTCGGCTCGACCAGCTTCTGGACAGCAGCGCGACTCAGCCGGTTGAATGCGCGACTGCAGACACGATCCAGGTGGGCGGTGTGAGCGAGGGAGGGGGGCCAAGAAAGGAAGGAGAAGGCTGCAAGAAAAGAGGTGGATTTATGTGCAATGCGGTGGAATGTGCATGATCATATTAGGGGCAGGCTGTCAACCAGGAACGTCCAAACCGCATTGTCCTGCTTTTTTTTTCCTCCTCTGCAGAATTGTTCACACCTCCCCACGGTGTGGAAGAGTCAAACCATACTCCAAGCTTCCAGCCGACTTCCTCCGCGGGTGTGTGTCGCTCCCTCCAGCCGCTGCTCCGTGCGCTCCGTGCGGACCGCTCACGCCGATGCGTCGCTGGCTGGTCGCTCTGGGGCTGAGCGGCTGCTGTCCTTGGTGCTGACAGCTGTGCATGCGCGCCGCGGCGGTCCTGCGCGCTCCCGTCGTATCGGCTCCCAGCTTTTTTTTTTTTTTTTTTTTTTTGCGCGTTGGCGTGCTGCTGCTCCTGCCGCTGATGATGCTGGAGGAGAAGCTCATCGAATGAAAAATGAATGCGCTTTACTTGCTCAAAATACACTCGATCACCGTGCCAGTCGTAACAGGACATGAAAGGCAAGACGAGCGAAGGTAGAGCACACGCTGTGTTAGCTCGCCATACCTGCAGGGCATGGATCGTCTGCAAAATTAATTCAGATGAATATGAATGCGTGTGATTTCAAATGAGAACCAGACGGTGGTTTGATTTTCCTCTAAAATAGCCTTGATTGCACACAGGCAGATGGAGGGAGGAGGGAGGTGTGTTTACACCAATTTAACCGGTTTCAGGTCAGAGTTGAGCCATGACACCGGCTTTCATGTGAGTTATGTTCCTCCAAACGGGAAGGAGAGTCTGATTTGTCCTGGGGCTCTGTGGGTAACGTGGAACCGACCCCCCCGGACAGCTGGTTGATCACGCAGCATGTCGGTGCCATCCTTCTCTCACCATCATGAGTGTTGGTGGAGTCAAATCAGACTGGATGTTGTGTAATCTCTAATGACCGCGCGCTTTGGAGTGTTTCAGTAACCGCAGCTAGAAACACGAGCACCATCAACCTCCTGGTTGCCTTGGAAACAAGATTTTTCACAACACACACAACGCACACGCGCACGTGCTGTGCGTTTATTCCTAGTATTAACACCAACAATTGCTGCGACTGAACAAGGTGTTTTGTAAACGAGGCCAGCATAAAATCACCCAACAGTGTTCTGAATTATAAATCACACACAACACTGTGGCGCCTCTCTGTGTTGCAGTGAGCTGATGAATTAATCACAAGGCTGAAGAAATCAACAGTCATCAGCTGCTGGCAGTGTGCTTTCAAAACGAGCTCCTCTGCTTGTAGGATTTGGTAAGGTATTTTTTTTTTCTTTAGAGAACTTTAGACAAGGAAAATGTTATTCATGTGCACTGGCTATTAAACTGGTTAATGTGTATTAACTCTCATTACTTTTTACGTGATTATTATAACATTTTCCTGCAAGAAAAAAACACATTGGCATTTTAAAAGAACTGACCACTAAATAAACGAAGGGGGCAGAGCAGGGCTCTGGCTTGTGTTTCTACATTACTGCCCACACACAAAGAAACAGAAATACAACATATCTGAATTTTTATTTTCATTTTCAATTGTTTTCACTTTATTTCCAGATTCTTGTCCAAAAAGATTAAAAAAATATTAAGAAAAGGTGAAACTTGAAAGTTGATTCTTGGCCTTGGAAATTTGACCAAAAAAAGGTTGACTATGGCTTGTTCCAGCGCTTTCAAGCAAATCTTCCAGACTTCATCACCAGATGATGTTTGCTCAGAACAGATGTTTTTATGCTTCCTGAATGTGTATTTCAAACAAAGATGAGATAATAAATATTTCCTTCAAGTAGTTTTTAGCCAAAGATGTTGGAACATTTCCCATAAATCAGCTTTTAATCCACCATTTTAACTAAAACCTAAAAATCTCCAAGCACAGAAATCCAGGTTTTTTTTTACTGGACAATTATAAAACATTAAAACTAACATAAAGAACAACTGTTATGACATTAAATTGCCATCACCACTGAGGAGTAAGAAAATACCCCTTAATGCAACACAACGATATTATTGCTTCAAAGGAAAAAACAACATTTTAGCATCTATTACATAACAGTGCTAAATGGGTCTAGAGCAGAAAATTAGAAGACATTTTGTAGCAACTGAGGCTGGTTGGTTCCAGTAGGACACAAAACCCACTGCCTCCAAAACGACAGGAGAAGAGAGTCCCTGCGACCATCAGACTGATGAAAACACCTGAAAAAATAACAGTGTTGGAGAGCACACCTCATGATTTCCCTCCCAGCATTTGTGTGACTGCCTCAGTCTGCAAACACACCACTGATTGGCTGGCCTTGACTCTTATTAAATGAGGTTATGAAGCCCTCCTCTTCCTCTCCGGCAACCCACTCGTCCATCACTCACACATCAATAAAGCTGATCCAGTTTGACCGGCAGCCATTAGTACTGCGTACAATAAGTTTGCTTGTTTGCCGCTGAAGCAACACAACAGAATCCATATGAAGACACGCAAAAATAGAAGCGGGCAGTCGAACACACAAAGATCACTGCAGGCTGTTAAACTTAAGTATACACACACACACACACACACGCTAATCCACACAGGGACGTGCACACACACACAGACACACTCTTGATTTCACACTTTGAGTTGCTCGCCCACACAGAAGTAATAGGCTACAGACTCATACACCACCCACACAGTCCTCTGCGACTAGAACAGGGACCTGTGTGTGTGTTTGTGTGTGTGTTTTAAAATTGTTGTTGTGTAGGTTAAGATCAAACAGTTTCTCATGAACTAACACAGTCATTCTCATCATGCTGTACATTTGCTTGGAAAATATTTTTTTTAGCATAGCATGTAGAGCATATAAAATTCAGAGGCAATGCTGATATAAAATCATTTTGGCAAGGTGCTTCATTTCAAAATTTATGCAGCCCGGACACTGACAGCATGTAGGTTGTCAGTATGTGTGCACATACAAGGAATTTGACTCTGGTTTAAACATTATGCTCAATGTACTTGCATAAGAAAAAAGGACATACGGCTCAATGAGGATCAGCAGCTGTTGAGGTTGAATTTCCTGAGCTAACGCAGGAAGTACATCCTCTGTTGCGCCTTTTTGATGACTGGGGCTATGATTGAAGTCCACCTTTGACTATTGCGTCGTCTGCAAACTTCAGGAGTTTAACAGACGAGTCGCCTGAGGTGCAGTCCCTGATGTAAAGGATGGTGACAGGTAGAGGCTGGTACAGTGAGCTTTGAGTTTTTTAACAGCATCCTTACATATGTCCGTGGGTGGTGGTGGTGCAGGATGTAGCTCAGTCCCATATTAACCGTGTATATGTATTCAGGTCATTGGCCAGTTGATGGTTCTCAGCTGTGTGGGGGGATGGTGTCCTGCAGTTTCCTCCACACTGATGAAGGGTTGTTAGCTGAAAAGCTGTCCTCCAGCTTTTTGGTGTAGCACCTCTTCGCTACTTTAATGTGCTTTGTCAGTGTGTTGCTGGAGAACTCTGTCCTCACCCCTGTAGGCCTCCTCCTGCCTGAGCTTAGCCGAGAACCAGAGTATGTTGCCTATGTGTGTGCAGAAGGTTTTAGCTGGCACACACAAGTCCTCACAAAAGCTAGCGTAAGATGTCACAGTGTCTGTGAGTTCATCCAGATTTGTTGCAGCAGCCTCAGAAACACTCCCGTTGGTGCAGCCAAAGCAGGCCTGTAGTTCCAGCTTTGCATCAGTGGTTTATCTTTCCACAGATTCAGCTACAGACTGAGCAGATTTCTTTTTCTGCCTGTGGGTTAGAAGAAGAGGGACCAAACGGTGATCGGAGAGCCCAAAGGCTGCATGGGATGACAGAGTGATAATAACATTGTGTAGCCGTAGTCTGGTGTATTACTCTCCCTTGTGATTTTATCAGACGATTAAAAAATATGACTGAATGCAACAAATAAATTAATTATAAATTAAATTATATTCCTAATTAAATAATTAAATCAAACTGAAAAGACTACAGGAATATGCAGTTTTTTACTTGTCAATTAACCTCAAATCAGTTGGTTAAAAAAAGCAAAACTATCAATGATTTGATAAAATAAATGAAATTTATTTTACCCTTCTATTTATTTCACATGAGCTCATTGTCTTTTTGAATAATGCATTTTCGTTTTGAATCCACACGTGCACTGGCTGTGTACTGCTGCAGCTCTTTACTGTAAAGCTATAGCTGTATAAACTCCTGTCACAGTCGTTCAGGCTTATCAGCTAACAGGCTAGCATAATGTTATCTGCATCTTTAAATGCATGCCTCTTGTGTTAAACATCAGTGGAGCAATAAAGAGGATTGTAAGGCTGGCTAGCTCAAAAGAAAACATGGTAGTTAAACACACTGAGCACCAGCTTCATAAATGAAGATAACTTTGTTCATGAAACCACACCAGCCAGTGAATGTTTATTATCTATGCTGCATGTTGTAGTTGCATGTTGTAGCAGCAGCTAAACCACCTCAGCATTTGAATAAACTTAAACTGATGACCGTTATGGATGTTTTATAAGATGAATTGTTTGATTTTGAAACCGTTTTTTCCTCATTTTAAATTTAAATCCTCTCCTTCTCTTGATGTTGTGATGATGACAACATTTTGCTTTGGTAACAACATAAATCCCTTAAAATATCAACATTTTCTTGATGATCGTGTCATCAGGACTTGTAATAAAATTTTTAACAAAGATAAAACAAGAATCACCCATGTATGAAACAAAGTGGAAGCGAGGGAGGGGAAACAGCATGTCACACTTGAGCTCCAACACGCTTTAGCGCTTAGCATGACAGCAGCATGTTTGTCTGCAAACTGCTCGGCTCCAGCTTCTCACGAAGCCCTTTTCGGCAGATGAAGCGTTTTTCACAATACATTCGCCCTGACCTGAACGTGTCCAAGTTGAACGGCGTGAAGAATGAGCGATATCATATGCGGGTGTCACTTAAATGCACCGAGCAGCATTTTGCACGGAGCTGACATCCACAGATGTTGGACGCCGCCGCCGTGGAGCCCACATTATGTGATTGAAGCAGGGAGCAAAGCAGGCCATGCTCTGCCAGTGCTTTGACATTAACAGGGCTGATGAAGTCTTGGAAATGGATTGCCTCAGTGAGTCATCTGCAGATGGATGCCTGCCTATCTGATGTGTTTCTCATGTAGTGTGAAGTCCTCACATAAATTATAGATGCGTGAGCCCCATTGGTGCTCGTTTGCTTGCTTTTCCCCATGCCGAGCTGAAGTATTCATGCTGCAGAGGACACAAAGACTCTTCCGGATTTTAGGCTCCGGCTTTGCTCCTAGCATGCTGCGATGCCTCGTGGGGGGCTGCAGGTCTGATCAATACGGATCAATGTCTAGTTTCACATTAAAGAGGCCTGCCAGCTCCAAATTTGTGTTTCAGTAATTGAGACAGTCCATCGAGACAGAAGTAGGATTTGATCACAGAAAAACAGGCAGACATGTTGTTACAGAGAATTTAAAGACATCGTCTTCTTCTTCTTCAGAGACAATATTTGATGTAGATGTAAAGTATATGGAATACACATTGTGTGTGTGAGTGTGTGTGTAGTCTGTGATCCTTAGACCTGTCTTCTCACATTATTGCATGATGTCCTTGTCGTGCAGCATTTTGAAACAGGGTACGTGTTTTTATGTCTCTACATCACTCCGCCCAAGGCAAGATTTCTATGCATTTTATACACAATACTCTATAAGTCATATGAGTAATAGATTTTTTATGTTTTGAGAATTGTGTTGTGGCTCTTATCTTTGATTCATCATGGGCATTAGACTCTAAAGCGGCCATGTCAAAGCTATTCCACAAAGGGCCGTGTGGCTGCAGGTTTTTGTTTCAACCAAGGAGGAGCACACCAGGCTGGACTCATTTAATCAGCTGATCTCAGTCTCTGATAATTAAGTGATCCTTTGATTGGTTGGAACAAAAACCTGCAGCCACACGGCCCTTTATGGAATAGGTTTGAAGTGCCCGCTCTAAAGCCAGTCAAACAATGATACTGGGAACCTAAAGATTTGAAATCTTTGTAAAGCAGAAAATATAACATCCAACCCAAATACATTATCAATATCACTGGTTTGTCACTAAGTATATCAAGTTTATCATATATATTCTACCTCTCTCTGCAGTTATTTTCCTTTGTGCACACATTTGTTAAAGCTGGTAGACTGTGTTTATTTTCTGGCCACTTGGGGGCAGCAGGGCAACCTGAAAACAACTTCAACATATTGTCTGCTTTAAAGTTGTATCAAAAGTTTAAAAAAAAACAACACACATTGAACAAACAGAGTAAAAGTATTATTCATTCATTCAGAACATCCAGCTAGTCACCAACTTTGGCTGCCATTTGGTGCCAAGCAGGTGATGTACAGTGTATTTATCTGAGTTTGCTGTGAACAGCTGCCAGTTGCTACTGGAAACCAAGCTGATGAGAGGTGTGGAGGTTGCTGTAAAATCAAAACATAGTCATTTAAACCATTGTTAATATATATAAAAAAACACTGATGAGTTAAGCTTAAAAGCTAAAACTAAAAACAAATATTTTCGTCATCTTTGGTCTTGATTGATTCTGATTTGATATCAAACAGCAGAGAAGCATTCAGAACATGTTTGGGCTGTTGACATAGCAGATTGCTGGCTGGATTCAAAGTGGACATGCTGTGTATAGCATGTGTGTTGACCACTAGGCCAACACGATGGCCCAAAGTGGAAATTTAAGAGTTTCACACTGAATGAGAAAAAAGGCTGACATATTCTGCACACACCCAGAAATTAGTATTTATGTACATCTATTTAATAGCAATGACACATCGGAACAAACTAAAAGGTGCAAGTGCATCAACAACAAAACAAAAGAAGTAGGAAAGGAACAGGCGATTCACTTCTAGCTTTCATCATGGCTCTGTCTCTTCCTCTCTTTGAATGAATAACATGGATATAAAGGATTAAATTGTAGGGCTAAGTCTCCTCGTGTGCACTATGAAAGGAGATCAAGCTGGGTTTTTGTTGCTAAGAATATGCAGCAGTCACGACAGAGAGCATCTGAGCTGTTCTGATAAGAAGTAGGTCAATACGAGACCCAGAAAGATATGAAGACTTTTGATCCAAAGTCAAACCTCCGTTTATCCGTGGCACCACGGCCTACAAAGCTGCGGCAAGCTTCAAAGAAAACAAAAGTCAGTGCTTGGCAAACTGATAAGAGACTGGATCCTTTCAGTTTTAGAGATAATTTAGAAATGTTGTGTGATGCACTTCTTGGTGCTGCACAACTTCTTTCAATACATGTACAACATTAAAAGTAACTCTTCATGTACACCCAAAAATCGTTCGTTTTAGTATCTGCAGTAAAAGACTGCTACACAGGCATGACTGAGTCCAAAGGTGAGTCTGGAAAAATCAGGTTATGTGAAATGAAAGATAAGAAATGAGGTTAATATATCGACATTACAAATAAAGGCCTCAATGTTGTATTGTAGGCTCCCTGTTGAATGTCAGACAACTAACATCACTCCAATGATCATCTATAAGCTTAGCCATTATTGAAAAGTATAGACAACATTATAAGAGGGACAACCATGTAGAGGAAGCAGCCCAGCAGCACCAGGAAGAGCAGCAGGAGGACAGTGGTGGAGAAGCAGAGGGAGTGTAGTCGCATCAGCCTCAGTCCCTCGACAAGGCAGGAAGGGTAGACGCAGCAGTCGCATATGTTTGTTTGTGTTTGCGCCTCCAGATGCCTCTCCAGAGCAAAGCAGCCAAACACGGATGGTGGGACGGCCTGAAGTTCAGCGTCAGGGCCGATGATGAGGGCCGGCCCGGGCTCGTAAACGCCGTCACTGTACGACTCCTCCTGCAGCCTTCTGATCTCCCACTGCGGGAACGGGGTGGTCTGTCTACAGAAGGGGCACTGCAGTCGGCCCGGGTCCTTGGCCCGCCTCATGATGCCAGCTATACAGTTGTGGCACAGTGTGTGGTCGCAGTTGAGCAAGGTGAGGCGGTGATCTCCGTGTGAGTCGAACAGCTCGCTGCAGATGGGGCACTCGGGCCGGCTGCCGTTGCTGCACAAACTCCTGACACTTCCACTGCAGCCGGGCCGATCGCCGCCAGCCAACTCCAGCTCTTGTGGAACAGATGTCTCTGGGTCAGCGCCATCTGTCGCTGTTTGCGTGTCTGCTTTGTGACTCTCATCGCGGCCGCCCTGATGTGCGTGCTGAAGCAGAGGCTGGATGACTGAATCACTCTCATCTTCATGCTTTTCTGCTCCCCTCGCCGTGTATAAAACTCTGAAGTGAGTCTCTTCTACAGCTGGCAGGTGCTTTTCCTCAAAGGTAACGACGCCTTCCTCCACCGTTTCCAGGGCTTCAGCCTCAGCCATCCTTCATAACAAAAATACTTTTTCTCTCCGTTCGATACACTTAACGCAGCCCTCACAGAAGCTCAGTATGTTTCCTCATAGCCAAAAGTCTGCTTCCTGTCTGGACAAAGCTCAAGTGAGCCAACTGTTGACGTTATGCTACTGTAAAACAAAGGCAACACAGTCCTGTCCCACCAGAAACCAAGATAAGATAAGCACATTCACAGATAAGGAGTGCTAAGCAATAATATGAGCCTGACAGAAGTGCCACTGGCCAAGTAGTGCAGCGAACATTTCACTGTTCCGCTCAATTTAACACCCTAATGTATTCAGTGCAACGGGAAGCTTTTGCCAGTTCAGAAATGCATGAGCAAACACATTAGAGCCAAGCAGACAGATTTATTCTCTACATTTAAATAAACATTACATCTGTAGATTAGCCAGTTACAAAAATACATTTTCATATTGAGGAGCAGAAGAGAAGAGTTCATCTGATATTCATAAGAATATGCTTTTTGCTGGTTATTTCCTTTGAAATGTATCCTCTATGACTATCTGATATTTCTAACGGAAATTAAAACGTAATGCAAAGCAAACCCACATACCCAGCCCCATCGCCGCAGGCGACTGAAGATTATTGCTTTTATACTTTTGTCACATTTCCCTGCAGGCACAGTGGCATCTAATAAAGCCTCACAGCATTTCAGTCATCAGTGATTTAGTCAGTAATGAGTCGACAGCATGCACCAGGAGTAAATAAACAAAATGAATTGTTGAAACTGCATATTGCTGTAGACTGACTTTAAATAAAGGGAACACTTACACATTTAACCAATCTGGACCAGACAGGCAAAGTGTGAAAGCTAATGTAAGAAAGAAAAGAAAAAGACATGCCATGAATCTCTGAATCTCTCAGCATCTGAAAAAAAAAAACGAGGTAAAAATATTGCTATGGATCTACAAGAGGTGCTTGTTTTCACACACTTGCAAAGGCGGATCGTTATTAAACTTCCAGAGTCTGTTAAAGTGAAGGGGAAAGATGTTTTCTGGACCAATTTTTTTCTCACATGTTATAATTTTAGAACAGAGATCATCATCTGTCATAATCAAAGGACCACTTCATCATTCGTCACCATTTGTGCCACATTATCTAACTGACAAGTGACTGTGCTTGTTGAGGGAACAGTTCAACATTTGGAGAAATACGCTCATTTGTCTTTCTTTATTTGAGCGAGATCAATATCCTGTCCACTCTATTCGCACTCACGGTGTCGTTTCCGGCCGCAGCTGTGTGGTGCCTGCCTTGCTCAGAAGTTGGTGGCGAGCAAAACAGATGGTTTCAATAGATCTAAAGATTTCCTAATGTTCCTGCATATCTTTTCCATCTGTGCTCTTGAGCAATGTATTAAGTCCTCAGCGTACCTCATCATAAGCATGTTGTTGTTATTACTCCGAATCCTCCACCTGATGATGCAGCACTGGTCTGGAAATCTCATTCAGTCTAATTTAAGTTTTCCTGGTTTCAAAGTGTCACAGTTTTCTAGGGGGATCGGGACGTGGGCGTAGCTTCTCTACGAGCTAGAGACAGTGTGAGGGTTCTGGTCACATCAGTCCCAGTCATACTATGACAACATTCATAGTATCAGCCTAAATAATTGTGAAATGGTCCTTTAAGTTGTCATTACACACATTGTGACTAGAACATCACTATCAGCTGGCTGTTGAGTAACCTGAGATATCGATCAGGAAAAAAACAGACATACCTGCATCATACCTGCAGCTGAGGCATTGCCCCGTTTGATTACACATTCAAGATTTAAACGTACAGTGTGGAAGGCAGATAAAGCCAAAGTGAGAAAGCCACCAACACCAACTGGTTATATATGTATGTATCACTAAGAATACGCAATGTCCAGCCCCATCCCACAAACAAGCCTGGTCTCGTCTCCTCGTTTAATTCATGATATGTGCCAGATAAAAATCAATCCTGGCCTCCCTCCTCCTGAGACCTCTGACAAATGTCAACCCTGACCTGACATCTTCACGGCCGACGTCTCCTCCTGCAGTTCAGGGAGGTCAGAAGTCCAACGTGTCGCGCTGGTACTGCAGCCGGGGGCTGTTCTCGCTGTAGAACTGACTGAACCAGCGCCTGTGTTTCTGGATGGCTGAATCCTCCTTCACCAGAAGAGGCTTGGAGATGTACTTCTTGTTATTCCAGATCATCACATCCCGCTCAAACTAGACACAAAAAGAAGAAAGGAGAGGGTCACTGGACCGACTCGTGAATTATGATTTGAAAAAGCTGTGACAGAGACAAACAGTGAGTAAATGTGAATATTAACTTGTGTTACCAAACATGACAACTTGAAGTCCATTAGAAACATGCTGGTTTTAGTCTCTTTCCTGCTTTACTTCCCCTGAGCGCATGTTAATCAAACAGGTGGTGCACTTGAAAAGGGGACAGACTTCCACTTAAATAGTGCTGGGAATTAAATAATAGCTAAGAAAATTATAATTTGTGCTGCAGTGGCTTATTAAAGACTGCAGGGGTTTCTGTGTGAAGTGCCGTTAATTAAATGTCACTCCACAGCTTCTCCATCAGCTGCTGAGACTCAGGCCACAAACTCCAGTCCAAACCCAAAGGTTTGTTTTTATTTCTCAGAGGTATAGAAAAACATATTGGTTTGGTATTGGCATCTAAACGCAGCATACAGGCATTAGTGTTGTGAAATTTGATTTAATGATTTACAGTCCAACTGAAAACACAAGCATCAGCTGATGACACTTTTTTAAGGGTGCAGGTTTTTTGCAGAACATTTCAGCTGCAAAGCAAGCGAGAGATTCCCGCTGCAGGCCAGTGACTCCGGCATACACAGTCACACAGTCACCATCTGCATCTGACATGTTTTACACTTACTCTGGCCAAACTTCCATTTCAGCAGACCCATGCTGCGTCCTTTCTGGCGTCATTCACAAAAATGCTTTTCTTCTACTCTTTTGAGCCAACTTTTTAGAATTCAGTGACTGTGTTTTTTTTTCACTTCACCACACAGTTAATTATCAAGTTTAATGAGGACTATTTACACCTTCTCTGTGACTGTGTGGTGTTACATCTGGTGGCAATGAGGAGAGAGAATTAAAGCAGGCAGAGTGGGAGGCAAATGCACACAATAATGTCTTCACATTACATGACTTACTAAATTTTTAACTCATAAATAACAGTGATTTAAAAGTATTATGAACATTAATCATGCAGTTCGGTTGCTTTGTATGAACTGTACAGTAAATGTGCTAGAAGAGGCTAAAAAGCTCCATAAAGCCACAGAGTAGCTGATAACTGCAATGCAGATGATGATGATACATGCAGACAATGAAGGACTACGTCAAAGCGACAGCAGAGCTTGACTGTGTACTGCACCTGAATGGACTCTGCTTTGAGGATGAATTTGGGCACCAGAGGTGGGATATTAGCCTGATAGAACATGATGTGCGAGACGCACTGCAACAGAGGCTCCACTGGTGTCACACAGTGCAGGATGAGACCCCGGCCCAAGAAACTGTGGTCAAACAGCAGAAACACCATCCCTGGACCCACCTGAAGCACACACAAATGTTTGATAACTGCAAACTGTATGTTCATATATGTACAGAGATCTGCACAGACACATTATTCTACCTATTATGTACAGTATGTGGGTTGATTCATTATTTACATCTACATCGATTGAAGGTGGTAACCAAAATAATCCAATACATTTTGAGTTTTTGAGTTAATCATTAACATACAGACACAGTAATGCTTAAAAGGCAACATTGTGTTGATCAGACCTGAACGCCCATGATTTGTTGCAGGATGCATTTAAATGCACGATTAAGTCCAATAATGACTACTTCTCATTCTACTTCTCATTTGATTTCATCCTATGTTGATCCCACCTGTGTTACAGTAACCATATCGTCATCCTCAACATTTGTGTTGGGTCTTTTAGGATCCTACTCCTCCTGCAGGTCTGTGCAACTGGTTAAACAAGTGAGATTAGTGCTTTCAGGGTCCACTTATTCATCATATATAATTCAACAGGCAGGAGAAGAGGGGACAGACGGCATGATGGATACTAATATTCCAGGCACAACTGAAAAATTTGGTCATACATGGTTTTGTAATAAGGAACTGAACTGCTTTAGCAGACAGCTAAATGTTGCACTACAAGAAATCCTTCTAAATGTTTTCAAGACAGCCAGAAGCCATGTTAATATTAACTCTTCATCTAAATTTAACAGCCATTTAAAGAAACACAGCTCTATCAATATAATTTACAAATGAATCACTGGGAACGATGTACAAACGGCATTCCCACTTTGTCCTCTACTGTACCTGTCTGGCCACAACATGAACATCCAGCAGAGGCCAGTGGAGTCCAAACACAGTAAGCGCATGTTTCACCAACATCTGAGAGCAGTGCTGGTTGGGCTCTGACTCTGGTTCCCACTGAACCTTGAATAAACAAACGCAGAAACAGACATACATTAATACAGTGGCATACAGACACAGAATTACCATTAAATATAGAGCCCAGCCCCAAAACGGTTTAACACTTTTGAAAATTTAAATAGTTGGAGGGCGTTCATTCATTTTTCCTCGCTGCTCTGCAGGCAGCCACAGTGAGGGACCGTGTATCTTTCGTCTTTTTTTTGGAGAATCCTTACCTTCCAGTCATGGCGCAAAAATTTCCAGGTTTTGCTGTTGGTGTAACGCAGGTCGACCCCGCTGACAATGCAAGGTGTGTGCAGGTGAGCGAGGTGGGCGACGTCTGCTGCATTTTCAGGAATCTCCTGTAGGGAGGAGAGAGGCCACTGTGACACACTCCCATGATTGCATTAGAAGCGCAGTAATGTAAGCACCTTCTCTTCCTGGTGAGTGTGAATTAATGCACAACTACAGAAAGAGTTTTTTTCTGAGGACTGAAAGTAAATAGCTGGAAGGCGTTCATTCATTTTGCCTCGCTGCTCTGCGGGTACAAAGGAAAACCTCTTAAAACACATTGGTTTTCATCTTCAAACAGACTAAAACATGCTGCGTAAGGAAAAACACATCCACACACACACACGCCCACCTGTATGTGAGCGTTGACATAATGCTCAGTTCTCCCCCGATACACCCACTCGCCCTTTGTAATTTCCTGCTGCTCTGGGACTGTCCACTGAGGATCTTTTCCATCACAGTGAAACCAAACCAGGATCTGGCCATTGACCTCGCAGCTGGGCCAGCTGCGCACCTTGGCAAACTCTGGCACTGAAAGACGAATGAATCTCATTAGTCAGAGTGTATAAAGGGTAGCATTTTATTTAGACAATCCACCGTTCAATCCTAACAGTGGACAATCGGTTTCACCACTGTCTTTTAACACAGAGTCAAAACACAATGCTGGCCTACTGATTTATGGTAAGACTTCAGTTAATTTAATGTTTAAACATGAAAGAAATTCAATTGAACCATTTCATGCTCCACAGAGGATCAGACGTTTCCTTTAGGGCCACTCCATCAGCCTTCTCTGGCGCCACCCTCTGGACAAACTGTCCACTTTGTAAACAAATATCCAGATTTGTACAAAATTTATCCAGATTTGCTGTAAATATTCATGTTCATGAGGATCTCACAATAACATAAATACCATTATCTTGTTTGTTCGGTTCAAAAGTTTCATTCAATGCAATTTAATGAATGTTACTTGCTTCCAGGAGCCACGAGCAGGGCTTTACACTTCGAGTCATTTTGCAGTAGAAACAGTAGCAGATTTAAAAATAACGCATGCAGGCTAACGCTAATAATGTGCATTTGTTTAGATGAGGAATGTCTGACAGTCTGACAGTTTTTCTTAATTGTACCTTTTTTTTTTGCTTAGTCTTTAAATCATACACTGAGGCATGGTAATACTGTATTTCTTTGTTCTCCGTGCCACAATTCTCTGTAGAACAAAAATACATTTTCACCTTTTTCTGCATAGGGGATCTTCACACACTTGCCATCATTCCCCTGAAACTGCCATCCATGAAATGGGCACTCTATGCAGCTTCCCACCACCCGTCCTCCCACAGCCAGGTTGGCACCCAGGTGAGGGCAGTAGGCATCCAGCACGTAGGCCTTCCCATTCTGGCCCCGAAACACTGCCACTTGCTCACCTAGGACGATTAATTACAGTATGGACAAACACTTAAGAAACACTTCCATGAATGAGCTGCACTGATGTAATGAAATTTAGGCTGTGAAGTTGTACGTGAGACATGAGAATTAGAGTATAATTATCTATACCTTTCACTGAAATACTCAAATTCAATGTACGTGCAATTGTATTGTTCCGCTATAGTTGTGTCTCTCTCCAGAGTATCTCCATTGACAAATGCATAAAAAAAGCAATTATATTAAAAATAAGGGAATAAGCATCCCGCAGACACCAACACAAAATATGTACAGATTTCAAGAACAAGATTCCACTAATTTCATGGTGGAACCTGCACCTTGAGCCATCATTTGTTCGTGAATCCTGAAGCCTCTCATAAACAGAGATAGTGTACATAGATACAGGAACATAGATACAGAGAGTTCACTGTGCACTTGTCATGTCTTGTCAGATCTGTTAAGTGTTTTTGTTCACGAGCGTCATGTCTTGTCTTACACTTCCTGTTTTATTGTGAAACCTAACTCTCCTCTCGTTTCAGGCCCTTGACTTCCCTGTCTGATTGTCTTCCCCACCCTAATTGTCTCCACCTGTTCATTGTTACCTCGTGTATTTATAGTCCGCGTCTCCCTTTGTCCTGTGCCAGATTGTCTTGTGCCAAGCCATGATTTATCCAGCATTCCTTGATCCTTGTTGTGCTTAGTCTGTTTTGAAAGTAAGTTCTAGTTTATTTATAGTATTTTTCTAGCTTTGTTCTTGATTTTCATTTGATTTTATTCTAGCCGATTGAGCCCTTTTTGTGTTAAGATTATTCTTCCAAATTATTCCTTAGCGTCATTTGTTGAACTTTTCTGCCATACTTTGTATGAGCTGTTATTATCCTGAGCACCTTTTGTTAAATAAATTCCTCATTGATTTTGAATCCTTGCTGTGGTGTCTGAGTTCTGCATTTGAGTCCAGAAACCTCGTGCCTCCGGGCTTGTCAGCACTGCAGCCTGGTTTCATTCCAAGGTCCTCAATTATCAACGTTTTATCACATCCCTCAGTGTCTCATACAAACACACAAGGTACCTTTCAACTAACTCCACTGTAAGCTCCTCTGCTGCAATATTAGACACTCATAGCAACCACAAAGTGGTGGGTCAGATACAGGACCTTCAGCCAGAGGACCGGGGTCATGACTTGTGTGAAACCAAAAGTCGACAACCTTTTCCTAAATCTAACCACACTGCAACCATTTCAAAACATTAACCATGTGTTAGAAAGGCTTTCTGGCAGGGGTTGTCTGTATGAGGCGCCGAGGAGTATGAAAATGCGATCTGCATTTGATGGCCAGGCATGAAAACATGTTGCCGTCGCTGTCTACGTTAGTATCTTTTTCAGTTTTCATATTTTAAACATAGTGGCTATGAATCATCATGTCAACTATGAATCATTATTTTTCCTTCAGCCACCATACTGTCTGTCTTTTGCAAAGGAAAAGCAGCAACCATTAGAAGTCAATGTTTCAGACAGCTACACCTGCTCTGATTAGGTCCCAGGGATGGACCACGTTATATGGTGCACGGTCAGACTGAATCTGTGCCCCATCAGACACCACATGTGGGCATCTACCTACTATACCTACTGCATTTGGCTTGACTTTTGACTGACCTATAAACTGCTCCCAGATTAGCACAGGTTCGCTGACTCTAAGTAACCACAGAGCCAGCAGTGCCTCGTCAGGGTATCCAGTAAAATTCAGAGTAATCTAAAATAAGGCTCGTTCAAATGAGGGGTGACACAGCACCGTTCTGCTGTCCCCATAGGGCAGAACTGATCCACGGCGCAATGTGTGAGATGAGCCCAGGGGAAAAGACATACTCGGCAGAATTTGATATATGATGTAAATGGATGACTGCAGAGATACTGCATTCATTCACAGCAGGATGCAGATCCTGAAGGAAGGTTAGATCTGGATCAAAAGAATTTGGGGCACTAAAATGTCAGGGGGCTTGTGGGGGGCAGCTTCTATTGTATATCAAAAATGGAAAGAAAAAAGGCCATCAGCTTCTGAATGTGAATTGAATGTGAATATGATAAAAGCAGCATGTTCACCATTTCAGCCACTGTTATGAATTCATCCACATGGCTTTTAGCCTCCACTGTCATTCAGCTCAGGTGAACAGGTTTATCTTCATGAAAAAAGAGCAAAATGCTTCTGCCGATGAGGATTTTAGGTCATGCCTGAAAGCTCAGGAAAAAGCTGGGTCTTGAGTTGGGATTGCTTTTTCACTGTATTTTTTAATTCAACCACCAGAAAACTGACATAAGTTGTGATTGAATCTAACTTCTATCTATATTATCAGTTATCTATTGTTGTGATGGACTTTGTCACAATTGTTAAAATGTTTTATAGATTAAAAGATGACTCAATTAATTTAATTGGAAAGTATTTGACGGATTAATTAGGGCTGAAAATAATTAGCATCCTGGATCCGTCTGTAAGAGCAGGTGTCATACACAGTTTCATACACAGCTTATCTATGGCAGGTGATGAGGCAGAAAGATTAAAGTGCCACACGCTCTTTGAAACCTTTTTGAACTCAAGCTCAAACAAACCTCTCTGACGAGATCAAACAGCCCCACCTGATGTCAACACGAAGAACAAATCTAAAATGTGAAACACGGAACAAATGAGTGTGTGGAATAAATTCAGACTTCATCACAGAGGCAGAAATATGACATATCAAAAGCTTTAAAGCTGTCGGTGATTAGCTGTCATATCGCTGATCATAGAGAGACCTGATGCAGGATAGACTGGCTGACAGATCACCATAAATTCAAAGAGGTCAAAACTGATCACGACAGACGTCAGACTGATTTGATTTTAAAGAGATATCGACATTCAAGATTTGGCTGTGAAGATTTTAAGACTTCCTGCAGGAAAAGGAGCCATTTAATGTTTTTCAATGTTTGAATGATGCAAATATCACCTGACCGACATGAACCAGTGATGGCCTGAAGTTTGTTGGACTTTCAACAGAGGATTTATTTCTGTATAATAATTTTCTAATTCATTTGCAACAGTAAACACAAACCAAGAAATTTGAGGACATCACGTCTGGAAAATTTTAATTTCACTATTTTCTGACACTTCATAGCCGAGACAAAACCATTCATCAGTTCAGCGATCCAATGAGGAAATCAGGAGATCAACTGTTTGTTCAAAACAAGCATGTTACTAAGCACCCTAATCCCTAATCCCTAACAAGGATAGTAGGCCATTGTGTTTCGAATGTATTCTTACAATGGCAAAAAATGTAACATGAGCTTGTCTTTCCTATTCTGGAAACGTAGCCTCGCTACACTCCTACCTGAGACTCAACAACAGAGACCAGGTGACACAACAAGTCTCAGGTTTGTAGAAAAGCCAGCAGCGGCAATCAAAACCTCAAGAACTGAAAATGTGCTAGCTTTGTTGAATTAATATAAACCTTCAATGAAAAATCAGATATGAATCATCGGTTTTAACAATTACACCTCC
Organism: Chelmon rostratus; assembly: GCF_017976325.1. Classification (NCBI taxonomy): domain Eukaryota; kingdom Metazoa; phylum Chordata; class Actinopteri; order Chaetodontiformes; family Chaetodontidae; genus Chelmon; species Chelmon rostratus. Next base: position 7,689,527 of record NC_055676.1, on the reverse strand, counting down.
TACAATGTAGGTGCTGAATTATAATACATCCATACTTATCAACCTTGCAAAATAATTAGTAACTGAGTCAGATTTGAATGTGATGCCAATTGAAAATACTTTGTACTCTCTGTTTAAGTATTTATTTAATCTATCAGTAGTTTTGTGCACCTGAGAATTACACTATTTTGTTTATAGTGTCACTGATTTGCGTGACATTTCACATTTACATGACTACTTTCTGAAAATTCAGCTCAGGCTCTTCAAAATCCAGAGCAGCAACTGTCACTTTAAATCAGCGACATTGAAGAAAAAGAAATCAAAAGACTTAGAGACACTGAGAGGATACAGCTCAGCCACAACACATGAACACATCACAGCCTGCCAGGTCATCTGGTCGCTGTCTATCAGCTGCTGCCCATGGACCATGGACAAGACCGTGGAGAGGCGACAGTCCTAGCCTATCCCATGAAGCAAACTGAAGAGGCTCCCACGCTCAGTGGACATGTCTGCATCTCTTATCTAGTTTGGTGCCTTGTAAAGCCTGCAGCACTTCAGGTAAACGGGTGCAGAGTCAGCATCTTCTCTGCCTGCTCCACTGCTGAGCGGAGGTGGTATATCTGCTGAGGCATCCAGACTCACTTCACACACTTTGATATTTGGGGAAACTGCCTTTTTGGGGGGGTGCTGACAAACGCATTTGTTATGATTTTTGTTGTTGTTGTTGTTGTTTTTGTTGGCTTTCAAAATAAAAGACATTTTATTTTAATATTGCTTCTTGAGTGTCTTGTGATGCTCGTGTTTAGGCCTGCACCTCAATGCGTCACACGCTGTGGCACTATGGCAGGTGGTTTTTTAAGTTTTAAGCAGCGGTAATGCAGCCTTCTGTGCTTGTCATACCTAGAACAGAGACGTTTTGGACGTCGCCCCTCTCCAGCAGGTGTGAGTCCAGCACTCGGTACCAGCCGTTCGGATAGACCGGAGGCAGCTCTCCGGTTTTCCTCCTGCGGCGAACCTCGTTAGCCGCCCGGGCTCTGGAGCGACCGTCCCCAACGATGTATCCCACATCATCGGGCGCCTTCAGCAGCTCCAGAGGGCAGAAGAGCAGACGGTACAGCCAGCCCACGGCGAGGAGGGAAGCTCCGGCGATGATGCACACCACGGCCCGCTCCGGAGCACCGAGCAGCCACGTTTCCCTCCATATCCGCAGGTCTCCCTGCAAGACAAGCATCGCACCCACTCCCAGCCCAGCGCTGGCTGCTATCTTCCCTGTGAGCATGGTCTGACTGGCTCTCCGGTGACTGTGGTGTCGTTGACTGGCTCTCCGGTGACTGTGGTGTCGTAGACAGTCACCGGAGAGCCAGGATGTCTTGGAGACGAGATGAGCCACCTTGTTTAAGCCACACCCAGGGTCAGCCCCATCAAACTAATTGAGCATGAAGAGAACAACTGATTCAATCATGATAAAACAATGGTGTGACTTATTCCCTCTGGCAGACCCAGAGAAACTGGAAACTCGGAAATCTACATGAGATAAAGAAGGAGTAGGTAGGTATACATTTGGTTTATGAGACCGTTATTATGGTCATAAACTTTATCCCAGAGTTCATATTTCATTCCCTTCAATTTCCTCCCATGGCCAACATATCCAGCCTGTTTTAATTGTCCAAAGTTACAGCAACCCCGCTAGAGGGCACATTTTCCGCAAAGACTATAAATCTGCATGCCCCTGCAGTTAGAGCAACATGAAAACCAGTAAACTGATCACACTGTGGAACTAGCAGTAAAGGTTCAGGAAGTCGCTGTCAATCACAGGAGACAGGACTGGCTTGTTTGTGAGGGCGTCTGATAGAGGCGGATACAATCAGACACTAACTAAACATACATCTTATGCACATCTCCATATACATAAAGGGAAAATCATTATGTTCTGTAAACTTCAGTGCTATTTGAATCGCTAAACTAAACAATTTGATTCTACCATCTCTCATTTCTTATGCTTCTTTTAGACTTTCCTCTGTCTCACATTATAATAGTGGGGTGGCAGACATTATAACAGCGTAATGTGTGATCTTACACTCATCACATTTGGCTGCTTCTAATCTTGCCGATCAAGGCATTAAATTTTATACGTTGTGGAACAAGTTGGCGGGCTGATCAGGGAGGAAGTCTCCATCAACGACAGGAGACAGAAGCAGGCTTTTCACAGCAGGATCTAGATAAATGGACACAGAATTACTTACATGTACATTTTTATGTGGTTTTGTTAGTTTGCATGCAAAGCGTACAAAGTATACGAGGCCATTCACAGTGGAGCAGCACTCATTGCTTGAGGACCTGATGGGGCCTGCTGGCCATTGTTAGGGCCTCTGGATCACACCTCTTCAAACAGGCTACCATAATGTAATCAGTTGTGCACTTGACCTTCAGGGCAACCTGGAGAGAAAAGAGTTCAAATGATCTCTAATTTCCCAGCCCTGATTTTATACATATGTATGCCCTCCCAGCTCATTATTCTAACAAACAGTGCTAAAATCTCCATACAACCATAGAGAAAAGCACGGTGTAGTTTTGGGCATGTGCAGACAGTGGAGTATATTGTTTGGAGACTTCACTTAATAAGCAGCACAGCTCCGACCAACTTCAACCTGAGCAAAGATCAGCCACAACTGGAATCACCTGTGTGGTGTGCAGGGCTTTGCATCTAACACCTATCATCGATTTCAAAGCCTCAGAAGTCGGTTGGGTGATTCTGCTTTGATAAAGCATGAGGGCTCAAGGCTGGCAGTCTGTGAGACTAGAAAAGTGGCTTATGGCTCTCTGGCTGATTTTCTGAGGTATGCTTTTTATAGGTCTGCAACTCTGCCGACTTCACTCGAAGAAATAACCCACAATGCAAAGAATATTGTGGAATTTGGCACTGTGAATGTCACTGATGTAAAGAAACAAATCATCAGCTGAAAAGCAGTACATTTGAAAGTGCTTCTGATGATATTGGATGTGGTGTAGGTGTGAAGTTGTGCTAAGTCCTATCATTTACTCATTATGATACCCACAAAGATGACAGATTTCCTTTACTCACAAGGTTCTTTGCTTACACTGTTTTATTTGTATATTCGGTGTATATTTGTATAAAACATCACTAAGCATCTGTGACACCATGTGATGGCAGGCTGGGAAGGGTGCTGGTCCAAAGGCGAACATAACGAAGCCTCATTTCCCGCCCAATGGAGCTCTCGTTCATTTTAGTATTGATGTCCAGGAACTGGTGTCCAGGATTGGTAAATTCAGGCCAGGTCACAGGCACCTTCAGGTTTCCTCTGTTGGGGTCCCTGTGAAAGTAAGCAGAGGAAGAAACACTTGTGAAAGTACCCTTTAGTTTTGTAGTAAAATAATCCTCCAGCTGTTAAAACTTTCCAATGTTGCACATGCAAACAGTGTTTTACCCAGTTCTGGCGAAGTTAGTCCAGTAAGCAATCATATAGCCAGAGAGGTCTCTGTGTCTGTCCCCATAGGCCTTTGGCGTGGTGAAGGGTTTGCCAAACACATACTGCAGGTCGTCAGCGTGGTCGGCTCCCACCCAGTCATGGTAAGGTTTGCCTGGTCCGGCCATTAAACTGGGCTCAGTCAGCAGGTAGGAGTAGGTACGACCAGACCTGATAAAGACCATCACGTCCTCGGTTTAGCCTGTGTCTGTCAACAGTCTGATCACACCAGTCTCAAACTTTACCCAGAATTATTTTATGATGAGTAAAACAAATGGTAAAAAAGTGTGTCTTTAAGAATGTCTTTGCGTAAAGTTGTCCCATGCATAGTGTAATAAAACAGGTAAATGATCTGTCGGTGTATAAAGACTTAAGGCCATATCTGTGTTTGTGGTGGTGTTTAAAGAAAGCGTGCAGTTTCAGGGTTTTTTTCCTTTCTTGTCTTCAACAAGTATTTGTATTTTATTGCAAAAAAACACAAGCCTGCAGCAACTAAAAGATATTTAAAAGGAATCAAGCAGTTGGCCTCACCTGGCGTTTGCAGCATGCAGGTAGATGGCAGTCTGTATAGGAACCAGGAAGATGTAGTCAGTCCCAATGTCCACAGCAGTTCTCTTAATAGTGTTCTGGCTGGGTGTTGATCCCCAGTTGGCAGAGTATTCAGTGAAGGCGATCTCCGCAGCAGCTTGGCCCTTGTCTTCGGTATAAGCAGCGAGGAGCCTCTTCACATCTTCTCTGCAGTGAAAATAAGGTAGAGAGCTCTGTTAGTGCAGCTCCACTGTCTCCGGCCTCCAAATTTCTCCCCTCGCTTTTTCTCTTATTTGCATGCCCACAAAACAAAAATGTCTTCTCTCTGAAGACAAATCAGCCTTACACGGGAGTCTCTCGGTTCTTGTTACCAAGGGAAGGGATGTCCTTTGAGGTGAAGAGGTGTCCGTCCATGTTATTAGCCCCCAAGAGGTAGTCAGTTTCAGCAGCGTTGTGGAACAAGTTAGCGGGCTGATCAGGGAGGAAGTCTCCATCAACGACAGGAGACAGAAGCAGGCTTTTCACAGCAGGATCTAGATAAATGGACACAGAATTACTTACATGTACATTTTTATGTGGTGTTGTTAGTTTGCATGCAAAGCGTGTTTTAGCTCAGTTTTGAAAACCACTACTGTGATTTTGCACTTTATGGTGAATCGTAGGATGATGTCCAAATGGCATGAGGCAAAATAAATAAATAAAGTAATTGGATCCATGGATGGTTTCATTGAAAGAAAATAAGGCTCACTGTCTGGGCTGCTAAGTGAGATGTGGGGGGCAGCCATGGTGAGAGTCTCAGCATCAGTCGATTTCAGACAGGCCACCATCGTGTCATCAGTGGGGCAGCCGACCTTCTCAGCAACCTGAGCACATGGTAATACAGCATGTATGGGCTTACTTAAGTGCTCCAGCCCTCCAATGATAACAGAAAATGTCAGTGAATTGATTTAATGTGGCTTTTTTCCCATTGATCAACAGAGAAAGACCCTCAACAGTAAAACTTTCACAGGGGGTGAATCTATTGGCACAATGTTGATGGCAAAGACATTTGCTGCATGTGTATAAAGCATACATAATGTACAGTATATGCAACTTAAATACATTATAATATATGTGATATAGTGATACCTAATGTCAGCTTTGAACATAAAAAAATTGTTGCAATCTTCTGGGAACAAATGGATGACTGTGGCTTGTAATGTGTCAAAAGGACGATGAACAATTGTTTAAAAATTAGGAAAATCGTATGATTAATGGAAATTATCCTATTAAGGTAAAATTAGGACTTTTTCCATCTCCACGATATCTGACATACCTCCTCTGCAACCTTGCGTGGGTTCCTGCTCATAGCCCATGGGCAGAAGGCAACACCGCTCTGGGAGATGGCTCTCTTGAACAGCCCTTTGTTATGGGGAGACAGAGTCTGTGTAGCAATACATTCATAGATGTAAAATATGTGCTTGTAGTTGCGTTTATTTGCATTAATTTCCCGCCTTCTGTATCAGGGAAATGTGTGAAATAGAACTTTTCAGGCCTTAAACTTGCCACATATGGCTTTGTAAGGGGGGGGTTAAGTTGCAACTACTAGATTTATTAATAGTTAGTACAATCTGCTTTACAAATATTTTTCAGGAGGATCATACATCAGGCAAATGTTTTTAATACAGCCTCTCACCTGGAAGCTGACACTAGCTCCACCTGCAGACTCTCCAAAGATGGTGATGTTGTCAGGGTCTCCTCCAAATGAGCGGATGTTCCTGTGCACCCAGGCGATGGCGGCCTGCTGGTCCCACAGACCATAGTTTCCTGTCATGGTGACAAATTTTGAGTCAAAAGCAGATTAACACAGCAAACAAGTCTGTGGATGAACAGGCAGGTAGCTGAATGTAAGAAGCACGATAGGAGGACGAAGAATTGGCAAATGTGCAGGATTTCCTGTTTCAGCCAATTCCCATTAACTGCCCTTACCAGGTAAGCGAGAGTCCCCAGTACTGAGGAAGCCCAGTACTCCCACACGATATCCCACAGACACCACAATAACGTTGCCCTTGTCTGCAATTTCCTGACCGCTGTACAGATAGTTGTTGAGGAAATTTGGCCCCATAGAACCGCCGACCATGAAGCCTCCTCCATAAAACCAAATCATGACTGGGAGATCTGATGACACTTGGAGCGAAAAAGAGAAGCGAGAAGCATGTTTTAATTTTACAAGCGAGCACATCAGCTGTGTCTGTGACTATAGCAGTGATATACAGAAACACAGAAAAGCTACCTTGTCGGCCATGAGGAACCCAGATGTTGAGGTGGAGGCAGTCTTCGCTACCAAAGCTTGAAGTCTGGAGCATGCTGATCTGGAGACATCTCTTCGCAAACTTTGTTGCCTTCAGTATGCCTGGGAATGAGAACAACACGAATCATTTCTGCTCAGGGGTGAAGGGGTGATTTTGCAGCGTAAGGGTCATTTACACACCATCCCAGCCAGGGTGAGGTTTGGGTTTCTCAAAGGTTCCAGGCCTGGCAGCGAAGGGAATCCCTTTGAAAACATCGACAGAGCGGAAAAGACCGAGGGGGATATTCTTTCCCTGAACACCACCACCTTCTGTTTGTACCACTCCAAGCTAGAGACACAGTCAAACAAGAGCTTTCACCTTCAGTGACACTATAAAACAGTGAAGTTGTAAGAGCATATGATAATAGTGCAGATTGTTTATATTGTATATTACGGGTTAGGGTTAAACCTGAATGTATCGTTTAACCTATTTTTCCCTTGATGTATAGACAGTGTTGTGAGAATAAAACTCTCTGTAATCTATAGTTGGTCACTGTGCACAGAATGTGCTTTTGAGAAATTGCATTTACAATTTGTAAAATTGGAATTTCCTTCATTGTGCTGAAGTTAAACCATATATATATAGATATAGATTTAGCTTTAGATACACACAAATTGAATGAAATTCCTTTAGACTTACAGAGGCGGCTGAGGCCGTTCCCAGAGACAAGACAACAGCAAACAGAACCTTTAGCTTCTCCATGGCTGTCCAGAAGGCAGTGCAGTCCTCTCCGGGTGCTTATAAACGTAACCCCCCCCCCCTCCAGAGAATAACTGGTAAATACAGCTGTTATTCATGTTACACAACCTTTACTATTACCCTACAGTCCCACTGACCATGATTTGACCTCTAAACCTGTGATGGGAATCAGCCGGGTGTCATGTTGTATGTTTCTATATTCTTTATATAAAGTATTAATATGTATGTTTTTTCTACATTCCCAACAAAGACATAGGACAGAATGTTCAGTCTGAATACATCAGTGTTTCGGCAGAACCTTTCAGTAGAAGCAAGTCAACACATCCAACGTTTTTCAGAGCTATAGGAACGCTGTTCATCTTTGATATTAGGATTTAAGTGTTTGCTTGGCAATCACAGAGCTCACACCATAGATGGATACATATTGAAGTATATGGAAGAGGGAAAACCCCAGCAGTCCTTGTGCAGTGGGTAATGAGGCAAATGCTGCTGTTGACTCACAGAAACAGGTGGAGCGCTTCTCAGATTAGCAAAGAGCACACGGTTTGAGATAAGATAAAACCTCCAAAATAACCCCACACATCTGAAGTGCTGCCGCTGGTTGAATAATGTATTTGAACTTCAGCATTTTGTTCTGCAATCACCAATTAAGTATAACAGCAGCATTATAATTGTTTGCCGATCAGTTCCTGTGCGCAAGTAACTATTAATTTCACATTATTCTTATCACAGCGCTGTTGTTGCGGTCTGAGATGTTGGCTGAACTTCACATGCAGGACACAGACAATGGAGGATGTGAATAGCAAACACTAACTAACAGCTGGAACAATACAAAAAAATACAAGAACATAATTTGTTTTTTCAGAAAAGTCAAGACTGTTCTAACGTAACACAGCTATATTTTACCCGTTGGTTTCTAGATACGTACAAAATGCTGAACAAATTTGGGAAAAACAAGCAGTTTGTATAAAAGGTGTTGCTTCATTATCTTTTGCAGATTATTATATTTGGATTCAGGATCACTTGAACAACGCTACCTCAGCCTCCATTGCTGGTGCAAGAGGAGAGACTGGAAATCACCACAATCAGCACATTTCTTCCTCTTTCAAGCAAAAAGGACTTTCTCCAGTGTTTACATAGTTAAAGATTAAACAACACTGGTGATGTTTGCAAGGTGACTGGTTACAGTGAGCCATTCTAAATCACTGTTTAGGATATATTAAGCTACAGCCATAAGTACAAAGCTTTACATAATTTAATTAATTTATTAGTGGACCTCAACCTGGCTACGCCGGCTTTTAGAATTTAAGTTACCGTGTTAGCTGTCCATCCCCAACCCACTTATTTTACTTCATCTTTACTTAAATTCTGGTTCTGCAAATGAAAACATCAGGAACAGGAGAAAACAGCCAACCCAGGGTGGGAGCAGGAAAAAACGGTGGCAACGAGTTAGCTAATTTAGCTAGGCAGCTTGCCAATGTTAGTCATAGCAATGTCACCTAAGATAGCCGGGTCGAACGGGCACAGATTTCATTAATCTCGACTTTTTTTCTATATGTCCTGAGGTAACTAAACACAGCCTCTCCTTTGCTTCTTTGGAAAGTGTCCATGTCGTAACAGTGAGTATAGGACTTTGTGAAGAAAGCTCTGAATTTGTTACGAAAATATTTGCCTGGGTTGTGGCACCTTTTTAATGAGTAAATCCCTGAAACTGCACGCTAGCTAATGCAGATGGACTGGTCACATAATACGTGAGCAGCCTCAATATCAAGCTATTAAAAATACAACATTATCTTTTTTTTTTTTATCATCATTGCTGCTATCATCGCTGGGCACGAAACTAACCCAATCCTCAGGGGCCGTACATGCAAAGCAAATTTGTTTAGCACTTTTCTGTCAGTTCAAAGAGCCACAACACCAAAAATAAAACCAAGGAAATATCATTTGGTATCATTATCATTTATTTGTCAATAGTTTGTTTTTCATGACCCAGTACTGATGTGATACTTAAGGTGCGGGGGTCCACAATGCAGGAGCATAGATGACTGCACAAGCTCTTTATTCGGAGAAGTTTACTGCAAGGTTGGGTAGGATGCTGGTCCAGAAATGCACGTAGCGCATCCTCATCATCTGTTTCACATTGCTACTGTTCATCTTAGCATTGATCTCCAGGAACTGGTGTCCAGTGCTGGTGAATCTAGGCCAGGTAGTGGGCACCTTCAGATCTCCTTTGTTGGGGTCTCTGTGGACAACAACCAAATGAAAGGGGAAGTGAACTGATGCAGTTTTAGTTTTCTGTTTCATTGTCTGTTTTTCTGGTTGGTTTGATTTCTGTAATGCTCAAATGCCTCTTGTCTGCAGAATTATACCCAGTTTTGGCAAAGTTGGTCCAGTAGGCGATAATGTAGCCGGAGACGTCACGGTGGCTAGGCCAGTACCCCAGCGGTGTGGTGAAGGGCTTTCCGAACACGTACTGCAGGTCGTCAGCGTGGTCGGCTCCCATCCAGCTGGGGTAAGGCTTGAGTAAACCCCCCATACGGTTGGGCTCAGAGAAGAGGTAGGAGTATGTACGGCCAGTCCTTTGGTGAGACAAAGGAGGAAAGAACAGGGATGTGACGACTACACCAAAGAGGGGGCTTGATGAATAAGGACAAAACACAGCACTCCTTAAAAAATTAAAAGTCAATTCGTTATTGATTATTTTAAGTAATTAAGTTACTCTGTATTTAAATTGTGCAAATATCTGTAAAGAAAAAAATAAAATTAAATGATCTAGAAATTTTATTATATTATGGTTTTAAATTATCAAAGAAATTGAGTTAAACTGCTGCACAAAGTGTCTTATTCTATCAGTTACCCACCACCTAAAGCAGGGTGTGGAACAAAGACGCTTATAAACAAACCAACAGCAACATCTGTAGCAAGACCTTATTCTCACCTGGCGTTGGCTGCATGAAGGTAGAGGGCAGCTTGAGAAGGAACTAGGAAGATGTAGTCTGTTCCAATCTCCACAATGGTTTTCTTGATGGTCTCCCAGCTGGGATCTGATCCCCAGCTTGAGGTGTACGTGGAGTACGCGTTGTCCAAACCAGCTATGCCCTTCTCTTTGGTGTAGGAAGCCAGGAGCCTCCTCACATCCTCGCTGCAATCAGGAAGAGAGGGTTTGAAAATGAGGTCTGATAAAACATGTTGCTCCATGTAGATCTGGTGCAGAACTGTCAGTGCTTCACACTATGATCAAATGTCTTAAACTCACACAGGGGTTTCCAACAGGTCTGAGTTGATTGAAGGAACATCTAAAGCAGTGAAAATGTGTCCGTCCATGTCGTTGACTCCAATGATGTAGTCAATGTCAGCCGCATTGTGGAACAGTTTGGAAGGCTCATCCGGCAGGAAGTCGCCATCGACCACAGGAGACAGCAGAAGGTTGAATACAATGGGGTCTGACAGAGGCAAAGACAACCAGACAGTTACTATATGCAGAACTATCTGCGCGGCTTTTAGTGAATTTTGCCTTGTGCCACTGTGGACCCACAGATTCTTTTAGTAATTTATGCTTAACGCATAAAGCTAAACTCTCCATATGAAAGGAATGGAAGCACCAATTCATCTCTCAAAATTGCTAGTTTGAATAAAGCATATAAGCGCTAATAAAAAAAGCCACTGCAGTATGATAGCAGCTGAAATTTGGCGCTGTGGCAGCAATGCCCACCGATGTGCATTCCAGAATTTCCACAGCTGTCAGCCATTGGGTGTCCTCTTCAGATGTTAGACAGTATGACACCACTAGCTGTTTGAAGTCAACTTGGTGTGTCAGTAGCCTTAAGGGGAACATTTACTAGCCAAGTATCCATCCAAATTTAGGGCACATTTTAAACAAATTTTCAGAAAAGTGTTAACAGAGAACATGAATTCTGTTATGTGAACATTAGAAGTCAGATACACTGAGAGAAATATGACATATACTGGTGTTAATTCTCCAGTCGGGTGCCATTAAACCATTGCAGTGGTTCCATCTGCTTCCATTGGAGTGGAAGCTTGAGTGGGCCCACTTCATCTAGGTCTTGACTAATTCACTGTTTCCACTGCACTCACTTTTGCTTTCATTGTTACACCATTTTCCATATAAACTTTTTTGCAACTTTTTTGTTTTTAAGCTCCAATATTTCCACTCAGGTTTTTTATGTGCAAATTGAAAATGTGCATTAATAGCAGGTGGATTGAAACAGGTGGTTAACAGGTGTCTGAAATGAAAATGTGAACTAAGCTGTGTGGAGTGCAGCCCTTACGATCAGCTGAGCTGGGCAGAGAGAGAGCGCCAGCCTTTGTAAGGAGTACAGGATCAGTCATCTTCAAACAGGCACCCATAGTATGATCGATGGGGCAGTTGACCTTCAGAGCAATCTGGGAAGAGGGTTCAAATCATCTTTAATGGTTTCACAGCCATGGACTTATATGAACACTGATTATAGCTAATTATGGTTGACTTTTCCAAAAAAAAAGTTCCATAGGAGAAATAAAACATGCCAGAGAAACTGCTATGTACCTCCTCAGCCAACTTGCGGGGGTTCTTGTTGATGCCCCAGGGGCAAAGGGCGACCCCACTCTGGGAGATGGCTCTCTTTATCAATCCTTTGTTGTGGGGGGTGAGAGTCTGTGGGCAGACAGACATGTATACATATATATTTTTATATGAAGTTAGATTCATGTTTACAACTTGTTCATATCTGCCATCTATCGATCATCTCGCACAATGACCTAGACAACCAGAAAAAAGTTTCTCGCCTGGAAGTTGACACTAGCTCCACCTGCAGACTCTCCAAAGATGGTGATGTTGTCAGGGTCTCCTCCAAATGAGCGGATGTTTCTGTGCACCCAGGCGATGGCGGCCTGCTGGTCCCACAGACCGTAGTTTCCTAACAAGTAACAATTTTTACACACTGCAGCAGGATGTACTAATTGATGGAGCAATTTCTAAACTTGGCAGAGAGGCCAGCGTCGTCTAGGCTCTGTACAATCCTGCCACTGCACCTACCGGGTAAGCTGGAGTCTCCGGTGCTCAGCAAGCCCAGAGTCCCCACACGGTATCCCAGCGTCACCACAATAACATTCCCTCTGTCGGCAATCTCCTGCCCGTCATACAGATAGTTGTCCAGGAAGTTAGCTCCCATTGAGCCTCCGGCCAGGAAGCCTCCTCCGTAGATCCAGACCATGACCGGCAAATCAGTGGACACTGGAAGACAGAGAGAATGAGAGCCAGATGGAGTTCAGGTCTAATGTGGATGAGAATCTGCAGGCCTCTCTCCATATTTACCTGAGCGACCGTGAGGAACCCAGATGTTAAGGTAAAGACAGTCCTCACTGCCTCTGGTGTCAGTCATGATGACGTTCATCTGAAGGCATCTTGGCTTAAACTCAGTGGTCTTCAGAACACCTGACGAGGGACACACGCAGCGTCAGAGCAGTGTAAGACTTGAAAATGACCAGAGCTAAGCACGCTTTCATGGCGCATCACATCACACAGTTTAGCCTTTAGCTAGAAGATAAAACCTTTTCAATCCATTTGAATTACAGTTAAAAGAGAAGGAATGATAATAATGAATGAATAATAGATTTCAGTTATTGGCCCGGATGTCATTTCAGATTCATCAGCCTACCCACCGTCCCAGCCAGGGTGACGCTTTGGTTTCTCAAACCTTCCAGGCATGTCAGCAAAGGGAATCCCCCTGAAGATGTCCATGCTACTGAACAAGCCAAGACGGATGTTCTCGCCCTCCACCATGCCTCCCTCTGTGTACACCACCCCGAGCTACACAAGTGAAGCACAAAGGAAAGCGAGACATTGAATTGATACGATAGTGCACTGGTTTACATAGAACTCCACCAATGAAATGTGGTATACTTAAATTCTCAGTCAGGTGTGTGAAAACTTAATTTCTAATACAGCATATCTATTGAGATTAATGGCTCAGAAGTGAACAGATAATCGTAGTCTTAACATAGAATAGCAGCATTTTTTACACACTGAATTTCACAGAGAACAGAGAACTTGAGCACATGGTTCCTTGCATATATGAGAATATATGTTTTGTTCTTGACACTTACAGATGCCGCAGAGACCATCTCCATAAACACGGCAACAACCACCAAAACCTCCAGCTTCGCCATCGTGACCAATGTGAGGACCAGGCTGACTGCTGGGCCGACTTTTATGACAGGGACCCCTCCCCTAAACAACACCTGACCAGTGTGCGGTCTGTGGGCCAGCTTTTCCCACTGTTAGATAATGTTTTACCAACTTGTGTCTGCAGCACTCCATATATAGCATGGATTACATGCAACATGTTAAACCTCTTTGGCTATAGCAAAGGAAACATATGTAGTGACCAAACAAATGCAGCTTTTATAGCGTCTGCACATGTGAGCTTTCTGAGTTCTTCATGGAGTTGAAATGCGTGATGTTTCATGCTGTGCCATTTTGCCATAAGAGGCAGTGGTAAGTCTTATCAGTAGTGATTAAAACGCAGCCAGAAATGTCACAGGAAGTGAATTGCCCATTTGATAAAAGCCAATTACACTCCATCTGTCATTGGACATCCACCAATGCAGGTTTACATTACCCATCATTTACTCACCTGCTCATCAGAGGTTTCGTCACTGTGGTAATAACGCACTGTAGAAATACTCTGTTGCATGTCAAAATTTAACTTACAGTACAAAAGTTATAGCGATGGTCAAGTGCCAAAAGTAAATATTATTTGATTTGACTGAACCAAAAACTTTATTACAAATATGATGAAGTTCTCACAACATTAGAAATACTCAATATTTTTATTTACATTTCACTCAAAAATAATTCATACGTAGCACGTCTTACAAAAACGAATAATAGCAAATATTAACAGTCAAGATTAATGTCATCAAAATGGTTGTCTTTTGTTAAATGTAATCCAAAATTTCCGTCTCCATCTCATTTTCGCTTCCCTCCGATGGCTGAAACTCATCCTCCTCATCTTCCTCTTCATCATCCTTGTTGTCATCGTCCTGCAGCTCCTCCTCTGCATCCGAGTCTCTCCCTGGGAACTTTGAACTCACTCCTAAGCGTGTGCGTTTCTTGGGGATTTCTGGCAATGCTGAGGGAGAGAAATACAGTAAGCATCCAACAACTACATATCCCATGAGTCTTAGCCACGGGCGTGCAGTTAAAGTTATATGACTTCTGCCTGTTAGCATCTAACACCAGCTAAGGCTTATGGGACTGTCCTAAGTTGCCATTTCTTCATTTCAGGGGGGCACCTGGCTAACTGAAAGAAATCTTGTGTGAAGCTAACTAGCCCTGGTCACACCTTTAGCCATCTTGTGTCTAGGGTTAGTAGTTAGTCTGAGTAGTTACTGTGTGATAACAAAGAGGACATCGTGTCCATGAAGTGAATGAGGGCACAGCAGCCATTCCTTGATAGGGCGTATTTCCCTTACTTGGTTTCTGGACTCGGGTGACCTTCTTGATCATGGCTGAGATTATGTCCCTCAGCTTGTCAGTGGTGCCAAGCACACACCAGCCGTCCCGCTCGTCACACCCCTGCTCATTACCGCTGTTCTGCTCAACCACCTGTTTGATACTGGAGACACACAAATAGCTGCATTGCATCAAAACTGTGGTGGGAAGTAACTGAATACTTTTGCTCCAGTACTGCACTTCAGTGCCGTTTTGAGGAACTTGCTCTTTACTATCTTCACTCCTTCATCTATCTGTCACTCCTCTTCAAATAGTCTGGATATGTTCTCATGAAAATCTGAGAGCCTTGCTGGCCTGTTTAATGGCACATTTTAAAAAACTAAAACTTAATCAAAGTTTTAAACACTACACATAATTGTATTGTGGACAATAAAACATAATAAGTCCTTACATAAGATACTTTCCTAATTGTTAGGACTTTTCCAACACTTATAGGCACCCTGATATCAGTTTGATTACCCACAAGTATCTGGAAAATGAATGTGTCAGAAAGAAGCAGCGTATGCACAGCATTGTAAAGTACCTTTCCACATCCAAATCACAGAGCTGGTAAAACATCTGTCTGTGGGGAGGCAGCATGCCGTCTCTGAAAATGTAAGATGACTCCTGTGTAGATGAAACAGAGGTGAGCTGGTATCGCAGCAGGTATCACACACATCGTGTCTAATAAAAGCTGTTTTAAGACGACTCTTGTGATCATCCAACATTTTAATCTTAAATCATTGATCTCCACAGTTCTCAAAATGGAAGAAATCAAAACATAAGACATGAAAATATGAAATTATCATTTCATAAATGTAGACAAAATCTAAAATCAGTTCTGTTAAATAAAAAAAGCGCCTGAAACCGGCATGTTGGCACCGGTAACGTCTTCACATAACTGTGTGACTAGCTGACTGACCTTCAGCTGGTATGTGACTGGGACTGGATCTCGACTGGTGCTTGGACCCTCTTGAGCTGGAAGTTCCATCACACTGGCGGGCTGGGGACCTGGGGAAAAAAACAACAACACAGAACTTTACAACATGTTGTCAGTTTACCTTGGCAACAGCAGCGGGATGGCAGCAGCAATGTGTATTTCAGATTGCCAGCATGGCTCCGCATTGATGCTCTGGAACAAATCGTGCAAGCTTGACTCAGACTGTCCTTGAGCTCACAACCCCCCCGTGGCAGAGCCTGAGATACACAACATTTAACAAACACCACCTCAACGACTTAATGTGAATACAGGAGGAGGCTGGGCAGGCGGAGGGAGTTAGTGAGAGACAGGTTCTGAACATATAACTGGGTGGTGTATGGATCATGCGACTATAAACTGACTTCCGTGCCTGCCTGAACTACCACGAGGAGTGCGATTAGTTTAGCTTGACTTTTTCAGATGGCACACATGTTAATCTGCTGTAGCTATCGTCATGCTGCTCTCTTAGCCAGGTTCCTCTTGAACGAGACATTTTAAAGGTCACCTCTTTTTCTTTTTCACAGAAGACATTATGACACGTTGCAGTAGCAAAGGCACAGGTGAAAGTGATAAAAAGAACTATGTCTGCATTCCATTCAGCTGCTTCAGTAGCTGCTTTCTGCAAGTCAAATAAATACATACATCTAAATAAACCAACTCACCCGCCTTGTTGAATGTGATAGGCAGACTGTAGTTCAGGGCACTCCTCTTGGCTTTTACTGGCATGTCCGATGATGAATACCCTAAAAGTGGTCAGAAAGAGGAACCAACAAACAGTTTGTGTCAGGCAAACATGTCTTGATTTTTCATTAAGACTCAGAAAATTAAAAGACTGGTAGATCACAAAATCACTGAACTGCTTTCACTTTTCTTAATTTTGCCTCAGCAGAAGTCAATAAACTAGAATGACCACCTCATGGTTGTATGCCTAGTATGTAAGTTGCATTTACATCCATGTCTGTCCAGAGTCATATAATACACAGTATGTCATGAAGACTGTGAAGGAATTTAATAAAGAGAATTCTGTGTATTTTTTGGTGAATTGGAAGTTGTCCCTCTTTTGACATGTATGATTCTATTAAATAATTTCCAATGAGAAACATGATGTCTTCACTTAGAGACTATTCTACAGAGGAGCTCAGAGGACTGATAGAGAGCCTTATCACATGCTGCAACCACAATCACCTGAAGATCAATATCAGCAGAACCAATGAGCTGTTTTTGCAGAACATTATGAAGTCACAGTGAAGCTGACCTTTGACCATCTGGATATAAAATGTTATAACTTCATCATTTGTTGAGTGGTCACAATAACCTTTCAACAGCAAATTCTAATCAGTCCATCCTTGAGTCCAAGTGGACATTTGTGACAAATTTTTAAAAAATCCTTCAAGGCTGAGATATCAAGTTCATGAGAATATGACAAACGAACAGACAACCCAAAAACATAATGCCCCCGGCCACAGGCATAGAAATTAATTTTAATGATTACTAGAAACCAACAGTAACTGTTGCCCTGTCCTGCCTCAGGTTCTTACCGTACTTGGTGCTACAGCGGATCCTGAAGTCCAGCATCTGGTATTTCTTTGAGTCTGCGCTCTTTCGTGGGTCATAGCCCAGCCTCACCCACAGACTTCTCCACGGTCCTGTCACCTACAAAAGTCAATCTGATGTTTAAGTTACATTAGGGCAGAAAATAAATGTTCGTTCTCCCTTTAAATTTGACTAAATTAATTAGGACTTGAATATTTCATTAAAGGATAGAACAAACTGCATGAATCATGACACAAATAAACAATAAAATACAAAATGGTAGAGGAGCTTTACAAAACTGTGTATATTTATATGCATCAAAAATGAATTGATGAACGATTTCAGCTTGGAATCAATATCTATAGGGAGTCTGCATTTTTAGGCATTTCTGTTGACCCACTGCAGCAACATCTCACCAAGGCTTAGTGCTCAACTTTCATTTTTCACCGTTTCAAACTGTATCTGAACAGCATTCACTTTGTTCCTGAAAGGCCCCCTCATTCTTTACCAGGCACACTGTGTTCTCTCAGCTCACCATGTAATAGGCGAAGACCGGCAGCAACAGCTTCAGTTTATCAGGGTGGATGTTGATGTTGGCCTTGACTGCGTTCCGTGACCAGATGGGCCGGCTCTCAAACATCTAGACACAATTTTGGGTTCAGATAAGATAAATGCGCAGACGTGATGGTAAGTCATACCTGTCAATCAGTATATTATAGAAGCCTTTTCCAACTTCAACTAGGTGCCATTTGTGGTGTGAAAACTGCTGTTTGGCTGAACTGGTGAGTAGAGTGACTGTCAAAAATATCCTGATGGAAAAAGAACTGGCAGACACTGGCTGCAAGACGAGGGCCGCAATATAAAAACAGGAAAATAAAGAGTCAAGCCTATAAGCTAGCATGGATATAAACAATGCAGCTATCAAAATTTTCAAAATATCAGCTTTGCAAATGGTTTATGGGTAAGAAGAAAATATGTTTTAGTGAATAACACTGAATATTCAAACTAGCACTTGTTTCAACACTAGAAAGTCTGGCAGACAGTTGTCAGTTTCTTTACATTATTTTTTACATCATGCTAGTGGCCCCAGCAATCAGAGGGTGACTAGCAAGCATGATAACAGCAGCACACAAACCTTTTTCATTTGTTCTTCAACCTGCTTGTCATGCTCCTTCACGCAGACTCGTGTCCAGTTCATCCTGGCTGCCTCGAGGCACTCAGTGGGCACAGTGGCATCACTGAAGCTTACGAAAATGGCGTTGTGTGGCCGACGGGCGCGATTCAAACCAATAAAGGTTTTCTTGATGATGGGCAGCTGGCTATAAACAGAAAGTTTACCAGAAATAAATTCCTGGTAAGCTGCCTCAGAATCACAGTGAAATTAAAAGGTACAGACTTTGCAATGCTGCTTTTTACACAGGACAAATAACTACATGTGACAACAGGAACAAGCAGAAGTCATACTGTAAGGTTTACTGACTAAATAACTTATGATTAGGGTTGGGCGACAGTTTAGTTTTACTGTTTTGAGTCTTTTGTTTTTAAACTCCTGTTGTCTCTTTTTTTTTAGCTCACTCCTACTTGTGAAAGATGTCAGGCCGGTAGAAGTAATCCACAGGACTGTCGAGGCGTGAGAAGATGGCCGGGGGGAGAAAGTATGGCATGGGCTTCTCAAAGAACTCTTGATTTTCTGATTTGCGGAGGATGATTTTGTCGTACAAAGACGTGTCTTTTCCACCCTCTGAATGCACAGCGAGGCACTGAAAGTCTGCCAGTCCTGCAAAAAACAAACAAGGAATCAGAACAACCAACCCCATCTATTATTTTTTCCATACAATAATTTTTTATTATGATTATGATGTTCTAAACAAGTCTATTAAATAACGGGTGCAGAATAGATTATGTTTTGAAACTCCTAATACTCTGTGGTTTCGAAATGTTAAAAAAAACATAATACAACAGCAGGACTTTTAATCTAACCTTGGAACTTATATGTTGTTGCTATGACTCCGAGTATATCCATACGAATCTCAGCATCCTTGGGGTCCTTTTTTCGAACCCGCCGCCGCACTCTGAGGAGGAGGTTGCTTGAGGGGAAGCGATTTCCACAGAGCGAGTGACAGAAAGGGTCCTGAGGTCGGTAACGCAGCTCAAGACGCCTGTTGGGGTGAGCGAAGGTCTATGGGACCAACAGGAAATGCAGGCAGGTGTTAGATTAGAGCAGTTTAACTACATGATGAAGATGGTGCCAGAGCAATGATGCTGACAGTTACCCATTCACAAAACTACTTACAAGCCACTTGACATTTGACTTTCTTCAATTCACTTTAATCAAACATAGCTGTAAATTATTTGTAATGTGCTACAGACCATCCAGACCCATTTTAACCCCTCACAGCCTCAAGATCAGGTAATGAAGCCGGAAACACTTTAAGGTCCTCAGATCAGCATGCTGCCTGCCTAAAATTACAGCTCTAAAGACAACAACTCTGTTGATAAGGTAGATCAACATCTCTGAAACCCAGAAATTTAGCATTTCGGCTAACTACCAAACTGTGTACCTTTCAAGTTAATAACCCAAAATTACAACGTACGAACGTAAATCAATTAGAACAAAAATATAACGCAGTTTATGTCACAAAGCACGAATCTAACGTTACAGAATATGTCATATTATCAGCATTATGACATCTAAATGAGACTTTGTGAACGGAAACGGTTTTTAAGACTGTTTTAAGGCACCCCAGGTATTAACGAGTGGGACAAGTCTGTCCCAGTCATAGCCTGCTTACTTTGGACACTGCTTGTTCCCCCCCGAGAGTCTCCAGCATCTTGTCCACACTGGTGACCACCGCCGGATACTCCACACACATCAGTTTGTCGGCCCGCAGCTCCACGGTGGACGAGCTGCCGGGCACCTCGACATCATCAGACTGACAGGAAAGAGTCAGTTCTTTCAGAGTGAAATCCAGCTTTAACTCCGTGGAATCCGCCATGTCAGCTCTTTTAACTATGATACTTAAGCGGGCATGATGAACACTGCTGTCAGACCATAAACCGAATCCCTAAGCAAACCTTAAGAAACAAACTCAACACCTCTTCGCCGTTGCAGCAGCGTGACCGCGTGTCCAAGTGCAAAATAACGCCGGGCGGAAACGCGAGTCAGACAAATTGTTCCGCAGGCATACATAACTTTTCCGCCTTTGAATATTATCGAGGCGTGGAATTAATAGCTGAAATAAAAAACAAAACACATTCAAATTGCCAACAGCGTTGAAGTTGAACTGTCAAGTTGGACAAAAGTGAAAATTTTACTTATGCTTTTCTTGCCTCTAAAAAATTAAACTAAATCAAAGAAATAATGACATGCATGGCATATTTAATTTAGAGCAGGCATGTCCAAACTATTCCATAAAGGGCCGTGTGGCTGCAGGTTTTCGTTCCAACCAAGGAGGAGCACACCAGGCCAACCAATCAACATCAAGGGATCCCTTAGTTATCAGCTGAAGACTGAGATCATCTGATTAATTGATTCCAGCCTGGTGTGCTCCTCCTTGGTTGGAACGAAAACCTGCAGCCACACGGCCCTTTATGGAATAGTTTGGACATGGCTGATTTAGAGTTTCACCTGAGGGACAGCACAGACAAGATAGTCAGGTGGGATCATCTTGTATATTGTATTAGAAATTTGTCCTTTTTTCTGCCACTGTTTTTTTTTCTTTTCTCTATACGTTTCTTCAGTGTTACACTTTTAATTAAATATAAATAATTAGCATTTTTCATGTTCCCGAACCTTTCCACTATATGGCCTTTTAGTTTCTATTAAAACAAGAAAATTCGGCTGTTACAGCGAACTCAATGTACGCGTTTGACCACGGGATGGCGGTGTAAAAACAAACAAAGAGCAGTCGATGAAGCCTTTTCTGGCTGTGGCAATCATGGAAGTTGCCTCCATCAAGGTTAAACAGTAAATTCTTGAATGCTGAATGCTGAAAGGTCTGTGCGAGTAATCTGTCGATGTGCTATTATTTCATATTGGGGACTGATTATTTTATCAGCCACTCAAAGTATTTTTTGCTTTGTCAGAAGACATCAGAGGCATCCACTGTTGTCAGAGGGATCTCATTAAAGAGGATTTGTGTGCTGTCCCTCCCAGAAACTGTCAACAGTCTGTCAACCCCTCAGAGAAGAAAGAAGACTCGGAAGAAGCAGTTGTGTCTGTGTTTACCGAGTTATTCAAGATTCTGTTGCAGAGGCAATTATGTCCTGATGTCACACTGTGTTTACTTTGATTCTAGTTTGTCTTCTTTCTTCATGCCTTTAAGGGAGTACATGGCTTATCACTGGACTTGTAACAGTGTGGGCCTTTAGCCATCTTATATTCCCTTTTTTTAATCACCTTCTTTTGAGTTGAAGTATCTGAATTTTATTATAATATTACATTACCTTACTTTTAATATCTTTCATATCTTTGGGTGAAATATATTTCATACTTTTGTTCTGTCATGTCTGTGTGCAGAAATGTGCAGATGAAAGTGCAAAATGATGAGAGCTGAGAAGCAGCAAGTGAAAAACATGCCTTCCAACAACAACAGATTTGCAACTTCTTTATTTAGATATTCAACATAGACACAGCCAAGTAAATATATTTGTTTAAGGCATGGAGTTATTTTTTAACGAACAACCACTAGTACTGCAAGCAAAGTCTTGAAACTTCAATCCCCACAGTGAGGTTTCCACTTTTTGTGCTGTCACACATGTAGCTCTGAACAAAATCCACATCTCTTTGGTGGTTGGCACAGCGCACAAAGTAAACGGGACAGCTCTGGAGTTCTTGGAAAGTGTGTTTTTTTTTATGTTTGCTTGTAGCCATGCTAACAGTTCCCCCCTACTTCCAGTCTTTGTGGTAAACCAGGCTCAGCAGTTCCTGTCTCTGCACTGGATACACAGAGATGAACCTGATTATGATTTTGTCATGTGACATGTCGGCATGTTACACCTTCCTCACAGCAGACTTGTCATAGCAGAAAGGTGTTATTAATATCAGTAATGAAGGTCACTGGCATAGTTGAATAGAGCAGAGCCATCGTTAATGTTATTAGTAGCACTGTCTCTGCTAGTTTGAATGTCTGCTGTAAAAAAGGCCTGTTATAACAGCAAGGGGACAACTTCAGTACTAGAAAACACCACAACTGAATGTGGCTGAATGAACTGCCAGCTACCCTTCACCTTTCAAAGAGTCAACTTCACTCTAAAGAAGAGACTTGGGACTATGATAGGAAGCTTTAAACCTCCTTCACTTCTTTACTGCAAGTCCACACCGCTTCTAATGAAAACTCTCGCCTTCCTTCACACAGTTGTCCGGGGCGCAGTGCAGAGAGGGTAACTGGTTCTGTAGGTTCATGCTTGTTTGGATTTTTTTAATTCATTTTTACTCCAAATTTATTTGCTTTTCTTTTAAATGTCAGTTTGTTCAGTTGGCTTTATGCTCTTCACTGTGTTAACTATTTTCAGTTCATAACTGTGCGTTCTGTAAAACTGGCTTTTGGAAAATTGAAGCATATATCTGTGCCAACTTTGTGAACACCGTCTAACCTTCAGTAAAAAACATAAATGGCGACATTCAGCCCGGCCTATCACAGCGTTCTGGAGCTCGGTGTTTTGTGGGAGGAGGGGCTCTGACTGACAATCTGTTGTGTGCAGTAAGGATTTTGACAATCTTTCTGTCTTTACTTTTTCTCTCTCTCTAGGGGGCCCTCGTCCATCGAGTTTTCGCCCAGCTCTCGGTGCTATCTCAGTCAAAGGCCTGTCCACTCCTCCCTGCAGCTCTGCTGGCCTGTTCCAGCCGTTACAGTGTGGGGAGGCCATGATAAGGTTATCAGACAGTGTCCACCTCCAAGGCTGACGCTGAAAGAGTCTGCAGGCCTCAGATTTCACCCCCCTGCTCCCACTCACTCTGACTTCTCACTCAGCATATCCCCTCTCCTGTCATCCCTTCCCTCAGCTTCTGCACGTCCAACTTCTGGACCTGCAGCTGGCTGTTTGTCAGCCACAAAGGCTCTCTGTATGTACGGCCATGTTTGAGTGTGTGATGTGATGTAGACATTAGGCCACACCCACAAAGCTTAGTCATTTTCTGTAGGCAAAACTCAAGATCGTCTTCAGTGATTGCTTTCACTGCGCTCTGGTAACTTTTTCAACAAGTGGCTTTGATAAAAGGTTTGCCTGTGACTGTCACACGACTGCACAAGCATTACTTTTTTAACATGCGACTCTGAAAACGCTCAGATGTACAATAATGTCGGCCAGTGGTTCCCAAACTTTTTGACTTGTGACCCCAAAGTTATTAGGATTCTGTACCAAATTTCATGGGATTTCATCCTATAGTCATCAAGACATTTCACTTAAAGCCAAGTATGCTAACCTGCTACTGGCCGAGTCAGTGTATCACCAAAGTCAATCAGATGGATTCATCCTCTCGGGATCATGAATGTCAGTTCAAAAAGTCTTGGCAATCCATCAACACTTGTTGAGATATTTCAGTCTGAACCAAAGCGGTGGGCCAACCAGCTGCTCAAAGACTGCAATAAAAAAACCTCAGAGGATGTCTGAAGAAATAAATCTAATTTCAAGTAGCATAAATGTTTTTGTTTCTTTCTGCTTTCAGAGGCCTTTTATCATCTAATGAACCTTCAGATTTAACTTGTGACCCACTGGAGGGGACAAGACCCCCAGGTTGGAAACCACTGCAGTACACTGTCTGCTCGCAATGATGTTGCCTTCAAATCTTCTTGCGGCTTTGCATTGCTAAGCATGCACAATTAATAAATGAAAAAAAAAAACAATAAATTAGCATTCATTGGTAAGCAATAGCAACAGTGTCTTTTGGAAAAGTTCATCTTTGCTGCATTTTTCGTTTGCTTTTATCAGACAGTTTTAGCAGGGAAACAGACAGAGAAGGGGATGGCATGTGGTTCCTGGGATACCACTCACCATGTGGCTCACATCCAAGACCGCTGGGCACTGAGGACCAACCACCCAGTATCAGCACTTACCACTGCTGACATGGCACGCCAGACAGGCACGTCGATAAATTAATCTTTTGCAAAAAAAATAAAATGCATTTTGTGAGGAATGAATGTAAACAGGGCCTTAACTGGCTGCCATACACAATTTAGAAACTAAACTTAAAATAACTTCCCAGGCTCCCACTCGCAACCAGCACCTGTGTTGTGAGGCCTACTTTGTGAAATAGATTAAATCCCAGAAGAAGCAAACCACAGAATACACCCCCCTCTGCCCCCCATCACTCTCGTTGACATTCTGTGGGCGTGGTCTCCTGTACACGTCATCACCGCACTTTATCTATGGGAGGGCAGGCCGTGCTGCACCACAACACAGTGTCACTGGCAATCAAAAAGTATGACACCCATACGCTGCGTGACAACAGCGGATGTGATCATGCAGTATCTTCCTGTGTCCAGTCACGCAGAGGAAATCTGCTGACAGGTTCTTTTCCTTTTTGGATTAATCTGTCTGTTTTAAAAGCAGATGTGAGTGATGTGATCACTTGCTTGCCATTCTGACACCACAAACAGGAAGCAATTCTGTAGCTTCCCTGTGGTTATAATTAGGACAGTCCAAGCTTTTCTGTTGATTAATTGATGCTCCTATACTCATCATTCATCTTATTTCTTCATTTCCAATCACTTTCAAAGGCCAGATTTTTTTTCTCAATGATATTTTATTACATCTAATATCCATGTTTATATTCTTTTTTAAAATTACACTGAAATCATTTGTGAAATAATAAATAGTCTTTTTATATCTTACATGTTCTGTGAGTGTGTGTACCTCCTACAGATTTGTAAGCTCCACCTTTTCTGGCCTCTTTTCTCCACTGCTATGACACCTGAATGATCTTTATTCTGTTAAAAACATACCCTGAATTCACAATTCAAGCTTGCAATATTTGTGTTAGTTCTCTTTCCACTCTTGTTCTCAAATCTTGCCTTTATACGTGTGTGTTCTGATTTTATGGAAAGCACACAACATGCGGCTCTGTCCAATGCAAGCTTAGGAAGGAGAGGAATGGGCTGTTTCAAATGGTGTGATAAACACTGGGAAACATGACAGAAGCGTCATTTGAATATTAAATTGCTGAAACAGCCGGCGAGGAATCAGATTAAAGGTAGAAGCAGGAAGAACAAAGAGCGACTCTTCGTGCTGCAGATGTAAAAGTGATTTTTTGGGGGGTTGTTTATCTACAAACAAGAGCCAGTTGGAGAGACATGTTGCGACATAGGGTCTATTTAGTGACAGATATCTTACCACAGTAATCACAGGCAGAGAATGGGGATCTCCCACCCTGTCTTCCATGAATGTGTCATTTATGCCTCAGGTGTGTTGAGCCAGCCTTCTATCCTGCAGCATTTCCACAGTACCGGCCGCAGATCATTTGCATAGAACCAATTTGCAAGACAAATTTCAGCTCTGCACTCCATTTCTTTGCCAGATATGTGAGTGTGTGTGTCTGTATTTTGGATTTGGTGTGCTGGTTTTAAGACACAGAACTGAGTGTTGATTCTTTCATTTGTTGGTTGCTCCTTGCTGGATGGGGCAGATTTGGTCTGTTTCTGGTATCAGATTCTGCTGTTACTCCACTGTTCAGGCAGCAGCTTGCACACACGTTATGGATATCTGACAGAGTGCTCTCTGGCTGTTCACAGGTGACGCTCAGAGAGAGGTGAACAGTTGGGAAGAAAATCAAGTCAATTTGGCAGCACACCTTTGCAAATGAACAAGAGCTGAATAGCCACAAAACACTTTCAGCACAGTCCTCATCTGCTGCATCGTCAGACATCTGTGTTGAAAAATCAAAAAGAAAGCTTTTCACACTCATGCACCTGTACACCAGTGAGGGAATATTTCAGGTGCATGTCGACCTGCACGCTTTCTTCAATTTCTCCTGTTTTGCCCCAGGCTACACCCTCGGCACCGCCCCTCCCCTTTCAGGACCCATGTCCTGTTTGTTTAGTCCCACCCAAGATGATCCTCTTGCTCTCTCTCTCTCTCTCTCTATGTCTCTCTCTCTCTTTTCTTTTGGTTACCTGTGCAGGATTTTGATTTGCTCTGCCTCCTCACACCAGGATGCAGCCGCTGCTGCAGCACGTCTAACTGTTGTGGAGGTTCATGGCGGACCCTGTTGCCCTGGCAGTATCAGCACATTTTGCATAAAGACCTCAGATTTGTTTACCAGACAGTAAGCCTTCACGTCTCCTCTCTTCCCTGCACAGACACTGATTTCTGCAGCACCGACTCCCCCAGAACCAGCACAGGTGAATCCACTACAAGTTGTGATCCCATCTTTTATTTTTACATGATCTTCATGATACGTGTCATCTTAAATCCCATTTAGGGATTTGTCCATGCAGCTGAAATAATGTGCTGTCATCCTGATGTTACATCAGCAGTGGGTCTTATATACACTACCGTTCAAAAGTTTGGGGTCACTTAGAAATTTCCTTATTTTTGAAAGAAAAGCACTGTTTTTGTCAATGAAGATAACTTAAAACTAATTAGAAATACACTCTATACATTGCTAATGTGGTAAATGACTATTCTAGCTGTTTGTTCAGGGTAAAAGGGATTTTGAATAAGGAAGGCTATCACTGCATTTTGCAACGCCATGCCATACCCTCTGGACAATGCTTGATTGGAGCTAATTTCATCCTACAACAGGACAATGACCCACACAACACCTCCAAATTGTGCAAGAACTATTGAGAGAAGAAGCAGGCAGCTGGTATTCTATCTGTAATGGAGTGGCCATCACAGTCACCAGATCTAAACCCCATTGAGCTGTTGTGGGAGCAGTTTGACCGTATGGTACGCAAGAAGTGCCCATCCAGCCAATCCAACTTGTTGGAGGGGCTTCTAGAAGCTCAACAAATTAACAGCTAGAATGCCAAAGGTCTGCAATGCTGTAATTGCTGCAAATGGAGGATTCTTTGACGAAAGCAAAGTTTGAGGGAAAAAAATATTATTTCAAATACAAATCATTATTTCTAACCTTGTCAATGTCTTGACTATATTTTCTATTCATATTACAACTCATGGTGATAAATAAGTGTGACTTTTCATTGAAAACACAAAATTGCCTGGGTGACCCCAAACTTTTGAGTGTATCTTTAATTCTTCTTTTTTTGACCAGACTTCATCTAGTCATCCAGTCAGATTTAAAAGGCCGAGGTGATGATCTGATTTGCCCCAAGCAGCTTAATGTCCTAACAGGTTTGGTGTTTGAGGAAGGTGGTGAGTCTTCACTAGAGCCACCATTTGTTTGTTGAGGTAAATCCAACAGGCTGGCTGGGTGTGGTGACAGTTGACTAAGTAATCAATCCATTTCCACTGCCTCTTATGAATCCCTAGTCGCACTGTAAAGGCCAAGCAGCTACATGGCATGTATGCGAGGGTGTGTGGCCAAAATTCATTATAGTCTAGCTGACAGTGCAATTCTGATATTTACTTCGATTAAACGGCTGGTTTCGCTTCCCTTATAACAACGTGGACGCTGCAGAGCATCAAGCAGAATTAAAGTATCTCAGTGAGCTTTCTGTCGTCTGCTTTCGAAGCGACTGTCAGGAATGAACAGCTCTCTGGCCTCGGATTTGCATGGTGTTCCAGGAGTGTTATTTGAATGCATGATTACTCCATTATACACTATCTCTGGTCCCGCAAGAGATTTTCACCTGAGGCTGCAGTCACATTATCTTACATCCTGCTCCGACTGGAAAGTGACTCAGAAAGACACACAGAAAGAGCCGAACAGGGACGAAAAGTGTGTTTAAAGTGCTCGTTGTGTCAGCTTAAGCAAAACCACGCGCATGTATTTTACCTTCCAGCTAGAAAGGATTGTATATCGTGTCTCAATTTGAACAGCAGAACGGAACAGCCAAAGATTTTCCAACTCAGTTAACCCTTTATTTCAGCTGGCAGCATTTTAACTCACACACAGCCAATATACACTCGCTCAAGCACAGTTTAAATAAATTATATGAAATAGAAAATAACGTTCTTGTTGTTTTTTTGTTTTTTTGGTCAAAATTGGAATATATATATGTATGACATCAGCACATCTCCCATTCATCTGTATGCAAACACACCTGTGAAAGATGATAACTTCCAGTATATTAACTGATACATCTGAATCAACTTCAGTTAGAATATGATTTCACAGTTTCCTCATTCTGATACTTTCTCTGTAAAGGCTATCGTAAGCGTATCAGACACCTGGATCGCATCAAAATCAGCGCGTTGTTCGGATGTAAATGTGCTCGTTCGGCCTTCACTTCATGCCGTGCTGGCTCTCGTGGTGCCTTCGGAGGTCCACTTTACGTTGGAAGCCCTTTGAACAAATGTCACATCCAAACGGTTTGAAGCCTGTGTGCTTCCTGCTGTGGGTGATCAGGTTGGAGCTTTGGCTGAATGCCTTACCACACACTTGGCATTTGTGGGGCTTCTCACCTACAAAATACAACACACACGCACAAACAAACAGTGAGGAATCTACACAATCAAATCTGGGATCATTTGCTGGAATAAGTTGAAGTTTCCTTTGCACTGCTTCTGGAGAAGCAGGTTCGTCATCCGTGGTGCCAAGTGTTTTTACCAGAAGGCTAAAGTTTGCATGGATATCTACGGGTGAAGAATTGCGCCATTGTTCAGATTTGTCAAACATTTATTGGCAACAAATGTGAACAGCATAGAGTTCCTTTTACAGAGCCCTGCGTGAAGCAGGAAAACCAGATATGCAAATCCACAGCACATTTGTTTAAGTTTCTTTTTCTGATTTATCAGTAGTCATAGAACTCCTGGAAACAACTCCTGCATGCTCCCACCTGGAAAGCAGGTGACTATAGCAGGGGGAGCCACGGACATCCTCTATTTCTGATAAAAACGATGGCCACCTAAACTATCTGCATACTGTGACTTACCGGTGTGAATGTACGTGTGTTTCTTCATATCAGACTTCTGGTGGAACCTCTTGCCGCAGTACTGGCAGGGGTAAGGCCTTGTGTCTGAGTGGATGAGCAGGTGCGTGGAGAGGGTGGAGGAGCGCTTGAATGACTTGCCACACATTTTACACTCAAAGCTTTTTTCCTGATCAAAGACAAAAGAATAAAATGTGTTATGCAAACATCAACAGATGAGCGGGGTGTCAGAGAGGTCGAGCTTTAAAGGTCATTTTTAAATAATCTCACCACAAGGTCATACCACATGATCTTCATCAGCCAATAGAGTTTGCTTGGATTTTTTTTCCTGCGTTTGAAGCTCAATTTTGGGCTCAGAAAATAAAAAAATTTGAACATCTGCAATTCCGTAACAACTCGACAAACTCCCTGTGCTGTCGAAGATCATGTGACAATCAAACTTCCACAGCAGCTATTAAATAGACCTTGAGGTGAGATTATTTGTGTTTTTTATTCAGTTATACACTATAAAACCTAATCCTGGGATTTAGTAAAATCAACTTCAATTCATGTCAATCTATAAAACATTACCATTCTGTCAATATGACTGAATAATTGTAGACTGAACTTAATGTCAGAACTTTATCAATTTTCTTTTCTGATGTTTAATCAAGTTAACTCATTAACTAATGGACGAACATCGCATTTAACTCAGAACTAGGTCAGGTAAGTGTTCATTTTAAGACAGTGGGGAAACTGACGATTGGTTCACTCATCATTAGGAGTATTAGTCAGACTGCAAACATGTGCTATAATGAACTCCACAGACAGAAAACAACCCCAATGATGTCATAGTGATGTCACCAAGGTCATTTCAGCTTGGGCACAGAGAAGACAGATTTTCTAACATCAGTCAGTCTCAACAGATGTGACCTTTTGCCAGGCAGTATTATGTACTAATGAAAACTGCTGCATTATGGGAAGTGCAGGAACTTTGCTGGCTTACAAGGGACAAATCCTGAATACTGTTTTACGTTTTTTTTTTTTAATCTGTCACTCACAAGTCCCCAAACTTGTATCCAACTAAACTGAAGTATCGTCTAATATTTTATACCATTTAGAGTCACTGATATACCTGAGAGTGGACGTTCATGTGTTGCTCCAGACTGACAGCGTGGCCGAAGGTTTTTCTGCAGATGTTGCAGCCAAAAGGTCTGGTTCCACTGTGCGACCTCCTGACGTGGACCTCCAGTCCGTGGGGCGTTGAGAACACCTAAAACACAGTTAGTCCTTTAATGGAGGTGGCTGACAACAGAGAAGTGACACCTCTTTACGATACATGTACATTTTCATTTGGCCTTGATGAGGCGGCTTGACGAGAAGTCTCTCAACAAGAATCTTAACCACAGATTGAGCTGAACCGTTGTGGTTTGGGCGTGAGGCGGACGTGGTGCGCACCTTTTCGCAGGTGATACAGTGGAAGGTGTTGGAGGTGGGGGAGTAGTGTGTGCTGCAGTCCAGAGGCTGAGGCTGTGCACTGCTGCCCGTGTGGCTGCCATACAGGTTGCTGGCGTGCTGCAGCACCGCATGGCTGAAACTCATTTGACGGAGCTCGAAGGAGGAAGGCAGCGGCTCCCAGGCGTACGTGGGCTTGTAGTAAGGGGGGAATCCTGCCATGTGAGGCTCTGAGGGTGCACGCATACAGACACACACAAAAAAATTACATCAATGATTCATGGTTAAACTGTAGATGTAGCAGGGAAAGATGGACATTAACACACTGGCTGCTCACCGTTTATGTAGTATGACTGTGTGGGAGCCACAGGGGGTCTGCTTGGCTCTGGGTGAGCAGGTAAGGGGCTTTCAGGCTCGGCCTTCTCCTTTTCAAGCAGGCGGTCTTCCTGAGGGTAACACTGTCCCTCCGACCCGGGTCCGTCCGAGGAGTCTGTGCTCTCAGCCTCTGTTGGGACCTCTACAAATCCACCACAAAAAAGAGCGTGACTCATTCAAGAAGACGACTCTGAGCTCTGTGTGATTAGACAGCAAGTCAGTATTCTAGAAAAACAAAACCCTCAAGTTGCTCTAAGAGGACTTTTTGTTTAAAGTGGGAAACACCTTGAACCTTGACATGCTGAACTGGGGACAGATATCTGAGTTTGTTAATATTATACAGATGGTTAATGCGTGTCCGTTTAAAAATCTGCCTGCTAATCGAAAATCATGCAAATGTTTCAAACGCAGCAGCGGCGTTAAAGCAACGACACGAGGCAGCAGAAATAGAAGATTAATTTAATCGCTGTAACCGTCGCCTCCCTCAGATCACTCACATTCAGATAATAATCTTTTTTTTTTCTTTTCTTTTCTTTTCTTTTCTCAGCTCTCACCTGTAGTGACGGGGGCCTTCGGCTCCTCTTCATACGATCGGTGAACATTATATGACGTCCACCTTTTGTTTTTCACCAGAAATGACCGGGGCATGTCGATCCTGCACCAAAAAATAAATAAACGCATAAAAAAAATGTTAGTGACACAATAACGCTGAAAAGTATTTTGGAATAAATCGTGGATGTCAGTGAAGTGCCCTATTTTCTCCTGTCAGCACAAGAGTTTAAGTCTAATATCTTTTACTTTTAAATTTAATTGACAGGCGGTCTTTAATTATAGCTGGGTTACTCTGTTGTAATTGAATTTATTCTAATCTTAAACACATATTAAACTCTCGCGCTAATTGAGCAGCAGAAATTATTTTCCTCCTCTTCTTCGTCAAACAGGCCTCCACACATAAAGTTCAATTAGCACATTTTACATATTTTACAAGTTTAAACTCTTCTGTCACTGCTGAAAAAGTTATAAAAGTCGGTAAAAGTTTCACTCCAGCTGGGTTTACGCTTTATTTCACTGTCAGCAGACACTCACCGTTAACTGAAAAAGGTTCCCGTCGAAATTAGACTTGCACTCGAGGCCTGATAATGATAATAATAAGAATAATTCCCTTCTTCTTCGGATGTGAAGCGGAGGAAAACGCGTCGCAAAATCCTTTCCTAAAAGTCAGAAAAGCAAAGCAGCGTAAAACCATCACACTTGTTGCTCTTTCTTTTTCTCCCCTCCCTGATTTTCAATCAGATAATTCCGCAGGGGAATCTGACTGTGGTTTCAACCAATGAAAGGCCAACCTGCAGGTGGCAATTTGCGTAAACACACACACACACACACACACACACACACACAGGGCCTTTGCTGTCGCAGGAACAGTTATACAAAACAGCCAGCGGTCCGGGGAGACAGAGTGTCAGGGTTAAAGGCTCAAATTCAACTTCACTGACACATTTTTCAAGCAGAGTATTTCAGGATCATTTACGCGCAATTAGCGCTGATCTGAGAACGACGCCACAATTAAAAACAAACTTTGGTATTGACATTCGTATACATTTCAGTTAAAAAAAAAGTCACAGATTTTCAACAGAATTTCAAGAGCAACAACAACAAAAAAAGATTGAAAAAGAAAAATCATCCGAGCGAATATTTCCACCTCACAATGTTTGATTTACAGGATTTACTCGAAGTAGCCCACGATGTGTGTACGGCTGTGTTGTGTGTAAGATCTTATGAGACTGTAGCACCTCAATATCACACACCAAAACACACACCAAACCAGTCTGGGAGATGAGGACTGATGACGCTGTGTTCAATGAAGCATACTGTTACTCAGACATGACAGATTTCCTCACAGGATGCTTAATGTCACTCATGTGGGCTGCAGAGTGGAAGGGTAGCGGGTGAAATGACACATATCAGGCAGTTCAATATTGGTTTTTTTTAATACTATTTCAGAAAATAATGACAGCTTGTCAAATCCTGTTTTAAACAAATCATGGAGTTCAGGAGTCAAGAAATATTTTCAGCAGTGGAAGCGGGATGCGGGAAGAAGTGCAAGAGCGACATCTTGTGGACAGAGTGTGTATCCTAAATCTTGACACTTCAATTGGTGTTAGGCGTGTGTGTGTGAGTGTGTGTGTGTATTGTGCACTGAAAATGACATTTGTCACTATATAATGTATATATAATATAATATAACATGACATATATAAAATATAACAATAATAATATAATATTTCAAAGACGTCTGTATCCAGAAGCAAGTACCTGGCATGTTAGCTTATGATATTAGCTTAATTGCTTGATTATGAATAATTATGCTGGTATGGACCAATGAAGATTCAGCCTTACCTTTTAAATTACTTCCATATTAAAGTTCAAAAGGAGCCATAAAGAACAAACTACAACATTTGTGTTACTTATATTACTGTTTGTGAAGGTCTGAAACTGTAGCTGCTATGACTTTCACTGCCCACAGAAAGAGCATGCAACTCCTGCAGGACTAGAGTCTGCAGGCCTGAAACGAGGATGTATAAATACAGACACACATAGCAGAGCAGTGGACAAACTGTGCCTGAATGGAGTTGATATTGTCTGTTATGAGGTCAGTTAAAGTCATGAGGGCCTCTGAAACTTGCCTTTGCCTGTGTGTTTATTGTTCTGCTCTGTTTGTGATTCTATTTGTTCTTGTTTTACCCTTTTTCCAGAGGTAAGTGTTGTTGTAGAAGAGCACACATGCTCAGCCAACTATACCCTGTCGTTTTCAATTAAGTTAACTTTCTGTATTGATGCAAAACCAATTTTAATTGTACACTGGCACTTGTGCAATGACAATAACGTTAAAGCCAATCTATTCATTTTACACTGTACGATATCACCCGAGCGACCTCAGTGGAACAGTTTGACCTGCTTCACTAATTAACTTTTGGCTCTTGAAGTTCCATTTTGCTCTTATGTTGTTGACTTTGTAAAACTTTCTGCTAATCAATCATCAATCAAATGCATTAGCACCCTTAAAATCCTAAATGAGTGAGCCAAACCAAATATATCAGTGCTCTGTTTCACATTGTCAGGCCAGCTGCTTAATCAGAGTAGTTTTCATAGGAAGAGACTGTGGGTCATTTTGACAATAATGCAATATCATCATATTATCTGATGTTACATGTACTCAGAATGTAAACACTTGTCCAGCTTTAACGTTGGTTTGGAGTGTATGGAAGGCCATTTCTGCCAGGAAAAAAGA
This sequence comes from Chelmon rostratus, assembly GCF_017976325.1. Lineage (NCBI taxonomy): Eukaryota > Metazoa > Chordata > Actinopteri > Chaetodontiformes > Chaetodontidae > Chelmon > Chelmon rostratus. Next base: position 7,655,408 of record NC_055676.1, on the reverse strand, counting down.
TGACAATGTCAGGAATGGCAAAAAAATAAATAAAATAGATAAATAAATAAATGTGTGGTAAGTCACAATTCTGAGATGTAAGTTTTGACTTTTTATGTGAAATAATAATATGCAATAATCATTACTTATCTAATCAAAATTATGACGTTATAAGTTAGAATTTTGACTTTTTACATCAAAGTTGTGAAATTTGTTAAGCAGGGCTCCAGAATTACTTTTTTCAATAATAGCACTGGTATAACGACAACAACAACAACAACAATAATAATAATTATAATAATAACAATAACACTATTCAATTTCAGGAGCACCAGCACAAAATTTAAGAAAGGCACTGAAATCAGCATTTCCATCACAAATTACGGAAAAAACTATATTCTGTTTTATTTTAAAGGAAAAATGGAGATTGCTATTGCCTTGCTATTGCTATTTCTATCCATGCTGCCTGTAACACCGAATTTCCCCAGCTGGGGAATAATAAAATTTATCTTATCGTATCTGAAAAGAGGGAGTGCTTAAAGAAAAAGCCATTTTCCATGTTTTAAAGGGGGGCTTCAGTGCCGCAAACCAGAAATTATATATATAAAAAAAAATTAATTTGAAAAAAATGTAGCTCTTTAAATAGTGTTAAAACTGCAGTGTTTCCTCTTTCTTGCTGGGATACAGGCTGTATGTGTATTAAGTGTACAAGTATTTGTGATGGGAAACAGAGTTTGTCATGCTTTTCCTCCACTTATTATCAAATGTGTCAGTCCAGTATTAAGTTCCCTGTGATGCTGACTTCATCGCACAAAAAAACATTGAGGCGTTTTACCAAAAGTTTTTCAAGTGTCCCACTGAATTATTATTACTGTCAGTGGACGGTGACAACTTGTGATTTGATTATGGCTCTTGATAATCTTGAGATGATCTGACAACTAGAGCTTTGGTCTAAGATATGGAGGTTTGGCAATTTGTACTACCTCAGGGGAGAGAGAGAGAGAGTGAGAGAGCTGATGTGGACAAGATGTTGTTTATCAATTAAGTGTATGAACGACACTGCAGCCAAGATTCTCGACTAACAATGACAGAATGACAGCTGAGTCATATGGACGGGCCGAACGCAGGTTGAATGCACATCAGAAGGTCTGCAGTATTATGTCTCTACAAAATAGCTTTATCATCACTATCCTGCATTCTTATAAAATATGATAATCTAGTCATGGGTCACCTCTATCGCCCCTCCCCAGGTGCTGTTTCACTCTGTCGTCTTCTCGTTGGTGGTGGGAATTGGATCTCAGAGTTACAAACTCCTGATGAGGAAGTGGATTCAAAGCAGACTTTTCTTTTTGACCGTGGTGTCCCACCATGGTAAAATATTACCAGCAGACACACTGTTCCCTGTGTTGATAAGCAATGATGATTTTTAAAACAAACAAACAAACAAACAAAAAAAAACAAATACATGGGGGACAGAATTGCAAGTCGCACTGGCAACCTGAGTTAAAAGATTTAGTAGCACAGTCTCAAAAAAGGATCGGAAACTGCAACAAAATGGTTTCAGTCTGGAGGCCTGTAAATCAAGACTATGAGATTTATCATAATTGACAGACTCTAAACAATTACACATAAAAACAATTGATAAAGTTTCCAGTTATTCAAGTATATTTAAGTATGTTGATAATTTCGCTTACAATGTCATTGCTTTGCCCTACCATAAATTTTTATCTTTGCCATTTCTAACTTTTCAGCAGTTTTTATTTATTTATTTATGTATTTAAATTTATGGCGAAAATGGGCTTCCATATCCATCTCCCCACTACCTGGAAAAAAAATCTAATTTGCGCGTGCGCTCTTCACATGTGGGTCACGCGAAACCGCATTACTTAGACTTCATCCTTCCACCAATGAGGAGATGGGAAAAACAATCTGAGCTTTGAAATAGAGCGAAGAATTTGTCGGGCTACAGATGAAAACATCACGCCTGAGTTATTAGATGTAATTTAACTAACTAATTTTATATGTTGTTTGCGTGAATGGCTCGTGAAAGTTTCGGTTGCGACTTGCGGGGCGCTAACTTGTGGGATTAGTTTGCATGCAGCCCGACAGCGGAGGTTGACTGCGGTGGGATGGGCTGTGAGGTGTTCAAGATGGCGGCGCCCTGTGGAGTGCAGCTACTCTAACAGGTAAACAGCTCTGATTATATGTATCTTATATGCTTTTCTTACAGCGAATCTCAACGCGTTTGCTTTGCTTGACCAAACGCGAGCTGTTCGGCTTGCTTCTCCGCCGATTGAACACGGCTGACAGGCAAGATGAATCACCGACCGACTGTGGGTCGCTGCTCCCAGCTAACGTTAGCTCTCGGCGGTGGGACTGACTTGTTTTTGGAAAGACCCGGTGATGGATTTAGTAGACGTTGATGCTTTTAACATTTCATTGTGGTTTCATCTGCGTTTCCTGACGCGTTTGAATAGGTTCTCGGTTTGCATGAGAAAAGATGTCTGCATATTTTTCTAATCGGATAAAGTAAACCCAACCCTGCCCATTGTTCTCTGCGAGTTGTTTACGACAGGCAGCGGCCAGTGGTCAGTCCACATACAGCAGCAGCTCTGCTGCTGTTCAGCCTCAGACCTCAGCCTGTCCGGCTCTGCACTGCTCCCATTGTGCATGGTAGTATAGCACATTATCATCATGACCTTTGTATTTTTATTTGCTTATTTGATACCTCATTATGCATCTCAGTAGAATATCTCGTGCAGCTTTCTGCATCACACTTCCTTGCATTTATCTTTTGGCTGCGGTCGAACTTGAATTCAGCACTTTTCTCCTGCTATCATATGAATCGTTGACATCCTGTTGTTAGCATGTGTTCACGCGCTTGTCACCACTAAGGCTCTCGTGCCACCATGGAGGCAAAATGGATCACCGTTTTCACAGGTTGACCTGCTCGACCCCCCTGTCACTTCGTGCTGGACTCGCTGTCACCACAGCTGATGTCTTTTTGTCACCACTTTACCTCATTTGTGAAAAAACGAATATCTTAGTGGCAGAGCTGTGGCCAGGGTTTACAAATACTGAGGTCATGAGTTCAGATCCCCAGGTTAGACTGTCTGTTCAGAGGCAAACAAAAGGAAGTCTTATAAATGTTTTAATGCTTTAGAAAGGCCAACATTTGACTGTTTCAGCTGTATGATTTGATGAACATTTAATTTCATGAAGCCAGTTTCAAAGCATTCTCAGTTCTGGTAGGATTAAACAGTGGAGACATAGTGAAATGTCTGCTCTGTCGGCCTGAAAGAAGTCAAATCTAACTATACCGGGTATGAAAGTGGTGTAATAAGCCTAAATGTAACCATGATCTGTTAAATTAGAAAGTAAATCGTCCCCTAAGATGCTTAAACCCCCAAAGTCCCAGAAAGAAACACCAGGGCCATGACCTCAGTGTCTTCAGGGTACGGCCCTGCCTATACAAATGTCTATGTGATACCAGATCTGCGATGCCGTCCTTTTTTCCATTCATGTTTTGTTTTGTCAGTACCTCGGTTTGATCAATATAAACAGGCTTTTCAACCAAACCCTCATTTCATTGTCACGAAATGTGCGAAGCGTCTCAGCGAATCAGCATTTAATGTGTAAACACAGAGGCGGCCTTACAAGAATAAAAATAAGACACAGTCTGAAATAAGCTGGATGTCCACCGCCTAAAAAAAAAAAAGACTGTTCCATTTTTACTTCCCGTTGTCATGTCAGCCCCGTGAGATAGATATCAACTGGTTTTCTATGTATTTTGATAAATATCAGAGCAGACCTTCTCCTGTTTACTGTGATATAAATCATTTAGCATACTGACTAACCCTGCGCCGCAGTGTTTCATCAGTCATGCAGCCATAACATATAAATGAATGAATAGTTTTATTTTCATGTCGGACCATTTATGCAAGCAAGCCCTCCTCGATTTATTCACACATACACCAACAAACGGCACAATTTATTAACTGCAGGATGAATACCCCACATGTAATTTCCCAACAAATTAAATAAACATATATTCACAGTTTGACGAGTATAAGCACAATATGCACATTTAAACAAACATAGCTAACTAAACAGCATCTACATATGCATGCGTTATGTCAGTTAAAACATTGTATATTAGATGCAGCTCATAAATAAAAGATGTGAGTGACCCGACTATAACAAATGCAGTCTAACACAACAGCCCTACAATACATCCCCCCTTCATCGAGGTAACAGTGTTCAGTTTCTGTTGAAACTGTTTGAAAGCGGTGTTGATTCAGCGGTGTGGACATTTTGGACGACTGTTCTACTGTTTTGCTGTATTACATTACACTGAGAAGCTTTCTAATATTTAGTCCACCATGTTTATATCAATGAGGGTTGATCAAATACTAGACACACATCTCATTGTTATAACTGAATTCAATTACATGTCCACAAACTATTATCTCCAAAATGACCAAACAGTTGCATCAACACCAATCAAACACTTTCAATAAAAATGGAACATTCTAATCCTCATGAATGGAGGATTAATTGCAGGCCTGTTTTATTAGACTGCATGTGTTTTAAGAATGTGTACCTAATAAACTGGTAATTGAGCGTATGTTCACAAAGATAAAGCAGAATAAAATAAAAAAATTGGCCTCATTTAAGAAATATTGCCTCTTCTATGTTCCTATTATTTTTATGTAACTGTGTTTTTGTGCATATTCAATTTATGAACAGTTTCTGTAATAATTTATGTAAAGTAAATTAATGTTTGGCCTGTTACTGCTGAAATGCACGTCTAAAGCAAAAATGCAAAACATTCTCTGGTTCTAGCTTCTCAGGCGCAAGGACTCTGTTTAATATTGGTGTGAAGTGAATGTGTTTGCGAGTGTTGGTCGGACAAAACGAGACATCTGAAGATGCTGCGTGGGGCTCTGGGAACTAGTGATGGGCATTTTACTCACCGAAGTGTGCAGTGAGCCCCTTCACCATTTTCTTTCATCTCCTGCAACAAACCACTGTATGCTAACTGAACAGGACGGTTGGGCTGATGGAAATCATTCCTTCAGATGGACCAAGCAGGCTGTTAGTCTTTTTTTCCGGAACTGCTTCAACATAATCACGCGGGGGGAGAAGGAGTCTGTTGGTAACAGTGTGCACGCAGCCAAATGCAATTTCCAGTGTTTACATGGAAGTGCTCGCGCTGCATAAAGGTTCTTTGTGTCCTCCTGAGCGTTCCCAAGCTGCCGGAGATCACACTGAGGGTGGTTCGTGTTTGTGCCACTGACCTGTCCCTGCAAGACGCTCGCTCAGACGGTGAAAAACAGCCATGTTGGAATCCACTTTCCACACCCCAACCCCCGACCCCATGACTGAGCAGTTAATTGATAACGGACAATTGGGCTGTGACTTCTGCTGCGAGTCAGCAAACAGGAGCACATTTGAGCCCTGATCTTGTTTTGATTTGTTATGAATGAGGGATGTTTCTTTACTGAGGACAGTGTTTTTATCTGACATGTGACTTGAGTGGAAATAAGGTATTATACGCTGGTTACGCATTTCTCTCCTCGTTAACTCCTGTCATCATGGTTTTGGTAGCATGTGACTGTGTCGAAAGATTCGATATTCTGCACTAATGGAATAGTTTGTAGCATCTATACTTGTAAAAAGCAACCAATTTCGGCCATATTAGGAATCTAATCATCTTCTAGCACGCTGAGTGTTGTGGCCTGAGTGTTGAAAGGAGATCTTAAGAGCTGATGAGATCCCCGGTGCTGATTCATTACTCCTGTTAGGGAGTAAGCTGCTGGGTGCAGACACCCTGACGGTAATGACCTGCCTGTCAGGATTATTTATGCCTGTTTTTCAGATGGAGATTTGCAAGGCTCCTCTGGCCTCCTTTACTTTGAATGACTGACTCAGCATTCACCCTAAATGTATCACAGATAACATAAGTAGACTAATGACCTGAAATGGTGAACACATTAAATCAAGTTGTGTTTTTTTTTTTTTTTTTTTTTAACAAATTTCTTTCTGGGTATAATAAATGTTAAATATAGCTCTAAAATTGAACTCTTCATTCTGGGCACTCATAGCAAAACGGAGCTCAGATAATGTGCACATCATATATTTGGATCTCTTACACTGTCTTAATTATGTCTTACAAGTTTTCCACCTTTTTATTTGCCTAATTTGTTCTAAATCTGTCCACTAAAACTTTCTTGATTTGTGCTTCATTGTTTAAGTGTTGTAGGTTCAATTTATGTGAACTGAACACTAGGTTTGGTGCAGAAGATCAGCGATTGATAGAAGCGCGTCTTATGCTGTGGGTTTGATATGACAGTTAGTTAGATCTCATTTAAGTGTGGTGTGATTCATGTGTTGTTTGGCGATGTGAAACATCATAGCTTGATTTACACTGTTTCCAGTGGGAAAAGTGGCATTGAGTTTATTCCAGCCTGGTGTGTTAAAGGTGCCCTGTGGAGAACAAATAAACAAACACAAGTTACTTTTATGTTCAGCTGTATCCTTGAGGTTCAATCAGGGTCCAACAGTAACATCTTTGCCACTGGCACAGTTGGGAAAGGATTAAGTTTCTCTTTAAGGGTTGAGAAAATTCTCTTCTTAAGCGAAATAAACTATTTAAAAGCCTCCTTTGGAAAGAAAACAGAGCTGTTTTTCTGAGCTCAAAAGTTTAGAGATGCGTGGTTCTCACAGCACAGCGATGCAACAAACATATGATGATCTTATGGAATATGATGCATGGACTACCCAACAGTATGTAAAGTAGACAAAATGAGCTCCACCATAACAAGCTACAGCAGTAAAATGGAACAAACACATTAATGCAGCAGTAATATTAATCCAGAAACATCAGCTATGACAGTATGACACAGACAGGGAGCATTTTACTGCACGAGTACTTTCATTTTTCATACTTAAACTGGCAACAGGCAGGTCTTTTGCTGTAACGTATCATTATGAAGTAAATGCTGATTGCATAATGTAATCGCTATGGAATAATGAGACCACTGGCGTTTAGAATGGTTCCCTTTAAGCCTCACTTTCGCCATGCAGTCTGTCTGCAGCCAGGTGATTCATTCTCCCAGGAAAATGAAGGCTGACTGGTGATCCAGCCAGAACGGCACCATTTCTATCAGCTCCCCTGTCTCCATTATAGATTAAATGAATGAGTGAACTCGTGCTTTCTCCTCCTCCACCCTGACGCCAACCCCTTCTATAGTTGCTTGTTTGCCTAAAGCCATTCTTAAACTATGTTTTTACTCCATATAAAATTATGACTATTTCACTTTGCCTCTTCAGCAAACATGCGCCTTTCTTCTTTCTTTTTTCCAAAGTGGTGCTGGTGGTTGCAGTGTTTCCGGTGTTTTTGGTAGTTGCTGGGCTCTGAGGAAAATGGAAAGTGATCTGGTTGTCTTTGCAGCAGAGGCGCCAACAGTATTAGCACTTGGAAATGCTTGGGGGAGTTGACAAGTTGTCTGTTTGCTGACAATATTTAGATACTTTAGCTTCAGTAAGATTTTGAATGCAGGATTTTTACTTGTAGTGTATTAATTTTACAGTTTGGTATTAGTACTTAATTAAAGATCTGTACATGTCTTCCACCACTGTATACATATTAATGGCTCCACCGGCTGGGTTTTGGTCGCCTTCTCTCCAGCACCTGTTTCAAAAAGTTAGCTGTCCCTTTGAAAAAATGTTCCTGACTCATCAGACTTTGCTGGGCACTTCATCTGTGAACTAGTCTCGGAGAGTAGAGCAAACGCAGTAACATCAATTGCGAAGCAATGTGTGCAAAATTCTGTAAATGACGTGATTTTCCTCTAACTGTTTTGAGCACTGGTCCGATCAGGCAATTGGCTGATTGTATTTTCTGGCTTGCTGAAACATTTTAAAGGCCAGGAGCCATCAGGCAATCCCTGAACCCTGCTGAATGCATTTCCTTCCTCATAAAACATTTGTAATTTTAACTTTGGATTGTTTACATCTGTGTTTGCTCACCAGCAGTCGTCTTCTTGCTGCATATCTCATCATGCTACCATCACCTTTCGGTCAGTGTAATGGTGTGAAACCATTGGGTGGAATGTGTATCGAGTGTGCACAAGCAAACGAAAAGCAGGACCCACACCTTAAAAACTTCTCCATAGCACCAATAGAGATTAAAAACTCCACGGGGAACCTTTAATTTGTCAAGATGTTTTACCAATACACCCCTTAAATCTGCATTAAGTGATTTTTTTAGGCCACTTAGTGGTTAACGCAACAAGCTGTAAAAACAACAGTGACATATTATTACCTCATAATCTTAATAAGGCTAGTGTGTTAGCCAACAGCTGCTTATTTACACAGCCAGCAGGCGTGGGGCAACATTAGCATTCATTTGGAGTCCTGTTTGTGTCCACCTGGTGTATGTAAGTCCAACATTAGCTGTCACTAGCTCCTGAGGGAAATTTCTGGCTCTTCAGCGAGTAAATGCTTCATTATCTTGCGCAGCTAGTTGCTAAATTTGATTAATCATTCAGGCATGTTGTGTCATCCAGCATGTAATGACAGTGTACAGTTGCTGGTGATCTTTGTTACTTTTGCCAGTTAACCCTTTTGTAGCCGACACACAGCTTGCAGTTGTGTTGTGTGTTGTTTTCAGTGGCATTTTAAAGTTACGTGTTAATTTCTTGATTTTATTATTAGCAATATTTCTATCAATTTGCAATGTTCAAGGGGTCCCCTCAGCTTCCTGCTGCCTGCAGATGACCAAAAAGATCTGTTATTGTTTAACTTTTATGTGTCAGCAATGTTGGAGAGCAGCAGTGCTCTTTTCACGTACACCCGGTTCACACTCACACAGTTACACACATTCACACCTGGAAGCTGCCCAGTACGTCCACAGTCTTATCTGTCGGCCATGAAGCAGCGCCACTAGAGCAAAGGTGATGATCACATTACAAAGACAGAGGCCTATTTGGGATTGTTAGACAGAATCCCAAATCCACTTTATAGCGAAACCGTTATGTTCATACAACAGTAAACTGCTGAAGAATAGAGACGTAGTGTCTGTGATATTACACCTAGTTTACTAATGGAGTGGCCTCATGGGAACTGAAGCCGTATTCCTCTGAAAGGATGTCATCTCAAGGCCGTCACATCACCAAAAAATGTGGTTCATTTTTGAATTCAGAACCATTATTCTTTGTCTGAGTAAGTTTGATGAAGAACCAGTTTCCGCACTAAGAACAGCAATTACACTTTTGTCCATTATCAAGAAATGCCTTTAGCAAAAACCCTGCTTCCCAGTACCGAGTTGGTATTGTCTCGTGACCACTAATCCTAGATCAGAGCTCTAATTCTGGGAAATGTTTATGAATTGGTCTTGGTGCGATGTAGAGGTGCCTGGAGACTGTGTTGGTGGGTGGCCCCAGGAGTCCTCCAGGCAGGCAGGGACGGACACCGCGAGAGAGACGCTGCCTCCACCCCCAGCACTGCCACCACCATGGCCAGGGAGCAGCCCAACGTGGGGGACCTCCTCCCACTCCTGGAGACCTCCGACCTCCACCAGCTAGAAGAGATCAGAGGCCTCATCAACGAGCAGCTCAGCACTGGTATGACCGCTTGGCTTGTTTAATGTCATCGTGGCTTATCCATCTGTGCTCAGCTTTCAAGGGAACCTTGAGGAATTGTAACTTTACTAATTCAAGTCGCCAGTGTGTCAAGATCGCAGCAGATTGCTTTATTAATGTACATTTTGACTTTCTCTGTCAACCGTTAGCCATGTGTTTGAGTGGTCCTATCAAACTTTGTTCTTTTCGCTTTACTCTGATGGTGGTGGAATTTCCTGTCTGACGGTGCCTTTTTCTTCCAAAAGCTTTTGAACTAATTCAAGTTATCCTTCCTGTTTTCCTTGAAGAGCGAGGGTCCATGCTGCTGAACGGGCTGGTGGACTACTTTTTGGAAACAAACTCTGCCCAGGCCATGCATATCCTCTCCTCAGTCAGAGAGCCGCACGATAAGGTGAGAAACGTTCCCACGAAAAGGCGTAATGCACGGTCACGGCAGGATTTCAGATGGCTAAATTTTGCGATGAGATCTGTTAATCCCGATGGAATCGATGCAATCAGATAATCTGCTGAAGGAGGCGATATTAATCAGAGAGAGTGTTCCACATAGACTTCAACTTTGGTGAACTTTGGCAAGCTCATTTACGCCCTTGACTAATAACAAGCCATCTTGACAGTGCTGACCTTTAAAGTGCACTTTTTTAAACCTCCTACGTCAGTTACACAAAAGAGGAATGGCTTGCAGACATCATGAGACAGGACTTGACGGTACAAATACGTCTTTTGAATAAAATGTGTGAACCTACCGTCCCATTAGCAGTTGAGCTAAGCTAAGAAGCTTGCTAACTGGCAAGCTGTGACGGCTGCTTCATCAGCTTCATGAGATCAGACTGAAATCTGCTCGGTCAAATTCAGAGAGAGGAGCGCACTGGACATAGTTTGGGTAAGGGAGGTCGTAAATATGACCTGCAGGAGCTAGCATGGCTAGCGGGCTAACAGCTGAAATATACAGCGTTTTAATGTCACTGTCATGAACGTCTGTCACTGTCCCTACACTCACTACAGTAAAAAAAAAAACCTGTTTCTCTGCTGCTTGTTTTATGTTTCCATGTGACGTACAATATTTCCGGATGGAGGGGTCAATCCCACCCTCTCTCTCAAACTTGCTGGCCCAATTTGGCACGTCTTAAATCCGATCTGGCCGAACCCTGCGTGAACTGGCGGCGGTGGGTTATCAGTAGTGACTGTAAGCCGATGTGCCTTGCCCCGTTTCACATACAAATGAATGGGATATGAATTTCAGTCTGACTGCGCCGTACAACAGCTGTCACACCTTGTCAACAGCAAACTCATGGGCTCGCTAAATTGAACTGTAGCCGGAAAATTCACGCAGATTTATTTCACCTCTTTGCGCAGATCCTCTGATTGATTCCATTGGAATGAATTGACATCGCGACAAAAATTTTAATCCATATTTAATCCTGGTGTGTCCAGGACGTAATTAAAATCTATTAGCCACTAGCATTGTAAATATGGCCTTTTGCATTTTGAGGCAGCCGAATGAAGGCCAAGTCATGAATACGGAACAGAAATAAAAAAAAAAAAAGATTAATGAAAATAAAGCACCATTATTACAAACAACACATTAGTGATTTTAAGAACAGGAAACTCAACATTTTCTGTAATTTCTCTCCATGTTGTTGTTTTTGTTTTTGTATTTGCATATTTTCTATAGCAACTTAAGACATATGCTGTCTTGTGGTCAGAGTTTTGATTTTGTCATCATTATTTCCATGATCTTCTATGATTTTATTTATATCTCATCAGCACACCCTTACCATCCCGGCGTAGAAGCACAGTGGTAGTCGTTATTTGTTATTTTCAACATGTGTATATCTATATATAGATATGGAACATTTCTGAATAAAGTTAACATTATTTTCAGTTGCTTAGAAGAAATGCTCCAGCAGGCTGATTGTGTTAAATACAGAGCTAACCCCGCTGCTCCGCCCTCCCTCCCTCACAGCACCTTCTGGACAAGATGAACGAGTGTATGACCAAACAGGCCTGTCGGCTACCCACCCTCACCCTGCTCGGCCATGTAATCCGCAAGCAGCCGTCCTGGATCCACAAGATTGCTCGATACCCTCTGCTGCTCTCGCTGCTCAAATGCCTAAAGGTAACGACACGGTTATAACTCATGAGCCTGGACAAAAAAAAAAATCCTCCTTGTCAAGGCACTGAGAGGTGTGTGGATGGACGGGGGTTTAGAGGATTGATATCACGAAGAGCATGTTAGCGTCTTTATATTTGAATAGCATGTGTAATATGTTTTATTAACTCATTTCGGAGTGTGTTGATGTCTTGCAAGAGCTTGGCGCTACATGAAGCAGGAGGCAGGTCAATTAACAGCTACTGAAGTGAATATTTGTTTGGATTTATTTAATCTGCACTGATCCTTGAGGATGGCTCTAAAGCCTCTTTGTAACTGTAATAGAAGTAGCTTTTACAGACTGAAGATCAGACACTGGCGAGCACTGGTTTGATGTGGTATGGTTGTCTACTCAAGCTGGGCAGAGGTGAGGTTTATAGTGTTACTGCTACTGCTGCTCAGATCTGTGTTGATTAAACTCTTGATTAGATAAGTTTTTAGCCATGCCCTGCAAACTGCAGGGAGCTAGGGATGGCAGTGATGGTCTGCCCGTCCACTGCTGTGCTGCAGACTGAAATGTCTTGACAACTATTGGATGGATTGCTATCAACGATGGTACATGCATTCATGTCCTCCACAGGATGAGTTGTAACAGCTTTGGTGATCCATGCTTTTTCAGAATGAGGTTTATTGCCAAGTAAGTTTTTACATGCGAGGAATCTGCTTTGGTATATTTCTGTATAACAATACACGTAATGTCAGGGAAAAAAAGTCTCTCATTGTCCATGCTGTAAATTCACTTTGTTGGTCTGTGGACATGACATCCATTGCATGTCTTACCGCCCTGGGAGAGGGATCCCCTCTGTTGCTGAGTTTTCTTCCTTTTTTCCCCATTTTTCTAGGATTTTTTCCTTTTCTGAATGGAGGGTGTGAGGATAGAGTGTGTATTATGCTGCACAGAGTGTAAAGCCCCTTGAGGCAAATCTGTTGCCTCAATCTGATGCGTGACGTCGGGTTATATAATAAAAATTGATATGACTTCACTTGTTGTCGTGGCCATTCCCATAGAAGTTCCCACTTGGACATTTCTCAGTTTTGCACAGTCGATTGAATACTGGGTAACATAAAGAGCTGTTTTGATAAAATGTTCATAAAGACATATTTAGAGACATCAGGAAAGGTCATGACTTGAACGGTTTTGCCTCCCGGCAGACGGATACAGACGTGGTGGTGCTGATAACTGGAGTGCTGGTGCTGATCACTCTGCTACCCATGATCCCTCAAGCTGGAAAACAACACCTGTGGGAGTATTTTGACATCTTTGGTCGCCTTGCATCTTGGAACCTTAAGAATCCTGGTAGGAGCTTCCTCTCATGCCTCACAAAATGTGAGGTTTGCCTACTTTTGCCATATAATGATATACCATACAATGTATTGATACCAGAGAATATAGAGATACTGCCCAGCCCTTTAAAAGGCAACTTTTTGCCTACTTAAATATTGTATTTACTGTATTATTTAAATCTCATTTATCAAAGAGTCGACCACTCATGGGCCCCTGAAAGGATGTTTGCCCTTGCAGCCATCTAGGCAGTTAACTGGAGCACGAAAATCCAAATTTGGTCAAAGAGGAGGAAGTGTGACTGGGCAAATAGGTCAAAACAAACAAACTGTAACTCGGTTTGTCAATTATCTTGCTGTTAAGGTGGAATTTATTGGTCTGGACTTCAAGTTTGTGCTTTTTTTCCACTTTCAGGCCATGTTTCAGAGGTTTACCTAATCCACCTGCACGCCAGCGTCTATTCACTCTTCCACCGTCTATACGGCATGTACCCGTGCAACTTTGTATCCTACCTGCGCTCCCATTACAGCATGAAGGAGAACATGGAAACCTTTGAGGAAGTAGTGAAGGTGAGGAAATAATCCATGCTTGTCTGTTCTATGTTGCTCTTCATTAGAGTTTCTGGAGCTGAATGATTTAAAATGATAACTAATATAAATTTTGTGTTCACCTGTCTGTTCAGCCGATGCTTGAACACGTTCGTATTCACCCAGAACTGGTGACAGGAACCAAGGACCATGAGCTCGACCCCACCAGGTTAGTCTCATGCAGCTCCGCTTGGCACTCTTCTTTTCCATGTCTATCGTATTGCTTTGACTAATGTTGCTATGCTTTGCTGTAGGTGGAAAAAGTATGAAATCCATGATATCGTCATCGAATGTGCCAAAGTGTCTCTAGACCCCAAGGAGGCCTCTTGTGAGGAGGGCTACGCCACCATGCCTGAGATCTTCTACCCCCAAATCCACCTGCGACCACAAGACTGCACTTCCAGCCCCTACACAGACCTCCACAGCAGCTACGGTCAGAAATCACTTCATACATATGAAGCTTAATAGAGCCAAATGATTGTGGATTTTGTAGAATGATGCTGATGTGCATATTTGAGAGGAGCTCTTACCTGTGAAAGCATACAGTAGGATAGGTCCTTACGTGTTAAATCCTTTATCATGGGGCATGTCATTTTATATGTCAATATCAATTTCTTGAAAAATCTATTGAGAATGGATTATGTATTATAAATTATGGATCATGTAACCACACTTGATTTGTTTTTTTCCCATCTGGTTACCTCATCCATAAATGGTTGATTTTGTTTCCAGGTAATCGATCCTATTGCATACCCACTGCCAGAGTTATATACAGAATCCAGTATCGTCATAAAGTAGTTCTGCTCTTTGATTTATGACCTAATATCCCCAGTGATGCTATGTGTTGTGCTGTTATCTGAGCTTCCCTGTTGAATAAAATGTGTTTGTGTTGTAACACAATTATTTTCTTTTTATATATTCAGTTGTTGATCAAAAATCATCTGCAAATGAATCAATAATGGAAGTAATTGTCATTTAGAGCCCCAGTCCAGCGCGAGACAATTAGGCCTGTATTTTTCTTAGTGCACGTTGTTTTTTCTAACTGGTTTAAAGGACAAACACCAAACTGTGTGGTACAAAAGAGCAGAGAAAGCCTGCAGGTTGTTAGGGGCGTCCAGTTCAAGATTGATCAGACTGTTTATCTTCTTGACAACAGGAAGCTCTTCTTCGACCCCATTCTCGACTCCACGGCAGCCGCTACCCCCGCCCCTGTCCTTGCCCCCCTTCTCAGGGACACACTCCTCCTACCGCAGCCCACAGACCTCCAGACGGCAGGTAATATCATCCATAATACGCTCAAAAGCTGTCAAAGTCTTGGTTTAGGACACAAGGTTTGGTCAGTAACTGATCAGAGGGTAACACCAGAGCGCTGCATCGCTAAGCTTCTGCTGGCTGCTAGCTCTGGCACACGTGGCCATGTTTTTACTCCATATATCATCTGTCAAATGTAATGGCTCCATCGCTTTCCTCCAAAAAACACACAATGGCCCCATCACAGCAGCGACTGCCCTCCATGTTTTTGTAAAGACGCGGCGAGGCGACGAGCGGACAGACAGCTTTTGAGTCATCAGGCTGGCAGACAGTCGGGTCAAGCTTCAGGAATTGCACAACTCATGCCCCCCCCACCCCCGTCCTCGTCCTGCCACCTCTCTGTCGACCCTCCCTATGGCTGGTTGCCAGGGAGACGCCGCCTCTCCATTTCTATTATTGGGTCAGCCACACATGGGAGGGCTCTGGGTGTTTTTCTGCCCCCCTGGGGTCTGTCTGAGGATTTGTGTCTACGCTCCCTCTGTCCCAGACGGATGAAAAATTTGGAAAAAATGGGACACCCGCCATTTTATGAGAAACATTTTTAATTTGAATTTGTGCTGTTGACTTATTCTTAGTTTGTGTTGTTATTATTATTGTTTTGGGGGTGCACTGTCAGGAAGCTGTGTTGTGCTGGTGAGATGTCCTTGAATCAAGATGCTGAACCTCCACCTGCTCCACTGTCACCTAGTACTAAATAAATTTATATTGAAAGTCACTGTCAAGTTAGCTTTTACAATAAATGCTTGAATCTAGACAAAACATCAAAAGTGAAAGTATCCACTGTCTGTTCAATTTAGATTACTCCACATTTTAATCTGGAGTATAATAAATAGGTCATAGTCCTCAGTGGTAATAATTACGGCGGTAACAATGGCGCAGTCATTTGATCCCAAAAACCACAATTCAGATCTTTGACCTTCTCTGCAGTGAGGTCAGAGGTCAGCATCTCACAATCTGCCAAAGGGGCTTAAAGCTGTATCTGTGATTGAATGACAGACTCAGATTTGTCGCGGAGAATTGTTAAGCCGAGGCGGTGAGGCACCCAGATCTTGACGTTTGAGGGAACTGAGGGAAGAAATGTGTGGATTTGAGGTCACTTTAAAATCTGGGAATGTCTTTTTAACTTGCAAAAGTTTTGGTCGTCGCCAAGAGAATTCCAGTTCCCTCCAATGTCTCGTGGTGAAGGTCTCAGCGGCCGTTATCTCGTGATTTCAGCACATCTAACAATTTGCATGAGCAGACACCACTTACAGTGATAAGATACATGCTTTCGGTCGTTTGGGTGAAGTGACGATGAAGACACGAATACATGGTGTCCCATACTGACTGAGATTTTCTTGCAGAGCAGCAAGTCAGACTTAAAGGAATAGTTGGAAGTGTTGGGGAATGTGTCCTTTCAATATGAAATTACAGCTAGCCTAGCTCATTAGCTTGTTACATCTCATTGTATTAATCCACAGGTTGTGGTTTTATAGTGGGTCATTATGTCAAACTGCTTCTTTAAGAAAATTTGAAGATGTGCAGCGTTTATCAATGTTGTAATGTTTTATCTGTCAGCTCTGTGATAATTTTGCTGTTTGGTTTCTATTTCTTTGCAGAACTCCACCTGTGAACTCAACTCTTCCTGTGGGGGGAAGGACCCTCTGTGGAGCCCCTCCTCGTTGTGTGGCATGGCCACACCCCCCTCCTCCAGGGGCATGTCGCCCAACTTGGAGCTCTCCCACAGTGCCTCACACCTTCCCAGCCGCTTCCACTGCACATCAGGTCAGCACTTAGACGATTACAATAGATTTCAACTCGCCCGTCGGCCTATTTAAGTGTTCTTTTTGTTTTTTAATGAGTGACACTCCGGAATTTTCTTTTCTGCTGACTGCTGATTGTTTTGACACGAGCAGGAGGGAAAGGAACGCCTGCCTCCAGCACTCCAGCCACCTCTTCCCCACCTCCCACCCTATCAGATGACTTCCCCATAATCTCCTTACCAGCCAACACAGTCCAGTCCAGCCCGCCAAGAAAGGTATGCTCTCTCTCCTCCATTTAAAAGCCGTGTCCTCAGAACACCCCTCGTTTACAGATTTCCCCAGTCAATCAGTATATGTTGGGCAGTCTTTTGTGCATTTCTGTTATACCTTAATTAAAAGGCAAAAATCCTCATAACATTTTTTTCAGCGTGACAGAACTGCAAAAGGCAGATGCGTGTGCTGTGATTATTCACCACCAATATATTGTTTTTCTGAATTTCATGGTTAATTGTTACCGATCCAGTTCCTTGAATGTGGCTTAATTAGGACAATCCGAACAGATATGCCAGCCAATTCAAATGATCTAACTTTTTCTTTTCATCTTGAAAGCTCATTTGCTTGACAGCAGGAGGCAAATCGATTTATCAGACGGGGTTTACGTCTGTGATGTTGCACTCAGAAGTGAAGCAACAGGAGAAAAGAGCTGGAGTCATTGTAGTCGCATTATTTGTTCTCAGCAGGAGTCTGATGTGTTTGAGTCCTTGTCTCATAAATGTTCTTTATTCTGGTATATAAATGTAAATGTCTAATAGGCTTTACCTGTATGCATCAGTCATCAAAGGACTGGGAAACTGAAATGAATGTGTAAATGTTTGAGGAAACAAAGAGAAAACCACTGACTAGGTTTTCGAAATGAATTCCTAATATAATAAAAAGGATTAACTTTGCGACTTTCCAGGATCGTCGACAAGGAGAAGGCAGCAAGGCAACACTGGTGAGACAGGAACCAGTGAAAGATACAGAGAAGAGTGCAGACACAGCCACAAACAGAGGTTAGTCGTGATGAATACTGTGACTTAATTTTGTTTGTGCTGCCAAATGTTGAATAATTTGAATCATCAGTCTTAATCTTAATGAGGTGCAAACTTCTAACCAACTTTACCCAATAATGATATTTGTAGTTCCTATGTTTTGTCCTGTTAGAAATGTTATTTTTCTTGTGACACGCGCTTTTCCTCATCAGATGCAGGAGCTGCTGAGAACGTCTCCATGACTTTGACAGAGCTGTCGGTCTTCATGAAGAAACAGGAGCTGGAGCTTCAGCTGAGAACAGAGAAAGAGAGGGAAGAGGGTGAGTATCGGCTTCTTGCTGTAGATCATAGAACCGGTGTGGTTCCTTTCTGTACAAATTCACTCTAGCTGGCTCCATACAGTTCAAATATTTGTCACAACATGAAGCAGCCATAGGCACACACATGTCCTTGGGACCCACTTTATGGAGACATAAACACACTTTCTTGTGATTAACAACATGTCAAAATCCTACTGTTCTTGTTTCCTAGCAGAATGGTTTGTTTTAGCTGAAGTTAAAAGTTTTGCATTGGATTAGATCTTTACATACATGAATTCATTCCCCTGTTAAGCTCAATGAGCCGGAGCTCATGGACTCTGACTAAATATCCAGGATGCTAACATATCCGTGTTTATACCGCTGCGTGTTCAGCTAGCTCTGCACAGTTAACGGTTTAAATCCCACTCGAGCCACTTGTACTAAAAATAAATGCATCTACAGTGCTGTGAACCACTTTGGATGAAAGCATCTGCCAAATGGCACCAGCTCTGCTGCTAAAGCTAGCTGCTTAGACTTGAAGATTTCTGTTCTCTTTGGGGACAAGCAGAAGCCCCGAAACCTCAGTTTTTCAGTGTGGGAGAGCAGGTACTTGGCACTTGTTGTGACAGCAGAAAAATTTAAGCGCAGGCGTTGACATTCAGAACATGCATGCAGTTTAACTCCACCGCAATCCTCCATGTGTTGTTTCTGCTGCAGCCGCCATCACAGAGGAGCTGCTGAAGATCACTGAGGATAAGCAGGAGCTGTCGGGCCTGAGGGGCTTCGACTCCCCTTTCTATCACACCACAGAGACTCTGACTGGCTGTCAGGCACAAGACAAGACCCTCTCCAACGCCCAGCCCGGAGGCCCCGTCCGGGACACCCACCATGTTGTGTCGACGCCAGACAAAGCAGAGAACACTGCCAGCAACAGTGGTGTCGGGAGTGAACGAGGAGGGGCAGGAGGAGCCGGAGGAGACAGCAGGAGTTCAGCTCTCGGCCTCGAGCAGTCCTGGTCCTTCCAGTCAGGTTTCACCCCCATCGATCACCACCTGCACCGGAGCCCCTCCGCCCCGGACGACGAGGTGGCCAAGTTTGGGATGTTCTCCCCGAGCCCGTGCAGCAAGACCCCGGCCCCGGTGCCGTACGAGTCGTTCTTCGACCTGGCCCTGCCCAGGGCGGCCTCGCTCTTCGTCGGCCAGAAGACGTCGGAGGCGGTGCACAAGGCGGCCATGGAAAGGCTGTCGCAGTGGGAGGAGGGGTTGGAGGATGGGGAAGAGGAAGGGGTAGTGTCTGCTTCACCACTAGAGGTGCTGGATCGCCTTGTGCAGCAGGGGAGCGACGCCCATGATAAAGTGCTCAAGAGGTATTTGCACAGTCTGACTTTTATTCATGCCTGTTATTATTTTTATCATGATTATTATTTATTAAGGGATTACTTTCATGACTTGATTAATCAGAAATGTAATGTGTTTTTTCATACGCCGTACTGTTCTCCTAAGTTCTTCTAATTGTTGCCTGTTTGTCATATGCAACCACTTTTAATAACAGGTGAATTTCTCAACCCTGATCCTGCAAAATTTGATTGCATTTCACCCAAAGTTTGCACCACTGGAACATCATGAAATTCCTCACACACACTCTGGTCATGACAGGCTGACTCGCTCGTAAGCCCCGGAAAGGTTCTAGGTGTTTTTCAAAAGCCAGTGATTGTTTCAGAGCAGGTAGAGATGAACAATCGGAACAATTTCTGTTAATGAATGAAGACGTGTAGAGGATTGTGCAGCCGTGGAGGGGGGATTTGCTGTCTGAGTGCTCTTTAGCTCTGTCAGTGTGGAACTCATGTTGATCATACTGAGCAGAGGAAACTCAGGAGTGTGTTTTTGATGTGCTGTTCACTATGCAGAGCCTGCCTGGGTTGTTTCCAGTCTATTACTGCAGCCGAAAGGAAACACCCAGTTGAGAACAAGTATGACATTGTTCAGAATCCGCCGCCCACACACACACACACACACATGCACATGCACGCAGACGCACACAGTGTGCTGGTCCTCCGAGCCAAGCAGAGACAGTGTCAGCAAAGTCAGCGTTCAGCACATAACAATCTGGCTTTGCTCACTTCAGTTGCTTATCACCCCCACATTTTGCTGTCTTCATCAGAGCCAAACACGGCCTGATGAAGTGAGAAAGATCAGTGGAAACAGAAAAAAGTCTGGCTGAAGACTCCAGTAGGGCAAATTATTACAAAATGGTCACATAAATATGTAATGTGGACATTAAATAACACAGGAAATATGAACAACGTTAAAGCAAATCATAACGGCATTATCTCTGTTGATGCATTGCAGCACATAGTGAAGTGTTTAGTGTTTCAGGACAGCAAACGCCACATTATTTCAAGGATTTAACAAAGTAGTAGTTTGGCATTTTGAAAAATGTACCTTTTCACTTCTTGTTCGGCGTTAGATTAGAAGGTCGACACCACTCTCACGTCTGTCCATCAAATATGAAGCTAGACTCAGAAGACGGTTAGCTTAGCTTACCATAAACACTGGAAGCCGGGGGAAATGGCTAGCCTGGCTCTGTCCAAAGGTTAGAAAAAATATCCGACGTGCTGGAGTCCCTGCTGGTTGCCTGGCAACCTCACAGTGACAACAGGACGCTAGGAAGTCACTGCTCCCAGCCAAATAGCTCCAGCATGTAACCCCCCGTAAAACCACAACATGCTGTTCTCACACTTTGTTTTTTTCATGGATTAAAGGAACACATTATAATGTGTTAATAGTGAGCTTTAGAGGTGCTGATAAGTGGATTTGTCACCTGTGGACAGAGCTTGGCTTAATGCTTTATGCTTAGCTAACAGTCTCCTGGCTTAGTGTAAATATATCTTTATATTTACCTCAAACACATGAGATTGTATCATGTGGGGACCGCATCACTACAGTATCTTGTGTGTTAACCTGTGCTTTCCACACCTTTTCCATATGTAGTGCAGTTGAGTCTGTGCTGTCTTTGGCTGGTTTGCTTTCGTGTGTCTTGCAGCAAACAGGAAGAACCTGGTTTCAGATGTAGTTTGTGTTTTGGACTACAACTAACCTCAATGAAATGTGGCTGCAGACACATTAATACACAAAATGTTCAGTTCATTGTCGCATTTTCAAAACCAGAAACTGTTGCCTTTCTAAAACACTTATACACATGGCTGCCGGTACTGTTTCTCTACTAAAAATGATCCAATCCTTAACATCCTGACTGACATGAATAACTTAAGAGCATCTTAGGAGAAGCATTCCAGAGAGATCATTCTTCTAAAATGTTATTTCATCTTCTCCTCTTACAGATTACCTTTGCCAAGTAAGTCAGCTGACTGGACACACTTTGGAGGTAAAGCACTTGCACCAGAGCACTGATAAAATAAGCTGTTATAGAGACTGCAGATGGAACTTTATGTAGAGTGATTGGTCACGAGCTCTGAGACATGAACAGCATGTTAAAATGTGACCCAGCCGGACAGGGAATTTGTTCAACTGAGGTTTATCAAAAGACAAACTTCCCACAGTCATGCCAAACCTGATCAACTCAGAAATTTGAAAGTTGGCCATTTAGAGATTTCTTCAGCCTTAATAAAAGTCCTACCGCACTGAGACAAACAGAGCAAGAATCTAATCTTGTCCAGCTGCAGCTCACAACGACATAGAAACACTCTGTGTTTGTGTTAAAACCCTGTTGAATCTTGTCTTCTCCCGTGGTTGACTGATAGGAGTCATGTCATTTCGATTGCATCTCAAACAAAACTCCACTCAGCGCTCATTGCTGGCTGACGTAAACTCTCTGGAGGACTGTCAGGGCCTCGGAACAAATTCTCAAGAAAACGTGTCTCTAAATGTTTGCTCTCTGCTCTCTCTCCCCTTTCGTACACGTCAACAAGTGAAGCTCTGTATCCAGAGTTATGTCGGCCAGTTGTAGGGATTGAAGAGCACTGCATTTTCACACTTTAAGTATCTTTATCATGTGATTAGCTGCAACTAACATCAATGAAATGTGGCGACAGGCACAAATAGCAGCCAAGCAGAGCTGTTACTATTGGGTCACTGTTCAGATCAAAAGGCAAGCTGATAACATCTCGACAGATGAATGCTGATCAATTATGTGTTGACTGGTAGCCAACGGACATTCACGCTCGTTGCTTTTCTGAGGAGGTTGCTTTCAGTCTTGTTTGTTTGTTAGTCACCAGAATATCTCTTATACATATTTCAAGAAATTTGTTGGAAGGTTGGGTCATGAGTCAAGGAACAAGTGATTAGTTTTAGGTGCAGATCCAAAAAAACCTTAAAAATGAGTTCTTTCAGCTGAAAAGGAACCAGGAATCAGGCACACTGCAGGTCACTTGTTCTCATTTCATTTCATTTCAGTGTTTTGGTAGGGCTGTGTGTTGTGCTTTGTGTGCAGTTTTTTTTTCTACCTTTTCATTTTAAGACCTTTTTTCCATTTAATAATAGAAGCCAAAGTTCAGTTGAGCATGTGAAGACAAGCAGCTGTTCCAAATATAATCTTCCACTTATATCAGGAACGATCTAATCAAAGAGTAACTGTACAAGATTATGAATCTGCTCAAGTGCCAACTTTCAGAACTTGACCTTTTTTGCTACAGTCACATTTCAGTCAGTAGGAACAAAGTAGGTTAGTGAAGCAACAGAGGCCCTGTCCCCCTAGGCCTTAGGCTGGAGTGGGTGGTTATCTGTGGATCTGTGAAGTTTCCACGTAGCGGAATCAGTCTTCTATTTATATACAGTCATTTTTTATATAATATTGTCATTACATTACATGTGCTATTCTGGTGTTCCACTCTTGAATAATAATTAAGCTCATTTCCAGCTGTGTGTGTGTGTGTGTGTGTGTGTGAGACAAGCATGTGACCGTGTTAACTACATTGTTATTACCATGGCCTCCGCAGGCTCAGCTCCGCTGGACGAGCTCCACACGCTGCGGAGCCAGCTGCTCCTGCTGCACAACCAGCTGCTGTACGAGCGCTACAAGAGGGAGCAGCACGCCGTCCGCAACCGACGCCTCCTCCGACGCATCATCAACGCCACTGCACTGGAGGAGCAGAACAACGCTATGGCAAGTTTGCATGTGCTCATCATCACAGATTAGCTCTGTTAAAGCACTTATAAGTGTGAGAGACAAAAACTGTGCATTAGCCCTCGACAGTCAGCCATGTCCTGAGAAAACACATCTGAAATGCGAAGGCGGGTTTGTCTCCAGGAATGTCTGTGTCCTCACTGTAAGAGCAGCTGGATCACTTGAGAGCAAAATGGCACAAAGCGCTGCAAACCCGCCTTAAAACATCTACTAATGTAGCACATTTAGAAACTCCTGTACACCCTGTACTAACCTTCTATTTGCGTCTGTGTGTGTGTCTATGCAGAAGGACCAGCTGAACCTGCAGAGTGTGGACATCTTGTCTCTGAGGGAGAGTCTGCAGGTGGAGCAGCAGAGGTACAGGCAGCTGTGGGACGACCGGGAGACGGTGGTGACCAGGCTGCACAGTCAGATCCGACAGCTGCAGCAGGGACGAGACGACTACTACACCAAGAACCAGGAGCTCCAGGTACACACACACACACACACACACACACACACACAAACACACACTGCAGATTGATGATCTATAGATGCCCACACACAAAGGTATGCACTGTTTACTTTTTTTACAAATGCAATCCAATAACAACTCTTTTGACACTGATGGCTGTAGAGCAAGCTGCAGGAGTGTCAGAAAAGGATGGATGAACTGGAGGCGGAGCTTCAGAGGGCCAACAACAAAGTCTGCCACACTGGTCACCTCCTCAACCAGATGACTATCAAGGTAAAGAAATACCTGAGCCATTGTCCGATTTAGCACATTAATTTCTCAGTTTTGGCCCGCTGAAAGAGTATAACTGAAATCCCCTTGCAGACAATATAAGATAATTGCTGGCTTCGTCTCTCTGATTGGATAATGGAGTTTTGTCATTCAAACAAAGGCAAGAAAAAGCAATAAACTTGAAAACGGAGGCAAACGGAATTTAATTCTATTTTTAAAAATGGTTAAAATACAAATAGAAAAAATAATAATCATCAGAAATAATCAAATGCAGGAAATGAAAGTGCAGTAGAGAAACGAATCAATCCAAGGTAGTAACGTAAATATTGGTTCTGGCTTTTTTCAGCCGTGACCGGAGCGTTAGGGAAAGAGACACAGTGATGCTTGTCACCTGGCTCTCAGAGGGGGTGGTGTTACTGCTGGAGAACAGCTGTAAGGGGATACACGTTCTGCCTGTTCACTCATTAGTCTCATCATTTATTACAGAGTTCTGCTTCCTGTTCTGCTGGACTCGTTATTCCTATTTGCTCACATGCTCCACTGTATGTTAAACATTTAGCTGGATATTACCGGTAATATGAATTCTGTGAGGTTTGATTGTTATTTCTTTTGATAGTTGTGCATAAAACTAAATCAGGTTCAACCAGTTGTTGATTTATGATTGGTATATATTCTATTTGATGTTTTCTGGGGTCTGTACTAAACAAGCTTATGTTTGCACAAGATTATTTGTCGGCTAGGACATCTCTGTAGCACCTCAGTGTGTCATTCATTATGTGTTGTGATGCATTTCGAAAGCATTTTGCTCCAGCTTTTATAATGCAGAGACAACTTTCTGACAGGGACAGAGACATATCGCTATATATATATATATATATATATATATATATATATATATATATATATATATATATATATATATATATATATATATATATATATATATATATGAGGTTATCAAACATGCATAACCTTTCACTACAGCAGTTATGGATGTGTTAAAGGATGCGTTGTTGTAAATGTAAACATCTAATAGGCACTTGTAAAGCATGTAATGACTGAAAGTTGAATTGAAGTGGTGTTTCTGCTCCAGACAGCCATCAGTTGAACTTGCAGTTGATATTTTTTGTACCCGGTGACTTTTTAATACCAAGTCCTGCCAAAAAGGAGGATTAAGGTCTTCTAGGTTTTATCTTTGATGTCTGGGCAGGTGTTCAGTTCCAGATAAGAAGATGAACGCATCTCTGCAAACAAACCCATATGGGCACTATTCACACAGCATTTTGCCACTAACGACTAACTGCTTTATGTTAAATCAGCAGGATTGTTTAGCCTCTGCCCTTCAGGCTCATCCTGTGTCAAATATGAATACAAATTTAACTCAGATATCTTTGTGCTTCCTGATGCGTTCCTAAATGGAGGAATTAGGCTGGACAGCGAGCAGGCTGTTGGACAGTCGGGTCAGACTTGGGGAGTAACTACAGCCCCCGTCCTCATCCTGCCACCTCTCTGTACACTGAACGCTGCCCCAGGGCTCAGTTGCCTTGGAGATGTTGTCTCTCCCTCTCTATTTTTGGGTCAGCAACACAGGGGGTCTGGGTGTTTTTCTGCCTCCCGGGGTTTGTCTGTGGTCTGTTTTCCTGACCCATACTGAACAGAAATCCTGACAAACAAGGCGCTGCTGATTCAGGAAACAGGCATTTCAGACCAAGCAGCATCTGCGTAGTTGATTAAAGGTCCTGATTTTTGATATTCAGGCTGTATGGTTTAATATCCTGATACGTCAGGGTCTGGGGATTGATTTCTCAAGATAATTCCCATAGAATGACTGTAAAGCGTAACATTTCTCTTCACAAAGTGGAATTCTGTCATTAAGAAGCATTTGTTTCAGGCAAAAGTAGTTCCTTAGAGTGACGTGCATTCTGAAATATTTTCACGCCTCATATGCTGCAGCTCGTAAAATCTGCGACGGCTTAATGTCTAATTCTTTCTTGCTTATTGTTGATGTATGCCCTGATACTTCTGGATAGGTTTGATTTGTAGCGTAGCCGCTGTTTTGCCCTCAATTGTCATTGTTTGTCTCGTGTGTCCTTCAGCTGAGCAACAGTGAGAGCACCCAGCAGCAGATGAGCTTCCTGAACAAGCAGCTGCTGCTCCTCGGGGAGGCACATAAGCTGTCCATGCAGGAGCTACACCACACAGGAGCTGATAATATGAAGGTATGGTGGAAAGAAGAGTGTGTGTGTGTGTGTGTGTGTGTGTGTGTGTGTGTGTGTGTGTGCGTGTGCGTGTGCGTGTGTGTGGCAGACAGATGCAGAGACGACATACTGAGGTGAAAAAAGGAACACTAATTGGGTTTGTTGGACGTCGAGTCATACTGTCCCACTGAAGAGTTTTTAGCTTCGCTGTAGCTTCAATAAGTCACGATCATAGTCATCCAAAGCACCAGGATAGACTTCAGTGTAGTCAGAAGGTGAATTTAATTATATATGAATCATTAGAAAAAATCAGTTTCATTATTTGTAAAATCTATCGTTAAATTAATTCTGCTCATAAAATCTGCAAACAAATGGTAACTGAAATGGAACGCAAATCTAAAGAGCACTATGGTGTATTTTTACCCTCATTCACAAATACTGTAGATAATGGTAGAACAGCATTTTTTTGAATAGAAAACTAGTAATGCACATTGAAAATAGATCAAACTGATCTCAAGTTGCTAAAAACGTTCTCTCTCTCTCTCTCTCTGTCTCTCATACATTTGTTGTTCCTTCTTGCTCTTTGGACAATGGCCCGGCACCCAGGAGGCCCAGATGCTGCAGGTGTCTTATGGAAAAGAGGTGGAGACGCTGAGGCAGAACCTGCTGGTTCAGGGTCAGAAGCTGGAGGCAGCGCAGCAGAGAGTCTCCGAGCTGGAGACGCACCTCTCCAAGAAGGAACACCTCATTGTCGAGCAGAAGAAGTTCCTCGAGGATGTAAAATGTCAAGGAAGGTGAGCATGAACCTACAAGTCCTTGAAATGAGCTTGGATTGGAACATCTGAATCACAAGGGCATGAATCAATGGTCTGACCAGATCAGAATGCATGATGCATTTTTTTCCTTTCAGTCTACTTCACCTTTTCTCATAATCGCTTTCCCACGCTGTCTTTTTCCTTGTCTCCTTCCTGTCTCAACTCTCTCTTTGCAGGGCGGAGCTGCAGGCCTCAGACAGCAGGTATCACGCTCAGAGGAGAATCACACAGCTGCTGCAGACGGAGCTCCTGCAGCTCTACAGCAGGGTGGAGATGGAGGCTCCTGCCAGCACTGCCACCGGTTCACCAGCAGGGGGCAGAGCTGACCCGCACACTTGTGTTGACTCCAGGTCAGACTTGGAGCACCATCAGAGTGCAGCGGATTTCTTTTGTTTTATTTTCTGGTTGTCTGTTTCATAGATACTCCAGTTGGCAAATTGGCAAAATCCAAAGACTGGAGAAGAGTCAGAAAAAAATGTAATTCTAACAGGACTAGTTAGCTAGTTAAATAATTGTTAATCATTCCTCAGATATATATTAGATTATGCACTTCTAGTCTGGTTACACATTTTAAGTGACACCCGATAAACCAAAGCTCTGGTAGCTGCTGATAAATGTAATTATTGCACGTGTTTGTGGTATTTTATTAACAAGGGTACATCCATTAATACTTGGTGTCAGTCGATCAATACATTTCTGAGTGTTTTTCCTGAACATGTGAATGTTTTCTCCTCCACAGTGTCATGATGCCAGATGGACCAAGTAAAACTCACACCAACGACGAGGCGGACAGTATACCACCACACGACTCCCCCCGGGGCAACGGCAGCACTTTATCGCCAGGGCAACCAAAGGCGAGCAACTCTTCCAAGACAACAGCCAACTCCATCAACGGCAGCCAGGACCTGGCCCCGCCCCTGCTCGTGGAGCCCTCCCTGTCCTGTCCCCATGCCAATCCACTCGCACCCCTGCCCCCCTCTGACGCGCCGCTCACCGTGGGCTCCTACCCCAGCGCCAAGAGCTTCCTGGGCATGAGGGCGCGCGAGCTGTTTCGCAACAAGAGCGAGAGCCAGTGTGACGAGGAGCAACCGCCGCCGCGCCTGGCAGGCCTCGCCCATGGCCTGAAGACTGAGCTGTGTGTGGAGCCGCCCTGCCCGGGTTACATCGCCACCGTCGGCCCTGCACCTTGCCCCATCCCGACTCCGCCCCCCGTCCCAGCCCCAGCCCCAGCCCCCGCCATCGCCACTCCTCTCACTGTGCCCACCAAGGACCCCCCTTCTGAGCCCAAGCAGCGGGCCTCCAGCCAGGAAAGCCCCCGCAGGAAGGCAGGGGCGGGGCCAGGTGGAGGGCGGGGTCATGCGGGGTCAGGGCGCCCCCGGCAGCAGCAGCTAAAGATCATGGACTATAATGAAACACATCACGAGCACAGTTAGAGACACAGAACTGAGCCGGGGCGGAGGCGGAGAGACTGAAGTTTAACGATGAAGAAGAGCTACAAATCAGCGAAAGAGTATCATGTCAGCAACTCTTTGGAATTCAGTGTTATATGTTCCATTCCTCTGAGTGGGCAACAGGATTTCCCCCAGTGTTTTTTTTTTCTTTTTTATACTGATTCATTCCCCTGAAGAATTTTGACAAGCTTCACAGGGCCACAAAGTCAACGTGTTGTTACCAGTGGAGATGCCAGATTTTTGAATTTGGTTTTGAGACAAAGATGCTCAAAGATATGCCGGCAGGATGCGATGGAACTTATCAATAACTTATACGTGACACTGTGAGTTTCATGTTTAAATGGTCAGTTCACCCAAACTGCCAACATGGACATTTTCCCATTTGGCTGCAATTGAATCAGCCATGCAGATCGTTCTGCTGTAATTTGTCTAAAATCTTTACATCTGTCTCTGTGATTTCTGCCTCCACAGCCAACACAATGGAAGTATGGAAGTGAAGGGAATTCCTGTTGCGATGCTCACAGCACGGGAAGATTACATAAAAAAAAAAAAAACACTCAGTAGCATCTTCTGAAACGGTGTCACAGTTACTTCGGATAATCCGTAGACCTTTCTGAGAACTAAGAAATAGCCCCTTTGAAGAGAGCCAGGTCTGTGATGGGGACACTGTTGAGCAGCACAAGTAGAGGTCCATCTCCACTGTGCTGACTGGAGGCTGCAATCTGAGAGGCAGATTATCGAAAAACGTGTTTTCCTTTTTATTTGAGTGTACTGACCATTGAAACGCAACCACTCCCAATCAAATCCAATATAAAACAGAAACAGAAGAGCAGGAGATGTTACATTCGTCGCCGTCATCTGTTGCTTTGCCATTGGCCGTGGACCGACATGTTTTTCATATCAGAGTACATGTTGAGGGAGTGTTACATCAGAGTGGTGGTGGTGATTAGTAAGTAGAGAAGTTTGGTTTGTTCTGAGGAAACTCAACTTTATTTATATTGCACCTTTCAGACAAATGTACAGCCCAAAGTACGTACAGCCCAAGAAATAAAAACAACAATAATAGAATTTTGCAAAATTACACTAAAAACAATGAAATGTCAAAAAGCAAATCAAAGTCAGTAGAATAAAACAATATAAATAAAATCCATAAACCATATATAACATATCCATAAACCATAAATTAGAAAACAGTCCTGGCGAGTGACACAAGGCCAAGCTATGAAAATCATTGTTTTCTGTTCAAGACTACCAGCTGATCATTTTGAAGTGCCATGCAAACATTCATGTTCTGGCCGAATTCAAGCATCTCTAAACACGGGTGCTGTT
This sequence comes from Chelmon rostratus, assembly GCF_017976325.1. Taxonomy (NCBI): domain Eukaryota; kingdom Metazoa; phylum Chordata; class Actinopteri; order Chaetodontiformes; family Chaetodontidae; genus Chelmon; species Chelmon rostratus. The sequence continues at coordinate 7,625,722 of NC_055676.1, read as the reverse complement.
TCTTATGTCGTGTGTACACTCAGCTGGTAGCAGCGTGGGGAATAAAACCAAAAACATCCCGTCTTACCAGGTTCCCTTCTGCAGGTCTGATGAACACAGCGTTGCCTCGTTTCTTCTAAGTATTAGAAGTAAACTCTGGTTTTGAAAGTCATCTAAATCCTGTTGTCCACTGGGAACTCCTGCTGTCACTTCCTTTTGCCTCGCTATCTACAGCATGTTCAACAATCCACTTTAAATGCCAACCGTAGTAACTACAGCAAACCAAGACAGAAGGTACAATCAGCACAAATCGAAGAAACCAGGACTCTGACCGGAGCTGGAGAATCTGGGACAAAATGGCAAAAAAGGAAGTTCTTAAAGCAGTGGCTTGTGTTTAACTGTGAACAATAAAGATCGTCTTCAATGTTTTGCACTACACTTCTGAGTTTTGCTCATTTTTTGCTTCTGAATGTAAAGACCCTCCGTTTGGTTTACCTCTGTGTTGAGGCAGCATGACGGTGTCCTCTCATTATGGCCAGTTTGTTGTTGGGACAGAACACACCGAAAAGAGTCAATCCACCCCCCTAAATTTGTGTTATTGTGTTATTGGTTTACAGCGTGATGAAAACACATGAACAAAGAATTTTTTTTTTTTTTTTTTTTTGCGGTGGTCAGCCCTGTGGCATTTGGCCTACCTGAGTAAAAGCACAGAAAATGATTTTGATAGTCGACTAATCGTTTTAGTTGTTTTTCAAGCAAAAACGGCAAACATTCCCTCGTTCTATCTCATGAAATTTGAGGGTTTGCTGCTTCTCCTTGTCCTCACATCACAGCAAACTGAATATATTAGGTTTTGGACTATAGGTCAGACAAAACATGCAATTTGAATATGTAACTTTCTGCTCTGGGAAATTGTAATGTCCATTTGTCACTATTTTATGACAGTTTATCAGCAAACTTATGAGCAGATGAATCATTAATGAACTGTTGCAAGTCTTAACAAAATGTGTCCAGGTGTCTGCAGCTGTGAGTATTTATCAAAAATTGCCATTGAATGCATGGCCAGAACAAATGGTACTAAATGCTGCTACCCCTGCTGCTGTTAGTAATAGTAGTAAAAGTACAGACTTAAAAACTGGAGACAAAATATGACACAAGCACAGTTCCTCAGCTGAACGTGTTAACCTGTATAAAACTGTACAATTAGCTGGTTTCTGACGTAGTGAAGCAGTTCTTTAAGGAATAGTTAAACATTTAATGTGAGCATTGAGCCCAGTCTCCTGTTTGTTGCCAACGCTAACTTAATACGAAGCTACAGCCAGAACCCCGTCAGCTTGCTTTGGCATTTGAAGCGGAAGCAGCTAGCCTAGCCGAGTCCATAATAGAACAGTCCACCTACGAGCTCACTCACTAATTAACACATTATATCGCGTGATTTCAATCCGCGTAGCTGAGCTTAGTTGAGCTAAAACAAGCTAACCGTCTCCTGGCTCATAGCCTCATATTTAATGCACATAAGTGAGAGTAACGTCCTTTTTTTCAACTGGCATAACTGTAGTCAAGAAAGCTGTTTTACAAAGTGTAGACCCTCCGGAGTGAGTCTGTAAATGAAGATTTAGCACTTCTGTTTACTGTTAGCTAAACAAATGATAGTAATGAAATATGATAATACTGAAAGTAGTCAAAAAAAACTCCGGTTTTATCAGCGTCATTGAGGACTGGATGAGGCTGTCACAGGTGTGTCTTGGTAAGTTAGCTGCTGATACTGGTTCACACCTGTGAAATAAAATATTACATTTACTGGCTTTATTAGGATCGTTCCATGTTAGAGCACTTGTGTTTTTTTTACAGAAGACAGTTGTGCTTGAAATGTTTTCTTTTCCAGTCTATAATCTTATTATTATTATTATTATTATTATTATTATTAGTAGTAGTAGTAGTAGTATTAATGATATTATTATTATTATTGTTATTATTACTTACCTTAAGTTTATTGTATGACATTTTCAGAAGACCCCATCTCTCCTGTTGACTTTCCAAAATGAAGGTGAGTCCATATCTGTGATCATTTTTTTTAATTTTTTTTTTTTTACAAATACTGTAGGTGTCCCTGTTTCCTTGTTGTTTGTGTTTACTTTCATTCTGCTGTTTGTTGTCCTCTTTCCACCAGAGGACACTGTTGCTCCAAAAACCAACAGCTGCCTCTGCAGCCATGTTGGGATCAACAGGTAAGGCGGTCTGGTAAATATGGTGTTACACAGTTGATGATTGAAGATGATTCAGATCCTTAGGCTGTTAATGGTGCTGCTAAGGTCAATATATGACAGCAGAGTTGATGGTATTGACGAGAAGTGCTGTTGTGTGTTTTTTTCTCTCGGTCTAAGTATTTTTCCTTTAATGTTTGAGTTCACTTGAGATTACTTGGTAAGGAAATAGTGTTAACACAGCTGTTGAAAAGGCAAACGCCTTCTCCATAGACAGCAGACAATGAAATAAAACCAGAAACATGCTTAAACAAAACATCCTCCACATTGATTTATATAATTTAATCTGTGAATAATTTGTGAAATTATTAGACTTTTAAAAATCCAAGTATGTACATAGTAGAAAAACAGCATTTTGTCACTTTGTGTTTGTAATTCACGTGTGTGTGTGTGTGTGTGTGCTCTGTGTATGTACATACGTGACTGTGTGTGTTTGATCAGCCCCCCATTCCCTGGGCCTTGCTGTTAACTCCCATCCTGCTTCCAGGACGGAATCATTTTTTGTGAGTATAACCGACCAAGTATGATTAGTTTATCAAACGCGTGCATATGTATTTCACAAGAGAGAGAGTCCAAAAAAAAAAAAAAAAGTGGAATGATTAATTTACCAGCATTCCGCAGGGTCAAGGAAATTGATGCAGGATAATTGGGCACATAGGGAATCCTTGGCAATTTGTGCTTTCAGACTCTACTTGAGAAATTAGATGTCAGTGCAAATGTGAAATTGCTCCTCAATGTTCTCAAAGATTCCATGAAAATTTAAACATAAATCTTAAGTATTTCCAGCAAAGGGATTCTTTCTTTTTTTGTGTGTGCCAACTTGAAATGAAGCCCTGTGAAAATGATCTGAATGAAGTGAAAGTGTACTGGGGGGGGGGGGGGGGGGGGGGGGGGAGACATCCGAGCTTGTGTAAAGTTGGGGCTGCACTCCGAGGAGGATGTCGGGGCTCTTGCTCTCGGTAAAATCCTCATGCAAGAATTCATTAGATTCTTTTTGACAGGAAGTAAAGTTTGAATTCATCTGACGTGTTATTATAATATTCAAGATATGTACACCTATAATGGAAAATATAACTCAGGCGGTGCCGTATAGCCTACTTTTTTTCTCGGCTTGACGGTGTAGAAGTGAGGAGGTACAAACGTACAACACATGTGTTCATATGAGTGAGAATGAATTACACAGGAGTGAATAATTGATATAATGGAATATATATTTGTCAAGTTCAGGGGGTCACTGATTGATGAAGTTGCCGTGTGGTTTGAAAGGAGTTAGAAAGATTTTATTTTGAAATGCATCCAGACTCTGATAAACCACCTAATTTTCCAAAGCTTGTCTTTCCAGCGGTCATCAATTACATTTGATCAATTTAGCTTCAATTACAAGGATTACTGAAAATTAATAAATCATCATCATCATCACTGAGTCTGATCAAAACTTGTGGGAAATTTTATATTCATGCAAGATCAAGACAAACTGATCGCTTAAAAGTCTCACTCCAAACTCCTAGTTATATTTAAATGTTGGTGTTTATTCCTCACGGACGCACAGTGCAAAAGAAAATGCTAAACAAGAATATTTTTGGTAAGCATACTACATACTGACACTCTGGAAAACGGCTTCATTTGTCCTCATTAAAAGCTTAAAAGTCCATGAATAAATAATCATTAAAGAGGATACTTTTTTTCCCCTTTTTTATCTTCGGCCTTATGCAAAATACACTCACTGACTAAATAAATATGCTCCATAAAGGCTGTTTAGAAACGTGCCCTCCCCCCTCCACTTCCACATTTAGATAGCTGACATGCACCTAAAGATCAGATCCTACATTGGCTGTTGGTTTTGGAGGGAAAAATTGGACCTCCGAGAGTCAACTTAACGCAATTAAGTGAGGATGATGAGTCTTTCTCTCTCTGTGCTGCTTGATTCAGTAAGCAAGGCAGAATCAAAACTTAAAGGCGAGAAGAAAAGAAAAGAGCGGGAGATGAGCGTGCACAGACTGGTCCCAGCGGTTTAATTATTTTAATTATCTCTCCTCTTTCAGCTTTCCTAAAAAAGAGGCCATTAAAGGATGCCCGTTTGGGTTAATCTGATTAAAAAAACAAGATGGAGGGAGAGATGAAAGGCTGCAGATGTCAGTGCTAATCAGGGGAGTTAAAACTGCTATTTGTGAACTGGGACGGTTGTTAAAGTGGGTAGAAAGTGCGTGCAGTGTGAGTGTTTTTTTAAATACGTTTTTCCTCACTTCAAAACACCTCCTTCCTGCAGCCTCTGTTGATAAACTCCCTCTCATGCATCTCCTCAAACTAACGCCATGTTTGATTCTCCGCCGCGCTCTGTAACTGTGCTGGCAGCAGGTCAGGCAAACACAGCGCGACTGCAGAGAAATAGTAAAAGTTTAAGTTCAGTCCCCAGCGATATGGCTTCGTTTTCGTAAAGGAAGATGCCATTTGAGGAAGTGATGAAAGCAACATTAGCAATTAGCAACACCAGAGTGAATATTTCTTAGATTTTGCAGAAAGTCGGCCAGTTAGGAACATCATTATTGATTTACCAGTCTAAGCATAAACTGCTTCTCATCAGGTCATTTTTGCCGATAAATTAGTCCTGAAAGTGTTATTTTCTTAAACCAAGTGAAGAAAGTCAGTTCTCAAAGCAGATTAACTTGTCTCATGGATTTTGTGTAACTAGATTTCATTTTTCTTTATTCTCATGGAGCAAACTGTCTTATTCTTATTTTCGGAGGGGGAAATAGAGTCGAGGTGGGTGTAGCTCAAGGTCCAAAACATTTGTGCCGTCAAATCAGTCAGAATGGCCCTTTAATGCCACAGTGTTCTTTCAGCTTCAACACAGACGAGTAAACAGATGTTTCTGTCGTGCGTTCGGGAGTGTGAAATCGCAGGAGTTAGGTTGAATTAGGCCGTTGTCTAATGGAAACATGCTTAAATATTCTCACTGCACTGGCACTGAGTTTTGCACTTGTTTTAAGACAATTTAAATTTTTTAAAGATGCTTAATATTTCTATCTAAAAATGAGTCTCAGAGAGAGCTGACATGAGAAGATGGAGATGACTTTAGCAGTGTAATTATTTAACGCTGTAATAAGAAGCTATACGCATCAGCTGTGTGTCAATCAGCAGGCCAAATGCAACACTGTCAACTTTGATAGTGCAGGGAGTTGTTAAAGTTCCTCTGACTGCAGAGCTTGACATTTGTTCAGGCAAGAATGAGCACAAAACCAGCACAGGTGTTGAGCCACAGCATGGCGAGAGAGGAGGGGAAAGGAGAGAGAGAGAGAGAGAAAAAAAAAACAAAGATCTACTTTCAAACTAAATCAAGCAGAAGGAATGTCCTGAGTGTGTACAGAGATGGACGGGAGCCCATGCAATATTAAAGCGCCATGTCTGGCAATGCCAACCGTGCCACTCCTCTCCGCGGCTCCCGCCCTCCCGGCTTCCCGGCCATCGGCTCTTCCCTCAAGGTGACACTTCAAAGCGGGCACGCAGACGTGGCAGGCCTGGCTGTCGGCATGAAGCCAGCCCCCCCCCTCCTCCTCTTTCTCTCCCGCCCACCACCCATTCTACCCCCACCATCACCACCACCACCACCACCTCAAAGACACAGCTCCTACCCCTGCTGGGCCAGGTCAGCGCCAAGATCCACACCGCTCGCCGCCTCGGGAGCCGCTGTCAAAAAACTCTTCCCCACAAGCTTAATTAATAACGGGCCATTCCTAATGCAAACCCTCTGAATCTGCAGCCTGTTTCCCTCCGATCCTATTGGTGAGTTCTGAGGCCTCGACAGAAGGCAGACAAGGAGAGGAGGGCTGGTCGGGGATGCATCCAAATCATTTGAATTTCGATGATTGGGATTCACATGCATTATTCTCCGTGCTTTATAACCTATTTTCTGTGTTGTACAGTGTGTCTGCCTGCCTGTCTGTCTGGTGTTTTTTTTTTTTTTTTTTAAAAGATGTCTTTCTTCTGCAGATGATTGGAGACACTCGAACCAAAGAATATAGGGCCGCTCTCCTCGGCCTGTTTGACAGGTGGGGTAGGAAAAACCTAAATGTACACACATGCACACACCCAGTCTGCATCAGCTGCGTCCAGGGCCTGTAATCACCTCTCAAACCTGGAGGGAGAATTTTACCGAGTGCGCCATGATCGATATTTGCCGATCTGTCTGCCCGTATCAACCTCAAATAAAAGCAGAGAGCAGGAGACAAGGCTGCACAGGCAGGTCGTGGGGAGGTCTGCAGCACCCCCGTTTGATGTCTGTGAAAGCGCTCATCAGTGTGTAGAACTGGCTTCATCTCGGCACGGCGGGTCACCGCCGCCTCACCCTGAGCAGTGCACGGCTGATTGTCTCGCTGTCGGGGCGAGCGGGGTTGTTGTTTTCCGAGGTGAGAGGACGGATCTTTTCCGGCAAGCTGGGCTTCGGTTTTTTAATAGGGCCCCAGCTCCGGCACCTCACAGGCCCGCTCAGGCCGACACGCTGATGATTAGGAGGGGAACTCGTCCAAATTCACTCCTCCTCCTCCTCCTCCTCCTCCTCCTCCTGCCAGTCCTGAGCTCATGTTGTTACTGTATTTTTATTAACCGCATGTACTCCTCTGCCTCGTCCGTTGCATTCTTGATGGACTGAGCAGGAAAAAAGTGCAGGCTAAACAACCCCGTGTGCCTCGAGAAGCCGTGGTTAAATGGTACACTGCTCGGAAACATAAGGTCTGCAAGTACGAGCTCAGCCACGAGAGCATTGCGGCATTTAGGGCAGGGAGCTGGTTACGTTAGCTGACACACTGATATAATTAGGTCGTAATAAATAAGAAAGGCAACAGGGAGTGAGGGCGTGTCTCAACAGTGGCCATTAGAGAAACCACATAGGTTGCTTTTTAAGAAAAAAAAAAGAAAAGAAAAGTCACCTGTCTACCTGAAACCATGCACACTTCTTATTCCTGCTCAGTCTCAGGCACATTTACTCAGTGTCCTACTTGCAGAGTCCTTATGAGTGTTGTTCTAAACCCCAGAAGCCCTGGCCCTTTAAGCGAGCTAACTGGGGTGGTTGTAGGCTCAAACCAACCTTAATTAGTACACTTACTGCACAGCGAGGGCAGGTATGAAGGCGAGCCTCCACACTGCAGTTTCCCTCAGATTAAGCCTCTTTTAGACGAGGCTGTAACCTCCCACAATGGCGCCGTAATTAACTTCATTAGCTTTCAATTCTCTTTTAGTTTTGGCAAAGTGGGTGAGGCTTAGTTCTGGCCTCCGTTGAGATAAGAGATGCAGAAATCGGTTAATCTCGTCTGTCTGTGTTTTATCTCCACCAATGTTGCTGTATTTCACGCGTGCTACCTGCTGTTCATCTTGGCGACATGCATGTGCATGAGCGGGTTGTAATGAGTCAGGCATCGGGTTTTAATAAGCAGAGCTTTACCCGCAGATCCTTCTGTGATTTGCATCCATGTCGGACACGAGGCGTAAAGCGGGGTGATTGATTCATGGCTCGTCCCATATTGGAGCGAGAGAGAGAGAGGAAGAGAGAGGAAGAGAGGAAGGCCATAGATTTATTATCAAGCTCAGCGACAAAGAGAGGAAGAGAGTGTGCATATGTTAATCCACTGGCTGAACGATGATCAAAGACTGGAACAAGCTGAGCCCCGCTGATCGCCTCGGGGCAAGCGATGCTCTCCAAGCAGCTGGGAAAGTGTGCAGACGAGGAGTAAACAGATAGTTAGAAAAATCAATAGCCGAGGTTCAGGCCGCGGCTTGGTGTGAAGGTCAAAGGAGGCTGGTGTCTGCGGCGCGTGGAGGGAAGTCTGGAAACCGGGGGCGCTTTTAGGCCAATTTAAGAGAAGCGATGTGCTTACAGCTGTGTTGTGTCCAGGTATGAAGGAAGTTCAAGCTGAGGTTACGGCTGCTCTGGTCAGCTCGGTGATATAAAAAAAAAACACCTTTAAAAAACCCCATCAGTTCTGGTTCAGACTCAAACATCTAAGGATTTGATTCATGGGCACTGGCATGGGTGTGTGTTTGGAACGAGGACCTCTCATCAGCTCATTTGGGTTTCAAAGGAAGAGGGATTTTCTTTTTAGTGTCAAAACACCCTGCGTGGGTCTCGTTTGTTCGTTATCTGTTATCCCACCTTTTTCTTAAGCCTGACCCAAAGTATTCCCACAAGGCCTCTACCGTCGGTACCCGCGCTGGCTGGCTGCTTTGGGAATTTGTGCCATCCCTGTGATCCCGTCCTCAAGGCTCGTTTTTGGTTTGAATTTTGCATTTCCATTGTCAAAAAAAATCTGATTCTCCTATGTCATCATGTAAATATTGTAGAAAGGCGAGTGCTTTCTCTCTTATCAAAGCAGTCACCTCGCAGCTTCATAATCTGCAATATCTGTTCAAAAATAAACATATTATTTGTCATTGCTCTGTTAATTATGAATTCATGTCTTTGTTTGCCTATAGCTGAATAATTAAGATGACTTGGCTTTTTACCCCCAAGCTTTGGCGTCTTTTGACTTCCTCCACTTTTGAAGCGGATTGTTTTTATGATTAGTCACTTTGTTTAATCTGGTAATGATGGCATCCCCTCAGGCTAAATGCCTGATTTGTGCTTACCAGTTTATTTATTCATTTGTACTTTTGACGTGTTAATCTGCATAAACGGCGCAAAGCTCCTCAAGGACCCCCAAACATCTCTGTGCACCTGTCAATTACAACAAATCTGAGACACCAGGAAGCAGCCACCCTGTTCTCTGTACCTTGATTGGGTTACAAGCCTGCCTGTCAATCAGCCCTGATCTACCTGATCCTGTCAGGGAGACATTGATATTCAGCCCTTCATCTCTACCTCAAGCCTGCAGCATTAATTGAGCAGAGCTGCTGCTAATTATGATTGATGAGGGGAATGTGCAGTATGGCACAGAAACTAAAATACAGTACCACACCATGCAATGCTCTCTCTTCACTCTGCAGCAGTTGTTCCTAACCTTTTTGACTTGTGACCACTCGTCACTGGTTGCATGTATACATGTTGCTGAGGTGAGAAACTGCTGTTTTAAGGGAGCTACATTTGCGAGACAAGCTCAAAATCAAGGATAAACTATGAAGTACTAAAAGAGTGCAAACGTCAGCTAATCCGTCAAATGAGTCATTTATAATCTGAGTCTGGATCAGTGAGCCTGGATGAAAAAACACAGTAATAGACAAACTGATAATATGTGGACTTAATTAGGGTTTTGTCTAAACTGTGCAAACTTGCAAGTTTCAGACTGATGACCCCTGATTTATGGCCACTATTTAGATATATAGACTTATGCTTTGAATGTAAATACATCCTGCAGTTAATTAACCCATTGAACAGTAATGGCGTGTCAAATAGGCCACACCTGAATTAATTTGGCAACCAAGAAAACAAAATAGTGTATCAGAAGAGCAAATGAAAAACTTTTTTCGGCCTCATGCACTTATTTTCTTGACAAATGTTATAAAAATTATATTCATTTTTTGGGGCTTTGCACTAAATTTCACAAAATCTAACCAAAAACAGACCCTCCTGTGCGTTGATACCGATCACATCGTTTTCACAAGTTTTGACCCAGGAACTGTGGAGCTGGAGAGCTGACAAGTGTAGACCAGACGTCAAAACGAACTGACTGACCTCTTGTGCTGCTGCCTGGCCATTAGCAAATCCTCTGGTGACTTGTCGGACAGTCGGAGACCTATAATTTACTGCAGCATGGCTCAGTTAGCCCTACAGCAGGCCGCTGGTTATCTGATGCAAATGTTCCCAAATGAAACGAATGGGAAATATCAACAAGCTCTGAGTAATTGCGGCTGATAAAAAATGCATGGGGGTTGTGGTGCCGGACTCGCTTCTCGCAGACGCAGGGAAGTTATCTCTCATTACCCGGACCGTGATAAAGTGCGCTGACTTCGCCGTCAAGCTAAAGTAATGCATTCAGGTCTGACTAATAAAGGCTGCTGCCTTCCGTGCACTTGGTTGTGAAATCCATTTGCCGCAGTTTGTTACGGAGGAGAAATATTGTTACTGGCTGCAGCGATTAATTTTCTCTCTCTGTGCTTTGACGCTTGTCTTCGCAGTTAAAAATCCCTGCACATGAAGTCAAGATGTTTTATTCGTTGTAAAACTTAATTTATATACAAGTATGGATGTACACTATGTGAAGAGTTCACACTAACAACCCCCACAGTACATTTAAAAACTACAGTCTATTGCAATTCTTCATCGGTGTACTGGGGATTACAATATCAGCTAGTTTTCAACAGCAACTTGTCTGTGTGGTGTTTGCCATGCCATAATTCAAGAACTCAGTCCTTCTATCTGTCACCTGAATGTCAGGAGTCAGAGAAGGCTCTGATTCAATCTGCCATGCAAAACAGCTGTTTGGCTCCAAGAAATCTGAATAATAAAGAGGACGACACGATGGCTGTCGCTGCGAGCACAGCAGGGGATCCAGACTCCACAAACCAAAAACATGAGACTAGATTATGAGGAATGGATGAGGGTGGTTTCATGGCAAAGATGAGCAGCTTTCCCGTGCTGCTGGGAGACTTGTAGTCAGCGGAGATTTGAAAAATATACGAAAAGGAAAAGTATATGTGGTTGATGCATCGAGTTCAAAAATCCAGGAAAGGTCAGCTAAAAGACGGTCGATGTTTCTGCATATTTTAGCCCATTTGCTACTTTACATTAATTTACGCAGACTGTTTTCAAAGCTACATATTTTTTAATGTTTGAATGTTTCTCTGACCTTCCAAGCAGTTATTGGTCTTCTTTCAGTTCAGCTTGGTATAAAATCTCTGTGCAGACTTTAAATTTGCTCGAGATGGATGCATAATCCAGCTCAGGGAACATCACGTCCTCTTTTATTTTTCTTAACTTAATCTGCGCAAGGTAGCACGACTAAAAGCGCAGCTGCTTTTATTTTTGACACCTCCAGGTCAAGTCTGAAGACTTCAAAAGCAAATTAGAATTCAAGATAAAAGTCTCTCAAGTCTCTAAATGCTGACTATTAGAATTACATTGGTTTTGAACATTTCGTGTTCAGAGCTGTGTTAATAGCCCAGGGACAGTAATAACCTTCTGTCAGTCGGTTCACCTTTTTGTTCAGAAATTTTACTTTGTTCAAAACTTTGGTTTATGACCACATCCCTGCAAACCGAGGAAATTCCCATCACACTCAGCTGTACTTTGGGTTTGCTAACATTTGCTAATAAGCATCTAAATTAAGATGATGATGATGATGATGATACACATCATATCTGCTAAACATTTGCATGGTAACATTATCACTGAGTGTCTTTAGCATTTAGCTCAAAGCACTAGTGCAGCCTCACAGAGCCACTAGCATGGCTGCAGACTTTTTTTTTCCATAGTTGTTTTATTGCCTATACTTTGTTATTTGTTTTGAAATTTTAACATCAGTGTTTTTTTGCTTTCAGTCTTAAGATTTTAAGTCCGCATTTTTCTAACTTATGTCTCAAGTCTTAGTGTTAAAAAATAATGAAAATAATTAGCCCAGGATGACAACATAACTTTTAAAAAGCAGACATAGAGGTCAGATCTGTTCATCAGTGATGTGTTATCTAAGTTGAGTTTCGTACTGCACTGAAATTAATGTAGTCCAGTAGCTTCTTGGAAAATAAAACTGTAAAAAATCTATATTTTTTAAATGTATGCTTTGCAAAATACTGCACAGCTATATAAAATATAAGATACTATATATATATATATATATATAAAGGGTGAAACCTGCAAAAGCTACATTAGTCACAGTCATTGTTCTGCCTTCCAAATTCTTCTAAAAATGCTGTCAAAAAATGATCCCTGTTTGATGACAGATAACATTTCTGTGAACTTTGAGATCTGCATGTTGTCCATGCAGATGAAAGGATCATCAGCAATTCAGAAAAAAAAAACTTCACTTCTCAGCTAGGGTTAATGCTTGTGGCAGTGCACTGACGTCAACAGCTGTTCTCAAACAAGCCCTTTGATGACTCATTGACAGCGCAAGCTCCCGATTGCCACTTTCACTAACCAGGGAAATGTCAGCAACTACGCTCAACGGAGGCTGATCACAGTCCCTCCACAGCACCCGCCTGCCAGAACGAGGCAATGATGAAATAGCTCTGGTGTTAATGGATGTGAGAGCAATCTTGACCCTCTGCAAAGAGCAGGCTCTCTGTCTCCATTAAAAAGGGTCTTTGCTTTGGTCTGAATCAGAGCCTTCGCTCTCTCTGTGCCACGGGGAGTAGCCAGACAAAGGTAATTGTACGCCTCCTCTGCCCCTCCACCTCCACGTCAGGACTCAGGGGAGTGCCTGTGGAGGACACAGATTTTGAAATAGAGAGAAAACACACGCAGACAAGTAATGATTAGGTTATTAGCGCCGAGGTGACTAATTACCTAATTGTACTGTCAAAAGGGGTGGGGGGTGGGGGGGGGCTGGGCTGCAAGGTGAGGACAGGAGAGGGGAGCAGAGGAGGAGTGTTCTGAGAGACTCGGGTTCATCTCCTCTCTCCATGCTCCCTGGGCTGGGCTGCAGGGGTTGGTCCCTAACTACGTCTCTCATTCCCCGTGGCGTCCCCCCAGCCTGCTGTTCGGGTCCCGGTGACATCTGCTCGTAGCACGACGTGTCGCCCCCCCCCCCCCCCTCAGAGGCCGGAGTCCCCCCCACACCCCCGTATGCCTCCCTGTGCAGATGTTGCAGTCCCTGGGTCCTGCCTGCGTGGAGAGCGTCAGGCCCGTTTGATGTGTGATGAAACGGAATCGAGCGAGCCACTCGGGGGCTCAGGGAGCAAAGGGGGTGGAGGGGGTGAGGAAGGGTATCAGGAAAGATAGAGGGGAGAGGGGGTGTACAGGGGATGAGTACAGGGAGGAAGGGATGTTGGGATACGTCTCATTACAATATCAATGAGAGGCCGGGCACAGAGCACAGGATTTGGGATGTCCCTGTACTGGAGGTCAGAAACCTCAGGAGGAGGAGGATGGAAAGGAGGAGAGGAGACACGGGGAGGAGAAGAGAGGAAAATGAGGGGGGAGAAAGTGAGTGAGAAGGGAAGCGAGGAGAGATGAGGTGAGAAAACAGAAGAGAGGAAAGTATATAAGAGTCGAGGAAACAAGGAGAGGAAATTAGATTAAAGGTAGTAAAAGTAAGGAAAACAAATTGAAAGAAGAGGGAGCAAGAATAGAGGAAGTGAAAGTAAAGGACAGGAAAAAAGTGGAAAGAGGAAAAACGGAGAAAGTCAATGAGATGGTCAATAAGAGGAGAGAGAAGAATGACAGAAAACGGAAGGGAAATAGATTAAATAAGACAAAATGAGAGGAGAGCATAGGAAAGGGAACAAGGTGAGAGGAGAAAAAAGTGAGTGAAGATGAAATGAGGAGGAGAGGAAGCGAAATGGAAAGAAAATGAGATGAAGTCTCAGGGAAAAAAGTAGATGGGGAGATGAAAGAAAAAATGAAACAAGAGGAGGAAAAAAAACACAAGGAGAGGGAAAAAAGAAAGTAAACCAGATAAGAGGAGACAACATGAGATGAGAAAAAAAAATTAATACTAAAGAATTAAAGAGGAAACATTAAGAGATAGGGAAGAGAAACATAGAGGAGAAAAAAGGAAATGAGAGGAAGTAAGAAAACCAAGATGAAAGGAGGGTGAACAAAAGGTTAGGAATGTGGACAAAGAAGGGAAACCAGAAAAGCAAGAAGAGAAAAAACAAGAAGAGGAGGAGAAGTAGATAAAAGGCAAAATAAGATGAGAGAAAAGGAAATGAGAGGAGAGGAAGCAAGAAGAGAGAAGAGGAAATTAGAATTACCAAGAAGAAGTGGAACCAAGAGGAGAAAAAAGGTGATGAGACAAAACAAAATGAGAGAATAAAATAAATGAAAGGAGCCGAGAAGAGGAAACAAAAGAAAGAAAAAGGGGATTAGAGGAACATTGATTAGAGAAATAACAAGAGGAAGGAAATGAGGAGAGGAAAGAGTAAACGAGTAGAAAAGCTATACAGTAAGTATGAGAGAAAGAAGAAGGAAAGGAAGTGAGATGAAAATAGACAAAAGGAAAGGAAAGGAAATCAGAGAAATTGTGATAAGAGGAGAGGAAGCAGGAGCAGAGGAGCTGGTCGCAGTTTTCTCTCATGTATCCTTCCTGTCTTTCTTCCTCCAACATGGCTGCCTTCCCTCGCCTCTTTGCTCTGCGTTCCTCTATATTCCCTCATTTACTCCTGCATCTCTCTGCCTGATCCTGCTCCCTGTGCAGTATGTTAATTACTGTTGTGAAAGAACAGAAAGTTAATGACGACGAAGAGAAGGCTGATGATGATGATGATGCCATTATGATTACCACTTAGTGCGGGCAGTGCCGTGCCACATAGAGAAAAGTTTAACGGGAGGAAGTGGGTGAAGACGCGCTAACAGGGGACCAGGTGAAGCGATGGATAGGTTAGCAGTTAAAGATCAAAGTGAAAAACAAAGGCGGATTTCAAACGGGCCCAGAGAGCTTGGCAACAGACCCGCGGCTCCTCTGATAATACTTAGATCTATAAATGTTTCTTTTTTTATTTATTTATTTTCTTATTTATTTTTAAAATTATTCATCGCCATAATAATTTGGGCCTAACAAGCACTTGAGGGAGACGGCTTCCTTTTGCATCTCTTTCCCCCATTTCTTTAGTTCCCCGCTCCGTGGTGCTGGGAGCTCGGGGATTTGGGGGCACTATTAGAGAGAATTTCTTTTATTTGCTGCTAATGAATGATATGCATGATACTATTTTCTTTTTTCTTGTGTACTTTGTGGGGGTAACTGCGAGGATTGGGGCAGGAGCTGGAGAATTGGACTCTTTTTCAAGGCTTTGTTCATTTAACCCTCTTCTCGCCTTCCGAGCGAGTGCATGAGGTTGTTAGCGTCACTTTGCCAGATTTCCAATTCAAATATGCAATCATACTTCACTTGACACCAGTGATATGGCATAGTTTGACTTTGTTTTTCTATTTTCAGTCACTCTGTGTGTTTGTGAAATATGGGTTAACTGGTCTGTAGATACAGGAGAGACACAGCAGGTCTGTAAACATCTCTGCCACTGAGAGAAATAACTGCTCATTTATTGTTCTTTATTCTTACAAGGATTACAACTGTTTTTTTTATGCCCATATAGAACAAACAGCAATTGACTCATTCTAAATGCTGGACAGACACTGCACAATCTGCGGTGAGTTAACTCACACTGCTCACTTCAATCAGCTTCTCTGCGCTGCCAAAACATACACACTTTTAAAGCCACAGTGCACGAACTGAACGAATCACCACGTGGATGCTCACACGGAACGTAAACGCGGAGCCCCTGGTCGGTTTTGTCCGTTGAAAATTCAAACAAGATGGCTGCGTCCTCAAAATGTGTTCAGAGGAGGAGAAGGAAATGGACGTGGAGTTAGAAGGGTGCAGACAATATGATCTGTCTGAGTTCAGTTTTATTTCTGATACAGCACAGTCAAGACTACTGTCAGCCACAGCTTGTAAAATAGTAAAATACTACTCTAATAATAATAATTGTAATCGTATGTTCACTGTGGTTCATATCAGATCTTTCAACAGAAGCTATATGAGGGAAATCAGATCACAGAACTGCTCAAAACTGCAAGACCACCAACCTGACCTGCAACAAACTGGCGGTTTTTTGAATTAAACCACATTTGTGCTTGACATCAGGCTCAAGTCGTACAGTTCCTGCCCAGCTTAAGTCACTGATGAGAAATGTCCCAAATGCAAAAAAAATCTGTTTATAACACATCCAAAAGTTTTTTGGATGGTTTTCATGTTTCAGCCTGCATTACATTTACCAAAGAAGCAAAAGCTAGAAGTTCTTTCTGGTAATTACAGCATCCATATCTTGTGATGCTGAGAATTATGAGAATTATCATCATTCATCATTTTTTGGTGAACAGAATGCACCCCCATGCATAACTGTTGTTGAATGAACACCTGATAGACAGGTGTGTAGGAGGATGAAGGAATGAACTCCTGCACACTGTCAGCATTAAATGTATTGAAAAAAATGGCTTCAGTGATCAACCTTCATTGGGCCAGAAAAAAATGAAGCAGAATATTCACTGCAACAACCAATTAAAAAAAGAATGATCCATCAGTTTAATGATAGTGATGGAGGTCAATGGCTATTTACAGCATGCATAAATTCACTACCTTATTTTCTCTTATTCAGAAATCTGTATTAAATCTGTATTAAAATTCTAAACTCCCATTTAGTTTCTAGGATTTGGGAGTGCCTCATTGCAGACAATAAAAGAGAGTTTTGGGAGCCTATAACAAATCAAATGACTTGCTAAATCTCCTGATGCCATATTCTGGAAAGAATTTTCCTGCTGTTTGTGCAAAAATGTAGATACTCACTGGGGAAACACTGACCTTCACCTCTCTACGCAGGAAATAATGCAAATACCTTTTAAGGTGTCGTCTCAGTGGGCTTTTGGAACAACCACACACTCACATGCGTGCATGCATAGACAGACGTAGGCACATAAACTATTTTGCCTGCAGTGCTATATTCCAAAAACAGCAGCACACATCAGTGCGCTGTTCGCCGGCGTAAACATGGCCTGATAATGACCTCCCTCCTGACTGGAGAGAGCCGCTCCTCCTCCACTGTCCCTCCTCTCCTCTCCTTCTTCTTCTTCGGTGTGATGCGAGCGTCGACCCGGGCCGTCGGAGAACTTTGAAGTTGCCTCTCTGCCACCTTCTGCCTGAATCGGCGGCTTCTGATGGGAGTTGATGGAGGCGCTATTGTCTCCCTTTGGAGCGCGCTGCGGGAGAGGCTGTGTGATGAATGTTTGAGCAGCGGTGATAAAGCAGCACTTTTCCCATGCTGAGAGTCATGCCAGAGGCTTCACACGCCTCGGCGGTCAGGAGGGGAGAGTCCAGGCTGGGCCGCCCTGATCTTTACCTCCTACAGTGGGCTCTGCGGATGGGGCTTCAGGGAGCTTTGGGGCTAAAGGTCGACTGTGTAAGTACAGAGCAACTCCACGACACACCTGAGAAAAAAGGCGTGTGTGTTGATGTGCAGACTCACACTGATGCCTCCTCTTTTTTGTCTTTTATACACACAACAAAAAAACAACAACAACTTTGTACTCGCGTGTGGACGCAGAGGCCTCATGTTGATGTTTAATTCAAACCTGTAAATGACCATTAATTAATTAACCTCATGTTGCATGAGCAGATGTTTAACTTTTAATCTGGAAGCAGAGACGTCAACACATGCTTTGGTCTAAATTAAAAACCACCGCAGATTGTCTCAATTACAGCAATGCAGTGAAAGATGTTACTCAGGTGCAACTTGGAGATATTAAATCTGCGTCTTTGTTTGTCTCTGCACAGCTTGTTGCTCCCCAAACCCTGAACATCTGTGCAGAGGGAGGGTGCGTGTTTGTGTGTGTGTGTGGGGTGGGGGGGTTGATGGCAGGCCACAAGGGGAGGGCCTCCTCTCCCTCAGTCTGTCAGCCCACCTGACTGCTGCTGTGGCAGGCCTGCCCAAGGCAAGACCACAGGCTAGGGCCTCCTGTGGGCCTCCAGCAGGGCTCGCCAGCCTCCCCGAGCCCATTAGAGCACCCCTCCTTCCACCTCCGCCCGGGAGGCCCCCACCCAGCCCTGCAGCCCTCTGCCCCAAGATGCCATCGCTCTCCGTCCTGCTCTGCGCTGAAATAACTCTATTGTTTTCCACTGTTTGCTGTGTTGTGTCTGTAATAGGAGCGGTTTGGGGGCATGTTTTTTTTATTTTTATTTATTTTTCTGCCTTTGCTTGCCTTGTCCTCGGGCTGCAAGATTTCAAATCAGGCTCCTGAGAGGCTCTGGCTTCCAGTGGTGTGAGAGTATTTTTAGGGAACAAATCCCTGAAAGGCCTTTTTACGGTTACTGCACTAATGTGGTGTGACTGCCAAAGCTTCCACTTGTGTCTGCCGTTCACCTGAATGGTCCAACATGGAGGACTGTCGAAGCACTTAACCTGGATTCACTGTGTCTTACAGCAGAGACAATAGAAGGCTGTGTTTCTGTTGTATGTTTCTCTCTCTGGTTCTTACATCTTTGATTTAATGAGATCGTCTCGGGAGCAGCTGAGATTCTCAGAGGCAAGGTGAGGTGGGGGGGAAATGATCAGATATTCTGGATATCCCGTGATTCTCTGTCTGAGTCTTTTTGATCTAAATGAAACTACAGGGTGCAGAACGGACCCTGCATGTGAATCAGACCCGGCGACTTTGCATACGAGCTGCAGAAATACCAGGAGAGCGAATTCATGTTCAACCCCAGTTGTGGATGCAATTTGTGAACGTGAGCCTCTGAAGCGCACTGTAATGGTTCAATTTATAATTAATCATATCTGATTTGCCAGATTGCCATAAACTTGGGGAATAAAAATTTGGGTGTGTTGGGGTTTCTGATTTTTTTTTAAGCATTAAGTATTTATGATCCATGATGGATATATAAACTGTGGTAAATCCATTGCCTTGAATATTGATTATCTCTAATTAAAAATGCAGTTTGATAAGAAGGTTAGCAGCTTTCTCTGGTCAGCCTCGCCCCGTTTTACAAATTTTGCATTATTTTTTTAAATTCCTGACCTCCTTGTGGTGTTTCCCTGCTCGCAGTTCAGTATGCCAATTAGCTGTAGGGCTCTTTAACGAGCAAGTCATTAGTTCTAATTAGGATGTGGTTAACTGCGACGCATGCAAAGGCGAAACCCATCATGTTGAATGATGGCGGTGTCGCCACGAAACCCGACTGGAAACAGCTGTTGGCTTTCCTGAGAGGTTCATGCAATAAACAAACACTCCCCTGAGCACAGACACATGACGGGACACCTACCTGTACAAAGTGATGGAAAGCACCAGATGAAAAAATCAGGTGATCAGAGTGTGGACATACAGTTGGGTGTACGTCAGAGTGTGTGGGCCCACAAAATAATTTATAGGAAATGATCACTGCTAACTCTTTTTTTTTTTTTGCCTGTTTTCCTCACAAAATCTGTTTGTGCCTGAGTGTTTTTATGGTTATGAAAGGAAGAGAGTCTTGGTTAAATACTGAAGAACTCAAAAGGGCAATGTCTGTGTTTTTAGTTTTTTTATATTTATCCATCATGATGAATAGACTTTATTTCAGCTCTGGTAATGCACAGGGAACAAATCAGAAAACAGAGTGCTCTATCTGTTAGAGCAGTATGATCAGGAATGAGAATTAAAAAAAAAAAACATTTGTTAATGGAACTGATGGTGCCCAGTACCCACCTAACCTCAACCTTGCTGTGACTTAAACCTGCCTTGTATGACCTCCATCCAACCCAGCCATCTCACAGTGGATTTCTGTGTGGTACAAGACGTAGCACTTCCTGGACCAAAAAATGTTATAATCCACGTAGCGATTACATTTCCTCCAAAATGTATTAGGGCAAAACCTGATCCCAGGTCTGCTCTTTACAAACTACTTAGTAAAAAAAACTACCTGGTTAACTAAATGACAGTTTAATTATTTGTCATTACCTTCCAAAATGACCGTTTTCTGATCAGCCCCCCAGGGTAAGATCAACAATTACAGTCAATTGGTGGTTCAATTACTTTGTTCCATCCAGTACAAAACAATATTTAGGAAAGTTTGTGAGGTTAATAACTTTGTAGCCAACTGTATGCATCTGTCATCGTACTTGTTTCTGTGACTTGCACGGCCTTCGTTAAGCCGTCGACCACAAACTAACATACAGTTCAGTACTTGACTTTACTGCTGTGTCACGGCTAGCGTGACAGCACCATGTGAGTTACTGAGCTATCAGTTCAGTTTGTGGACTCTGTAAAACATTTGTTTGTGCAGGTACTGAACTCCTGCAGTAAATCCTGGTCATTTTAAGGATCTGAACAAACAACCCGTGCTGTAGGTTTTCTGCTGAGGTCACTGTTCTTCAAAGGCTGGGCTGTGCGGGGATGTGGCAAAATGGCCAGAAGGAGTAATTACTTCTACTTTACTTTTGTGATAAAATCACTGAAATGTGCAAGTTAAAACAGAAGTTAACAGTAGCACAAGAAGAAAAGAGTCATGGTCAGTGAGCTGTCTCAGTCATGTCAGTTACACAGCAGCAATATGTACCTGAAGTTTGCTAACATTAGCTAACGTTAGCCACCACAAGCTAGTGGACATACTGCAAGGCTGTAACTGCAAAACCCCAATGTGTGTTAAATAGAGCAGGGGTGTGTTTTATCCATTGTGAATTCAACTTTTCAAGTGCAAGACAAAAAATGTGCTCTGAGGAGTTTCCTCGTCTCATTTTTAAAGACTCCGTTAGCTAAATTGGCCTCCTGTAAACCTTTGCTTAATGGTGTTCCTGTCAGTTTCCACGGCTGAACAGTGTTTTTCAAACTTAAAGCATGTGCACACACTGGCTGTGTACACACCCTTTATTTTTGTATATAGAACAATCTATTGTACTTTTGCGAAACTTTGTTGACACCAGAACAAAAAACAGCTGGCAGACACTTGCGTTTCACCCTTACCTTTTCACATGCGGATGATCTGAATCTAGTTACCTGGAGCCGGAGTAGCTGGCACACAGCTGTTTTGCTAATGCGCGCGCGGGTGCGAGGGAGGAGGAGGAAGGTGGCGGCGGGGTGTTGCCGTGGATGTGCAGGTGCAGAGCGAGCGCGACAGAAAGGTACACAGACAGAAAACAGACAGAAAGTGGAATGAAACACGGGGAGGAAAGATAAAGA
Source organism: Chelmon rostratus (assembly GCF_017976325.1). Taxonomy (NCBI): domain Eukaryota; kingdom Metazoa; phylum Chordata; class Actinopteri; order Chaetodontiformes; family Chaetodontidae; genus Chelmon; species Chelmon rostratus. The sequence goes on along the minus strand of NC_055676.1, from coordinate 7,604,698 downwards.
GGAAGAAGGAAATCACTGAGCGAGAGTCGTAAGTGGGAGTCGCGGGGCTCGGCATAAATCGTCGTAGATTACGGAGCCTGTGGAGATCTTTTGACTTGTGTTCCTCCTCTTCCTGCCTTCTGTTTGACATGAGAGTGAATGAGGTAATCCACGGTGCTCAGGGGGGCACAGGCTCTGCTCCCATCTGGGCTTTGAACCTTTTGCTCACCTCACGCTCGGTCTCTGGTGTGTCGTGGTACAGTGGAGCATGTCAGACAAAGAAATTAAAGATGGCAGTTTACAGGGAAACACTCTGCTCTTTTGGTAACGCAGCTCTAAGAGGAGCCTGACAAATTGATTTAAAAGGATGAAATACGTTCCCCAACCCACAAACGTTTTCCCCTCACCTTTTAAAACATATTTACCTCCCCGTCTGTTCCCGTTTTGTCACTTTGGGAACGTGTGCCTACTTTGTGCACGTGTGTGTCTGTTTGCTTGGTTGCATTTATGTACTCATTCATTTTTAATGCTCGTAATAGTACTTCTTTGCAGCTATTGCTATCAGTCAGGTTTTTTTTCTGATTGCATGTGAGATTATATACGTGAGTGCACGCAATATGTGTGTGTTTTGAAAGCGCTCTGCTTGCAAGTGTGTTTTCAAAAGCAGGACTGCGACTGTTCCTTTGTTGCACACAGCTGTCCCACATTAGGGATCAGCCGTTATTCCCCAGGCAGTAAAGGGTTTTCAGAGGCCCTGCTAATTGGCTGTAATCTCCTTTTTAAACTTGAAAGCCAGCAAGCCTCCAGCCTCACAGTTTACAAGCAATTAATGCAAGGAACACCAGTACTGCTGGTCACAACTGGTGTATATCTGTTCCCTATTCCTGCGGTTCCCTCTTATCTGATCTTGCGGCTGTCTCAGAGGCGGATTGACTCCTCCTGCATCGTGGGCCCCGGTGTAAACAGCTACTCAGTAGTGGGGCCTTCTGGGGAAGAGGCGCGGCGGGGGGATTTGGTCTGAATCTTGAAGTGTCCGTGGGGATGATGGCGGGATTTGGGGATCGGAGGGGCTTCCTTCGTAGGCGCTGATGAAATAATAATGCACAGAGTTGGTGAGGCTGAAATTTGCACATGAAAATCCTCTCCCTTCGCGCTCCTTGCGTCTAATGTGCCGCCGATGACAATCCCTGCCTCTCACAGTTTATATGCAAATGAGTTCTCTCAGCTTCCTCCTCCTCAGAGAGTCGGCCAGCCGAGCTGGAGCGAGCGGAGCAGACAGAGAGATATAAAGTGAAAGAGACAGAGTGGGGCTTTTTTGTTGTGTTTTGTTTGTGTTTGTCTTGTTTATTTTTAAAAGGATTTTTAAAAGATGATAATATATTTTAATTTTTTCCCTTTGTTTTTTTTTTCTTTCCTGAAAGGCAATATGCAGATTCTCTGAAGAGTTTGAAATGCCAGACTTTTCTTTTGTGTTTAATTGGAACATAATGCCGGTAGTCTAAATAAAGTGTTTGTCTGAAGTGAGAAATGGTTGTATAATGACTCATTTTTTGTTTTGTTTTTTTTCTCCAACAGTCAAGACTCATCTTCCCCTCAGGAGTCCCGTCCGCCCTGTCTGCCTGATTATTCTCTTTCTATAGAAAGACTGCTTCCTCTCCACGACCTCTCTGTGTGGCTCCCCAGGCCTCAGCCTCCCGCTCAGCCTCCTGCCAGGGTTTACGGAGGGGTGTTGTGTTAAAGCCACATCACCAAGCACTCCAAGCTACGAGTTATAATGTGGGGTAAACGGAAACCAAAGAGCAAGAGACTACAATTTGGTCCATGCTCTAAACAAACACATTTGTTTAGGAAAGAAAACCATGTGGCTCTCAAACAGGAAGTTGAAGATAATGATTAGTTGCCCTTGAACAGCCAGCGTAAATCTCATGAGCTCAGCTTTTGTTGTTAGTCTGAAAAACATCCAGTGAGGAAGCCAGGCCAATCAACGAGCTCGGGGAGTGGTTTCGACAATTTCCCTCCCAAACTTAATGAACAACTATTTAAACAAGGCGCTGTAAATCTAAAATAAAAGATGATTCAGCAGTAGCATGACCCATTTTTCATCACAAATGTATTCAGAACCTGATCACAGCAGACACATTTGCCCAGATCGTCACCTTTCTGCACGCAAACTTTCATATGTTCTACTTTCTGCTTTTTCTGATGTCTGCTGAGGGTCCTCCAAGACAAATTTTAAGGTTGGCCAGTTGATACTTGATTATTGATAATTAAAAGTAAGTCCTTATCAAAACAAGAATTGGCTGGAGGTTTCTCTGTATTTTTTTTTAACTGATTGTCTGTACTCCCATTCAAAGCAGGGGCCCAGTGAGACAGAGGAGGGGCGAGATGGATGGGAGGAAGACGGGGGGAGAACAGAGGGGGAGAGGAGAGGGGCTTCATGTCAGCCTGCTCTCCGAAGTCACGGCCAGTTAGTTAAAGCAAACGCAGGCGGACCCTGGAGAGAGCGCAGGGCGGCGGAGAGTGCCAATCACAGCGAGCCCTGGGCATTCCACAGTACAGCTCGCCTTGAGCAACTTTTTATTAATTTAATAAACATCCCACAGAGACGGAGCAGTGTGAACCTGCGTACCCTCGCAGACAACAGCACCGCTCGGGCCTAATGAGATGTGCTGCTCACACACACACACACACATATATATATTCACACATGCAGAAATTGCGCACACACTCTTTCTGAAAACACACAAGCATGCAGCCCACAGGCTTGGTTGCTCAATAAACATGGGGGAGGGCAGCGCATTAAAGAGTCAGTTCACCTAAATCACAAAAGATAGATTTTCTCACTTACGTATTGTGGTCTCTAGGTATGAAGATAGTTCGGATATTTCTGCACCCCCCCTCAGAACAATGGAGGTGGATGGACTTGGTGGTGCTCACACTATTCAGAAATAACATTTAAGTCATCCCTTTAGTAAGAGACTGTTTTGTTATCAAGTTGTTCCAAAGAAAAAGTGTTGATTACGAGCTCTGTGGAGTATCTAGAGTAACCGGCACACAGTCTCTAGAGTTGGGCTGCATACAGAACCTCAGTACCTTTTGTTACCGGCTGAAATTAGTCCGAGACAACATGTATGAAAAATATCAAGTAGTTGGCATTGAAGGCTTGGTCAGCTGCTTAAGCTTGTTTGCTTGTTATTTTATCAGATATTTCCTGATCTAAATCAGGAAAAATTCTGTATGTAATACTGATGCTTTGAGCAGGTTTTATAAAATGAAATAGGGGTGTTAAAATGCAAAAGAACACGCATCAAAACAGAATTGTATTGCGTCTTTACTAAAACATAGATGCAGTATTGGCACCACCACAACACCGAGCCCGAGGCAGCAGATGTTGAGTTTGAACCTGATTTTTCAGTTCTTTGGCCACCACATGGTCAGGGCAGGAATCTTAGAGGCAGATATCTAAAACCTCATCTTAAACACGCTTAGAAATCTGACCAAGCATTTGGTACCAACCATACTTGACACCTGGTGCTACTGGCACATTTTGGTGGAAACTCTAAGTACTGAGGTTAAATGCTCAGCCTGACTCCTTCTGGACAATAATCCACAGAACTTTGGAACTACTTTCTACCAAAAAAATAGTCCCTTTGAAAACTGTTGTTCTGTAAACGATTCCTTGGTCTCCAAGGAGAGGTTGCTTCTCAGTTTTTTGCTTTGTATTTATTTGTGCTGGAAATGTCATTTTCAATGCTTTGCGCACCACAAATGAAATTCCGTTCACCTCCATTGTTGTGGGCTGTAGGCAGAAATCTTACAGGCGGATGTCTCAAAATTTGGGCAAATAACACCACTACCTGTATGGAGGTAAGTGTGAAAATATACTGCTTTGTAATGTGGGTGAACTGATGCTTTAAACTGGCACGCCATCTTCGAATAAACTTCTTCTCTTCTGCCCCCAAAACGCTCCTCAGACTGGAGTTCATTACGATTCTGCGGGCGGCGCGGCGATGCGCCAGGGGTCCGACTGAGAGCACAAAACATTATGAAAATAATAATGATCTCACTTTCACGCTTGTTTCTTCCTGCCCTGGCTGCTTATGGCGGGCGTCAGTGTCGATGGGAGTCATTAGAAGGGTCAGGCTCTCCTCTCGACTGATGAGGAGCGGCTGCATCTGGGGGGATAAGCGGGAGGAGGAAAGACTCCGCCACGTTAACAACCACAACCATCATCATCATCACCATCGCCACGCATACCTGCTGCTCTGGGGAGACGCTGCCTCCTGTCAAACAGCAGAAGGACCCCGGTTCGCCTGCAGTGGCGTGCCCGTGTGTGCAAATGTACGTGACTGCATCTGCTTGTGTGTGTGTGTACATGTGTACACAGGTGTGTGTGTGTTGTGAGTGTGTGTGCGCAGCCTGCTGTCTACACAATTCCCTCCCAGTCTCAGCTCACTCTTCGGCTTTGACTGTTCACTCCTGTTTCTCTTCCTTCACCTCACCCCACTGTCTACCCCCGCCTCCATTTCTCACTGTATCACTCCATATATTCATGAATTTCCTGTTTATCATGAAAACTTATGCATGAAAATAGAGGGTGGGAAGGGAAAAAAAACAAAAACAAAAAAAACAAAAACAAACAGGGTGAATGTTGATGGGGGTTTTGTCTCGTCTGGGTGCAGCGCTGCACCGGCAGCCCGGTCCTCGGGGGACGTATGCAAGAAGACCCTGATTCCATCTCCCTTTCTTTTCATTTCCTTTCTTTTCTCTCTTTCCGTCCATCCACCGCCTTCCTTCTTTCCCTCCTAACATTTGCCCTCCCTCCCTTGCTTTAGCCTCCCCCCACCTACCCGCTGCCTTTCTCTTCTCGTCTCTCCTTCACAGTGTCAAAGCCAGTTACAGGCAGAGGAGCTCTCCTTCTTAAATAATTCACAAGTTGATTAATAGACTCACAAGGGTATAATTAGGCAGGGGAGAGATGGTGGCTAGTGTAACCAGTACAGTGCTTAGGGGAATTAGAGAGCGGGGTTATTGAGGAAATGGAGAGTGCCAGTACAAAAAAATAAAATAAAATAAAATAAAAAAACGTGGCGGCTGCAGTGGTGGACTCGTGGAGGAGATGAAGAAGCAGGGGGGGGCGGTGAGGAGGAGGCACGGGTGGGGGGGGGCACCTTTTTCTGAGGCTATGTGTTGGATATGAGGCAGCCTCTCCAGGAGCATGGAGCCCAGGGTTTGTTTGATGTGGAAATTGGACAGTTTGAATCCGTCTCCTTTAATTTTTCACAACTTACAGGGCCCCCCTGGGTGCCTCACATTCCTCTTATAGGATATAAATTAGGTTTTTTTTTTTTGTCCTCTCACTCCCTCAGTTTTAAACCCCTTTTTTCTCTTTTTCTTTTACACATTACCCAGGTACTCCTGTTATTTTTTTCTTCCCAGCGCCTTCTTCCTCTTCCTCGCTGAACAGAGTTGCAGTTTCACCCCCGATGTTTGTCAAACAGTCAGTCATCAGCATAAAACTTCACTTATGTTGCCTCTAAGGCATCTTTTGTATTCTGAAAGGGATGTGCTTTCTGCTGCCAGACTGGTCTTCAAAACAAACAAACAGAACAATGGAACAACAGATCTCTCTTCTCAGTTCAGACATCATATTTCTGTTGTGGTGATCTCTGTCTGCCTCGCTTTTGCTGTTAAAATAAAATGAAAAGAACCAACGGAAATACACCCAGACAGGTACAACACCATGTCTTTCCAGCTGGTGTGTGCTTTTCCCCCCCCCTCCTCCTTCCCAGGAAGTTCTCTGTGAGTTAAAGCAGTCATATTGGGTACACACTGCTGTTTCTTTGGTTTGTTCCTCTGTATTTATTTCATTGTCGATATCTCAGATTGCTTCCCGCGGCCCCACTCAGCCGTGTTTTTTCACACTCAGGATCCTCCCGATATCCAAACAGACTGATGTGTCCATCCCGGCGCGCAGGGCTGGCTCTGATGTGCGCCGTGTCTGCCTGCATGTCGAGGTGTCAGCTCTAATTCAAACTCCTCTGTTCTCCTCTCATCTGTCTGCTCCAGATGTTGCACTGGGTGTCAAAATGGATCTCTGCTCCCGAAAAAAAAAAAAAAAAGGCGGAAAGCAACACATTTCTCTGTTTGTAGAAACTGATAGATACACTTTGAAATTCAATTCAGGTGTGTAGGAGGAGATGAGCCCAATTCAGGAAGTGTAAGCCTTCACGCTGCTGCTGATTTCCTTTCTTGCTCGTTATCTGCACTGTATTGTCTGACGTTCCTGCCAGGGGGAAAAAAAATGCCCTGCTTATTGGTTAATTCACTTCTTTGCTTGTGCGTATTTGACAATCGTGCATTAATTATCCTCTCTGTACCATGTAATTGGCCCTTCTTTGTTGTCCCCAGCAGACGACTAATGACTTCTTGATATTTTTCTTGGCTGTGCAGATACCCTGCCACCAGGAGGCGCTGAAAAGAGTGGGACCCCCGTGTGTTGATTTATTTATCCGTGTCTGGATTAAAGCCTGTATACCTGATAAAGGGGATGTCAGAGGAGCTTTGACAGCCACAGAGGCGGCAGAGTGTGTGCGATTTGGTCGCTGCGCCGGCAGAAACAAGGAGTGTCGATGGCATCTTTGAAGTCTTGACAGACGAGAGCCTCTGAGCATCCCCTTAATCTTGCCTTCCCCTCAGAAAGGCGCGCGAGCAGGCAGGTTCTGAGCGCTCTCGGCTCCCTGTTTGCCTTATTCTCTTAATGACACAAACCATTCAGCGACCACGCATGATAGCATTTCATCTGGCATAATGTGTGGTGGCTGCTTACTTCAAACGCTTCAGCGCCTCTCCGCGTTAAGCCGGATGGAGACGGCAAGAGCCGGGACACGAACACACAAGGCTTTTCCTATTGGCTTGATGGGATGCCTGTGTGTAGTGTATGCTGTTTGATTGTGCTGATTGTTTTCGTGAGCCCACCTAAAGCAAATACAAAGAATCTGCCGTGTATGATTGTCTGGAAATCAGATCAGTGGAGAGAGATATGTTTCACACCTGAACGCTCTGTCTGCCTCAAGTGATTCATGGCGCTCATAATGACCCTTGAACTGTTCCCATTACTGTTTCTTCACACAGCACATATGATATTGCTTCCTCGCATAAAGACGAGTCACTACAAAGGCAATGTCAGGGAAGTGCAGCAATAGGCTGCGAAGGGCTGCTTTACATTGCTCTGCACTCCATCTTGAGTTTATTTCCCGTCAGCGCTGATTTGATGTTTTCCATCAACTCCCATGTTCCTCCCCATCACATCCAGGACAATGACAGAGCAGAAGTGCAGGCGGAGTGGAATATGGGGGTTGTTCGTGGTGGAGGACCGGAGCTGCTGGGCAGAAGAGGGTGTTGGGGTTAATTACTCTATTACTGGGTGGCTCAGCCAGAAGCTGTTTAAACAGGCCCCAGCCAGCAGGGGATTAGGCCTCATTACTCCAGCTAAAGTTACGCCCACGACCCTTCCCCACTGCCTCTTACTGCGGGTTTGTCATGCATTCTGGGGAATATTCATATGGAGGGAGGAGGGGTCGGATATAGGAAGGGAAAAAGAGATTAAGGCCAAGCAGAGGCAGAAGGACAGGTGAGGGGAAGAAGAGCAAACTGGCAAAAACGACGGGGCTTAACTCCAGCGGATCGCCTGGATCATCACCTGAGCTCAGCCAGGGCTACAATTATCCCCCAAAATGCCAGAGCGTAGCAAGATTAGCATCTGAGGCTTAGGTTACCCTCCCTCCCACCGAACCGAACCCCCGGCCATCTTCGTCCACCGCCTCTGCACCGTCGTCCTCCTCCAGGTGTCTGATGGCACTCGGTGATAATGACGGTGCTCTCGTTTGCAGGAAAGACGGGCCGCTCGAAATGAGGTCGCGTTTGTGCTCCACGAGCGGAGCACGATGGGTCAGTTTACCAGGTCCATAGGGCATGAAATACTTCAGTTTACAGTGACAGTCATATCACTCAGTGGTGAAAGATGGCTTCATGAAATGGATGAAGTGGTGTTAACACTGTGTCTAATGTCTGCTCACTGCAAAAATATTGAACTTGTGTTTGTGGGTGTTTAAATACTGTGGCTGAAAATCGGATTGAAAAGAATCAATAATTTAAAGCTGCGGGTGAAAGAAACATTTGCATTGCAAACAGTTTTAAAAGTAACCCTTCTTGTTGTTTTTTTCTCACATATTAAGAATTTGGTGCATAATGTCATTGATCAGTTGTGATTTTTCTCCCATTTTTCTTTTCACTTTCAATTGTTTATAGATTTTCTGAACTTTGCTTGTCACTTGCTGACCTCATTTACTCTAAACTAGACTTTCCTGCAGTATTTTAATGGTTGGAGGTGGGCAACCTCATCAGAAAACCAGCATCCACAGCCACAGCAGCTCTGTGAGACAGCACTTAGAGACAGAGGCTAGCACAGCTAGCACGCTCATGCAAAGCAGGTGTAATTGTTTACCAAAGCATTCTGGTTCAGCATATTAGCAAACTAACCTTGGTTAGCACTAAAAACGTAATACACCTGAGGCTGATGGGACTGTCGTTAGCTTTGCAGGTGGTTGATCAGGAAGTACTGGACAAACAGAAATTTTGACCTGATGGTGCTGGTGCTGATGAAAAGTTAGTCCTGCCTGGTTACAGTTCATCCTGAGGGGGACAAAAATGTCGCCCTGCTGGTGATGCTACAGATAGTCAGGAGATCACCAATCAGTAGGATTCATCCTCTGGGGATTGAACATTTGTACAAAATTTCATGGACCACAGTGGTGGACAGATGGACAAAGACCACCTCCACTGAGATACAGGTTAATACGCTCTGATGAAATGAAAAATTAAAGTCACAGTGAAACAAAAGCGCTTTTAGCATCAGTAATGTGACATATTTCCAAGTGAAACAGAACATGTGGATGGGTTTAGTTTCAAAATGAATTTAAAACACATCCTCATCATGTGATTTAATCACTGGAAAAGTGGGCGTGACTTAGCGATTACAGTGAGATATGGAGCTGCAGAACCGGTGGCCTACACACACACCTCCCTCACCTGTGGTGAAATCCAAACACACATGACTATGACATGGCTGTACACGACGGCCGTTGTTAGCTACTTGCTGCAAATTACTGGAATTAAATGCACAAACTTTTGTAAACGCCCCAAATTTCAAGACAAAGATTTTGACACAGGAATATAAATTGGAAAATGTGCTTTTCATTTCGCTGTGCCATTAAGGGAAGAGAGCAGACTTGCTATTTCACCAAACAAATGCAATATATTCAAAAGGATAGTTTGACATTTTGGAAAATGTGTTTGCTTTCTTGCCCGAGAGTTAGATGAGAAGCCTGAAACAACAAGTAACTCACAACTTGTTGTTTTTACACTTTCTTTTTGTACAGATTAAACAAGCGAGAGAGCTCATGCTAATTAGTGAGCTTTAGAGGTGCTGCTCAGTGTGTTTCTTCTACTGTTGTGGAGTGAGACTCTTTGTGCTAAGCTAAAGCATCGCCGAGGTCCAGCTTCATATTCAGCATAAGTTCATGAGAGTCGTATGGATCTTCTCTAACTCTCAGCAACGAAGCTTGTTACCAAAATGTTTAACTACTTCCTTCTGTGAGTCGGGCTGTCATCTATTTAAACTGACGACAACCTGAGCAGCCGTTCCAGCATGCCACGAATACAGTAAATTTGGACATTTGTACCCATCATATCATTGTTTCTACAATAGGTATCAAAGTGATGTAGTTCAGGTTGTAGGTGTAGGAGCTGAGTTTTCTCATCAGGAGGTGGAGGTGCTGGTGGTGGTGGCGAGACAAGTACCAAGGAGACATTTTCCAGAGCATTGTCACAACATAAAATAGAAAACTTATCTGTGGTTTTGCAGAAACACACAGTGCCAATGTTGAATCTGTCGATTGGGTTGACCTGAGACGAACAGTTTGCCCGGGGACAGCCTGAAACTCTAAGTCAGCAGCTTTTAGGTGTGTGAGGAAACCACTGAAACCCATCGGTGCCTTTTAAAAACCTGGTTATTTTATGAGCCTGAAGCAATGAGCCCAGTGTCAAAAAGAAGGAAGATTTAACCCATTTCAACATGCAAGAATAGTTTGATGTACTAGAAAATAAATGTTCTTTTCTTCCCGTTAAGTTATTTTGTTTTTTTAAAGGGCTCAGATTGCTCCTGGACTGAACGGAAGTTAGGTTGATCTGAATATTCTTTTCGCCGTGAAACACAGCAAGTGTGCAGCTGCGTCTTCGCTCACAGCGACCTGACCTGCATCTTCCTATCGATGTTGTTATGCCTGGAAGAATAAAGACTTTAGGGATGTATTTCAACAAAGTTGCCAATGGATCGGATGGCTAAAAGAGTGGGTGTCTTCCAATTAGAAGAGTCAACTGTGTACTGGGAGAACTAATCCAAGGGCTTTTCAAAACAGATTTGTGAGAGCTTGAGTTGTGGCTTGCTGAACTGTACACTCAAAGTTTTGTGTCAGTGCCTCTTTGTCTTTAGTTCAATCACCTGGAACACATAAGAAGAAGAAAAAAAACCCCTGCAGACATACACTTTTGTATCGCACATTCACACAATAGTCACGCAAATCTCTCCAGAGGGGATGCCAAATGCAGTCGATAAAAATCCCATTTCAAATGAGTCAAAATGCTTTCTTGATTTATGGGACATGCTCGCTCGCCAAACTATGTGATTTAAGTTCAAACCCAGAACAGAGCTTCTATTATATAATTGAGGACAAAAAAATCAATAGAAGCAGCTGGATGTGGCCGCGGCAGGCGCGGCAACATCCATATTGAGAGTGTACCCTCTTCGATCTGTGTCTGGGCCGGGCTCAGCTTCACTAGCCTAATCACACATGGAGCAGGTCGATTGGAGGACTTAGCCAGTGGCGCTCTCCGATGGCATATGTTAACATGGTTCTCCCTCTTGCTCGCTGTTATAAAAAAAAAAAAAAAAAAAGCAGCACCTGAGATCCTCGGCCATTCAGAGCTTAAAAAAACAGGGATTGTTTTAAACATAGCCTGAGGTGAGAGCGAGATTCTCCGCTCCGGTAACCTGAGCGAGCAGGAAGCGGGCGGGCTGAGGACAAGAGGGGCAAACAGGATATTTATCCTATTGATTTTCTAAAGTTGAAACAAGAAGATTTAGGGGGGCTTGACTCTTAAAATTCCCAAGGAGCCGCTCACTTCTCAACCGCACGGCTGCGAGCACACACACACACACACACACGCAGGGAAAGCATCTTGCTAGTGAGAAGTGTGAGTGAGGTTTAGGGGCCTTGAGCTGCAAAGCTGTGCTGTGCTGTGGAATGATGTGCCCCAATGTGTGTCAGAGGAATCATTATAGCCAGTGCTGAAGCCCGCCTATTGTGTTTGTGTGTGTGTGTGCGCGAATGTGTGAGTCATGTAGCAAAGTGGAGGTGTGAGCAGAGAACAGATGGGAAGGGCCTCGGCACTGCAGAGACGTGGCTTTTGTCTCTGCTGCTGAAGGGAGAAAGCCTGCGAATCAACAACAAACACACAGTGAAGGAAAATGTGTGGGAATGTGACTCAGCACACAGAAAGTCTCCTGGAAATTTACAAATTTGGATGGCAGGTTCACAGTGCGAGGACGCTGAAACTTTGCCTGCTGCTATATTCAGAGTGTTACACTTAGTTATAAATTGTACTTTAGAATAATGATCTCGTTTTCGGTGTTCCAGCCCGCTCAAAGCAGCTGTGGCTCAGTTCGTCGTAAAGAGGTGCAGATTTGGTTTCTCCGGCTTCTCCATAAACAACGTGACTGACAGCTGGAGCACTTTGGGTGGACGTGACACTCTGCGGGGCGAACCATTAGTGCAACAGATTAACAGCTGTGTTAGAATATATACAGCTCATGATCCACCTGGTTAAATAAAGGTTTTGGTAACATTATCCAGGAGACTATTGTGTTTCTATGTTGAGCCACACTGAAGTAAATAATTAACAGAAAAATTTGTAATGGGAAGTCAGAGTGGGGAAACGTGGAGTCACATCTGGTCTCATTAAAGGACCATTCTGCTGTAATGCTCCTCTTCTAGCGGCCGTGTTCAAATATGCAAAAAAACACTTTGAGACCAACATTAGATTATGTATTAAAATTACTAATCCTTATTTTTGCCTAACTCTGTGACAAGCCATTAAAAATATAGCTGTGAGCTGCATTAACCCAGCCACACTGATGATAGAAACTCACCACTTTCCCAGTTTCCAAACCTCAGTACCCTTTTTTTTACCTTGCTAACAACTGGTGTGCTGGATGAAGAGATGAAGAGATATAATGTATGATATCATTCTACAGCTGTATTGTAGCTTTGGAGAGCCAGAAGTTTCCAGACAGATGTAAGCTCCACTGCACGAAACTGCACGTGCTGCTCGAATGCTCGCTCACACCCCCACTTGAGACCACGTCACCCCCTGTCCTAAAAAGTTTCCTGGCTCCTCGTACTGCAGCAGACTCCTACCGCACTGACCTTCAGCACGCCTGCACTGTTCTGCCAACACCAGCCGTCCTCCAGGACCAGCATCGGACCACTGCCGCCCCCTCCTCACCTTTTTGAAAACACTTTTACTGATTTTATGTGCAGCTCCTCAGCAGCCTGCCTGTCCCAGGAAGCATGGACTACTAGATTTCAAGGTTATAAACGGGAAAAATATGGTTGATTAGTGCTCAGTGTTTGAACTCGTCTACAACTGTATTCAACGATATTCGTGTGACTCCTAAAGTAAAATCCTTAATGATCACTGGATACTTGCTTGGAAAATGCTCTCCACCAAGGGTACATTCCATTGAATGAATCCTTATCTCAACAAAAAAACTTGGCCAATGAAAATAAAGCCAAGCGACGTCTCTTGCGTCTGATAGAGAAGTTTAGCGATTCTCCAACCAACTCTGGAGTCACCTCTCACAGTCTTGGCTCCAGAAAATGGGCAGCCTGGGAGTCGGGCAGTTTGGTGGAAAGCAGACGGAGTAGAGAGGATGGAGGTGTAGAATAATCTGATTCTGTAGAGCGGGTGAACTATAAAAACATTGTTTCATATGGCTGCTTGTTGTCAAAAATTCTCCAGGGTACCTTTAAATACCTATGTGTACAATCCAGCCAATCAGAATGTGGCTTGATATGACACGGACTCTGAAGACCCACAGACCTACAGACCCTTGCACACTGATGCAGCATTGGTACATATCTATTGTAAGCGGCATTTCTGAGGCTTGTTTCGTGCTGCATTGTCAAACAGTAAGAGGGCATGTGGGGTGGATGATGTGTGTCTGCTCGACCATCTGACGCAGGCTGACATGCAGTGAGCCTGTAGGATCACACTGTATGGGGGCATCTACCCCTGAGGACTTCAGATGTGATTTAGACCTGCCCCAAAAGACACGAAAAACAGCTACACCTGGACAATCTTTGACCTGCGCATGACCAAAACCACAGATACAGTGCTGTGACATTAGCCTGCTTTGTGCAAAGTTAACAATATAACCAGTATCATGTATTTCAACATAAATGCATCACTGCATGATAATTACAGTCCTTCAGACAGGCCACAGGCCCGCAGTGTTGGCTGCAGTCGTCTGTCTCCGCTCTCCAGCTGCTCCTGTTGGACCTCCCGGGTCAATCTGCAGCCACGACTCGTCGCCCGGCGGTCACGACTCGTGACTCCTCAGTCATGCTCACAGATGATTGCTGATCTCATAGGTGGAGAGGAGGTGCCACGTTAATTGTTCTTCTGAGTGCCCCAATTATGCCAATAAACGGCCCCTCAGTGATGAGGCTAATGGCGAGAGACCTCGTTTGCATAGCATTATCTTAATTGAGCCTGAGGCCTGGCATGAAAACAAGCCTGAGATTATGTTACTGATGGATGGTGGCGATGGTCCGGCGGCAACCATTTACCCGACAGCTATATTAATTAACAGCTATCCAGTTACATGGGCTTTAACAGGGATGAATAAGTTAACATGGTGACTGTGACGGTGGTGGTGACAGGGCTCCTGTGCTTATGTGTGGGCTTCTAATGGAGGAGACACACTAATATGGGATGTGTGTGTGTGTGTAGAGGGATGCTAAAGAAGGCCTGGCATCAGATCTTATTACCCATTTCCTAAAGGAGGAAACCGAGCCAGCCTTAGTACCAGCCTTTAAATAAATCACCACACAAAGCCTGTACTAATACTTTTAATCGTGAATTAATTACACACTCATTGCAGGGAGAGGACCCATAAATGTTCCAATATGCTCGGGCCTGAAATCTTTATCGCACAATATTTCATGGAAATTACAGCTCCAGAATGTGTTGCCGTGTGCGTGATGTGAAGCAGGGACTTGTTGTGGATCGCCCTCAGCCCAGGACCCTCGCTCACACGCGCAGAGCGTCTTTGGATCAAGACGGCGTTTTAAATGAAGCGGACCGGCCAGCAAGCTCTTTTGTTATGTAAAGATCTGTCATGTGATCCGGCGGGATAAAAGAGGAGAGAAAAAGAAACCGTTCAGATAAGCTTCCCCTCATCAGATAATTAAGGATGCCTTTGCTCCAGTTTCCCCTTCTTAGCATAAGTGTCTGATCAACTTTCAAAAAGCTCATCAGTCAGAGTTGCTCCACTCCGGGGGTTTAAGCAGGTTCCTCCAGGATCTGTCTGCCCGAGACGAGCTCGGCACCAGGGGGTCTTGGCCCACGGCTTGCCCTGGAGGACCCAAATAAATTAGCAGAAAATCAATTATTCCAAAAGATACAGCCAACAGACAGTTTCATGATCAATAATAGCTATTGTTTTGAAGCAGATTTGAAGTCTAGAGTTTATTTTATGAGTAACTTTTAACAGGATGTAGCTAATTAAATATTTCTATTATTGATCTGTTTATTATTTAATCATGAATCACTAAAAATAAAATGTCAGAGAATATTGACAAATGGCAGCAACACTTACAGATCATTTGCTTTGTCTGAATAACCCAAAGGAGTTCAGTTTACATCAAGGTTACAATTAGCTATTATTATTAATCATTATTACTATTTAATCAAGAGGATTAGCCAAAAGTGAGTGGAAAATGTCCTTCACAAGTTGTGGGAGCATAATATTCAAACAGTGTTGCACAGCCCACAGATATTCAGTTCAATGACACAACAGAATTTTTTTTTTTTTTTTTGGCATTTTTGCTGTCGATCAAGTAACCGATTAATCAGCTTATCATTTCGGCAGCAGAGAACAGCTGAAAATGTTCTCATTCGAGAGGCGGGAACTTGTTAATGTTTTCCATTTTTAGCCGATAAAAGACTGATTTCTTCTCATTTCTTTCTTTTAGAAAACGATCATTCTGGATTTGTTTTGAGTCAGCTGATCCATTAATCAGCTGCCACTGTGCGTACATCACTTTTTCACTGCGAGCCACAGTTCTCTCCAGCTGCTGGTGTGCACCTCACACCGTGGCATGTCACACGGCACTTCATGGGATTTTTGTCCCGTGTTGCCTCCTTGGATGTCACCACTCTTTGCCATGCCGCGGTGCAAATGAGCCACGCAAATGAGGGAACACAATTACGAAATCGCTTCTTAACAATATGCAGAGGAGGTCAGCAAGCCGCGCCGGGCTGCAGGCTACAATAAGTGAAATTAATTACTGTTTGTGCTGCCATCTAATTGCAGCCTCTCAATGAACGGGGTATAGACTTCTTCTTTCCTGTTACATTTTCCCACCTCGACACCCCTTTGCTCCTTGTCAAAACTCTTCCTCCACCTGTCACAGTGTCTGAGTTTCGTGCACGGCCACCCCCTCCCATGCACCCACCCCCGTTCTTCTCCCCTCCTCTCCGCCGCCCCCTCCCTGCCTCCCCTGCTGCCAGTTTTTAACTACACTCCACTCTGGCCTCTGCTCTACTTGTTACAGCCCCAACACGAGTGCAAACAATCAAAGTCTTTGGGAACGCTAAAATATGCATGGCTATCCGTGACAGACAGATAAAGCAGGGCAATTAGCCACGTAATCCTAGAGCATCGTACGAAATAGTCCGCCTCAGCTGTCCTCCCTCCCCTCCTTCCCTTTACTCTCTTGGTCTCCATTAGTTAAATGTACTCTGTGTGTCGGCTCCCCATCAAATCAAGTAACACTTCCCCTAATTGGCTTATAAATAATACAGCAGGGCCTACATTATAATTTCATCAGTGGTAAACATTGCGGGGGCAGTTGGTAAAGAACCTATCCCTCATTAATTTCTTAATTTGGGTAGATGGAACGGAGGGGAAGTGAGGGAATGAAAGGTGGAGAAAGAGGGAGAGACGTGGAGATCGGATGAACGGAGGGACTCGAATCACCTCAGGCGGAGAGAAAGAGAAAGAGGGAGGGATGGTAGAGAAAGAGAACTACATAAGAAAAAACAGGAGGAGGAAGACGGTACCGCTGCTGCTTTTGTTAAGAGATGTCAGATATTCAATCCAGGGGTTTTGTCAGTACTCCTGTGCAATAGGTGATGAGGGCCCCGCCGCCCCCATTTTACACGCAAACACACACACACGTAAACACACAATCTCCCTCCCCAGTCTCCTTCGTTGTTCTTTTTTTAAACCGACTTAATGAATATTTCATAACGAGCAGCATAAATATTCATTCTAATGGTTTTGCACATAGTTATTACCGGTATTTCCTTTAAAAAAAACAACAAAAATACTCATTACAGATTCTGCATAACCAGGCCCCGAAATAATTTCTCCCGCTCCCATGCAGACGCACAGAAGACTGCTCGAGATTTTCTAGATCAGCTGCTCAGACAGGATTTCAACAGCGAGTCACTGGAACTATTAGGGAAATCTCCCACATGCACTGGGTGTTTGCTTTGTGCCAGCTTTAAAGGTGTCATTATTTGCATGTGCAGAAGCAGATACGTCTGTGGGAGAGGCTCAAAGTTCATTTTTAATTTCAGTCATGGGCTGCAATCGCAAGACAAACCGGAGAAATTCACAAAGATTCCCTGTGTGATGAAATCCTTTTTGTACAAGGCAATAGGTCTGTAACCAGCCTTCCTCCCCTTGGCAGATAAATGTCACCCAAACCTGCTATTATATTGCATAATGCACTTTTAAGGGAATTTTACATGGCCTGTGATAGATGCTGTGAAATATGAGGTGTGAGAATATGACACCCTCTGATCTCTGAAAGACGGATATTAAAGCAAACTCTCAAAAGAGCCATTTCCCCCCCATTCCCCCCTCCCCGGCTTTCTCTTCCTGCTGAAATCTGGGATATAAAAGGCACAGAGAGCCCTTCAGCCTTCAAGAGGAGAGTTAAGCGCTCCACACTCTTGGTGAGATTTTGAAAATGGAGCCACCTGAAGGCGATGTGTTTCTGCTGGAACCCGACTTGTCACCGTTACAGAGAGCTGTCATTTCACGGTGCCAGCGCTGATGGAGACAGACATCCATCATCCGCCGCATTTACGGACGCACGGCGTGATGTCTTGCAGGCCTGCCGAACAGCGTGTTTCACTTAAGATCTGCAGAAAAACACGCTCCAGCGCAGCCACCGGTGCTTTCTGTTCACTTCGCCCTGTCATCTTCAAGTAAAAAAGAGTTAATACAGTTGAGAAGCAGTGAGGAAACAGCTGTCCATCAGTCCCACTCAAAGCTACATCACACAGATCTCATTTAACTGAGCAGGACTTTGACTTGAGAAGAAGCAGCAAGAAGTCCTGAGAGAGAATTTCACTCAAGTAAAAGCAAACAATGATCAGCTGTAAAATGTATTGAGCTGCAGTTCTCATCCCCGTCGCAGCTTCACATTACCTGCACATGTTAAAGCATCAATAAGAACAGTCTCAACACTGGAGATCCATTATGGCAACAAAATGTATCATAGCTCCCAACCTTTCTAGCTTCTGCCCATTCAGCAAACGATAGCCAGTAATTCATGAGACAGATGTCACTGATAATCGATTGATGGTCACAATGTAAGCATGTCTGATTGAAATGCCACTAGGGGGGCATAGATAAAAAATATTATGTGCCCCACTCTGTGTGCATTGGACATGTATTAGTTAGTAATTAACAATTAGTTTGTGGTAACTCATTTTCTAACATGCACCATATATTGGAATAAACAGTATATTTTACGCCTCTGTCATTTCAGTTTTCATTCTACATTCTGTAAAAACATATTTAATTATCATCTGGTGAAGGTTTAATCCACTTTGATTAGATCTGCGTGACAAAAATAAACAAACAATTGTAACCACATTTTAATTCAACTGTGATTGTTGGACTGAAGTGCATGACATACATGACACAGCTGGTTGGGAAAACATGTTTTCAGGGCCTTTTACTAACAACTTTGCAATTAATTAGCTCACCACAAAATGCCTTATGGTGAAACTGGACCCTGCGGGCCTCTTAAGGGTCCACGGCAGTTGCTCAGGTTGCACGGTTGTGAATCTAACATTGGTTTGCAGATTCACTCAATACGTCAGCATCAATTTACACACAATAAACCTCAGGATGTGCGCATGCTGCAGTGTAGCTTACAGTTATGAGCATGGAGATGTAGATGTAGACATGGGTTTTCTAGTAACTACTACTATTGTAGTGCAATGAAAAGTGCTGAAACAACAAATGGACTGAAAGTTAAAGTTGACCAACAGAAAATGAATCAACATTTTTGATAATTCTTGAAAGATGCCAATCATTTCTCCTTCAGGCCTCTCCAGTGTGATGATTTGCTGCTTTCTAATCCTTTATATCATTGAAACAGAATATCTTTTGGTTTTAGACTGTCCATCAGAACAGAACAGAAATCACTGCTAGACAGTGAAAATCCTGATTAGTTCCAGATCCATTAAACTGGCAACGCCTTCTGAAATGCAGTGGATTAAAAGTACAGAGTGCTAAATCTCAGTACTTGAGTAAATGTACTCAGTCACTTCCCACCTCTAAGAGTGAGGGATGTTGTGCTAAACGACAGAAAAGGTTAAACCAACCGTACACACAAAGCAGCTCTTCCACTTAATTGCAGCAGAACCGGAGGAGACAGGGAGCATGTTGAGAATGAGCTTAATTAATGTAGCAGTAAAAAGTGGCCCTCCCTCTCCATGTCCATTCTGCTGTTCAGTATTAGTTCCACTTCAGTGCCCTCAAAGCCACGAACAAATAGTGACTCTAATGATGGACATACGACCTCCCCCCTCTCCTCTCCTCACACAACCCCGCCGCTGGTCTCGGGTCACCGCCCTCCCCTCTCTCTCCGCTCCCCAGGGACGGCAGAGCGGGGGAGTCAACCAGTTAGACAACCATGTTCACCCCATCGGTTCAGAGAGAGCGGAAGACAACCTTGCATACTGACTTCATTAGCGCTGACAAGTTCGGGGGGGATGCGGCTCAGTTTAGAAGACGGTGGAAACAGAGGAGAGAAGCCTCATGAGGGAGTCAGCAGCTGCAGAGACGCAATGATGCAACTCCGGATGGTCGTTGTGCCAAAGTGCCCACTGTGATGTATTTCTGGGCCCTGACTGTCTCTCATTCTGCTTCCTGTCTGGATGCTGCACAGATGCAGTCACCACAAAGAAAAGTCAGGTTTCTGAGGTTTGGCTCTGTCAGCTGGTGAGATGAATCTCGTACCCATCCAAGTTTACCTATATAGCAATTTTCAATAACTTGCCTGACTCCCATATAGCCTAATTAAACAGAGAAGCTAACCAGAATTCAACCGACCAATCACAGTTCAGTCCAGGATCTCTGAGTGCTCTCCACAAACTAAACGAGTGAGGAAGTGAAATGACAGAGTGTGCACTGAGATACGGAAAAATTCTGGGCGTCCTGCAAAATAAAAGTACACAAACTAAAATAGTGATCATTATTTTTAGATATTTCAAACTAATTGCTGCAATTGATCGACATATAGATTTTAGGTTGTGTTAATTGTTTTGAACTGTTAATTACAGGCACTGGTTCACTTTTTTTTTTTCTTTTTTTTTGCATAATCCTGAAAAAGGTTTTGCTGCCCGCTCCAAAATAATCTTGCCCGGAAAGTGAGATAATCCACGACTTCCAAGGGTTTCCCTGACACACACTTCAATGCCTTAAAGCAGGACACACCAAGGCAGAGCGCCGCTCACTGAATGTCACAGAAATAGCACTCTAACCTAGAAAAGGCTTTAAAAGTTGACTGGCTTCAGAAACAGGTGAAGTGATGTCACAGCATTTGTAAACTTTTTTTAAAATAAGTTGCCAGGACTCAATAGTGGACTAAAATCCTGTTCTGAAAAGTCTACAACAATAAGAATGTACAATAATGATAATAATAACAATAAAACTTTATTTGTATTGCACCTTTCATGCAAAAAATGCTGCTCAAAGTGCTTTACAACAATCAAATCACATAAAAATAGACATTGACTGAACATGAAAACAGATAGAAAGTTAACCTAAAATAGGAATAAAAGCCATTTGATCATAATATTAAAAATAAGGAGGAATAAGGATATGATAAGATAGTTTAGTAGTCTAGTTTAGAATAATATCACGATATATCATGATACTGTGATACAGTAATTTTGATTTTCTTTTGGTTCTTTTGAATAATTAAATTAGATCATATAAACAAAAAAAACTGTTGGAGGGATATTGGATGGATAAAATAGCTAGACAAAAATGTCTTCAGCTAAACCTGCAAGTTAAAATCAAGGTACTGCAATGCAAAACTCATATAGATGCTCATTATTGCCATAAAGCGTTCCTGCTCATTGATTTGCCACCAATGACTGAACACAACTATGTATTGAAAGAAAGCAGCCGCGGTGTAGACGGCGTGGCATCTCTGATGTTTGACAAACTCAGATCGTCACATGGCGCGTAGCGTCATACCCCTGAACTTTTGTCAGAAATGTGTACAAAGGCTCGACAGGAAGGCTCATAAAAGCAGACAGCCTCTATAACTACATGGTGATCCCACCAGGTGATGCAGTCACATGTCTGAGGCAGCGAAGCAGCCGCCACGTCTTACTCTGTAAATGAGAATATTCTGAAGCGACAAAATGACTCGATGCTCTTGAGAGATTACAGTGGGACACATCATGTTCAAAATCCAGTCTAAACAAAACAAAAGGAAGATCACATGAAATTAAGGTGTGAAAAGGTGCCATGAATGTTTTATGCCATCCAGCCACTGACATAAAGGATATAAATATTGTATGCAAAGAGAAAAATCCCCCGTTTGAAGTCTTGAGTGCAAAGACAGTGGGAGAGAAAGGGAGGGGAAGCAGGTAATTACGAGTGGAGCTGCTCTTTGACAGATTATCATACTAAAGGGGGGAGGAGGATCAACCAAACACAGCTAACCTCTAACAGTACTGGTCTCCACCTATCAGTGACAGGAACATTACAACCTGAGGAGCCACCTCCATTTGACAAACTATAACGCGCAGGCTGAAATCCCCAGGCTGAAAAACAAGAAGGAACCTGAAACCCACGGCAGGCGGGGCCGATGAGGAGCTCATTACCAGGCTTTTAGTTACTTTAACTTTTCAGTGAACTTACCGTGGAAAAACTGGAGCAGTTTAAATGTAGTCAGCCCGTTTTCACAGAAAGGAAGGTTACCTCACAGTTCAGCTGTTCCTTCCTCCTCTGTGAGCTTTCCCTCTTCTAAAAGATACTGTGGCCACCACTTTAGAGAGGAGCACTGAGCCAAATCGCATCGTCTTCCTCTATTTTTCTGTAATAAAATTGCAAATGTCTCTTCATGAACTAACAACGACACTGCTGCCACACCTATTTAGTTCCAATCAGCAACAGGTGGAGTTCACGCTTGTGCAGGGGAGAAGAGGAGGGGGAGTGACGTTTAATCTCGTCGTGAAGAAGGAGAGATCCTTCTGCGGGTTTAGGTCGGGGAAGGGAGAAGTCACACGGAGATGTGTTGCTGGACATGTTTCAGGTGGAACCCTCTGACCTGAAGGTGACGTCGCGCAGTGGGGCCACCTCACACTTTACGCCAAAAAGCTCACAGTTCATGTCTGTGTGCAGCTTAAACAAAAAGTCAGGGAATTACACAGGCTATCGCATGGAAACAATGGTTCTGGATCTAAAAAAATGAACTCACCCAACTCCTTCCTGCTGAGGAAGATGTGAAATGTGATCGAAAGCTCTGGAAGAAGCTTTGAAGTGGACCTCAGTCTCCAAAGAATGGGATTTGAAAGTAAAAGTCTGTCCTTTCAATTATCATTATGTCTAAACAAGTACTACAGTTTACTGAATGGGATATTTTACTGGTAGTTTTTAGCCTTGAAAAACATGGATTTTTGCAGCTGCACGCTTCAAACAAATCTTACCACGAGTCCAAAACATTGCAGCCTCCTCCTGCATAGGATAATGTGATAAATGATTCACTTTCTAGTAAAATGGGAGACATCCCTTTCTTCCCTAGCTGGACTGAATCTTCACTGAGTCTTGGGCCAATAAGTGCCACCACTGGGTAAAGAAATGTGGGGTTTAAAAGAAATAAAATAAAAAAAAAGTTCCCCTTTCATGAAAGTCCTGAGTGTTTGGAGCTGAGCTGCCTCCTCTCTCGTCGCCCCGAGGCAGGCTATCATCTCCAGTGACACCGGAGGGAGGGCAGACCCCACCTCACCTCTGCCGGGCCGGGGGATGGAAGGGATGAGAGAGGCTGGCGGCGGATAGAGGAGGCTCTGCTGCTGGCCCAGTCTCTCAGGTCCAGCTTCCTCTTTGATCACCGGCCGCCGACCTCCATGTCTCCAAGACAAGGAGCCGGGGCCGAGAACATGCCGCTGAGCCTGTATCCCCTCCCTTCAGCCCTTGTTCCCTCCAAATATGAAAAAAGGGTTAATTGTATTTAACAATGTGCTCTCTAACCCCCCTCCATCACTACCAGCCTCCCCTCCTTGATTAGAATTAGAATCACATCTGGCGCCATGTTCTGTCCCTCATTACTGCTGAATCTCATTACGAGCCGCTCCCACGGGACGGACCGTGCCGGGTTTTTAAGCACACTTTTCGCTTTCTTCCTGCCTCTTGCTCATCTCATCTGCCTCGCCGCTCCTTCTCTTCTGCGTTTACATTAGCGGAAGTCCTCATCTGAGAGAATGACTGAGCACCACCAACCCTCCTCCCTCCTCCCAGAGCTTGGAAATTGTTTTACAGTGCCAATTAAAGTAGGTATGTTGAGTTTTTTCCAGAGTATGTATTATTCAGAGTGTATTATTTGTTGCGCTCAGAAAAAGAAGAAGAAGAAAAAAAAAACCCTCACTAAAATAGGACTAGCAGAGTAAGTTCCACTTACTTGCAATAAAAAGTACACCAAAAGATTTGGAAATATAGTCAACATAAGGAAAATGAGGGAGCTTATTTATGGTGCCCTGAAGTCCTACTGAATAATAGAAACCTCCACATTTGAAACTTTGTTTCTTTGCTCCCCTTGTGCAAACACTGTGCTGACTGGGAATTAATTTTGGTAGGGAGAAAATAAAGAAATCTGTAAAGTTTGAGTCCAAAATGTTTTACCTCAGTAAAATATTAATTTAAAACCATGGCAGTTTCTCTGCGCTCTTTGTAGGCTACACTTGTGAGGAAGTAAAGTGTTAGAGTATAATCAAAGTCTTTTATTTGCACAATATAAAGTGATAACAAAAACATGAACAAAATACACAAAATAAAAAACTGTAGCAGTGGTTTCTGACAAAATTTGACCCTGCGTCAGAGCGGGAAGTTCTGAAGGTCGCAGGGAAGCCCTGAGGTTCCCGCCATGGCTCCGCTCTAGATCATGGGCGAGTCGCAGAGCGTGCACGGCGCCTGCAGTATCTTCTTTATCCACTCTGGATCTGCAGGGGAAAGACAACAAGCCGTGTTTGTACTGGAGGTTTCTAAATATGAATATGGTTAGGAAGACGCGGTCAGACCTGCATTTCAGTGTGTAAATGGGATGGGAATTTTACACGCTGGCCTCATCTTCCAGTAAAAGATCAAGTCACTTTCCCATAACAGTCAAAGTCAGCAGTCTTACTGGATCGGACCTCGTAACATTTCAACCCTTTCAACACGGCACAAGTCTGACTTGAGTGTCATCACTCTGACGTAAAGGCTACAGAGGCACAGAGCGGATTAAATACACATCTTGTTAACACCTTCTGAAAACCACTGCAATAAATTCCTCATTTAATGCTTGTAAAAGAGATCTTGATCTTCAACTTCAAACTAATTTATTATGCACGAAGACAATAAATGTGTTTAATAAAACCACCAAAACACAGTGAATGAGACAGTTCTCGTGTCGTGATCGCTTTAGAAAAAGTAACTTCTTTCCCCCCGCGGTGAAGGCAAAAGAAGAGAAAAATTAAATAAGAGTCTCGTGAGTGAAAAAGGCTTTCAGCTGCAAAACAAGTTGAAAATCAATCAGCGATGCGGTCTCTGAGAGCACACTCCGCTTCCTCGATACTGATCATTACTCAACCACGGTCTGAAAGCTCAAAAGCCATAACTCTTACGACAGATGAAGCCAGCACTGTCACGTATTCCATGTGTTAAAGGGGTTTAATGCAGATAAATCTAACAACTGCCACACATGGTTTAAAAGCTTAACACAGAAGAAAACCTGTAAGATGTTTTGAGACAGGAGCTGGGATGATGTTGACAGAGGCCAAAAAACTGCACAGAGCTGTCAGTGTTTAGCTCAGATAGGCTGGAATGACCGGGAAGCCGTGCCTCGGGCGCTCAGGCAAGACCCATAAAGACCCGGGATGCATGTAGCACTCAGATGACGCCAATCCTCAAACAGTGGGAAGAGCACAATGTTTTTCTCTCCCAACTCCAACCACTGCAGGAAACAGGAAACACACTGCTGGCACCAAAACCTGTTTGTCTTGCATTTTTTAAAGCAGGGGGCAGTTAGATACTGATTATCATTATCTAATCATAACGATTGCTTGAAAATACTGGAACTGCAATGTTCACCGATATGATCCTGCATTCATTGTGTGTCAAGGACTGATGTACATGCCTTCACATGCTCACTTGTACACTGGTCACTGGGTTACAAGGATGGATCGATGGAAATCCAGCATAACTGGGTCTCTATAATCCTCCACAATGACAGAAACTGGATGTGTTGTTTACGTGGCGTTTAAGGTTATCTAAGCGTACGCATCAATGAACCAAAGTGAATGAAATCATTCAAAGATTATTTACTCCTGAACCAGACAAACACAGACAGCATTAAACACTTTAAAAAAGCAAATAAAAGTATAAGTATGTAGTAGTAAAAGTATGATGGCGTCGAGCGGCAGAGCGGGACGGAGGCCGACGCTGACGGTGACAGGAGGAGACGGCTGATGGAGAGCAGGACTGTGAAATGGAGGTGGAGAGAGATGGAAAGTGGCGCTTACCCTCAGGCTCTGGCAGTTTGGCGATGGTATCCAGCAGGAGGCAACGTCTGAACGTCAGCGTCTGGCAGGCCTGGTATGACAACACACACCTGGAAGCGAGCGAGGGAGAGGCATTAGAGAGCCGGCTGGCAGGGACGGAGACATGCTAACACACACACATATATAGACACACAGGCAGATGCAAAGGTAGAGCAGAAACAGGTACAACTGATGGGCACAGATTTCACTCTCGGTGCCCACCAGAGGCACCACGCTCATGCAGGAGCAATGTTTGACAGAGGATATTTATGAGATGATGAGAGTGGTGCATGGGTAAATATCAAAAGGTGGGAGGCTTGATTACAGCTCTGTGAAGACAAATAAATCGTCAAAGAAGGCACTTGGCATTAAGATTCAATTCATCTCCTGTCAGGCTCAACTGTGGCATCTGAACCTGCAGAGCACGTTGAGGCTAAAGCTAATATTAAAAAAAAACATCTTTGGCGGGGGTAGATTTGAACTCGCTCAGGATCCTTCTCCATACCTGAGCCACATGTGACCGTTTTTACAGATGGCTTGTTTGTGGTCCGAGAAGGGCAGCACCGCCTGACACAGGCTGCAGCGCTCCAAGAACGTCTGCTTGTTAATCTTCTTCTTGATGTGGCCAATCAGGACCTGAGGGGGATCACACACATACACAGAGGCAGAGGCAGAGGTGAGGGCAAGCGCAACGCTGAGTTCATTTTCACCCAGATTGTATCGCGGGGGCAGAGAATGTGAGTTTAGTGCTGATAGTGCTAAAAAATGACACTATACATAAACAGACATTAATAAAACATGAACATGTTCCTATGCAAGAACCATTTCTGACATTTCTGCAGTTTGTTACTCTCATTTTGATAAAAACAGAAAGCCAGTCTGTGTAACTTCCTTTGGGACAATGGTACATGCTGAAACATACACTACACGGCCAGGAGTGTGTGGGCCTTCATGGGTTGGGCTTGGCCCCTTAGCTCCATTTTAAGATCCCATGAAATGGGCACTTGAGCCATTTGGTGGTGGTGATGTCATGCTGCACTAATGGCTGTCACTAAAAGTCATCACAATTGTTTTCAACGAGCCCATCTTTCTGCTCTCGCCCACAACTCAAAGTTCCTTTCTCTCCATAAATGACAGGAAATACATCACATTACTAAATACTGAGGCCTTTTAATGGGAATTGATGCTACATGGTGTAGTGAAGAGTCAATTAGTATGAAATCAACGATTAGCTTAACTGGATTGACTTGGCTCTCTAATGCTGCAACGTGTTGGATTATATAAGTATCACCTTGGGATCATCAGCGCGTACCTGACATCAAGTCCCTCTGATCAGGGCAAAAACAACAAGATCACAACATTCATGGTGAGACGCTGAGTCACTGAGTTTTACCTCTGAGGCTCTGTCGTTAGTGTCTCTGGAGAGGTACTCCACCAGGCCACAGGTGGGTATGCTGGTGCTCTGAGCAATCCAGGTGTTGAGGTACACCACCCCCAGCACCTTCTTTATGTTTTCCCTCATCAGGTGGGTCTCTACAGCGTTGATCCAAGCCTGCACCTCCGCCATCTGTTCCTCCTTACTGGCCTCCTGTTTTACTCCACTCGGCTCGGCCTCCTCTTGCGCGGCATCTTCTTTGTCGTTCCCGTCCTCCTCTTCCCCGTCCCTGACGAACACCTTGGTCTCCTCGTGTGTCGGCTTCCACTGGTGGTCTGTCGGAGGCGTCTGCAGTGACTGGTAAAGTATGCGCACCAAAAAGAGCTTGAAACGCCACAGGTAGGGCGAGTCTGCTTCCTGGATCTTTTGATCGAGCTCCTCCAGCAGCGACGCAGGGATGCACTTGTTTTTCAAAATTTGCCACCTGACGAGATCAAGCAGGTCGGCCATTTTGTACAAGTTCTGCGTGGGAGGCTTGAGCAGCAGTGATGCGGCCATTTCTGGCGTTTTCAGGGTCACAAAGTGAACCTGGTAGGTCCTGTTAGTTGGATGATAGCCCTCTACCATACCTTGAGTGCTGGCGAGCGCAATGTACGCTCCATTGCGGCTCACGGCAATCCCGTGTATCCTCCTCCCTGCTACGCTGTCCGGGCGCAGCATGTCCTCTTGTTTGAAAATCAAAGTGTTCTCTGTAAACGTTGGTGTCAGCTTTTTTATCCACCCATCTATGGAACATGTGTACACCGCAACGCCATGCTGACTCACCGCTAGCGAGACCACGGGGAGCGAGTGCAACCCCGCCACGTGAGAGTTGTGTACATTCAGTCCGGCCGGCGAAATCATGAGCAAACACCAGAAGACGTAGCAGCCGCGCGACGCCACGATGAGGCTGCACCTGGTCTTCTGGATTGGGTGGGTCATCGGGACACATTTGATGTTTTCGACGGCGATCTCGTCGCATTCCTTCCAGAGGATGACGGGGTGTCGGAGGGTGAAGTAGCCCTTCACTCCCGACAGGCTGACCGGCATGATCTTGACAGGCCCCACCTCGCTGCCCACGATCAGTCCGCTCATCCGGCGATCAGCGCTTTCATACTCCCACCACGCCAAGTCACTGGGTCTCGTCACACCTGACTCGATGATGTCATAAAATACAACCTCTGCCCCGTTTATGAAGGGCAACACAAACTTCCACAAAACAAGGTCACCGTTTTCCATTAAGACGGCGAGGAGGACCATCTCCATGTCCACGCACGTGTTGTCCGGCTGAACCTGTTTGATCGTATAAATGCTCGACCACTCCATCCTCAGAGGAGTCTGCATGCGGAAACGCCGCTGCAGCTCGTCGAAGTCCAGGAGGTTTGCCTGTGGCGCCGTGCCATCTTTTTTGGCGTAGCCTCGCTCTTTTAGCCGCTGGCTGTACTTTTTGGTGAGGTCGACTAGCGTGTTCCACTCGAGACGCTTGTGGCTGTTATGAATGGTAAGTCTGTGGTCAAGCATCAGGCAAGCGAGCAGACAGCGTCCACTTGAGTCACAACCTAACGGAGACCAACTGGCATATTTTATTCCTTTGTGCACTCCTACCGATGGGTTCATCACCGTGTCGGCCAGAAAAACTTGCCTTACTGTGGGGTCCGGATGCATTGAGAACTTCTCCATCGCTTGAGCTAGCTCTGCTGCTGGTCCCACCTTTAAAGTTTAAAGCACAAATGATAGCAATAATTAACTTTAAAGGTCCAGTTTAGAAAAGTTTGTAAGTCATTTCAGCATCCATCAAAACCACACATGAAACAATATTTGCAGCTGGACTGAAGATCACGTTTGATAATAACAAAAGTCAGTATTGACAAATTCTTTTCATTTTAAATCCCCAAACACTTTTAAATACTCCTGAAACTGTGATACCTGCAATGAATGCTAAAAGGTATCATGTACAAGAGGAAAAGCAGGAAAAGAGCATCTGTGATAAATAAATGTGATCAAATGCATGACCTGACATGAGAACACAGTATATGTATATGGACGGGTGATTCAGCAGTCGTGCTTTGAGTGCCTTCACCTACTGCTCCCTCACTAGCCCTCCAATTTACAAGCAGTTCATTGTGCTATAAATGACAGTGGGAAACCAACACCGCCTGTCTGCCACTGCGCCGAGTGGATTAGAAAATTCAGCTCCATCCAGTATTTTATCTGCCAAGTGGATTTTTGGAGTGGAGACGAACCTCTAAACAATCATGTTTACACAGCAGAGCAGCTGCACAGAGGCAGATTTACAGCAAAACTGTTTTTCAGTTTCTCTTTTCATCAGCATTTGTATTCCATCGCTTTAATTATCTTTCTTTCACTTCTGTAAATAATGAAAATACAGAAGCATCCACTGCTGCCAAGCTAATAGCACACAAGTGACTATCAGCTTGGCTGTGTTTCTAAGGCATGTCTGCGCAAGTTGCTTAACAAGTAGACAAATAGCTGTAACACTGCTCTAATAGACTCACAGATGTCATTTTGTAATCACCCAAACTGTATATCGAGAAACACTTCTGTAAACAAGTCAGTTTTTTTTTTTTTTTTTTTTACCAGATCAGTTTTTAAAGTTTCACACCACAGAGAATGTGGCCCAAATACAATGGAAGAAATCCTCGGACAGATCCTTTTAACCTCAGGGAGGGCCAATTATCTCTTTTTCACCCAATGCAATCATGAGGTTCACTTTTCCATAACAGCTCAAGATATATATAATATGCCATAGAGTGGGCACAATAATTTAGTCTGCATGTTTTTTGTTTATTGGGACTTCACTCAGATGTCTGACCATCGCTGCGCAGAATGACAGATGTGCAGAGTTTGACACTAAAAGGCTATTTCTTATGTTCATCTGCTGAAGAGTTTAACACGTGTAACTACGTCCGTGATCATGTGACATCAGTCAAGTCATGTCAGGTCAGGTAGAACTTTATTCATCCCCAGAGGGGCAACTGGTAATATCACACACTATCCAAAACACAAGCAAGGCAATACAATAACACATATACTAATAGCTTATTATCAATAAAGCAATATAATATTAACAAAAAGTGGCTGGGTGGTTGAAATGATATTACATTTTAATATACAACCTTTTTGGAAGCCAGTTCTAGTTGATTATGCGACTTTTTAATCAACATGACAGCTTACATCTCAGCCAAACCAGTGCCCTCTGCAGAAACCAAGGGTTTCACATCCCAGTAACATCATTTCAACTGTGGAGACAATTCATTTCAGTTCAACCTTGGTTGACATTTTATTGCTTGCAAAACGGTTGTGATTTGGTAGCATTGTTTTGTGACACTGAGGCCAGTTCATGAACTGGGGTACGTGTGGACTTGGGAAACTGGTGGCACTCCTCACTGATCCCCTCTCTGCAAGCTGGTGAGAGAGGGACCTCAGGCGTCAGCTGCAGCGGCTGTTGTCGTTTGTCATGCGGCATGTTACAGCATGTACAGCGCCTTTATCAGAGGTTTATGGAAGCGGTGTGGACGGCAGGGAAATTCAGTGCAGAGCCAGCACCAGGCTGAGCTAACGTTAGCAGTCTCACTGTTTACTAGTTTAAGTCCTATCAACTGCCGTGCTTGCTAAGCTAACGTGCCAGTGCTAACTTAGTGCATCTTTTTTCCTACATCAAGTGGACTGAGCAGTTGTGGATATTTACCCGCAGTTTGTACACTTCGGACGGGACGGGGATTGAGGTCCTGTGCAGCGTCAGGTCCTGCTTGTTGCTGTGAACATCGCACACCAGCTCCATCAGCGACAAGGAGCTGGCGGTGCATACAGCCAGGCGGTGATCCGGCGACCAGGTGAGCGGCTGCAGCCCGCTCACCGGGGCCAAGAGCGGGACCACGGGCTCCCGCTTAACCGGGACATCCTCTGGACCGAAGAGCAGACCGTCCTCCGCGTCTGGCTCGGTCTTGACGACTACATTTATGGGCAGTGAATGCACCGTATCTGACGGACTGACGGCCGCCATGTTTTCCGCGCGGTGGAAGTGACGTCAGAGAGCGCGGGACGAAAGGCAGGCGGGACTTCCTCCGCCGAGTTAAATTGTGTACTGCGTATTTTATATATACAAATATACAAAATATTATATATATATATATATATATATATATATATATATATATATATATATATATATATATATATATATATATATATATATATATATATATATACGCACTGGTCTAAAATGACCAGACAGTTTGTGTAAACAGTAAATACTACTACTACTACTACTACTACTACTAATAATAATAATAATAAGTATGGAGGACAGGACTATTGTATAGTCCTGACAACTTCCCAGACATTTTGTGACACTGTAATAACAACTCAGTTTGCCCGTCAAAATGAGGTTATCCTTCAGAACAAATGAGGAATATGCTGTCTGAGAGCACATATTCAGCTCTCTTCCATGTGAGAAGCAAATCAGTGTGTTGGCTGGCTTCTTCTGCTCCGTAAGTAAAGAGAATTCTGTAGGTATGATATGTGAAAATATGAAAGAGGGCTACCATTTCCATTTACAAGGTGATTGTTGCAGCGTTTGACCTTTAACCCTCTGTAGCTATCAGAAGTAACACTTGACTTCACTGTGCCAGGCATTCTGCTATTACTATTCTTCCAATGACGTACTATAACAATTAATTTCAACAACAAAGTGAATGGAGTAAGAAAACAGATGTATAGGTGTTTGTTCATATCACATATATGAAATTCAACATTCATACTTTTGTGCCATCAAGACTTCAGAGTGTATGAATCATGCAGTATTTGTCTCCACAGATGTCTTTGTTTACAGAATGACTGCAATATTTTTCTGTAACATTTTAGTACATATACTGCTGGAGGGTAATGGATTAATCTCAAACATAAATCACCAATACCTTTATAATCACACTACTTAACGACAGAGGCAGAACATGTTGGCATATTTATCTTTTAAAGAAGTGTCTTATTAAACTACACACACACACACACACACACACACACACACACACACACACACACACAGTGTATTTTATATGGACTAATGATTGTGTTTTGACTTTGGCAAAGCCATAATGTCTCAGAACAAAACAACAGCCTTGGACAGTGTGTCAGGACTTGCACGTCCCTGTTTTAATTAGATTAGATTAGATGAAACTTTAATGATCTCCATGGGGAAATTTTGTAATCTATGTGACACATTCACTCAAAGAGGCTAAGTCTCTGTTGAAACAGCGCTGACACTCAACAATGACATATTCCCCACTCTGAGAGGAAAAAAATAGAACGAGCCCAATCCTTGACAGGGACGACATCAGTCACTTCATCTGTCCAAGTGCACTCACTCATCACAAAGAGAGATCGTTAATTGTCATATTTCATCGTTAATTAATAAAAAAATATGAAAACTGTCCCGTCCGCAGTTGATGGCTCAGAAATATATCAGCGTGCTTTATGCGAAGAGTCACCGGACGCCCCTGGAGTGGTCAAGGGTCAAACTGCTGCAGTGGGATGCAGAGCTGGAGACTCCCAGGCAGACAGTGATTTGTTACAGCCCTCACATGAAAGCTTCTCTCGCAGTAGCTGCCTGACTCTCAGCAAGATGACAGCGGGATTTCAACAGGCAGAGTTATTTGTCACAAAACAAATTGTTACAAATCTGTGAGACAAATATAGAATAGCGCGCCCACCATGTTTTAATCTCTCATTTTTCTGTCTTTTGTTTCGATAATCGAAATGAATAAATGAACGGGGACCATGGTATGTTTCATTCTTAATGAAGCGTGTAGTGAATGAATATTTCACACACCTGCTGTGTGTCTTTGGTGGGATTTGACTGGGGACCCAATCCCAGCCTGGGATGTATGAATGTTGGATTAAACATTCATCAAATGCTGTCACAAAAACTTCATCCTCTCCTGTCAACCGCACATAAAGGCAGAAACAAGCCCCTGTTCAGGCCAAAGTAGCCCAGCCATGAGTTGAACCTCAGCCTTTGCTTTACTTGCTGTGTGGTGGTGGATTATTTAGGCTGCACTGCAGTCGTGTCTCAGGGTATATCGACTATGTCGTGTGGGTTTATGGGTATGGACGGGGTCACCTCAGGTCAATCCCCTGCATCTCTAATATCCACCTGCTGTATTGTTATTGCCTCCAGGTTCCTCCTCAGCCTTTCAACCCTCAGTAGACCACATCCTCTGCTGTTTGCTCACTCCGAGTGTCACTGGAGCTGCTTACATGTATCTTGTGAGGGAGCCCGCAGGGACGTTTTGATGCATGGTTCATCATACATGTTTTAATCATTCAGTCTCTCAGACACCTCCCAGGAGGGGGCTGCTGCAGCACATTACCGAGTACACACAATTAGTGATATAATGATGATGATGATAATGAAATGTATTTAGAGCATATCAGCGCGGTTCACTCTGTTCGGGGAGACATTAGCAGGACTGCAGCCCTGGAAAAGCCCCAGCGCTCGGGCTCCTGGCGCTCTCCCTCTGGAGACTGGCAGAGCCCGGCAGGTTGCCACGGCACAGATTAGCAGTCATAGCGGTCGACTTGCCGCTCCTTCTGCGCCGTCAACTGCGAAAGCCTCACCTGACAGGTGTTGCTCTCAATCAGTGCTCCTCTGTCCCCCCCATGCTGTCCTTGGAGTGGGAGGGGACAAGGAAGCCTCCCATCCCCCTTTATACATCCTGACAGCCTCTACCAGGCGATTCTCTAACATGCACCCGGCTTACGATGCATCTCGGAAAAGCATACACCAGAAAAGCACCAGCAAATCCCCCCTCAATGAGAAACTACTGATATTACATCAGTGACATCAGTAGGAAACACAGCACTGGCCTTTTGTTTAGCTCCCCTTAGGGATGTTCAGTCACCTGTTAAAGGTCAAGGTGATAGGATGTCAGGATCAGAGGGAGGGCTTTGAGGCAGGAATAACGGTACATGCTGGCAACTGTTTTCATGGACGGCAGGCCCGAACAAAACCAGTGATCACTGGGTAAAAATAACACTGGAAGGCCAAGAGTGTCACGACTTCTGAATTAAAAATAGATTTAAATTTCTGGCAATGTTCTGTCTAATATTGAACTGCTGACAGCTACCTGCCACATGTCTACAATAATGAGGGATAAATAGTCTATGCTCACCTTTACAGCTGACCTTTGCTGCCTTAATTAATAGAGGTAAATGTTAACATTATTATGCTAAATATAACCAGAATTATCTGCATGGTAAGTGAGTTTGTTTTGTTTTGTTGTAATTTTGGTGAACCAACCCTTTACTGGCAGGAGAACATGTTAAAAGAGTCTGTAAGTGGGAGGTAATGCTGCATAAATCAAACGCACCCTTCCTATTTCAATTACAACACTACTGCTGCTGTTAATGTAGCTTTTCAGAAACGAGCTGTTCCTCCAGAGTCTTCAAACATCCCTTCAAACCGGAAGTCGGAGTTTCCCGTTGTGTGTGGAGGAACTGGACATGAGGAGGGTCATTTCTCATCCGGTGTGATAACCCGGACGTGCGTCACTTCAGCCAGGTGAGCAGCTAGCTAAACTGCCGCTGGTGCTAGCATGTTTACTGAGGGGACGTTGGCTTTGCTCAGTTGCTGTTAGTATCTTGAGGCTGTCTTTTTTGTTTTGCTGGCGCCAGTCACGGCCCCTGCAAACTGTTTCACGGAAGACATGATGTTATGTCTCACTTTGAAAGCTTAGGTGTAGATAATGAAATGAATGATGGCTGAATTCCAGTTAGCTGCGGTGGTTTCA
This sequence comes from Chelmon rostratus, assembly GCF_017976325.1. NCBI lineage: Eukaryota > Metazoa > Chordata > Actinopteri > Chaetodontiformes > Chaetodontidae > Chelmon > Chelmon rostratus. The sequence goes on along the minus strand of NC_055676.1, from coordinate 7,570,036 downwards.
GGGTCCTGGTAACACCTGTGCTGTTCTTGCTATGACAAATGTCTGTGGTGAAAAAAAGGCCCATATTCTGCTCGTGTACTGTGTGTGTGTTGATATTAGTAATGAATTATATTTCAGGTAGTGGCCAAGCCGTTGTCTTTTGGTTGTCTGGCAGATGAGCACCTGCCATGCTGTTTATTTACACAACATTGAACATAATGTTGTTTGTGTTCTGAGCTAAATTTGTTTGGCTGCAAATTTGGCTTCCTGTCAGCTCACTGTAACCCGGCTTCTGGTCCAGAGTAATTACATGAATATGAACGCTCATTGCACATAGATTAGAAACTTAACACTACTTAACATTTCATAAGTAGACACGGTCACTTCTGAAGTTCATCAGGCAGATTGCCGGGTTCGGATTCGTCCATCAAAGTTAACCGGAGAGTGTTATTTCATCCAGTGTTTGCAGTTAGAAAAAAGGCCACCGGGCGACAGCGGAGTAGATTTCACATAATAACTGGCGTCGAATGCAGTTTTGGAGTATATTGTTGTCACCGTCTCCAAACACTGCTGCAAACACTTGCTGCTGCCTTTGTTGGTGCTGCTCACATACCATACAACTGTGGACTTCTTTATTGGACTCCACAGAGGAAGCTGTTACTCTACTCTCTGCCCGAACACTGTATACATTTCCTGTTGGTGCTTTTTGGGGTTTTAATATAAATCATCCCTATAAAATAAATGCCCATTAGGTGTTTCCTTTTTTGGCCGTTATCCAGGTTTTCCACTTCACCTGAGTTCATCTTTAAGTTAGAGTGGCTTTCGAAACAGAATAAGACCTTTATTACAAAATATCTTTGTCATACAAGTTTTGGTTTATAACTAAGTTTAAAATGAGCTGTTTTTCTTGTCTGTTTCCACATAACAGTTGCCTAATGGAAAACGATGAGCACTGGTCAAGCAGTAGATCACCTGTGGTAATTTTGCATGCTGATATATAAGAAGTAATTTTCTAGAACTGCTGAATCAAGGGACTATTTGTTTAGTTTAGTTTCCTGCCACTGCCGATTAGCTGGATGTTTATCTGAGGCCAGGCTCTAATCTGTGAGTTATTACAGGAAACACGGAAATTGATTGGGTGGTATTCAGGAGGAAAACCAGCTTTTCTATTTGTTCCCAGCGATAATAGCTTAATTATTCATCCCGTGTGATGATTAATTAAAAAAGGCCCCAGGTCCTGTGGCAGGTACAGGCTGCCGAGGCACACGCTGACATTCCCATGTGATGTGCTGCATGTCTCTGCCTCTGCCCGCCCTCCTCCCGCTTTCCTCTGTATGTCTTTAGGGAAGGTGCCCTCACACACGTAACATGCCTGTGCACCCAGCGTTTTAACCTAATGCACAAATACATGAGGTGAAAGACTAGGGCCTGGTAATCATATGTAAAAGCAGACTGGGGGTCAACTTCAAATAGTTTTCATGGCTTGTTTTAGCCTACTGGGGTCTATAATGTTTCTACTGGTTGTAATTTATATAGATACTGCATGTGCGATTCACATGTAGGCCTCTGCAGTGTATCATATCTGTGGCAGTTTTGTTATATTCTGAGTATTCTACCATGCATTACTGAAAATAAACTGCAGCCTAGGGCTGGTAGGCTGCATTAAATCGATAGAGGCACCAGCAGTGTGACTCCTTCAGCTGTCAGATTGTCAAACAGCACAACCCTGTAGATGAAAAAAAAAAGATTGATCTGGGCCTCTGGTTTGATTTCCCTGCTTCAGGACGCTCTTGAAAAGTTTTGGCACATCTGTACAAGCTGGACATTTCACACCTTATAAAGAGCCTTTAGAATAAATTATGTAGTAATTTGGAGTTGCAGTGATCAGTATAGTATTAAGCCTGCAACACAGAATAACTACACGAGGCAAACCTGTTTATTAGTCGATGCAGAGCTGCAGCGACGTGCTTGCCGGCACACCGCAGCTAAGTTTTACGGGATGGCCATATTTGTAAGCATCATTTTTTGGAGAGACCATGTAGGAAACATTATTCAGAGTCCTAAGTTACGCTGAACATTTTAGCAGCAGAATTCATTTCATTAATGAGGATCTGTTCAGATTCTGATTCTGTAATGTCAATACGGTGTGCTATGTGAGAGCTAAAAGGGAATGTGTGGATGTATGGAAGTAGAATATGGTGACTAATTAGTGGTTGAAGGTTGGTCCATGAAGCAGGAACTGCTTCTTTTTGCTTTGAATGGAAAACAAGGATCTTTAACCACAGCTGTTCAAAGCTGCTCGTGTGAGATGGCTCTGCCTCACACTCCATTTTGTGTCTTGGTAATAGATTTTTTTGGATGTTTTTTCCTCCACATCTCGTCTCAGTGTAACCAGCGGCCGGTTGCTGCCAGACTCAGGTAGGCAGCGGCTGTCGCGTCCTCTGACCTAGTGTGGGCAGCTGGCAGTGGGCAGGACATGCCCTGTGGCAGTGCCAGGGGAAGGCCAGGAGGGCTGGGGTCCAGGCCTGCTCTTGCCTCTGCTCGGGCCCCGCTAATGGAATGGGGCTGGGCCGCCCATATGGCACTTGTGAGAAAAACTGAGGGCTCTGGAGGTTGGCACGCGGAGTCACCGGGCAGTCTCCCGTTAGAAATGAAACAGGACAGGGCCAGACCTATGTGATCGCCCCACGACCACCAAGCGTTATGGATGTGCTCGCTGATGGGGATGGAGACACACCTGCACCAGTGGCTTCCATCTGCCCTAAATGACCATACCAATGTTCTTAGATGTTATTTTCCATCAACTATACATTTTCAAATATTTGTCATAGCTCCCATCCACTGACCAAACCATGTTAAGGTTTTTAGTCGATTTGCCGCCTTCTGCGCCGTGTTTGGCTACTGTTTTGCCAAGAGACAAATGCTTAAAAAAGGCGCAATCTGTGAGTAGAATAATGTGATTGTGGTCATTGGTCAAGATTTTTCCTTTAGTTTGCCATACGTTTGCCACAGTCATATGGGAGTACTCTCCATAATTATTGGTAATGAAACAGAAAAAAGATGTATGACGCATTCATCTAGTATTGCTATGGTGCAGCAAATGAAATGCAGTGCTGAAGAATAATTTCGGACTCCTTTGCATCATTCAGCTGAAGTATTACACAAGAAATTAAGATGCCTGCGATTACTTCAAGCAAGTTAACAGTCTCAGCAAGTTATTTTCCACACTTCTTAATCTATGAATCGAAAAGAAATGCTGCATAGAAGTTAAGAACTCAGTTCCAAGAAACACTGTTGGTAATGATATAAAAAATGCAGCAATTGTCCTAAGTGTGCAAAAACATGCAAACTACATGCTCGTCTTTATTTAGTAAAACTGCTGTTTTCAGTCAGACTTCCGGCTTCATTTGCAGCAACTGCTTTGAAGGCCTCACTTTTGTGTCTGTAGAGCTGGTCGACAGAAACAGTCCAGGTTAATGAGCCAACAACTTGGAGAACGTCCTCTACTTGGAGGTCAAGGAAAAATCGGTTTGCCAGGATGTACGCAGTGTTAGCCCTGTGTACGGGAGCTGGCCAGATAGGCTGTGTGTAGGCAATGAGGTGGACAGGGGGAGAGCAGTGTAGCCCACCAGCCCTCTCTGGCACTGGACCGACCTGGCTCCTCTCTGAGCTGCGTGGGACCAGGAGACGGAGAGCCACATGGGATGGGAGGAGAGAGGCAAGCGCGTTGGAGCGGTCTGCAGTGCTGCAGTGTTAACAAATGTGTTCACATACTGTATGTACTGAGATAATGCTTACCCTCTAGAATAACTGTGCTGCTTGCTGACTGTACCACACAGGCTGATGCAAACGGAACTAAAATTACCACTTCAGGGTGACACTGGCAATTTGTACTGCAGACCTAAAAAGGGAGAAATGGCAAGGGTAATTACAGTCAGCGGAAAAATACAGTTTGACGTTGCCCTGCCCTGCTTTCCCTCCTAATACTCCATTAAAAAGTGAGGCCCGACTTTTAAAACAGGTCACTCTTTCTAACCCTCCCTCCCATCTGCATTTCTTCCGCCTCTCTCTTCCTCCTCCACCCTGTCTTCATCCTCCTCCTCCTTCTCCTTCCACCACCCACCTCTCTGGATCTGGAACAAAAGCCACCTCCGCTGCCACCACCTCCCCTCCCCATCTCCTGCTTTTCCATTTTATTGGTGACAGCTGCCGCGAAACAAACTCGCGGAGCGAGAGAAATGATGTGTCAGTGGAAGGTCCTTTAGCCCGCGCTGCTAATCTGTCACACGCCGTTTGTTGTTTACTGTTTCCTCCTGCTCGCCGACTGGCCGGCAGCGTGTGCTGTGCAGTAATGGCGACAGATGCTGACCCGCAGAAGTGTGAATCTTGCCGATTTCTCCCTGCTGTCAACCTGTAAATTACAGCTATCGGGAGTAATTAGACCCGATAAAACCCTTCCAAGCCTCACCCCCCTTGACACACACGCAGACACACACACAGCTCTGGCCTGTCAGTGACCTGACTGTGTGCCATTTTGAGAAAGAAGGCTGTAGGCCCTCAGCTGCTCTGTTCGAACTTTTTTTTTTTTAACTCTAGATGTTTGTCATCAGGGTTTTTCCATTTCAAATGAAATTATGGGCTCTTACGTACTTCTACTACGTAGTTCTGTAAAATATTGAGCACTCTTCTCTGATTTAAGGACTTCAGCTCTCTTTTGGGTCAAAGTCTGACGTAAAAACAGTTCATGACTTTGAGGACTCTAAGATTGATGCTGGCAGTGGCTCTGACGTTGCAGAGGTGAGTCCGTCCACAGTGAACTGAACTGAATCTTGGATGAATCTGCAGACGGTGCCAGTTGTCCTCTACTTATCCTCACTGAGGTTTTGCAGGGACAGCAGGGTCCAGGGCACAACCAGAGAAGTCAGCATCGGGGCCACCTCTTCTTGCCCTGGCATCCGTGTTCGGCCCGCAACCACCACGGCGGCCACCACTGCCAAGCATGCTCTTAAAAGCAGGGCCTGTGCCCCTTTAAGTAACTCGCGCGATACCAAAGGTCACACAGCCGGGTCTTGTCATCCTCTCCCTGACTCTCTGCCCTCCTCCACCTCCTTCTCCAGCCCTCGGTGCCCACTTCCTGACCATCGGAGCCAATCACTTTCCACCCCTCACCTCCTCCGCCGCCAATGCCGAGCGGCAATCTGTCACCCGGGCACTAGGAGATGCCACCCTGCCGGCCGCCTTCCGTACACTGCGGTAATGGCTTCTGGCAGCCCTAGAAAGATAAGTAACGGGCAAAAAGGCAGGAGAGCAGGATGAAGAGGGAGGGAGGGCTGAGGGCCAGAGAGCACAGGACCCTCTCTCATATCCAAGCTGCCCCCTTCTCGCCGCTGCTCGACCCTCCTCTCCCCCTTTCGCCTCACCCCGCTTTGGCCCGGTCGCTTTGCACGATACTTCAGTGAATAAATGAGTCGTTTTAATCCGACTGACAAGCTGGCATTGCCCAGCCCTGCCCTCCATCTGTACTGGCGGCCAGCGCAGCAGCAGGCCCCAGGCAGCCCGATGTGCCAATCCAACACACAGCTTATCCTGGCTGTAGCTTCAGGGACAGAAGGGTTAGAGCTCTATGCGGCAGCTACCCTCTCCACCAAAAGAGCTATTTATATAAGAAAGGGATTAGCCGGTGGAGGCTTTGATGAACTGGAAAAAAATTATGAATTTGCTCCCATCTTGCTCTACTGCACGTTTGAAGTCCTTGTCTTTTTAAACCAAAACCGCAGTTGATTTCCTGCTTTTCAGTGTGATCAAATAGTCGACAGTAGGTGTTAAATTTCATTTTCTCAAAGCACAGGTTGCATTTTTAGGGCTAATTTTCTTAGGAGATGATGTAGTTCTTTCCACAATTGCACACTGATTTAAGTGAACAATCTGCAACAGATGACTGTTCACTCTGCGGCAAAAGCAAAACTGAAAGTGAAACTAGCCTTGTTTCCGTCTGTCCCCACCATCGAGGGGTTAATTTTGCTCTGTCATCCTTGGCACAGCAAGAGGCCAAATGCACTATCACTCACGCCGTCCGCCGTCCCGACCGAAAAACCCAGAGGGAGAGAAAAAACTTGGCCGCACGAGGTGCTAAACCCTCTGCTCCATTTCCTCTCTCCACAAGCTCCTCTCCACTCCCTCGCTTGGCCATGTGTCACCTCCAAGTCGTTTGGGAAGGGACCTGGTAACATTTGAGTGCCCAATTAAGCGCAGGGGCTCAGTCCGGGCCCCCCTCTGGGTTCCGTTCAGGCACGTCACTGATGAGCGGGCTGCCATCTTCCCTGCGAACCACACACACACTCACATGCATACACATTCCTCCCACCGTCTCATTCTATTTCATGCCTACTTCCCCCGTCTGTTCTGCAGCTTTTTCACATAAGCACACTCTCCTCCCTGGTTAAAGATCCCCCACAGATCCGATTGCAGCTCACCTTTGGAACAGGAGGTTATGACTGTTTGATCCATGGTGGCCGAACCCTTTGCCAGTTATGCGCCGGGGCCTGGATGCTGCTCATTAACCGGAGGGGTCCTCCCACTGCGCCGCGGAGGATCCGAGGGCCCGGTGTTTTGCTGCTTTTGGTGAAAGATTAAGCACTGTTTTCTTAAATTAGCCTGGAAAACATGAAGCATAAACATAAAAGAAAATATTCTTTATCTACAAGGTCAACTAGGCGCTCATTATCACCCAGATTGAATAATTACTGAACTTAAGAAGTGGAGAAAAAAATAAAACAACAACTCCGAGTTAGCGCAGTCAGGCCTTTTGAAGTGTTAAAGGAGTGCTTATTCCCTTAACTGGAGTGAAAGAGCATTGCTGGATAATTTAGGTTACAGGCTCGGCGGTGACAGCTGGGCAGCATTGAAAGCCAACCAAATCGACATAAATCACTGACTTTTTTTTCAATAAGTAGGTTAATATCTCAGAATGGTGTTTAATGTTTTATTCAGCACAGAGGCAGGGACAGTGTTAAGGGACGGCAAGTGTTTTTGAATGCAGATGGGAGGTGGAGGGCTGGGCAGGGTTTGGCATCTCCCCCTGGTCGCCTCAGAGCACGCCGGCCCTGTTAAAGGAGCGCGGGAACGATCCTCGCCCCTCTCGAGCCCTCTCCATATTAAACAAGTGCTTTGTAAGTGTGCCGTCATTACTATTCATCACAAATAAATACTTAAGCACTGAGAGCTTAGCACCCCGCTGCTTTACAGTTATCCATTATTTCTGTCACCTGGTTGTCCTTTTTCTGTCTCCTCCCCTCGCTGCCTCTCTTTCCCTTTTGTGACTGAATGTTGCTGTGCCCTTCAACTCAGTAGTGTGCTGGGAGGGAGCTGGTGGCTAGTGCCCATGTGCCAAGCCTCCCTGCGTCGTGTCCCACATTCTCTGCCCTCACCTGAGGCCTTGCCCCAACAGGACAGCAGGGCCAGAGGCTTTATTGTGCACTACGCACTTCCCAAGACGATGCCCTTCCACTGTTTTCAACTCTTTTCCCCTCCACACTCTTTTTTTTAAATTCTCTTTTTGCCCAAACATAACAAACACACCCACACAAACACCCCTCAAGTTCAAACACGCACCAAGTCCACTCCTGCCCCAGACATGGGGGCAAAAGTCCACTGCACCCTGTCCTCTACGGCGGGTTTTTGGAAGGTGATCCGATCCTTTTTCCTCTGCCACTGCGCTTGGCGGGCTGGCTGGCTCCGGTGCAACGCGGCGTGCGCTGGCGTGGACCGAGGCTGGGCCAGTGTGCTCAGGAGCTGATGAATTGCAGGCGAGATGCGGGGCGTCAGCCGGCGAGGAGCTCCGGCGAGCGGCCGTCACGCGCTATCACCGTCTGCTTGTGAGATGGGGGAAATCGGAGAGACAGCGCTGACAACTTAATTTAACACCAGATCTGGAGGAAGCCAGAGTGCCACTGCGCTCTGGATAATTGATAACTCTGCCACTCCGCCACACCTCGCTTCACCTCGTGCCCACCACGCCTCAGCTCATCATCTACCTAAATAAGCAGTGGACACATTACTGTACAGATTTTAAAGCTTGTCAGGTTGTTTTGCCCTGTAGAAATGCCTTTTCACTCCCAGTGAGAAGAGTGGCAGTACGGACTTGATGCTGTGTTGAGTTTCTGTCCTTTTTCTGTTTCTTGCCAGAAACACATTGTTTGAAATTTTTTAACACTGGTGCAAATACAGTACTTAAATTTTAGTACTGCTATTGTTGAGGGTTTTTTTTTTACAAGACTGTTGAAGTATATAAATACCTGTATCTAAAAACCTCCTTTTCCTTTAAGAAAATAATACAATAACGCCAGCACCTATAGAAAAACTTTGCCTACATTAATACATACATTTAGCAAAATAGTGATGAAAGAGTTGATCAAAGACAGAGTAATCAAGACAAAGAACTATTACTTGATAGTCTTGGATACTTGGTGCTACAGACATCAGTCCTCAGAAAGTATTGAGGTTTGATATCCAGCTCCAGGCTTTTCAGGCTTTAAGCTGCACTCCCCCTTTAAAAAATAGTGACTGCAGTCAGACAGGACACACATTCTCTCCCTCGTTCTGACTTAAGAGTGACTCCGATGCTGAAGTTTCTCCTTGGGCTGCAGTGCAGCGGCGCTGCAGGGGGAGCGCGCTGGCTGGATCTCCTTCACAGGCTGTTGGAGGCTGCCGAGCAGGAGCCCGGTTGACTGGTAATGCCTATTAATTACTAATACAAACTGCTAATTAGCAGACCAAACACTGGCATCTGTACAGTTTGTTTTCCCTGCAGCGATGATATTGAGTTCGAACACAAAGAGGCAGTAAACCTGAGCTGCCTGACGCGCATCAGAATCAAAGGGGACTTGCTGCTAAGCATACTTAATGCCAGGACCATGCACCAGATAGGTCAGACAAAGGGCAAAACCAAATTCATCAGGATAAGTGATAAATGACCTGTTGTAGCATCAGCAAAGGACAGACAGGGGATGTTACTTTTGCTTGATTTTTCTAGCTGATTCGAGATAAGCTCACAAAACTGCTTTGGTTAGCAAAAAATGTGAACTTTTCTGTTTGGTCAAAGTGCATTTCTGACCTGGTCTGAAAGGGTTTTGAAAGAGACAGAGGTTAGAGGATTTTCTCTACCTGCACAGGAGCATTAACTGATCAGTGAGTACTTAATACATTGTACAATGATACTTTTACTTTCGTAAAATATTAAATTCTATACTTGTAGTCGTAAAAGCACTTTGGTACAACTATTTTCACTGAATGTAAGGATTTGAAGGATTTAAATTCTTCTTCCATCCCTGGTAAAGAATGGGGCTGGATATTGAGCCTGAAACAGTCAAGTATCGACTGTTGCTGTTGAACGTCTGGCCACGTTTGTAACCTTGTTTTCTTATTCTTTGAACAGGTAGTTCCTGATTTAAGTGAACATTGTTTTAGACAACATTCAACACGGCAGAACTCAGGGTTTTGTGAAAGTTTTTTGTATTTGTCAAACTGACCAAACTTGGGTATTGCATTGGGAACAGCATCAGACATTTCTGACAATACTCACCCCTAGTATCACTGTGGGATGCATTTATAAACAATCACACATTCAGCTAGTATCCGGCCCCCAGGCCCCACCCGGCTCTTCCCAGCCAAGACAAGATGCCACCCCACCCTGCCACCCTACGCTCCTCACACACACACACACACACAAAAATAAATGAGTAATCGGCCACAAAGTGTCAGCCAGCCTTAATCCCCTTTTAATTTCCTTGTGGGGCCTGCGCCAGGGCTCTGGCTGCAGCATGAAGCTGGCCGCTGATGGCAGGATGGCCATGGTGACAGGCAGGCAGGCAGCGCAGGCCTAGGGGTGTTTACTAGGATCCAAGCAAAGAAAATACAATAACCACACACTGCCACCACTGTTTGCCTTACACTTGAGTGGGATTTAGGTTTCCCCAGCACTCTGTCACAAGTATGTGTGAGCACACGTGCCCCCCCACACACACACACACACGCACACACGATTGTCATGCAACCAGATTGTACTATGGACATATGCATGCTCTTTTTCTCTCTGCTTCCCTCATGAGGGTGCACACACACAGACACACACCTACATGCATATATTAAGCATGTGCTCGAGCACTCAAGCACACCCCTGGTAATACTTCTCTCGATGAGGCTATTAATATCTTAATTTATACAGGTTGGTCTCAGCATAGGGGTCGTCACCACACAGCTGCCCAATCTCTGGCAATCCCACAATGCCAAGAGTATTATCTCCTTTTGAACAGCAATTTATTTTCTTCCCTCCTCACTGTTATTCAAAAGTAAAGGTCCCGTCATTAAAATGTATGCTTTCTCAATGCACCCACGCTGGAAAAGGGCAGCCGGCAAACTGCATTCACTCCCTGTTCACGTAATGAAAGGCGTAAAGGAGGAAGCAGCTGACGTGCACGTCTTTGTAACACATTTGCCCGAGAGGTGGCTTCAGTGGAACAAAATGGAGAAGGTTAACGTTATTCTGGCAGATGAAGGAATATTTCATGACATTTACACACAGCAGGGATTTTCTCCCTGGGAGCAGCCTCATAACACTCGACTACCCAGCATATGAGCAGTGGCATATGCATTAAGTGTACAAAATATCAAAAGTGCCTCTTTGTTTCAGGAAGCACATAATCTGAGCAAGCCATGCACACTTTTTAATGATGTAGCTAAATTTGCACCAATCGCAGCGGAGAAGTGTGTGTAGACAAAGGCTAGCAAAAGGGATTTAAAGGGTTTTTTTTAGATACAGCTTGTAGAGCTGTCCAGTGCATTGGCTGATTCTCAGATATCACAGGCGTATTGATATTTAAGCGCATGTCAGCAACAAGAAGCTGCCAATTTGCTGGAATTAAATTTAGAAACGCCTGAACAGTTTGTCCACCAGAGAGCACTGATGAGCAAATTTCTCCACTGTTAAAAGTCCCACTCAGGACAGATTTTGGGCCGATCGGCAGAAAATGAATTGCCAACATTTTGGTAGTGGTTTATTTGTTTGCCTTTTTGTTAAGCAGGAATACCAAACATTCACTTGTTCTGGCTTCTCAGTTACAAGAATTTTCTTCTTCACTTTGTCTTATGTGATAGTAACCTGAACATGTTTGGTTCTGGACTGTTTGGTCATTTTTAGATGTAACTTTACTTTAGGAGACTGCGATGAGCATTGTTCCATATTTTATAAATGATTTATTGATTATCTGAGAAAATAGTTATAATATATAATGTGTTATAGCTAGCTGCAGCTCTAAAGTCATTTATGAAGCAAAAAAGTCAAACTATATCTGGATCCAGCCTCTCTAATATGAGGATTTCCTGCTTTTCTCTGTTTTTACATCGTTTGTGCTCTGGGAACTTATGATTGATATTTTTGCACTATTTCCTGATGCATTATAGATTAAATGATTGACCGATTAATTTTTAAGAAGACAGAAAATAATCATTGCATTCATCCATACATGAATGCTTCGCCTCGTCCCCCCGCTTAGATTTATATAAAAGCATCTGCTATGTTGTTTGGTTATAAATAAAGCTCTATTAGAGGAAAAGAGAATATTCAAAGTGTCTCTGCTTTCTGTCTATAAGGGTTTTTCTAAGCGCCAGTTCTCACAGCAAAGGTCTTTATGGCAACATAAGGGGTTAGCCTAGATTTTCAGTCCAGTCTCATTTAAGGCTAATTCCTGTGTGGGTCTGGATGTTTGATCCCATTGCCCATCTGAAGTAATTAAAGGGTTATTAGTAAACAGATATTCACGCTCGCTCACTCTTGCCAACTGTTTCATGCCATCTGCTGCCGGCGCACGTGCTTTGACATTGGAAATATGCTGCTGAACCGACACGGGTGTTTCAACGCATAGGGAATGAACCGAGCTTTCATCAAGTCTAAACACAGTCAAACAGTGTCATCTTTGTGTGTGTGTGTGTGTGAGAGAGAGAGAGAGAGAGAGAAAGAGAGAGAGAGAGAATAAAATAGAAGGATGAGCAGGAAATTATAAGCCCGCTTGTGCTATTTTACACCCGCTTGTTAATTTCAATCTCTTTTAACTGGCTCTACTTTTGATTCCAGCCGACCACTATTCTTATATTTCATCTCCGTAGCCCCCTCTCCTCCTTCTTCCTCTTCTTCTTCTTCTCTCCCTGTCTCTCTCTCTCTCCTCCGGCTCCAGCTCTGCCCTCCTGTCTGTTTTTATCCTTTTTTTATTTTCAGTAATATAGAAGGGATTAACCCTGCCGGCCCCTCGGTGGTTACTGTTTCATTTTATTCTTATTAAAATCTTAAGAACCTGCTTTATTATTCCTGTTTGATACTACCTCAATAATCCTCTGCCTGCCTGTGTGTGTGTTTGTGTGTGTGTGTGTGTGTGCGTGTGTGTCTGTTTGTGTGGGTGTGTGTGGCATGCAGCCACAGACCCATAGGTGTGCTGTGTGATGGATGTGTGTGCCTGTGTTTGGGCTGGCAGGAAGTCCAGGACACATTACACACATTTTAATCACACATGTGCAACATATAGATGCACAAACACAATCTTATACTAGGTCTGAAATCCAGAGTTTATTTATTTTACTTTATTTTATTTCTCTCTTTTTTTTTTTGCACATTTAAGGTCCTAATACATTGAGAGAAGTGTCATAAAATGACACATTATACATTTCAACTCATCGTCTCGCGTGTTCCTCTGTAATTTGCCACTTCTGACAAACATATTTTTTCCCCGTCCGTGGCGAGATGGCTATTACCGCTGATGGGTCTCTAGTGTTTGCTGTGATCTTTCTTACGGCGAGCTGCATTGATTTTGTGAAACCTCTGATAAATCTCAGACAGGAACTAGACAGGAGTGTTGTCACAGCAAAGCTTCCCTGGATCACTCAGTGATTTCTCCTGCAGTTTCACTGACCCGGGGAGGTTTATTTAGAGAAGCGGTGCAGAGTGGCACTGTAAGGTGTCGTCTGTTAGCGTTTGAATTACGTCTACTGCTAAATATTTTAAATGCAACCTCCTCTGAACATCATCTGAAGGATGGGAGGGGGCTATTGATCATTTAGAATCATCACTGATCTTGCATTGAGGCTTCGTTTTTTAATTTTAAGTGCATATGCATGAGTCAAGAAAAAGCAGCTCTGTGTTTTCAGTTTGCCATATACGGTATAAGCAGGAAAATGGGAGTGGGGGATAAATTAAGGTTTGCTTTCATCCTGCCTGAGGAATAGCTAATGTAACGTTAACCTATCATTTAGTATGCTTTTGGAGAGCATCTGTCCATGTCCAGCCATAAGCTTTTCAACCTGGAGACCAATCATCTCTTCATTAAAAGTGTGATACTGTTCAAGTGTCTCTGCAGGCAGCCAGGAGCACACAGGATTACACTATCGACTTGGAGAAAGGTCAACATTATTTGATTTTCTCAAAGGTTGCTATTTATACATATTTATCGACTGGCGTTTTCTCATAACATACTTAAGCATGCGGGAATGGCACGTAAATTCATATTCTTTTCTTTGTCGTCCCGTTTGAGAGTCTGTCTGCAGAAGTGTGCATTCTAATTTCTCATTTACAATGCATTAAATTCAGATGAGAGGAGGATTGTTGGGGACAAAGCTGATCACGCTGTGCGAGATGAATCAGAAATTGAACCAAAGTGTTTCATTAAGAGCTGTTGGCTGGCTGCTAAGACAACAGGGGGGTGTAATCCCCCCATTCGCTCCCTCCTTCCCTCACTTTTAATTTTTTTTTTTGGTTTTCTCTTTTTATCCTCTTTCATCCTTTACTCACATCCTCCACAGGTGCTGTTCAGCCCCCCACCTCTGAGGTCTCTTCCTCTTTCCTCCTCACTTCCTGCGTCTCTTACCATGTCCCTCTCCTTCCTCTTCTCCCTCTCTTTCTCTCAAGACCTGTGAGAGCACCTCCTCCTCGCAAACAGAGACATAACCAAATCCTCCCCCCTCCTGCCCGTGCACCGGGGTCACGCCGTCAAAATGACTCTTTTTATTACAGTTCATAAACAGCGACTCCCCCGGCGGCCCCGGGAAATTTCACATAAACTTTGATCAAACAGACGTTAGCCTCCCTGGTCCTCTCCATGCGTGAAAATAGCTCCGCTCAATCACAGGCAGAGACAACACGCCGAAAACAGTGCAAATAGCAAGGCAGTCACTGATATATCAAGTCATTATTGACCAGAACACCAGGGGAATAGATCTCATATAAAAACAATAAGTTACTCTTTGCCTTTTTTTTTTCCTCTCCTCTACCTCTCCCCTCTTTTAGCGGAGGCGGAAATGTAAGGCGATGCACTGGCAGTAAACTTTGTGGCTTAAAATTAATAGCTTCGAGGGGAGCTCAGGTGAGCAATCCAAAGTGATAAAAGCATCCAAAATAAAAACCAGCAGTTGATTTAACTGTGTGTACGTAGATGCTGGAAGCTGTACAATAGGTTCTTCATGGCTTTCTCTGGCTCCCTCATCCTCTCCATCTGCTTTAGTAGAGCTGTCAGACCAGTTTTTCCTCAGCGTCGAGGCCTCGCAGTGCTCCCTTGTTGGTAATCGTGGTCGAGGCTCGCTGTAATGGAGACGAGCAGCGGGAAAGCAACGCTGTGTTTTGTTGTCGAGTTGGGTTTTCAGGGTGGAGCTGCCACAGCTTCTCTCGATTGCAGCTCAGAATCTGAAATAAAGGGCAAAGGTCACATCCTTTCCGCTATTCTCAGATCATGCTTAAATAAACTGTGAAATGTTCGAAATATCACCTGATGCTCCCTATTCAAAACCTCACTTGTTTAATGACTGAATGAACAACAAAAAAAAAATGGATCTGTTTTGAAAGAAGTCGCACCACCTCTGAAAAAATACAATTAACTAATTAGAATCTCAGTTTGAGGATACTGTGGGTTCCTTTGTTGATGACAGAGGTTTTTATTAAATGAAGTCATGTCTGAAATGCAAAGAATCCCAGTATATATAAAAATAACATATATAATTTATAACTCATCGTTATTATAGCCGTTTTAATGATTATTCAATATTTGAGCAGGTGCATCAAACATCTCACTCAATACTTATAGTACTCTACTGACACTTTATGGGATGTATTTTGTTTTCAGGGGTGTTTTTGGGGGGTCTTTAATGAACAGACCACCTACTTGTTACTCTTACACCACAGCCAAGTTCTATTTTTGCACTTTTTAAAAAGTCTCATGTCTCTAAAATAGCAAACTACCTAATTTTGGCAGCGAAGCATCAAAGCCAGAGTCTCCCCCTGTGCTGCACATCCAGCCTGTCCTTACAGTCAGGCAGTGATGAGAGTGTGTCAGCGTCTGTGTCAGTTTTCCAGGAGCCTCAGCAGAACATGATGCAGCTGAGCTATAGTTACCCCTCCTGTATTGTTTGTGTGTGTGTGCGCGCCTCCTCACTGCACTGTACCGGCTCTGCCTGGGTCCTCATATCAGCCGGTCTATCTTGCCCACCCCCCGCTGACTCCTCACCTTTCCCTCCACTGCATCTTATGACTCAACCTCCCCTTTCTTTAATACTCCGTTAGCTGCGCCAGTTACTTTATCTCTCCTAGCCATCTCCCCCGCTACTTTACCTCTCCCCCTGCCTCCCCTCGGTGCTGATCCTCTCCCAGGCCTAATTGAAGGGGACAGCAGCTCAGCAGGGTCACACGCCAATGTGGCGTTAAAATGGAGAGCCTGGGTACTGAGTGACGCGTCTCTCCATCCTGATCAGCTTGCCATACACACACACATGTATATATATATATATATATATATATATATATACTCATATACACACACCCAGCCGCTGTTATTGTCTGAGCCTCTTTTCCATTTCCGCCTCTTTCTCCTCCCGAGGGTCAGAATCCAAGCTGGAGCCAGAAGCAGTCACAAATTGTCAGAGAGAAGCCCAGAAGAAGAAATGGAGCCTCAGTGCCTCTAGTTCATTATGAGTGAGGATGCGAGTCAGGCAGCAGTATGTGTTGACATTGTCATAGTTATCACGGGAAAACATCTGTGTAGGGCCTGTCAGAGGTGTGTGTGTGTGTGTGTGTGTGTGTGGGAGTGTGCTCAAAGCGAAGCAGGACATGTTTGTGTGCCTGCATGCATATACATACTGTAGACGCATGTGCTCTCTGTGCATTTTCTTTTCTTTTCTTTTTTTTTTTTTTGCTGTTTTCATGTGTCCATGTGGAGGCTGATGGCTCCAGGTTTGGATGGTGGCGCCTTGGCACCCGAAGGTCTGCTGAGACCTGCCTCTGCGTAGGATCAAGGGGTGCAGGGGCTGCTGCTGCGCCCAGCCAGCCCGACTGCACACCAGCTGCAATCCCTAATGCCTCCGCCACATCCTTGGCAGGCTGCGCCCCTGCCCTTTTCCTCCCAGCTCTTCGTCTTGGCAAAACTGGAAGCTTCCTCTCATGAATTTATTTTATTCCCGCTTCCCTCCTCTTCGCGCCCCAGGACACGTGACATACATTAATGCCATTTGATGATGGTGTTTGACCAGTGGGCACATGATTAGACATGATTTCCGCTCAGCCTTTAAATCTGCTAAAACCGTGTGTTTATGGGTAATTACACTGGAAGTAATTGCATAATATATTTTAAAAAAAAAACGACAAGCGAGATGGAGTTGCAGAGTATAAATCAAGCTGCAGCACTGTGTAGGAAATGTTTGATGTGGTGGATTTTTATAGGGAGCCTGTTTATCTTTGTACTTGTGTCAATGTTTACAAATATGTTAGAATTATTTTGTATGGCTCATGGTGTTTGTCCTTTACTGTGTGTAAGAGGATGTTGATATTCTTAGGAAAAAGTGTTATGAGAGCAGTCAGGAAAAGTTGATTCCCATAAACAGGCTAACTTGAGACATCTGTTGTGAGAGGCACTTGAATCACTATTTACTGTTTTGCAAATTTCCACTGCACATCACAACCTGTGTTTTTCCTTCTTTCTTTTTTTTTTTATTATTATTCTCCGGCAAGTGGGAGAATTTGTTGTGTTTTCTTGGGGTGTTATTATGGTTGAGTTTGGGGACTGTCAAAGGGACGCGGCGCCGCACAGTTAAACTGGGACTCTCAGTACCCATCAGGCCCCTGTGAGTCTTTGTGAAGACGACACCACAGAAGGCGCCTTCCAGAGAAAGCGTCACATCCAGTTAGCAGACATCCGCCGTGCTTAAGAGGTTAAACTGCCGCGCCTGGCACAGCCAATTGTATTGATAACCGTTTGAAGCTGGTTTTCTCTCCTACCTGGCATCACGCTTCACACGCTTTATTCGGCTTGCCACTCCAGACAAACTTCAAACCTGGGAGAGTGCGTTTTCCTCCACTCAGGTGTATATAGGCGTGGGTGTCTGTGGGCGTCTGTGTGTGTGTGTGTGTGTGTGTGTGTGTGTGTATGCAGAGCCAGGGGCCTTTGCTGTTGTTTGTTTGTGTTGCCTCCATTCTATAAACCAGGCCTCTGATCTCCCAGGCAACATGCCTCCAAATTCCTCTGCCGCTCCTGCTCCATGTAAATATATCGGTGTCAGTTTGTCTGATGATGATATGAGCATTAGGATCCGGAGCAAGGCAGGGAAACCACACCGCTTCTTTTGCGATTAAAGCCATCCTCTCGGCAGCGTGAGATCTCCGGCTTCAGTGTGCTGGAGAATAAAGTTTCCGCGAGCAGAAAGGTGTCTTAGCACATCTGTGTTTCCTCTTGACTTCCCGGTCTATTCCTACTTTTGCTTTACCGCTCTCTGCTGTCTTTCCCTCTCACACTCCACCAGTCTTTCGTTATCGGCTTGTTAGCCCGAGGTCCTCGCCTTGGCCTGGAGTTATGGCTCTGTCGGGCAGCTGCTCGGCCAGCCCTGGGGGTCCTCAGAGGCAAATGGCATGTCAAGGAGTGGTCACCGAGGTAGATTGTCTTCCCCCCAGTCAGCCTCACCGCCACCAGTCTCACTTGTCCAATTAGGGGCTTTTTGGCCCCCCTTTAAGTCCCCAACCCATCCACTCTTGACTGATTCTCCAACATCTCTGGGCCCAAGACGAACACACCTGACACCCTGCAGGAGCACAGGTACACATAAATATTGTGTGCGGGCAAACAAGCTGAAACACACACACACACACACACACACACACTCACACACATAGCAGCGTCTGTGCATGTCTGTGAGCATGAATGAGTGGTTTATGGACACAGCTGATACTTGTGCTTAAATACCAACTTAACCCGAAAAGCATATGGGTTATATCATGTGCTGAAATCACACGTTAATTGGTCATTTGATTTGTTTACAGTTTTGCTAATTGGTTTGTTGTTAAAATTCACTAGTTTTAGCTTCTCTCTTTCATATCTTTGTAATTGAAATGGACAAAACGAGCAAGTTGAAGATGTCACCTTGGACTGGCATTTCTAACTATCTCTGTCACCGACTAAACAATTAATTATTTACTCCTAAAAAAAATTAACAGGTTAATCTCTAATGAAATTAACCAGCCCTGGTTGGACCGTTGTTTAATTAGAGCTCGCTCTGGTGCATCTTCGGGGTCTTCGAGGTGAAAGTCTTGTGTTTTGCTCAGTATGCAGAGCATGGTGCTGTGCAGGCTAATTAGTAACACCGCAATAAGTTTAGATTTTTCAGTGGCAATTATAAGCAGGTGACCGGACTTGATTTGATTAGTGAGTTCCTTGTCCAACCACAGAGCTCAATGGCAGATGCTCAAATCCACCTGATCTGCTGATTTAAATCCTAACAGCTGTGAATTGATAGACATGTTATAATTTGTCTACGCTCACACTGATGAGTTTCCTGTGTCTGTCGGGTAGAGCTTGGCGCCAGCACATGAGGGTGCCTGTAGTGATATATTAGTAGTCTAATGCCTTTCCGTACTTTGATAATGACAATAATTCTGTGAAATCGTGTACATGTAAATCAAACTGAGGCTGTGTTGTTATTCCTGCCTGCCATCGCTGATTGAATCGATTGTCGTGTGCTTGCTTGTTCCCCTGGAGGCTACAAGCAACATCAATCATCTCCTTCCTGTCAGAAACCGCAGTGTTGCTCCCTCGATATTTCTGCAACTTTCCCATAATTTATCCAGTGCTGACACTTAAGCGCTCGATATAACCAAATTGTGAAAAGAAAATCAACAGTTTATGTTTTAGGGGGTTTTGAGGAGTGAATTTGGCAGCTTGTAAAAATGACACATGTTGACGTGTTCAGTCCTCAAACACAGAACTTAGACATAAATATCTTTTTCATTTATAATATAGCGATATAATATGCGGCTTATACTTGTTAATATCATAATAGATTTAACATCTTTTGGTTCTGGATTATTATTGTTATTATTTGTTGTCATATTCTTAATTTAAGATGTCACTTGAACATAAAAGCAACTAACAGATTCATCCATAATGAAAATTATTAGTCCTAAAGTATTTTGTTTTACATGTGTTTGTGCTTTGTCCAAGGTCTGTCACATATTTGCCGTAACCTGTTTTAAATATGCATGTCAGAGGAATATAGATACAGTGATCATATCACCCAGCCTTACTAACACGCAGATATCTCCATCTTGGTGACATAATCCAAGTGTTTGCATCTTTAATGGCTTTATGGAGACCCTGCAGGTGCAGCATGACCCGGATGATTACTGGCAAATTAATCCACTTTCTATGTTTGATTGTTGCATTTTTTTCTATTAATCCTGTTTCCAGTCTCCACTCAAATCACTCCTTCACTTTGTTACGCTCACATGCACTCTGACAAACAGCAATGACCCTGCTGGCAAAAGCAGGAACCTTTTTTTTTTTCTTTCCTTACAAAGACCACCTGGCCCCCTAACTCAGCCCCCTCCCTGTCCTCACCCCAACCGGCACACAGAGAGCGAGGCAGGAAGGTCTAATTCAAAAATGCGTGGTCCTGCTCTGCTCTCTGCCCTCCACCAGGAGACAGAGTGTGAGAGAGCTGCCAGACATCACACGGAAGCACCGTTAAAAATACATGTATACCACTCCTCATCATTTATTGATGGCCTCTCCTCCCTTTATGTTTATGAGGGGAGAGGCCTCCCTGTGGCCCTGGTCAGTGACCCCCAGGGTCCACCGGGGTGTCCAAGAACCTGCCTGTTTCCTTTAATTTAGCCCGCTTTCAAATGAGACCAGATCATGGAGGCTGTTCTACATGTATAAGCTGTATGCAGGGATCACGTATAAATAGTAAATTGCTGCTATGTTGTAAACTGTGTGGTTTCAAAAAATATCAGATTTTTCCGGGTTTGGAGAATCAGCTTTATTATGAGAGCGTCGACCTTGGATGTATAATGGGATTAAAATGTTTTTTTAAGCAGTCTAGGTGCTTGTTCTTTTCACCTGTTAAGGGCCAGGTAACCCTCATCTTACAGAAATATGGAAATCACAAAAATGTCAGTTCAGATTCCAGTGATGAAATGCATCCCATTGATTAATGGATGCATTTATCATCCCTATGAATCACAAGATAGCAGCCAACTCATATCTCTAATCAAATAGTCAGTGTCTTCACAGAGAAGCTTTATTTTTCAGTCTGCGTTTCACTCTTGCTGAATTTATCACGTTGTGTCTGCGGCGGATGAATAACTTTGCATTTTCAAGCTGAAAAAAATAAAAACCCGACTGGTTTGAGGTGGAATTTTAAGGCCGGCTTCACCATTTCCTTGAATGTCTTTGTCTGGAAGTCATGTACAGATCAGTGTGAGATTTACTCATTGCTTGAGGTTGTCGTCTGGTCCCAGAGGCATTTCCAGGGCTGGTTGGCCAGTGGGGGTCAGGGCCTCGGGGTGTTTTTTTTTTTTTTTTTTCCTACGTTGTCTGACTGAAGTGGCTGCTGGAGCGCAGTGTGGCGGGCGGCGAAGCCTGTCGTAACACCACAAGGTATTGATTGAATAATCTCTGTGTCATCTGATAGTAATGTGGTTTACACCGACCCCCTGCTGCAAGCTACACAGCCTCCATCACTCCTAGGGATAAACGGATACAAGTCATATCAAGAAGAAATCAACTATTTGTTTGTTAATGAATGAGGTGTTGTGCTTTTTTACATTCTTAATGTCTCAGTGTCTTTAAAATACAAACAATTACTATAATTCCCACTGGAATTGTATCTGCTGTATATAACATGTAATACTCCCTATTCATTTTGCCAATTTTATTTAGGGAAAGTTCCTTGTGTTGAGACTAAATTAAACTAGAGGCATTTGAGATATGACTTATATTGTTTAAAAAAAAAAACCTTTATGAAATGTACACTACAATATTGATTTCAGTGCTGAAATTTATTAGGCATAGTTACCAAAAAAATGCTGCATTCATGTCACAGCTCAAACCGCGTTAATGAGCCGCCAAGTGGGAAAAACTGCATGTCAGCCTCCTTGTTGCCGTTCCGAGTTGGAGATATTGAGAATTTGTGACAGCTACAGTGTTTCTCAGTTGGCAAAAAGAAGTGCGGAAGTGTCAACAAAATGGGTGTAAGCCGCCATCACTGGCAGCTGCATCTACACCTAAATAAAATCCAGCATTAACACTAATGCATTTAATTCGGATCATTTAAAAGCAGCTAGCTGCCTGCTACACTATTCATTTCCTACTAGCACTACAAATACATCAATATTATAAAAAATGCTAATTAATCCTGCT
Source organism: Chelmon rostratus (assembly GCF_017976325.1). Taxonomy (NCBI): domain Eukaryota; kingdom Metazoa; phylum Chordata; class Actinopteri; order Chaetodontiformes; family Chaetodontidae; genus Chelmon; species Chelmon rostratus. The sequence goes on along the minus strand of NC_055676.1, from coordinate 7,548,344 downwards.
CTGTAACTGTTTAGCTACAACAGGGGTGGCAATTCAGATAAACATCTTTGAAAAATGAGTTGGCTAAATGCTGCATTAGTTAGCCTACCTGTTAGCTAGCGTACTTACTGTATGTTAGCATTGATAGCTTAGCTAGCTAGGTCATAGCTGAAGAATCAAATAATTCAGCCAGACATGGCCGACGGTACCGAAACAAAGTGCAGTGTTTGTTTTGATAAATTCGACGACAGACGTTTTTATTGTTTTTGTGAAACTTTTCTTAAAGCTGGGAGTTCTGCTGCCTGTTAATTTGACCACGTAACAGAAGTTTCTTTGGCACTTTTAGCTGGACATCTGGAAGCTGTCGCACATGCTAATTTCAGTCAGTTGGAATATTGAGCGTCCTCTGCAGTCCAGTAGAAACAACAGAATGAGAGGGTTTCCAGTGTAGGCCGTGTGGGTGGTTGTGAAGCAGCAGCCCCACCTCTCTCCTCCCGGCGTCTGGCCCCCTTCTCCCGCTCTCCTCTCCTGCCTTCCTCCCTAACCCTCCTTCTGATCCGAGAGGAAAGCTTTCATTATTTGCTGAGATTGGGATGTCAATCCCCCGCGCCCCTGACCCAAGTTTGTAGTTCTCCCCCGTCATATTGAGGAAATGATTAGCGGGGTTATCTCCCCTCCGCTCCGCGAGGCTTTCATTCCTCCTCGCGGCCCCCCGTACCTCCAGGCAAGGAGCGGCTCTGTAAAGGGGAGGCTGCTGCTCTCCTCTCACTCCTCCACGCTCTCCCTCTCCACACCAGCTGATACTTCATCATGTAGCCTACTTTATCTCTCTAAGTGTCTCTGTTCATTGCTGAGGCGGACTCATTTTAACACCAAGCTTCTCCTTTCCTCTCTTTTCAGCTATAGCCTGTTCAGTCATAGAAATGTTGCTGAGGTGAATGGAGCTGGCTGAACTATAATTTTACATCTGAGTATGAAAGAGAAGTCGGATATATTTTGGAAAATGATGACTTTGCCAGGGTCATGCCTACAATTTGTCCTATTTTTCCCTGGCTGCTGCAGACTCTAAATACAGCAACCATAAAATGAACACCAGTGCATCCAGCTGCAGCCTTTATTTACATTTTTACCACATAGACTGAAGCGTGCGTTTAAAAAAGATTTTCAAAAGAAAACATACGTCCTGCTTCTCACTTCTCTTTGTGTTTGAAAACATTTAATCATTTTTCCATCTTTCATTATTTAAACTCTAATTGCACTGTGAGCAGACAAAAACAGGCCTTTGTGTGTGGATGTGGAAGAAAAAAAATCTTTAACTTTCTCTTTTTTGAGAGGTAAAGTCAAACACTTTGTTTGGAGTGTTACACATGAGGGTGCACGTGTAATAAAGTGGTTTTACTGTTTTGAAACTCTTCTGTGTGCTATGATGCCTTCAAAGGTTATACCAAAATGCCCTACATGTAGTAGACTGTAGGATATAGAGGCTTTAGGCATGTGGGATTAAATTCATGTAATTTCTTCTCTAACGGCAGATATAATCGCTCATATAAAGGCGCGTTTCGCTGATGCGCACGAAACTGTAAAATTAGTTCTTTTCGTTTACGGCTATTGTTGGGTAAAATAGGCCATGCGTTTCTTGAACATTTTAATTGATCTATTTTTCATCTTCCCCCGCGGATTTTTTCAACAAAACGCTGGCATCTTAATGCGAGCTGCAGATTTGCCTCATTGGTCCACTGAAAGGAATGAAAGGAAATATAAAAGCTTTCGCACCACGAGCACAATGCAAATTACGCTTTGATTCACTCTTAATTTCATCAAAAGGTTGTTTTTTTGTTTAGTTCTTTCTCTTGAATTATTATTATTAGGAGTCCATGGGATTAAGCAGAGTCACTGATCCTCTGGGTCTAAGCCTTTTTCTCTTTCTTTCTTTCTTTTTTTTTTTCTTTTTTTTTTTTTTTTTTTGTCTGTCGGGAGCTCAACGAGACTCCATCCGCACTTCATTAACCCTGAGCCGGGGACAATCCACGGTAAGAGCCGGGGGATTTACCACCAGCCTTTCACATGCAAAGAAAAAGGGGGAAAAAATATCTCCGAGTCATCCAACAAGACACACGGGGGCTTTTCCTTATATAATCAGCTGTTCACTTTGCAAGAATAACCCCCTTTTCATAAAAAAAAGGCTCATCGTTATCTGAATCGGTCACGGATCCCGATGATGGGACTATAATGATCTTTTGGCAAGTTGGGAGGTGTTTGATTTGTTCCCTTCCCCTTTTTCCCCTCTCCACTTTCCCCGTCGTCCAAACTCGCCTCGGCTCACTGTATTTTTAATGCAATTTTACGCATCATAAACGCGCCAGTTATCAGGCCGTCAGTCTGATATTTCACGGCGTGGTCAGCCACTAAGTGGAGGCCCCAGATAACAGGTGCCATGCGTGGATGACAGCAGGGGGAGCTGGCTATCAAACCCATTATCGACTTTCAATTAAAACCTATTAAAGTCTTTTGTCTAATCGTTAACATCCTACACGCCAAGTCTTGTCCGTCAGCCTGAACTCCTTTAACCCCCAACGCGCCACGGCCGGATAACTTGGGCCTCGCAGACTTTGAGGTGGGGGGAGAGTGAGGTTGGTGCTTGGGTGGTTGGGTGAAATTTGTATGGCGGAGGGGAGGGGTGGTGGTTGGTGGAGCCGCTGACCAGCTGTCCCCACGCTGATCCCCGGTCTGCAGTCAGCTCCAGCCCGGTCACCAGCTGTTGGAGCCGTTTGGCAGAGGAGCGCACATCCAGCACCCTCAAAGAAAAGAAGGATGGAAACAATCAATTTCCAAATGGGATCATTTAGGGCACTTAAACAATTGCGCACATAACATTAATATTTCATCTCCTGCATTGTTTATGGAAAACGAATTGGAGTTGCTGCTGCTAATTTAGGAAAGTGGGAACGGTGAAAGGGGGAGGGGGCGGCAAGACCAGACCAGGACAGGACAGGGGCTCCATTTTGGACACAACACCCTTCTGCTTTGTTGGCCCCTCTCTAAAGACATAAGCTGGAATTGATCTTTGATTGCACTTTTGAATGTGTGTAATGTGTGTGTCTGTGTGTGTTGGGGGGGGGGGGGGGGGGGGTGATCGTGCGTGTGCTACGTGTGCGCGCTTGCTGTTTGCCATCAATTTCCAATCATGGACCTTGCAATCAAAACTGTGTTCATGCATTTGCACCTTAAAAACACAAAAGTGAAAGGTGGGAATAAATGTAATCAGTGGCCTAATTAAAAGCCAATATTTTTGTATAATTAACACAGCATAACATTGGCCTAAATTGAACTTAAAACGTCAAATCTCTCTGCAAATCTCCGCTCTTCTTTTGAAAAGGTTAAGGAAACGGAAGCACTTGCTCCACTGGTGACACCCTTATTAACTGTCTTTTTTTTCTTCGTCTCAACATTAAACAAATTAAATCAACGACACTAAACCAAACAGAGGAGGGAAAAGTCGTTTGACAGACATGTTCAAATTCACTCATACACGTTTTCACCTCTAATAGAAAAACCCGCCAGTCCTTAAAATTGTGTTTCTTTTCGAGCTGCTTCCAGAAAAGTGGAGACGTTTAATTAAAGCTGCGCCACCCGCCTCCCCAGCCTTTGCTCGTTGACACTGACATTTGTTCTGATACTGTATGATAAAAAATAGTCGTATTTTTTAACAGTGGCCAGTGAAGGCCTCTGCATATCCTGCTTTAAACCTACTTTTCTTTGTTTGGTATGAAAACACGATGTTATCCCTTTTGATTTGGCCACATAGAGACTTTTATTTTGGCACCAAACTACAGTGTTAAAATATCACATTTTCTCCACTTTTACACCAAATGTTTTTACTTTTTGTGTGCAAATTATGTTAAAAATGACGTAATATTTCATCGTGGAAAGATTGTCCTGAAATGAGTTGCTTTCAGATTAAACATAATGTAAACAGTGGATGGACAAAATAAAAGTAACACCTAATGTCATGCAATGACACGCGGACACAAACTGCAGCCGTGAGACCAATCGACACGCGCAGTCTCGCGTGCTGCTCTGTCCACCTGCTGCAGCTTTTAGGTGGAGAAATCCATTCTGCAGAATAGCCTGAACCCACGTGTTGAATCCACCCGTGGCACACACACACACACACACACACACACTCCAGCAGCCACGTGATTAAATGAAAGACTTTTATTTCCACATTTATAAAAGTAATTCTCTTTTACATCAAATCCCCCCTTTTTCTGTCCAACTTTATCTGTGAGTTTCACACACACAAAAAAAATGAACTTCACGAAATGAGGAGAGAGTTTGGGGGAAGCTAGAGGAACGAAAAAAAAATATCATCAAAATAAAAATAAATAATAACAAAAAAACGATCCAGGAAATATACGAGAACCACTCCACAAGTTTGATATCTGCAATATACATTTTCACCAAAGGAGAGTAGGCTATAACAATTAAGGGGTTATCACGGCTTCATATGAAGTAACATAAGTAATGCACAACGTCTGTTCAAATACATCGATAGCAAATCAACAGGCAGTTACACCTGGACGTGGACCCGAGTCCGATCGGCCTGTTTAAAAAATGAAAAATAAAAACTGAGGTGATTGCGTCCCCCATGTCCCCCTCTGCAGGGATAAAACTCCTTTTTATATATAAATTACTTGACATTTTTCTCCGCTAAAACGTCAACTAAGAACAAGAAAAAGACTTTATATAGATTTCTTTCTTTCCGTAGCTCTCGTGTTTTGCCTCCATGTGGGTCCAGGCAGGCAGTCCGTCCTTCCTCGCACAAATAGGCTTTTTTTTTCCTTTTTTTCCCATTCAGACTCGTTTCTGGTGGCTAATCTAGCCTATTAGGTTAAACTGGATCACCGTGGTCTGAAAAAGACACACGAGTAGATCAAACAAACCAGCAACAACAACAGAAAAAAAAGTTTCTTTAAAATCAGTCTCTTTCGAATAAAATGCAAAATATTCTTATTTACAGGTTTGTGGCTGCTGATCAACTCGTTGTTCGCGTGAAAAGAAAAATGAAAGACAGATTAAGAAAGAAAAGACAAAAACGACTTCTTCCTTTGGATCCTCTAACTGTGTTATGTTCAGATTACATGGTTCATTCCCGCCTTTGCTGCTACCATGAACGTCCACATAATAATAATAATGATGATGATAATAATAATAATAATAATAATAATAATAATAATAATAATAATAATAATAATAATAATAATAATAATAATAATAATAATGCCAATAGTGGTCTAATTGGCATTAAACTGCAGGTCAGAGTGCCACCAACAATTGCATCTGTCGTTAGGAAAAACACTGAAAATACTGAAACTTGGCTCAAATAAATACATAACTTAGATGCTTTGATTCACATTGAAAAATAAATAAATTATAAATAAAGCTCATGTCCCCCCCCCCAAAAAAAAACTTTCCACACAGACAGTCTGAGTCAGCTCCGTCCACAGTTCAGCCTAAATCGGTCATTTCGCACCATCCAGGCCTTGAGCAGTTTTCTTTTTCTTTTTCTCGTGTTCGTCACATTTTTATCTTTGTTTCGTTTCTTCTAATGAGTCCAAAGCTGCCAAGGTCGGCGTACAAAACACAAAAAAACAAAACAAAACAAACAAAAAGCTCTGCAGGTGCCGGCTCACCGCTGCTGAGCCGGCCGAGGAAGCACGCCGGACATGGGGGGCAGAGGAGGCGGCGGAGGGGGCGGCTCGCTCCCCCCCTGCAGCCCGTGCAGCAGGATCCGCGGGACCAGGGGTCTCTGCAGGGCCGGCGGGGGCGCCGATGGGCCTCTGTAGAGATAGAGGGCCGCTCCGGGGTCCAGGTTGGACACCAGGCTCTGCGGGTAGAAGTACGGGGACGGGAACATCCTCTGCAGGGCGGAGTAGTTTCCAGCTTCCGCCAACAGCTCGAGTCCCACCGCCGTCTGCCTCTTCCACTTTGTCCTTAATGGAACAAAAATAATCTGTTTTAACCTTTGCACATGTGCTGAATCTAACACACACCAAGACACGTCCCTCCTGTTTACCAGGGGTCCAATTACAAGTCAGGAATACATCTTTTTTCTTTGTTTTGTTTTTCTTTTTAAATCACCAAAACCTCCAACCTGCCACTTGCATTCACACCCAAGGATGTCTGTTAGATTGCCAGTATGCTCTCTATGTAGGTGAATAATTCATAATAAAGATAATTGAGTAGATATAGTGGTTTGTTTGAATTATTGATACGCACACATGCAACGATGCATTATTCATAGTCCAAAGTGTTGTTTTTATATTTATTTATGTCATTTAGCTGAGAGTCAAAACTGTAGACAAATAAATGCTAAAGTTAATTCAACCGAAAGCTGCAAAAAACATGTTCTTCCAGTGAGGAGGACGGTTTCTCTTACACGTGCATGGAGTTTTATTCATGCACAGGAAGTTGACGCCTCGGTTTTCAAACTATTTGCGGGGTCTTTCGAGACTTAAAACGCGTGCGAGCCCTTAAAAATGTCTCGCAGTATGAAGATGCTGAAAACTGAGGAAATAGTGTGTGTCCATGATTTAATCTTAAAATAAATCAAATCAAAATTAAAGGTCAAAAAAGAAAATACAAATTATACCATGATAGTTACCAGATAGATACTGAATTTCTTCGGACAAAATTGTCTCCGATGCTTTCTGACGTTTTCTGGACCGAGTGATTGATCAATGGATCGAGAAGGAACTCGTCAGATTAATCAGTAGTTCTGATCATGGTTAACTGGCCTGGTGGTCGTGGCTCAGTTGAAGTGAACTCACGTCACCTTTCGGGTGATGGAGAAAGGAAAACATGGCGTCCCTGTGTCCATCTCGTCATGAGCCAGCCGTGAGAAACCAGATTATGCCCCCTCCTCCTCCTCCTCCTCCTGCCCTCCCTCCTCCCTCTTAAGTGTCTTTACCTCCGGTTCTGGTACCAGGTCTTGACCTGTGTGTCGGTGAGGTTGAGGGAGGCCGCAAGCTCCATGCGGTCCTGGACGCTCAGGTACTTCTGCCGCTCGAAGCTGCGCTCCAGCTGGGCCAGCTGGTGGTCCGTGAAGGCCGTCCGGGCCTTCCTGGGCTTCTTCAGCCGGACCTGAGGGCTGTCTCTACTGCTGGAGATCTCCCTGTCCCCCTCTTCTTTCACTGGCGGACAGAAAAAGAGACAGAGCAGAGGAGAAGAAGGTGAAAACAGAGCGCAGGCCTGCATCCATCTTTGTGTGAACGGGCACCCTCGACGCACGGAGGCGTCAATAAATCTGTGCAGCAGCATCATATCAGACAGGCTAATATAGAACTGAAATTTAAAAAAAAAAAGATTTTTTTTGCATTTATAGCTATTCATCAGTGTGAAGCTGCTTCCTTTAATCTAAGATTTGATTCAGGAGACAACAAGTGGATGAAAGCAAAACAATTCTAACATTCATACAGTACACACGTACTTTCATACATTGTGTGTCTTTGTGTACATATATGCATTCAGATATAAAATTGGTTGATCGATTAGCTAGATTTGATATTAGAATTAGAATTAGAATTATAAAAATCCTGCTCCCCCTCGCCAAAGACGTGATGAAGGCCAACTTTGGGACACAAACCTACAACACTTTATTTGTTTCCAAACGTCATTTTATCACGTTTCTCGTCATCGTGAGAAAAATGGGAGAAATCACTGAAAATAAGACCGCGAATTGTATTTTGAGTCATTTCCAAATCGCGTGTTTGAACACCGAATGAATCAAAAGTGTGCTAATTTGCTCTATGCGAATTTTAAAGTGACAAAAACGCTCCAAGCATTTATTGTTAAAATGGTTAAAAGCGTGTGATTTTTAGCAGCACGTTGGGTTTCATTGCTGCGCGTCTGCATTTGAGAGGAAATGACAGTGCGGAGTGCTGAGTGTGAAATCACGGCGCTGGAAACAGTGCCTATAGGCGATGCGGAGCTATTTGATTTGGTCTTAAATTGTTATGAAAAGCTCTTCCAATATTCACACTTCCAATCTGATATTTCTCCCGTCAGCAGACCCGCAGCCTTTGTTCTTTTTCTGCGTGGTGTCATGTCAGGGCGAGCATTGATATACACTCCTTATAGTCAATTCTCTGTAACAAAAAAAAAAAAAGAAAGAAAGAAAGGCAAGAAAAGAAGAAGGGGGGAGAAGCGAGCGAGGCGAGAGATCTTGGTAGTTGAATAGTTGAGTCGTCTCAAGAAGCACAATAATCCGCCTAATTGAGCCACAAGGGAAGGACGAGCCTTTCAACCGCGACCGCAGAAACTTCACAGGACCGTGGAAATGAGTGGAAATCAAGAGCCGGGCGGCCTTGCGCGGTTACAAATCTGATTAGCGCCGGGGACAAATTGCATCAAATCCCCGAAATATTATAGGAGGCGGATTCGTGGAAATCAAAGCTGCCGTGCAGGCGCGCTGTGGGCCCCGCGGCTCCTTCAATCAATCAGCGCGTCGATGAGCATCTCCATTCGAGCTGTGACACACGCGCACGCGCACAAGCTGAATTGGTTGAATAAATTGATGACGTGACGCCGTATCAATAGCTTTACAGGAAAAGTGATTTTGGGAGAAAACCACTCTCGGCCCGGGGTGAATCTAATAAAAACTACTTCTGTATTAATAATAATAATAAGAAGAAGAAAAAGAACTTCCAGATGTTTTAAATGTTAGTTCTGTATTTTCCTTTAGCCTGCAGCGACCGTCGTCCTTCCAGGCGCTGCTTCATTAAACTGTCAATGGAGGTGACATGTCTGTTATGGCTGACATGATTGGAAACAGAGAGGCCCTTGATGGCATTTATCTGGAGGCGACCCTGTCATCTCTCCCGTTCTTGCCTCCCCGACATCAACAGATGCTTTCCTGATATTTCTGCTGATGCGAAGCCCGCAGCGCGCCGCGCACGCACGCGGCCGTCCGTCGGTTTTTTAAATGCGCAAACTGTATGGAAATTAAGTCGTTACCCGTCACCGCGCGGGGATGCAGCTCATGTGTCCGCCGCCGTGATGCAGCAGAGGATCGGGTCGATTTGGCCTTATTGATAGCTTCCGGTGGCCTGCTACTAATGACGAGTAGTGTCAGTTTATTGATAAACATCACCAAATGCTACAGCTTTTCATTACACCACAGAAAATTAATTAAAAATGTCCATGCAACAAAATATTATTTTCACAAGTAAAACTACAAATTACTATAATTACTATTTGTATTATTAATATTATTATTACTATTATGAAATATCTGAAAAGGCCTTAAAACATCTTTTAAAAATAACTATTTTAATCAGATTTGTATGTCCTTAGGTTTCTAAATGTTTTAGCACAGAAAAATGCTTCAATAATATTTTGGACAGCAGTTTGACTTTCATTTAAATGTATTGGTTGTTATTCCTACTTCACGACCGACTCTATTTTTTCTTTCAGATTGAAACCCAGTTTTTGTGCCAAGCCCTCTGACCCTCTCATTTAATTCCACTGTTCAATTATTATTTTATTGGGGTTTGCCCAAATTAAAAATCGGTTTTAAACACAGAATAAATAGGTCAAACAAGCTGCAGCTGAGCAGCGTACATAATTGTGGTCCTGTAGCAAAGATAAATAAAAGTCAACTCAAAGGAAAAACGAGCTAATTGAGATACAACTGATCACATTTTCAAGAAAAATAACATGCGATATTTTCTACAGGAGCCGAAAGTGCAGTCTGAAAGCGGAAGGCCAAATCAGTTGCACCACCACTCTCATGTGCAAAGCAGAGCAGCGCCATCACTGCGTCTGCAGACCCCCGGTTTCCTCTGCTTACCTTTATATTCACTGTCTGACGACGAGTTGCTGTGGATTTTCTCCATAAAGTCGTCCGCAATCTTCGAGGCCAGCCTCCCCGCCTCCTGAGTCGGCTGTCCATTGCTGGAGTAGGGCGCGCAGGCGGCCAGAGGCTTACAGTCCGCGAGAATGTCTCTGATGAGGAAGGACGAGGTCACGGTCCTCTGCTGCGACCCCGCCGATATCTGCGCGTGCTGGAGGTGCGGCGGCAGGCCGACGCCGTGACCCTGCCTCTGGGCCACCTCCTCCGCGCACTCCCTCCGCGGCGACGGAGGCGACGAGCAGCCGCTCTCCACGTCTGATCTCGGGCTGAACTCCAGAGGCGAGCGGCACTCCCCCGCCAGGCTGTCCCCTTTGGACACCGGACTTCCAGGCCTGTGGGACAGCAGCGAGTCGATGCCAAAACTGGACCCGTTGGCGGACGCCTCCATTGTCTTGATCGAGGCCTCCTCAAACTAACATTTGGTATTCAGGACAAGTTTTATTTTAGGGAGGGAGGGGGTGTTAAAGTCTCAGTTGTTCCAGTAGAAGAGAAAGGACCCCCCTCCCCGCACCAAGAAAAATGTTTTCGGGTTCGCTACAAATGAAGATTATTCATCCGCTATTTCTAGTTCCCCAACTGGTTCTTTAAAGAGAAAATATCTCCAGGCTAAGTTGCGTTACAGCAATCGTCCATGCATCCGTTTTTCTTGCTTTTTGTCAAGTCTAGAAAGATGAGTCCTCCTGAAATCGATGCAGCCGCTCTTTGGTGGAGACTCACAATCGATTCTTTTTGCGTCCTTTCGGGGCAACTCCTCCTGTTTTGAGTTCAGAAGCCTCGACGGGAAGACGAACCAGGTATTGCTGGAAATATCACACCTGCAGAAGATGAAAATGCGCAAAAATTCGTGGAAATGTGAGAGCAGCAGCAGCAGCAGCACACCGGTGTCTTCGGGGATGAAATGCGTTTCAGCACCATGGACAGGTCCAGGCGCGTCAGACCTGAGAGAGGACCGCAGGAGGACAATAAGGACAGCTCGTCATGTGGCCGCACGGGCGACACATGAAAACTGTTGGCATTCTTTAAGTAAAAAAAAAAGAAAACTTAAAAAAGAAAAACGCACGAAGCAGAGAGACAGAGAGAGAAAGGCAGAGGGATAGGAGTCCGAGAGCTGCAGCGGGAAAAGAAAGCAGCGAAGAAGCGGAAGACGCGGGGCGATGCGATGCGCGCGGCAGAAGCGAAAAAAGGAGAGGTAAACTGGGTTAAATAGTCACAACTGGCAAGTAAAAGGACGAGATGCGATGGGGGTGGGAGGGAATCCCAAAAAATTGAACTTGAGGAAAAGTCAGGAGCTAGGTTTTAAGAGCGCCTCGTCCACGTGAGTCCCCTGTGACAAGCCTTCATTGGCTGAGGGGAGCTGCAAGTGGACCTCCCTACACGCCCACTCGCTCCGTCTCCCACCCTCCCTCCCTCCCCGCGTCTCCCAGCCTCTCCTCTCCTCCCTGGCTCATCCTCACTTTGATAAAAGAGACACTGAATTCATCAGGAGACTCAGATCCAACTGTTTACAGGCAATTTTCACACTGTTTGCTTTCATTACATCATTGATGAGGCTTATAATGGGGTTATTATGTGGAGCGGCTCGGTGTTTTTCTTCTCGACTCCCCGTCTTTCACTGGATTTGTTTCCCACCTCTACAGCTCCGCTTTTTTTTCACTTCCAGATTTTGAACATGTGACTTTTTATTATCATCGCTTTTATTTATTTTGGGGTGCTATTGTTATCAGATTCTAAGATTTAACATTGTTTATGTTCACATGTTTTGATATTTCAAAATTATTTGATGAAACTGCCAAAACTAGAAACGTATTATTATTATTATTATTATTATTATTATTATTATTATTATTATTATTATTATTAGACGGTGCTTTGTGGTAGTGAGTTTATTGTTAGAAGTAATTTTAATGTGCTAAAGGCCTCCATTTTTTTGCTATTATTGCTGAATAATATCACTATTAAACTCTGGGATTGGTTTTTGGTGTTCAACATTTTGCCTTCAGTTAAAAATGTCACATATAATTTTAAGATGCCTTTGAAATAAGAATATTTCCGGATGAAAAAATATAATAAAACACAATAAAGGTCTTCTTTTTGAGCACAAACAATGTCTCGTCGCTGAACAGTCGTCATTAAAGGCATAATAAGTATCTAATAGTCCCTGGTAATTCTACACAATGGTCCGAGCAGCGTGACGCCAAACTTCAAGGCGCGTGAGGCGCCTTTGTGCGCACGTTTCACCTTAACATGCGTGAAATACCATTGTTGGCACTTTTAGCTCCATCCTGCACAACAGTTTGCCCCGCTCGGCGGCCCCGACAGCCCCTAATAATCTAACTAACCCCCTTCTCATCATCATCATCCCCCCCCCCCCCCCAGTCCTCCTCCACCCCATGTGACCACCAGATTGGAGGCGCGCGTCGGTCTCAGACACCGGCAGGTTAGTGAATCCGCTCCCCGCTCCCATGGGGTCCCATCACGGCTGCAAGCTGTCACATACGAGGCGGGGACAACACAGATATAAGGCAACACACACCCACTCTGACTTGGCTGTTTCTTTCTCCTCTGCTGGTGCATGAAAAGGAGCAGTGGTTTGATGCTTTCTCTCACAGTTTTTTTGTCTTCTTCTCTTTATTCTTACCGTGCTGCGTGTCCGCTGGCTCCACTAATGTTGTAGTAAATAAATCATAAGGTCATTAAACGGACTTCTTCCTCTTTGTGGTCATCATATGGCCTGTGAAAGTTATACAGAAGCTTTCAATATTTTGATCTGTTTCTTAAAAGACCCCAAAAGTCCTCATTTATTTTATTTGAATTTATTTTATTTAACTCTTTATAACCCAACTGCTTTATTCCAGTCACATTTTTATGTAAAAAAAAATATGATATTATGAAATTAAATGAGTTTACATCTGTTTTTACAGATGACCGACAAGGAAGTAACTGAAAAAATAGAATAATTACTCATTTTGACAGTTTTTTTAAGAAACACATAGCATTCTTACCAGATCTGGGAAATAGTGTTTATTTTACATTAGATAGACTACAGCTGCAACTAAGGATTATTTTCATGATCAGTTTTTTTGTTGATTATTTTTTTCAATAATTATTAGTCTTTTAAAATGTCAGAAAACAGAAGACAAAAAGGAAAAATCACAAATTTTTGTGATGTCTTCTGCCAATTCAACCCTCCAAAACAGAAATATTGAGTGTAAAATGATGAGAAAAGCCGCAAACCGTTACTAGAGAAACTGTTTGACAGCAGCGTGAAACATTTTTGGCTGTTAAAAGACTCAGATGTTTAGCTGAGTTGTCAAAATTATATATAAATAATTGTTTTACCACTTATATAGACAGTCTGCAGGTGCATTCAAATACAAGATATTTTTGTGCAATTAAATTTAATAACATAGACTTCTGGTAAAGTTTATAAATCATTTAAAATCTGAGACATGTCTTTTTTTGGCAGAAGACAGTGCAGCTTGACTGTGTGTGTGTGTGTGTGTGTGTGTGTGTGTTGTGTAGTGCACTGTAATGATTTAGCTCATGCTGCTGCTGATTTTGGACAAGTGTCCCTCTGGTCAAGCGAAGCGCAATTTTTTTTCCCTTCTTTTTTTCCTGGAAGTGGTCTGGATGTGAGGGCTAGTGCAACTGTTACCCCAGTGATGAAATACACACACACACACACACACACACACTGATGTCGTGGGAGCATGTTATTGATCCATGTAAAAGAGAGGAAACAGGAATCTGTGCAGGAAGTGGTCGGTGAAAGGTAAATGCTGTCTGTCTCTTCGCTCCTCTCTCCATCTGCTTTTAATCAGGTGGTTAAAGCACACTTCATTATTGATCCACAATAAACATCATCACACTTCCCACTCACATTTTTACCAAAACAAAGTTGCACCCTTGAGTCATTTTCAGTGAATTGTAGACTTTTTTTCCTCTGAACTGGCTGACAGCTGTACAATTCAATTTAACTCAATGTATTTAAGACCAATACTGATATCGATACTGATCAGCCTATTAGTCTTTGAATAATTGATAAATATCAATGAAATAAAGTCTAAAACAAGATGAACTGGCACCAGGCGCACTTTCATCCTAATAGTCTCTGTCAGTGTTAATAATGTATCTGCAGACATGCTTTACTTTGTTTTTATTTATTTTTCTCTGCATTATTGGAATCCAGTCCATAAGCTTGACTGCTAATAATGCCTGCTGGGCCTCCTCAGCTTCCTGGGTTTTTGTCAGGGGAGGGAAAAAAAGGAGAAAACGTTTTATTTAGCCTACTTGCTCAATTGAGCAGGTGTGTTAAATATATATCTAGATACGTGTTGTAAAAATGTGTGTCGTCTTTGAATAAACTTTGGCATCTCTGTCGTTTTGGAACATGGAGTAAAGCGTGTCTTTCGAGGGATATATGTGTAAAAAGATGACTCCTCGCAACAAACAAACAGCATTAAAAAAAAGCTGGAAAAAAAAAGAAAAGAAAAAGGCACTTGCTCTGGAGCTGGTGCTGCAACCCTGGACCAGTCAGGGATGCAAATGATGCACCTTAACGCCATCAGGTACTGGAGTTGACAGAAAATAATGAGAACCCGCTGAATCTTTTATAAGGTTAACACTCACATTTCCCAGTCAGCTGTCACACAAGAAAGAATTTAGCACATGCATGCGGGCGAAATAAACCTTCATCGTCTCATTAATGCTGACAGGGCCCTGGACCGGCACCTCCCAGCGCCGGCGCCGCCACCACCTTCGTTTTGTGTCGGTAATTTGCAGCGGAGACAGACCCCCTTCTCCTGGAGAGAAAGAGGAGAAGAGGAGTAGAGGGAGGAGGAGGAGGGAGATATTACGGAGGAGAGCGAGAGTGAGAGGGAAAGAGGGGAATGGTGGAGGATTGTGGAGCGAGTGCAGAGGAAAAGAGGGAGGGAAGGTGGGCCTGGGGGGGAGGGTGGAAAGATGGCTAGCGCGCCAGGAGTCTGATTCTCCCCTAATTGGAAGCATTGGGCATTGTCAACGGAGGATTTTCAGCTGCTCACTGACAGGTAGAGCCGTCAGAATGATAGCCCACTTGTCAGCGCAAAAGACCAATAAAAACAAACCACTTTTGATTTAATTGGAGGCCTAACCATGGTGTGTGTGTGTGTGAGGTAGGAGGCGCATGTGTGTGTGTGTGTGTTGCCTGCAGGTCCAGGGCCACAGGGAGGTGGGAGGAGGATGAGTTGGAGGGGGGAGGGCACTTGTGTCTTTGTGTGTGAAGGAAATCATCACTCCAGCCATCAATGTGCTGGCCCTTCCTCCGTCTCTGCCATCGCTCCTCGTCCTCGGGGGCGAGTGGTCACCGGTCGCCCGCGGTGAGAGGGCTTCAGCAGAGGCGGGTTTTGATGCTGTCCCAGGTGGGCTTCCCGCGCCGCAACATCAGAGCAAGAAACAGTTTCTCCCTTGTCTTCATCTCTTCCCCTTTTCTTCATCCTCCATCAGCAGAGTTGGGCTCTTGGCGCAGATGCCTGGCTTTCAAAACAGGATGAGCAATATTTGACATTTCTGCTGCACTTCTGTCGACCGAGACTCGCGCGACCAGAGGAAACAGTGAATCATAAACTTTTCCCTCCACGAGAGCAAATGTCACACTGAGGCGACTGCAAAGTGGGGGTTGTGCCCATGTGGTTGTGCGGAAATATCTGCTGAATACTGGAGAATGTGAAAATAAGTATAAAGCAAATGTAAAGACAAAAAGCAGGTTTGGGTTCAGGAGTAGTTTTTCAAATATGAATCCAGCCTTTGAATCCTTCCTCTAATTTGTAGCCTCTCTCTCTCTCTCTATGAACTTGGCAGGAAACTTGTTGCTGTCATTTATAAGAGCATTTACACCATTGGCATCTGTTTTAGAAAACCATGTCTTTCTAAGTTATTGAGAGAATGATTATGATCTTAATGCTACAGCGTACAAGTGATATTTTAAACATTAGTCTGTTCCAACTTTGCGGCAACAGACTTTCTTTTGTCTCATCATGACTTTGCCCCGTGCACAAAGCCAAGAGCATCCAGAAAAGCTGTTCCCAGTTTGTGGTTGAAGACCTTGACCGGCCTGCGCGGAGTCCTGCCCCTCGACCCCATCCGACACCTTTAGGATGAACTCGAACACCAACAGCGAGCCCGACCTCATGACCGAACATCAGTGTTGCACCTCACTGATGCTCTAATGCGAGAAAATCCCTGCAGCCGGGTTCCAAAATCAGGTGGAAAGCCTTCATAGAAGAGATGAGGCCTGAGGGCGAGGTCCTGGAATGACGTGTTCAAGGATCACAAAGGATGCAACGTTTGGGTGACTACGTACCTTTGGCTGTTATTTAGCCAAACGGCGACCTGGATGTTTAGTATATTGTTCTTTGCCTGCGAAAAAATAAGAGAGAGGGAATCTTAAAGATCGGGGGAAAAAGTTGCTTGGCACACTTTGGAAGTGGATCCTGAATGGCACTGCTTAACTGAACTGGACCCAGTCTGACCTGACAGTTTCAGTAACAGAGATCTTGTAGCTCATTAACTCGCTGCATTTGGATTCCCATGGGGCCACTTACACCTTAGTAAATATTTGAATTCATGGTGCCATAGTGTGCATGGATTGAAGTGTGAACCAAATGTCATGTGATTCTGAAATAGCTTCATCTGTTTTGCATCTGTGCAAACAACACAATACGTTTTTAGGACTTCTGATGGTTTAACAAGTGATCCTGGTTGTTTCATGTCGTCTACAAAGCACCGTCAGTCACTCAGCAGTTTGGTAAGGGTGATTGGTTCAGCCTCTTTCCACTATTTCACAAGTTCACACTGAAGCTGCATCCTGAAATTGCAACTCTCCACTGCGCCACCTTCAGGTGCAAGATCAAACTGAGACTGACTAGCACACTTGCAGTATGTTGTAATTCAAATGATTTTTGAATGTGTTTAGCATCACCTCTAAACACCGTCACAAAGGCCGTAATTAATGAATAGTTATAATAATTAGGGTGCCTCAGTTGGCTTTCTTGACTAATGTGTGTGTACTTCATAATGGTAAGTCCACACATGCATCTGAATATGCACCCAGCCTCCCGTCCTGCACTGTCGGCCCGGCGTGCACGCCCCTTGCAGCCAGCGTTTTATTATTCTTGACAGAGTTCAACGAACACATCTGGTCAGAGGATAAGAGGGGATGGAGAGATGGTGCCAAGAGGCGGAGAGGTGAGTGAGGAGCCAGTGGAGAGGGGTGTGAGCAGGCGGAGGACGAGGACCTGCGACCATCCATCATAACCGTCCCTCATGACCAATGCCAGCTCCTCCAAACTAGGGCCAACCTTACTTTCCCTGACCTTTGACCCCTGGGACCTAAACCCAGGAGACTATTAAAGCTATCAGGAATGTTAATCAGCTGTAGGGTTTAACTCATTGTTATTTTAATTACTGATTTGTCTAATTGTTCCAGTGCGAGACTGGCTTTCTAGTTGTTCCAGTGCCTTAAAACAACATACGGTTATGTTTAAGTGGCAAAGACCTCTTCAGGCTATGTGAATTATGACTCATGTCAGTCAGGAGCTTAGGCCGAACTGGTGGAACGCAGTTATACAACCACAAAACTGCGCATGGAGGAGGTCAGGGCAGTTGGATGTGCTGACAAAAGGTGCGACTTGGCTATGATCGAACACTGACAATGAGGGTTCCCTATTCATAACAAGGTAGTTGTTAGGCCTACAGTTAGGCCTTGCACTGTTTGGCAGTAGCACATTACTTTTAATAGTAATGTGATTACTTTTTTCATTAGCAAATGGTGTAAGAGATTTTGAATAGAAGTTCAGTAATTACAGTGCAGTTACAAATCCCAGTAATGTTTTGTTACTTTGACTATTTCGGGGTGGATGTGTTTGCTGTCTCACCAGGAGTTTGATGGAGGCTTGATATTAAGCAGTGGACAGACTGCTGCGGGGTGCGTTAGCTTGACACAGGGACGGTTATCATCTACAAAAGAGGAAAAATGTTCCTCTCCGTAACTCAAAAGCTACATATTGTGTCTCTTAACTGGTAGTTTTGCCTATATTATTATATATACATTATGTTTGTAAGCATTCAATTAAGGACAACTAACAGCTAAGCTAACGGTAGCTTTGGCGTTTGGAGTGGTTTAAAGACACCTTTGTCAGAACTGGGCTGAATAACAAAAGTAAGGTAACAAGTAATGTGCAAAGTACTTATGCTGTTGTTTGTTGTTAGTAAAGCACTGTATGTACATTTTCAATGAGTAATTCTTACATTTTTTAAGTCACATGCCTGATGCTGGTCATCTGTGCACTGGAGGGTGTTGGCCAATGTGATATGAAGTGTGACCTTTTTTCTTTAATATGACAAATATGGACACATTTTTCTACAAAAGTGTTTTTTTCTCTTAACAAACTAAGCCAAAGTTCTTAAATGTTGCAGTATTGTTCTCTACCTCTGCTGCTATTTTTTCTTCCCACATCACATGCTGCTGTAATGCCCACATTTCCCCAGCTGGGCATAAATAAAGTTTTATCTTATCTTATCTTATCTTATCTTATCGACATAAATAATATACAATCTAAATAGCAAAACTACGTCATTAACTGTGAAATATCTAATCCAAAAATAAGAAAAACATAAGAAAACAAGATTGGAATAGTCTCAATTAGCAGTTATGTTCATTACTGATCTGTCAGATATTATTTTACTTGTTTATTCCATATAATAATGTGAGATTGTGAAAAATGCCCATAAAGATTTCATGCAGCCCATGTTGGCTTCTGCATGGCTTGTTTTGTTTTGTTTTGTTTTGTTTTTTAAAAAAGGGAAGATATTCAGTTTACAATGAAGTGGAACAGAGAAAAGTGCCCAATTCTTACATTGGGAGAGAAAGTGGAACTTGTGAGTGGTGCATCTCAGCAGCTCGACCAGTACTAGATAGCAGTCAGAGTTGCATGGTGTCATAGTTCAATGTTAACCTGTCATGTAGACCCCCCCTGAGTGATGGCGTGTTGGTGGACTCACATTGGGCAGGGGGTCCCCTCCAGCTGCCACAGGAAGACACACTCAAGCTGGTGGACGGTGTGGGGACTTCCCCTCCAGCTCCTGTATCTCCAGGAGGGGGCACAGGGTCCAGGTTCGCCCCCTACCCTCTATCCTGCCGGGGGAGACCGAGGCGGGCCGGGCCCTTGGCCTTCTCCCTCCATGTGGGGAAGCGGGGGCGTTGAAGAGGCCGTGCTTACATCTATGAATCACATTGTGAGTGTCACTCAGGACACACACACCCACACACACAAACACACAGACACACACACACATATGCAAGAGTTAAGACGATGTGGAAAACTGTTCTAGCGTCCTCCTCCAGGAGATGGATGGCCTTGGCCTCATTTTTTTTTTTTTTGATAAATCTGATATTTGCTAAGTTAAGAAAACGTGAAAATTCCTAACACCAGCAAGTGGAACAGTGTTGTGATCGGATGGTTATATCGTGATGTTGATTTTGTAAAATTCTGTTGTACAAATCCAAAATTCTACATAAAAAGAAATTATAAAATGTGTTGCTGAAGTTTCATTTCTGCACAGAGGTTGTTTGATGTGATGCAAGGCAGTTCATTGCCTTGAACAACAGTTTGATCATTTTATATGTGATTTTTGCATATGTTTGTCAAATGTGACAAATGTATAATCAGCATTTAAATGCTGATTTTGCCTTTTTTGCTGAATTTTACATTCAAAACTGTAAATCTTAAATTGTCTTGTAGGTATAATTGCAAATTGTGAGGCAATTCACAGCCAATACTTTACTGTAAATGATATTTCCATCTATCCAATTTTCCTCTCCTGAGCAGTTGTGACCAGAAAAAAATGTCAGGCCTTGTTTTAGTTTTGTCACACAATCACACACACACATACACACACACACACACACACACACACACACACACACACACGTGGCTCATGGCAGGGGGGCTCCAGTGCTCCATTCTGGCCTTAAACTACCTGCTTCCTAATTTGGCCAATATGCAGGTAATATGTGGGGTCGCAACATCTCAATTATCACACCTCCTGTCAGCAGCTCCCAATCCTCCCCTCGCCGCTACCTTCCCCTCCAACATGCCTTCACCCCCCGCCCTCGCCCCTCCCGCCGTGACTTTTATTGCTTCATTAGTATGCTCCACATGCTCCGGCGCACACCCACGCTCCGCGAGCCTTCAAACCCTAACAACTTTTGGCAGATCAGTGCGTGATGAGGGGATGATGAGGGACTCTTTCTACTAAAAGCCCACCTACCTGGCGCTGTGGCCCATTTTTGTCCAAGTGTGCATCCAGCCTGGTAATGCAGAAAGCGGGGGAAACAGCTGGGCGAGCTGGTGTGAAAGCTTTTCCGGGTGTCATACCTGAAAACTCACAGCGGATGAGCCTATGGCTGGGGATTATATGAGGTCTTTCTTCCTTTTATACCGCTCTGTGTAAACATCATATTGCTACAGTGAAGACCAGGAACAGGCTGATATAGAGTCCATATGATAGATGTCAGACAGTCACTGTGGACTACTACTAAACTTTTTAAGGGGAAATAAATAGCAAAATTGGATGTTACAGGGTTATTTAACGTTGTCTACACACAAAGAACTTTGCTTGAATTAAAAAAACAAAGTTGTTATTAATATCAGAAATTATCTAATGAGATACTAGACTTGCAATGTGAACAGTTACCCAGCACAGTCATCCAGTTTCTGATACTCGCTGCTGCAGACACATTTGGATCAATACTCAAAAAATATTGAGGTTGGATCCTCGTCACCACGTCTGCCACAGCTCACACGTGGCACCGATCAGTCATCTAGGCCGCCTTTCTTGAGCACCTGCTCTTCTGCGGCGATGTCTGATTCCTGAGTAAAATACCTGTTGGGATGCATGCAAGCATGTTATATCTCCTGTCACAACCATCCATCCTACAGCTAAGCAGGTACGTCCAAGGTGTGTTTAGAGAGTGTGTGTGTGTGTGTGTGTGTTGGTGGTGGTGGTGGTGGTGGTGGGGGTGTTCAGAGTGGAGAATAAGACCCCAGAAAATGCTCATTAGAGTTGACCTTGGCACTTGGAGCCGGCGTTTGATGGATCGGGTACAGGGCCAAACAAGCCCCTGGGGAGCCATGATCTTATCTCTTATTGTACACACACACCTCCCCCCCGTTGACCCTGCCCCCCCCCCCTCCCCGCTCACTCACACTCCTCTGCTCTACACGCATCACAGGCAGAATAAATCTGTGTCTGACACCACAGGAAAAAAAGAGAGGGGAGGAGGAGGGAGGCCTGAGGGAGTAAAGGAGAGAGAAGGCAGTGCTTGAAGAGAGATGGGGGGGAGGAGGGGGGGAGACGACAGGAGGAGAGAAAAAACACACAGAGGGCCGAGAAAAACCAATAGCTCACTGAGGTGTCATTACCTACATAAGTCAGTGTGTGTGTGATTTAAAAAAAAATATCTGCGAGGCACATGGAGTGTTAAAGGGAAAGTGTGGAAATTGGCTTGGGGGGGGGGTGGTGGGGGTGAGGATCAGTGGATGATGAGTCTGAGATGAAAGACGAGACTCTCAGGTGTCTCTGTAGCGCGTTCACGGTTTGTTCTGCTCCTCTTACCTGTCCTTCTTTTCCATGACACACACACACAGCAACAAACACACACACACTATTGCCACCGCCACCCTCACGTCTCCCCCCTCTGCTCCCAACCAGGGGACACACCAAACACACAAAGAGACATGAGGCAACATCCACCTCCAGGATGGCAAAGTTTCTCCCCCACCACCCAGCATCCCCATATTCGCAGGGGTGGCATCACAGGCTTGCGGGCTCTTTGTGTTCTCTTCTTCTGCTGCTGCGCTCCGGGGAGAAAGTGACACTCTGAAGTCTTAATTGAGGTTTACCTGCTGTTTTTTCCTCAGTGTTGTTGAGCGTTAAAAGTGTGGTTAAACTTTATAATCAAGCCTACAGGGTTTACAGTGTGAAGCGAGGAAAGCGGGGAGCGTGTGATGACATTACAAACACGGTTGTTTACCGGGCTGCTAGCAGCAGCTAGCTCGCTGCCTGCACCGAGCGAACAACAACAACAACAAAACTCTGCCACATTCTCGCTGTCAGTCAACAGCCCTCTAAACAAACGTCTTAGTGTTCCCAGAAAAAGGAATTTGAGTAGAATGCAACTATTTACTGAATCTTTGGGCATGTTTGAATGGCTCCCTCTATTTTCTCTTTGCACTCCGTCCCCCCACCTCGCTCCTGTCTGTCAGTCTGTCTTTGCAGAGATCTGGGAGGGACTGAGAGACTGATGTCTCAGCTCCTCCAGGATCCCACCAGGAACGCCTTTTGACAGTTGCAGGAGCAGCAGGATACAGCGCAAAGATGTTGCTGTAATTGCACCTGGTTGCGTCATGAAAAAGTAATAATTTGCTGTCAAGGACGTCAAGGTGTCAGTGTTCGGCAGGAGTTGATAAGGTATTGACTGCCTCCAGAGTGCTCACTCACTCACTCTCACTCATACTCCTTTATAAAGTTGACTCCCAGAGAAAGAGGGAGACAGCAGAGGTTGGGGAACAGGGGAGAGAAAGAGGGAAGTGAAATAGAAGGGGGGAGATAAAAAGGACGAAAAGAGAGAAATGAGCAATGAAAAAATAGGCTAAAGACAGTCAATCTGCCTGCTCTGAGCTGCCAGACATTAATTGCACTCTATTTGCCACTTCGCAAACCCTGTTCATTTATAATACATGCACAGATTGTCTTAAATTATACATAAGTGATCAACAGGCTAAAGCAGCGTGACGTGCTCCCTGTAAGTTGAATAATACACAATTACCACCTGGCTCACTCTCCTATTCACTTTGATTACTGTCACACGGGTCGTGACTCGCCACTGATTGACACTCCCAGGCAGGAAACGGAGAGGGGAAACGCTGTGGATTCTTGTTGTGAGGTGGACCCCGCTGCTCCCGGTGAACCCCGATCTCAGAGTGAACACGAAGCCCCACGGGAGGGTCCTGCCGAGGGCGGGCACACAGGTGTCGCGTAGTGAACAATTGCGTGTCTTTGTGTGGTGCTGAGTCAGGGTCAGGGCCCTGAAATCAAAGCGTGGAGTGTGTGATGTTGTATAAAAAGCCAAAGTTCTTAAATGTGAAATGTTGCAGGTAGAGGATGCAGCGTCACCCCACGTCACCTGGCTGCTGACATGCATGTAAGTTCTGATCCCGCGTGAGAGGATGTAACTCCTGGGCCACCCGCACCTCCTGTTCTCCAAAGAACATCACAGAGAGATAAACGAAACAAGACACAAACGACAGCCACTTCCACGCCACTGTGAATCTGGTTGAACAGTCTTGCCGTGTGCTCGGAATGCAAACTGAGAAGTATCTCATTTTTTAAAAAAAAGTTGCACCTGGCACTGTAAAGTTTTACTTAACTTCACTCTGGCGATGTCAGCCTGCGGTCTTCAGCTTGTGGAATAAAGGAAAAGGTAGAAGCAAACGCGAAGGAGAAACTGAACTACATGGGTAAAGTCCCTGATTAACTCATCAGAACAGCCAGTCTGAGAGCTCTGTCATCCTTATGTACAGACATTTGCAAGTGAAATGAAAGTGAAAAGAATGCCACGCCGCACGTCAAATCATCTTTTGTCGCCGAGGCGTGTTGTCGGAGTTCAAGTGAAACTCATTGGCGGTTGAACACTTTCACTTTCGGGTTGTGATGTGCAAACACCTGCACACAGGGTCGCGATTCGCCTCAAGCACCAAGTCAGTCAAAGAGATGCCGACAAGGGTCGACTGAAGCCAGCGTAGGCCGGACCACGGCGACGGTTAGCCGCGACGCTCAGTGACGCTCAAGGGGCGACTCTCGCTTCGTCGTGTCAGTGACACTTCAACAGCAGTCGTTAGCAGGTGCTGGCACGCCGGCGACTGCGGGGATCAAACCGGCAGCCCTCATTTCCAGGACAATCTCTCTAACCAGCATTCCACCCAGCTGCTCTGTGATCCTTGACCTGCTGCTCCATCTTTGATCAGGGAGAAGCCCTCTGAAGCGGGATGAAGCCCCCCCCCCAGCTCGAGCTTTAATGTCCAACTTCCTCCCTTCTCTCTTCTCTTGATGTCGTCCAGCCATTTCGTCCAGAGGTAAAAGCGGCGATCGCATGCTTGGCAGTTAGAGCAACACAGCATCCACATGTGTGCGAAGGAAAACACCTGCTTCGGTTTTTGGCTGTTGCCTCTTGAATGTGCCAGCCTGGCTTAGCATAAGGGGAATGCCCTCTGCTTCAAAGCTGGGGTGACGTAAGCTAAAAGCTCTCTCTGAGCGTAAAGCGAAAGCCACCAATACAGCAATGCAGCGGTTATCTGTCCTCATTGTCGCTTAATGAACCGTCAATGGAGCAGCTTGGATCAGCTTATAGACTTCTCATTGTTGCGCAGGGGCTCCCAGGGTTGATAGATTCAGCATTAAGGGTCAGGATTTGTGGAGCTGGAGGCAAAATCCTTCGGATATTTCCCAGAGATCTAAAAGCCAGTTAATCAGCTCTCCCTTCATGATCTCCCTGGCTGTTCATCTTCCCATGGACGCGTTCTATCAGTCTTTTTACCACCAGCCTCCTCGCGCTTTCTGTGCTTTTCTTCTGCCGTGTTTGTGTTTGGGATTTGCCCAAGTGCCCCCCAGATCAGTTGACCTGACCCCAGCTTGGCGAAGAATGGTCCGGGTCTTAGCCGCAGCCTCTCTTACATTTTAATCACAGCTCTGTGGTGTTCTGTCGCTGCCACACACACACAGAAACACACACTGAACTTTTTCACTTGGCAATATGATCAGCACAGTAGATGATGCGATGGTTCTCTTTAACCTGTACTTTTAAACTGCGGTGAAGATAAACTCATCTCTCGCAGCGCCTCCTGTAATTAAGCCCGCCGTCTTTATTTCTCTTGGATCACCTTGCATTAAAAATTTCCCTCTTGGTATCAAGCCCCCCCCTTCCCTCCTTCCAACTGCATCCCCCCTTCCTGCGCAGTTTGTCAGCTGAAGTGATTGCCTCCCTCTCTCGCCCCCTCAGTGGCATTTAGCTATTCTCATTTGCATGTACATGCCCTCGCTGCGCGGCCTGTGGGCTGGTGAGATTGATCAACAATGCCGTGTTTTATTACGTGTCAGTCGGAAGGCTGGTTGCCGCGCGCCACGGGCGCACATGTGTGTGAGCACATGCGAGCGTGTATACCGGTGGGTGTCGTGTTGGTTATGACGTGCGCGACGGGTACATCCTCGCAAACACAATGCACGCGGAGCTCGCACGTTGCCTCCAGATTTTGACGCTTTACAAACATATATGCATCCGTGCACACTTGAGACCTGGTTAAAAGGTATTGAAAACACACACATCATCTTGGACTCTGCACCCCGCGGGAGTTGATGTGACTGAACATGTATATTCTTGCTCGGTGAAGCCTGCGTTTACGGTGGTGTTTTAGCGTAGCCTAAGCCTTCATATTACACACTGAGCTGACAGATATTAATATGCAAAATAGGAGGATGCCGAACAAAATGCTGATAATTAAGCGAAGATGTTCTGGGTAGAATCGCGCTTAAGAGTGTGCACGTGGGACCCAGCACATGGCAAGCCATATGCCTCTGCGCACTTAGCGCTATCCTTTGGGGTAGAGGGGGAGGTTGGGGCCTGCTTCCACATAGGCACTGTACAAATGGAGCCTGGGAGACTTGAACTGTATCCTTATCGCACTTTTATAGAGTCATCAGAGGAGAAGGAGGCTGTTCTCACTCTGGTCTTGTCAAGAATTAAGCTGCTGCTTTATGTGACACCAGCACAGAGGTCAAAGGTCAGCGGGATCTCCTCTGTGTCACATCACTGGGGCCACTTTATGAAAATTGGACGCTGCGTTGTATCTCACAAAGACGTATCTCCCTTCTATCAGGTTGGCTGCCTCACCCACCAGCTCCTCCCTCCCTCCCCTCCCTCTTTTCCTCCCCCGGCTGATCTCTCCCTCTATCCCCAGAGGGGGTGAGGGAAGTGGGGAGGATTTTCGTGCTGCCGGGGGCGACAGGCTCTCTGTGCCATCCACTTACACAAACGGCAGGATCAGCGCTCCACACAAGAATAATTAGAAGATAATGGGTAGTAATGCGGCCCGATCTGTCCCGATTATCTCCTGGCACCGACCGGCACAGCGCCATCTGGTGCCAGATCTCGGGGCAGCGGCTGCTCTGCCACATGAAAAGAAGGTGGGCTTAGGCTTAATCTCACACCCCATTCTGTTATTGACTGTCTGTATGGTGCTGTATTCAAAAGTGAGCGTGTGTGTGCATGTGTGTCAGTCTCTGTCTGCCCCTCTGAGATGGTCGCTATATATCACAGAGAAAAAGTGAGATTTCATTTATATTACATGTATGGGTGACAGCCGGTGTTGCTGAGTGTCTTGGTGATCGACAGTAAAGCAGAGTGTTGTTGAGAGCCCGGTGTGAGTTTCTGCGGAGCTGTTACATGGACAAGTGTCTGTCACGCTGGGCTCCTTCTCAGCTTAACTCCCACCCTGCGTCTTCTTAAACAGCCTCTCTCCCACAGCTCTGGGCCAATTCAATATGACAGTCCATTGTATGGCCAGTGTGGCCCGAGGTTTAGTGCGTTAAGACTCTTTGTGCTTCGTGTTTACAGACGCTTTACTTTCCCGGCGCAATTCAAAAAAACCCTCGCTCACCCCACACCTTTGCGCAAACCAAACGGCCTAATTCGCGTAATACCCCAGCTATTATCTGGTGGCTAGAGCAGAGGCGGGCTGCTTTATCAAATTATCCCGTCACGTATTTCGCACACAAGTTGTGGTCGTACACAGCGGCCGTGGATTGACTCACGCCTGCAGGAGGAGAGAGCTGATCTGCATCAGTGTGTTCTCAGAAGTGGGCAGTTAGACGCTTTCTTGTCATCACTCTCGTATGACAGAACATTGAGTTTTGCTTCAGGTTGAAAAATGACAGACATCATATTTATGTCTGACTTGTGCTGAAATGGCTCGTGACACTGTTATAGCAACAGTTTTGCTCACTTTAAGTCATTTATAAAGCACTGATGCTGTTTTTCACCATTTTACATCAATGTGACTTGAATATCTTTTATTTTAGACAGTCAATTTGATGATGTCACCTTGGCCTCTGGGAGACAGCCATTCGTGAGTCATATCCTGACATTCAATTTTATTATATACACTTAATAGAGTAATAATCCTATGAAGACTTAACTTATTTATTTACAATAATACAAACAACTTAAATAGACATATATGCAATACACACATTATATATAAATGGAGATGAATTCTTGACCTACGGGAACAGTATAGTGTAAATATAACGAAATAAGAAGTGCAGAGGTCTCACTTTCAGCTGCATCTCATCATCTTGTTCAGCAAATGGAGTTGCTGTGTTATACAGCACATTACATATATATATATATTACCCATTCAAATATGTAATGCATACCTACAGTATATCTACTTTTTATATATTGCTATGCTATATAAAATAATATTAATAATATACATCTTCATTATCGTTCAATTACTTTTACATTGTCATTAATTAGGTTTAATTGGTTATTTTGGAAATTAATTATTATAATTATATTATTGCAATATTAACAAAATAATCTCACCACAAAGTAAATTTAGTAGGTTTTGCAGAGCTTTCAGTACTATTGCATGATCTTCATCATCAGATGGACAAATTTATGTTCACTTTAAGGACTTCTCACTCACGTTGACTTAAAGCTGTGTCTAGTTAAATTCTAAATATTATTAATATCATTAAAGTTGGGATGTTATTGGAATATTAGGGACTTTGTTCTTTCTGAGTCAGTATGTTTGACCAGCAGGTCACCCCGCTGCCCCGAAAAACTGACAGAAATTTTCAACAGTATGAAGAGTTTGCACGTCAGCGGGTACTTTCCTGAAACATGACACCTTTCAAATTGCCCTGATGGAGCACAATCTCTTCATGAAAACAGCTTGGACTCTTCACCCCCACCCTGCCAGCTCACAGCACCACCCTCCCTCCTTCTTTCCACGTCTTCCTCTACCCCGTCCCTCTAATTTGCTCTCCATACACAACCTTTGCTGTTTATTGAGATGCTGACTCTCTTTATGAGCACCTAATCCCAGCGCAGGGGGGGATAATTTATGAAGCATTTACATGAAGAAGCCCAGCTAATTGGAAGCATGTGTCTGGGTAAGCCTCGCCAATACAGACACACTGCAGATGAGCAGGCCAGGATTCTCACCGAACATCAGAATCATCGTTTCATCTCAAGATTAAAATTTCTCAGAGGGCCAAACAGGTCCTGAAGCGCACATTACAGTGGTGCCATATGTCAAGGAGGCCAAGCTATCAGCGCAGAGTCAGGAAAGCTCTCTTTTGTTTGCCCGGACACGTACGACGGCAGCATTCTTCTCCGGCTAACTGCCCCATCAGCGGAGAACTGAGACGTCGGAGAACCACTCAGCGCTGCCTCTCAAGGCTTGACCCCGGTCGGCCATGTCCAGGGGAGGGGGTCAAAGGTCGGGTAGGCAGGTCTTTGCCAGCCAGTCAAGAGGGCACTGGCCATTTTGATGTCGGATGACACCTCGATTCTCCATTTAGTGTGCCCCAGCATCCATGGCCCTATTCTCTCCAAACCCAGCCTGCCTCAAAACACCCCCATCCTCATTTACATCAGGTCGTTTGTTATGACTTTATGATTATATATGGGGCTTTGTCTGGCTGCACATGTACCTTCACCACTCCCAGCTGGTCCCCATTAATAACAGGGCCCCGGTGTAGACAGAGCAGGAGAGACGGAGGAGCTTGTTAGCGTCATAGCCGAGCGCAGGGGCTCAGCATGTGAGAGTGGAAGGGCCGACAGGACAGGAGGGAGATGTACAGTACACACACAAACACACACACACACACACACAGACAAACACCGAGTCACCTGGAGTATCCTTTTACACTCCGACCACAAATTTGAAGTACATGACATGATGTCCGGCATTTGTGCTAGCAATTGCACAAAGCCATCACAGCGTGTTTGTGTGAAAGTACATGTGTAAACGTGTCAGTCTGCTGGTGTCGGTGTGTGTGTGTGTGTTTGTGGGCCACTGGGCATGTGTTGGGGTGAAAGCATAATGAGGCTGACTGGACAGAGTGGGCCGCCATGCAGACGGGCTCCATTGTGGGTCTCAAACGACAGCAGAAGCCCCTAAAATCTGCGTCCCTGATCTACGCTCCAGGAGTCGGTGGGGAATAAAGGCGTGGAAATAGGATTTATTTAGCACGCCTCATCAAAAGGGAATTAGCAGGGTTTGGGGAGGGAAGACGGGGCTCTGTTTAGAGCTAGGATGAATGGCAGGATCATCTCTGTAATCCCAGCCCCCCCTCCCTCTCCTCCCGCACCCAAGAAAAAGAAGAGAATCACCCACATTAGCTCTAAAGGTGCCTTCTGTAGCTTCACCCTGAACCTGGAACCAGAGATCCTAAAAAGAGAATCAGTTTGTAAGATCTTGGCAGGTGAGGTTAAAGCACGGCACCTGGATCCTTTCTTCCTCTCTCCCACCCATCTCTATCTTTTAATTCCTCATCTCCCTTCAAAACATGGCCGCGGAGCTGTCAGCCTCAATGATAGCGAGGCTGACGGCAGAGAGCTGGCGCGCCAACATGCAACAAACAACGAGCGAGCGTGTAAACTAAAGCAAACAAAGCCCCTCTCCGCTCCTCCAAAGGCAGGATCCCTCCCACCTGCCACCCTGCGCCGCTGATGAAACATACAGTAACAGAGAACAGCCATTAAATGGGCGAGCGGTAAAACCGAGTTGTACAATGTGAGGGGGGCTTGTTGTGGCACATCCCGCTCTCAGTCACACGCGCGAGCTTGTTCATTATCATCCCTGCTCGTGTTTGTGTTTTCCCACTCCTCAGCCCCAGACATGGCGCCTGGGTGCATTGTGGGGGGATTTGTTACCTGAGAAAAGGTGACAGGCTAAAGGGTGCTTGACTAGCAGATCTCTGTCAATGAGCCAATAAACTCAAGTTTTGCTCAAGTTCCAGACAAATCTCATCAGTATTCCTCCCAGTATTTATATAATCAGATGTGGTGGGGGTATCAATAATTGACAGGGAGCTCAGTTTCCAGGTGCTGGGCAAAATAAGGTGTAGCTATCCATTTTTAAATTGTCACAGAACAAAAACAGCAGTGCTTATTCATGGTGAGCTGGTCAATCTCTTCATTTCCCTCCTGTTAAAAAACTACCAAGCCACCAAGGCTTAAATGAGGCTAAAGTCCGCACATTTAGACAAATGAAGTTTTAATTGTGCTAAAATATGCAACAGTATTAATCTACATTTTCTGCTCCCATGGGCTCATCTCGCTCCCACTCTGCCTCTCCCCCCTCCTCTCCTCCTCCTCCTCCTCTTCGTCTCAGGAGCAGGGCTGGTATAATGGGCTTGGCCAGAATAAGCAATGCTGCCGTGCCCGTATATATCTCAGCGCCTGGGTAATTCCAGCTCAGTTTATGTGTCCTCGAGGCTGCGTCGGGCCCCGGCAGACCCATAGCTCCTTTATGTAACACCCAGGAGAATCTGCCCCCTGCACAGCGCAGGCCTGGGAGAAACAAACGCCATCAGTAACCTGTCTGCTGTACACAACGCTGCCGGGCCCACCTTCACCCCTCCTCCGCCTCCTCCTCCACTTCCTCCTCCACTCCACCCGTCCCCTCTTTTTTCTTCTCTCCCTCTCTCTCTGCACCCCGCAACCTAATCATCGCCGGCCCCCATTCCCATGATTTATCGCTCTGCGCACTGCTGAAAACCAATAGATCAGGCTTGCGGCGGGGGGCCCGGGAGGCAGAGAGGGACAGGGGATGGGGATGGTGGTAGGGGGCCGGATGGGAGGGGAGGGAACCTGGAGAAAAACCCACCTATGATGAAGTACTCCGTTATTCACAGGAAAAGCAACAGCAACATTACAGCTCGCAGTCGGCGTCCTGCCGTCCCTCTGAGCACATTCCTCTTTCTTCCTTTACTCCATCTCTGTGCAGCCCTCTCTCCAGTGTCCTCCTCTGTGTCTCTGGTAGTCTCATCTATTTCCTTTATGAATAGCCTCCTCCCTTGTTAAAGCTCTCCCCTCTTACTCCACAAGGACTCAATTTCAACATTAGCATAGGGATAATGTCCTCAATTAGCTTGAATCAGCGGCCTGTGCTCAGTGATCGCCGAAATGGAACAGGGCCCTGGCCAGGATTTTAGAAAATACTGAAGTCATGAGTATAACTTCCCGATTCCTCGTGTCTGTCAGAAGAAAAGAAGGCAATAGTTGGACACTGGTATAGAGCAACAAAAGTCCACAGAGGGAAGAGGTAAGGGTGGACAGATGGGTCTACAAAATGTCAGCTGCTGACTGCTTTTGACCACTTTCCACCTATCATTTAATCAGGATCATGATCATTTCCTAACCCTAACCAAATCATTTTAATGCTTGATCCTAAAGTGTAACAGGGTCAGATCAGACAACGGTTTCAAGAGGCACTGACAAATAATGTTGTCCTGTCTATCGGAGCATCAGATCAGAAGATGTGTCATTCTAACTTTAGACTATATCACATTTAGGCTGTTATTTTCTCTAATAGTACTTGAGTAGTTTGATAGATTTTGTCAGATGGAAAAAAGGGTCAAAACATTAAGTGTGTTTCAATCCACCTGTTTTTTGCACATTTTCAATTTTTTCCTTCAGCAGGAAAAAACACAAAAAAGTGTTTTTATGCTGGACTGAGATGGAAAAGCTAGCGTATCAATAAAAGCAAAGGCCGATGGAAACAGACTTTTGAACAAATCATGACGTATACGAAGCATGTGACTTTCATCTCCCGCTGGAGTAATGTAATGTCATGAAACATCAGGCATGAATGGACCAATGAGGAGACTGTAAAGACCAGCCAAATGAATAGAAAACAGACAGAAATGTCATATTTCCATCATATTTTACACTCCACTGTTTGAGGTTTGACTGGTGCTCTTGTCATTACATCATCCTGATGAGCCGTCTTCTTCTGCAGTGGTTTAATGGCACCTGACTGGAGAATTAGTGCCACTAGCTGTTCAGCAGCTCAGTGCGCCCACCTCCGAATATTCACCTGACACTGGTGGATGGAAACGTGCACTGATTCCCACTTCCTTTTGCTGATTTTCTGCAAGTTCGCTCGCAATTTGTGCTAAATTTGGATGGAAACTTGACCGTTCTTTATATTCTCCAAAGTGAAACTCAAATCTTACTGGAAGTTTGAAGATCAAGTACTGGAATGAGCCTGTAATCTAACTGCCCAAGATTGCTAAAACACTAAATTGCCATAATAATACGTGTGACATGACCTCAGTGTCCTCAGCGGCAGCCACGGCCCTGCTGAGTGAAGAGATTTGTACAGATGCATGGCCGTCAGCTGTTTGATGTAAAACTGCGCTGTCGAGGTGTGCGACCACTGATCCTGACACAGGCTCACCGAGTATCAGCCCGAGAAAGACACCTATCAAATCTGTTCACATGTTCATCCCCTCCTAATCCTTTCATCCACTCGCGGCAGCTACTGTTGGCATCTCGTTTTATCGGGTGACAGAATTGTTTTATGTAGAACATTTTTTTGGTTGCAGTGTTTTCGTTCCATAATTGAAAGTTGTATTTTTCAGCCAATTATAAACCTGTTAATTAACAATATATTGCAACGCAGAAATGTGACCATGTGCATAAAATCCAGGCTGTGAGGCTGAAAAATTCGATGGATATGGATGAAAATGAACTCAATCTGACTCCCAAAAGTACTAATTCTTGTTTGCATACATTAAATGCACGGTGAACTTAATTGCCATCTATTATGCTCTCGTCATTTTCCATAAATCTAAATTAGTTTGCATGAAGATGTTTTTTCATTTTTTATTTTCTTATTTTTATTCCTCAGTTTAGTTTTGTGTAGATACAGATCAACAGTTATTGTTTCATTTTTTTTAAAGGATATTATTATGTGAACTGCACTTAAACCTCTAAAAATACAATTTTATAAAAGTTACAATAGCCTAAAGTTGTGAAGAAACGCACATCACAAGTACAACCGAGTCCAAATCTCCAGGATGCTGAATTTGCAGCACGTGAAAACATGGAGAAGCACATTCACATTCTGTATATTCATGTGCGACATTTCAGACTTAAAGTCCTTTATTGGCCACACACGCTGGGTATATTATCCAATCAGAAAACAGCAGAAATTATGTCAATTGGTGAATGAAACACCATGAGACAACACAAATCATGCATTATATACAGTCACAATTTGCTTTCATTTCAACGCTGTCCAAAATCTCGCGAGTGTTGAACCGACAGCCCTGTAAGCGTCCATCATACTGATCATGACTCCATCTTTACACCAAACCTCTCAATCCAAAGGTGGACATGTAGGGCAGCAGAGGAAATCCTGGCCTTGGAAAACGCTGAGACTCGTGCAGGTACGGCCAAACACTTGACCTACTGGCCACCTGGCCTCTGCGTCCTACAAGGAACACATGGTGCTGGTCCCCAGAGAGTACACTTCATTACAAACATAGATTGGATTATGTCTTCCCAAACAGACTGACCGTGTCCAATCACTCTGGTGCGGCTTTGAATGAAGCATATTCACCTTATGTCTGGACTGGTGGGTCGGGAAGGTTGACGCACACACACGCACTCAGAGAGCGGCCCTCCTGGGGCCTGGTACACGGGGCTGACGGGGGAACAGAGGGGCATAAAAAGAACCGAGGGGGGAGAGAGAAAGAAAGAGGAATGTCTTTTAAATGACATCCCCATTGTGAGGCGGAGCAGGACGATGGCACTTTGCAAAACTGCTAACAATGAGCACAGGAGAAATCCCTTATCCTACAGGGGCCCGGCAGCATGCTCGCCATTACCATAGTCATTTAAATACAGTAATCTCATTTTCTGCCTCAGCCGAGGGGGCATGCTAAATTTCCCAGTGTGGTGGGAGGAACGGCGTTCAGGGCATGCAGGATTAGTGACTTTTCCCGATCTGTGTGTGCGTCTGAGTTTGTGGGGTTGTAGCGGTGGCACACTGCAGAAAAAATCCATTTTACCGAGTACATTTCGCCCACTGTTGGGCAATTCGCTCAAACAGCTAACTGCTAAAATGCAGCAGCACAAGTAAAAAGAAGTCAGACAGGTCAGGAAACAGAGTCAGAGGGGTTGAAGATAAGCTTCTAGGTTAGCCAAATCCAAGTAAGCAAGGTGGTTTAGATAATGGGCAAAATGTTTGCTTTTTTATTGTGTTTTTTACAACCGCTCTGATTGTCTGACCTCTCAGGTTTCTTGCTCTGGTCAGACTTTGTTGTAGCGACACCGTGTTCTCAGATCTGAGCAGTCAGCCTGGTGCTTCCAGTCGTATCATAGCTGTGAAAAAAGATGGACAAACCTACAAAAATTAGACACAAGTTATAATAAACTGGAATTATGCTTTAAAGTGAAAAAAGCTGCTGGTTTTGTCAGTTGACTCATTTGAATATAGTAAAAATCAACTTTTTTTCAAAACTTTTTTTCAAAAATCAGCTAATTTCCATTATGGAATTAATTTCATTTTTGTCAGATGAATCCATCAATCAGATTAATCCATGAATCATTTTGTGTATAAAATGAAAGGTAATAGAGATCAATGCCTGTCACAAGTTCCGCGACCCCGAGGTGACTCCTCCGGATGTCTTGTCCAACCAACAGCCCAAAACCAGAAGACAATCAGTTTGCAAAGACAGAGAACAGCAGCAAATCCTCACAGCTGAGAAGCTTGAACCAGAGACTGTCAGCAAATAAGGGGCCACTTCAGCGATTCACTCTCGCACTTCAAAAAAGTTGGGGGAGATTTCAAAAAGGAATGATCGAAAATCAAAGAAGCAGAAGTTGAGATATCCTGACTTTTAATCCGCAGCATGGGTCAAAACCCTGGATCCTACAATTCCCACAATGCAACTCAGCAGTGTCTTTTTGGAAAGTCTCTGCCTGGTAAATCCATGGTGACCTTGAGGTGCAAAATGCCCCCTTATAATTTTCTGACAATTGAATAATCGCTGTAGAATTTCATCAATAAAACCAAGTGTTATGTGTCTTATTCTGTTTTGTTTCAAGAGACTGACACACTTCTAGAAAACACAACACAAAACACAATTTTTAGGACTCTATCGTCAAAAATGACCTGATGAGTGTGGACACTTTTTGCAGCGTGGGTGTCCATGCATGGACAAGAGTGTGTGCTTCAGGAGCGGAGCTGGTGTGTGTGTGGGCGTTGGTTGGGGTTGCTGCAGCCGCTTTGGGGAATATCATATCAGATCGAACAACAAAAGAGGAGCGAGGGAGAAAAAGCTGTTTCCACATAAGCTGTTTTCATTCTTCTCCGCTTCCGGTCCAGTGGAACAGTTGATGAAGTTTAAATGAAGCAGAATTAGGAGATCAAGCAGACACAGGAGCTGGTGTCCATGGCAGCCCCTCCCCGCACCTGGGGAATCGAACCCGGGCCAGCTGACCTGGATGAAATGGAGAGATAGGAGGGAGGACAGAAAGAGTGAAGGCGAGGAGGAGGAGGAGGGAGGGCTGACAGAGATAAGGGGATGAAGTATCTCCTAAATGTGATAATCTCCAATCACCTCTAACATCAATTCTGCCAAGGCCCGGGTTAATGAGCTCACAGCCGATCAAGCGTTATGCACCACCGCCACCCACCCCCCCCACTGATTCCCCCTTTCTCTCCCTCGCAGCCGCTCTCATCATCACTGTTGTTCTTTTGATTTAATCCCTCTTACTTCAGCTGATTTGAGCAAGAGGGGAGAGAGGGATGGAGGGGAGGGGAAAAGCCTATTACCCAAGCTCCTCTGCTCTCAACTATCTAAATGCTAACGATGTGAGGGGGCGAGAGAGAGGGAGATGATGATGGGGAGGAAGACGCGGAGGGGAAATAGGGAAAGCTAGCGCAAGCGTGTTTGGCAGGAGAGGACAAGGCGCAGCAGAGGGGGGCTAATCTGTTGCTGCTCGGGGTCTCCGGGAGCAGTTTGGTTATTTTGAAAGCAGGTTAGCTGAGGAGAAGGCCCGGAGTCCTGTGCGCTGACCCCGCGTCCCCGGGGGTCAAAGCACCTGATCTCGCCTCTTTACTTCCACTTGAACAGTTCTGACACACCAGCATCTCTGGACTCGTCTGCGCGCACTTTCTCCTCTTTCCGTTGATTAAAAACAGGAGGGGGTGGGGGGGCGTCTGCCTGCTGCAGAGAGTTACACGTTATGGATGTGATTCTCTGTGGCTGGTGTAGTTGGTCGGAAAAGACTGGGGTAATAGCTGAGGGTCACCTTGAATTGAGAGAAATGTCTGTTTCGATCTTGTTCTCGGCGGCGCACCGAGGGGACCGCAGGCATTTTCAGCGAGTTTCGTTATGAGTTTTCTCTCCTCGCTCAGCCTCCTGAACAATTGTTTTCTTAGTTAGGCTTCTTGATACAGTACCCAGAGGCCCTAAAAACAACTGAGTAAATATTTGCCAATTGCTCGAGCTGAAATGATGATTATGAGCCAAGGTTTGGCACGGCCGCGGGATGCGGCGTGTGCGCCACCGCAATTCAAACCTGCTGAGCTTTAATTGGACTACAAATTCTCCAAAGAGAGCGCACGCAAACCAGTGTTTGCCTTGTTTAATTTCGCTTTTTGTGAACTTTGCAATTACGCAGCGGTAGGTGGCGAGGCACCTGTGTGTCGCGAATTAATTGCCTCGCGGGTTCACACGGCAGCGCGGCTGATTTACATGGCGGTGTGAGGGAGAGGAACAGGGGCGCAGCGTGCCAACCTTTCAACTGTAACAACCATTTTGATTCGTCTTCACCGCCCGGCTCTCGGCGTCTCAAGTCGCATCGAATACACAAGAACAATGGGAGGAATTTTTTTGTTGTTGTTGTTGGAAACACGCGCGCACGCCTCGGCTCGCTCACGCCGCGCAGAGGCGCAGTCACTCCTTCCGCGCATAACAAGTCTACCCCTCAGATTCTCCCCTTTCAAGAATCTCATTTGATTTCATATTGGCCAATGAAACGGTGCAGGGTGAGAGGCAAGTGAACAATCAATCTTTGTAATGTGATCCAGGGATTGAGCGCGGTGAGTAAATGTTTGCTCAGGCAGCCATCCAAGCCTGCAGTCAAACGCATTCTGCAGAGAAGGAATCTATCCAGGCCAGGCCTCTCTCTTTATCTCTCGCCTGCCCGACAGCAGCAGGGTATCAAGCACATTATATTCCAGCGCTCTGTGCATTTTTCATATAGGCTCGCCTTTTATGTTTTATGTACGCCAGCTCAGGGGAGAACAGCTGTGTGGGCGCCGCATCCTCTGTAAGTTTAGAGGGAGAGAGAGAGAACTCATTTCAGTGGGAGAAGTGGAGCAGAATGCCAAACGCAGCGAGCGCGGTACCTGCGAGCGAACAGGAGCTGCAGACCAAGGCCTGCCTCAGCTATTACATTACCATAATACACGGAAACAACACCTCGCATGCTGTTACTGCAGTAATTTGAAAACAGATTGACAGGATTTACAAGTTCTCAGCTTATCCGCGCCGTGACCTCCGTGACCTCAATCTTCACTGTCAACTTTTGGAGTAAAACCCCGTTGCAGGCTTATTCGCAGTTGCTGCAGACTTTTCCGGGATAATCTGGTATTATATATAATAATGGAAATTGATTTTTTTTTCATCTTTCATTTGTTTTCTGTGGAAGTGAGCGCACACCAAAAAGAAGAAAGAAAGAGAAAATATATAGTGTGATTTTATAATTGACCCTACTTGCTCCTTCATGCAGAGCTGATAAATCCCCCAGGCTTCTTCTGTGACTGTCAGCCGGTTGGAAGTGAATACACTGTTTATATGGAAGATAGTGGGAACAGAACAACAGCTCTTTGAGGGATTAGGCTGCATTGTGAATTAGTGTCGGCCTTTGTGAGATCCATTCAAAATTTGATGTTGACG
This sequence comes from Chelmon rostratus, assembly GCF_017976325.1. Lineage (NCBI taxonomy): Eukaryota > Metazoa > Chordata > Actinopteri > Chaetodontiformes > Chaetodontidae > Chelmon > Chelmon rostratus. Next base: position 7,510,363 of record NC_055676.1, on the reverse strand, counting down.
CCTTTGCTCGCTGCTAAAGCCAAACAAGGGTCAGAGATAAAAAGAAAGATCGCACTACGTCAAGTTAGATTTTAGGGCAAAACTTTAAAATGTGCTGCTTGGCTGATGAAATGTCAAACAGCTTTTTGTGTATTATATTATTTGCATTAGAAAATTATATGAATATGAAGAATTTAGAAAGAAAACATATGAGCTCACAAAGAGATTTAGAAAAGGCAAACGACCAATAATCTGTGTGGCCTTCAGTTTGGTTTTAAAAGTAGCTACAGAAATAATAATAATTTTTTTTGTCGCTTTACAAATGTATTTTTATATGTATTTATATCCCTTACATTTCACAGCAAATAATTTAGATTATTTCTATGAAGTGGGCCTTGTCTTTTTTGATATGTTGAAGCAAGAAAAACTTCACAGTTATTGACTCTAAATGTTTGCTCATTTTTGTTGTAATCATTTTAGCCTCAGGCATTTATTTAAAAATGCACAGGTGCTTTTTTTTTGCACCTTTTTTAGTACAGTGCATCATTGGGAATTCTGCAAAAACCAGCAAGTTCATCTTGATGCATAGCTCTTATCTGAGTGGAGACAGAGACAACACCCAGAGATTTAGACTGTCTGTTTCACTTGTACTAACCTTCAGATGGGTCAGGCCTAGTTGAGGTATCCTGTAGCCTCAGACACTCACTTCTCACAGACGGAGCTCCTCTGCTGGAGACAGGAGGTGAAATGTTTTTTGTTTAGAGGGACACACTGCCACCCAGTGTTACAGGCTGAGAGGCAGGAAGAGCTCACTGAAGTTTGTCCACGTCTGACACCAGCCACATCACCTCGTCCCTCTCAGCGTTGATGATCCTGCCTGATGTTAATGTCGTCCAGGGAAACCCACTGAGTGATGCTGATAATTATCCACCACTGTGAGCTGTACTTAGACTGAAGCAAAAAAAAAAAAAAAAAAAAACTCCTGAACAGAACTTAGAGGCGTACAAGCTGCAGGCCTGCAGTTCACATCACAAGCTTACCAGGCATGTCCACATCTGATTCCAAGTCTGATCAACATAGATGCACTTATGCACAGGATTGCTGATTGGCACGTTGTCTTCTTCCATACTAGCAGTGAAGGGCAGCATGTTAGAAATTTCAAATTCTGCAAATAGTGACTTTAAAGAAATATTGTAAACGAGGTTAACTAAACTGCTTGGTTAGGTTTAGGAAAAGATTGCAACATTGACTTTTGGTGAGTTTTGGTGTCACATGTGATACAGGCAGCAGTCTCCTGGGTGAAAGTGCTCTGTTTGTTTGCATGCAAACCTGTCAACTTCACAGAATGTTATTTAATGCAGGGAACACCATATCACATGGCACAGTAAGGTCGTCCATGACACTTTCCAGTCATTTATGCATGTCATGTATGTTAACGCATATGCCGTGATTTGTCATGGTCCAAAAGTGAGTCTGCCATATGTTTCAGTCAGCTCCCAGCGAGTACTTATGACCCTGTGATCGCTGAATCTTACTCAGTGACCATGTAAAAGGTCGAACTGTGAAAGCAATGGCTAGTCACGTCAGAAAATGTATAAAACACTCCTTGGCCAACTTTCACTTTTTTCCTGGTAAGAAGTGCACCAAGTAACAAGTAGTTTTTTTTTTTTTTTTTTGAAAATGGGAAGGAAAAAGTGTTTGTGTAGAAGAAGTTTGGCTCAGCAGCTGCTGAAGTAATTTCAATGGAGTAATTAATCCCGTCCTTTGCATTTTGATTTTCATCCTAATTATTTTAGTGCTAATTACTTTAAATATGCTTTAGTTAAATGAGAAAATCAATACTAGAGATAAGAAGACTGCAGTGACAGTGGCAAATTGACTCATGAACAACTCTTTTGGTTCTGTATTTTTAACACCGCCTCCGTAGCTCAAGCTGGAAGATGAGTGCGAGTTCACTAAGTTCACACAAGTCCACAAGCTCTTTTAGCTTTTTTAGTCTAAGGAATAAACAACTCTGTTAAACGTCACAATCATTTATACACAAGCAAAATAGCCGAGTTCCAACGACCTGATGCAGAAGTCTTGCTCACTCAGTCTTCAGCTCTTCAGCTCGGTGTGTTTCGTCAACCACTCGTACTTTGGCTCAGCGGGTGCATACTTTGTGCTACTGGGTTAGCTCACTGAATGAGAGTCTGGTGCTGAGCAGCAGCTCTTACTCGTTCTTAGGCTCAGGCGCTGACTGCAGGACAAATGAGTTAACCTGCACATGCACCATGCAGACGCAGGATTTTGGATTCACTACTGCTTGTGAGTCAAGTTAACTCCTTCTTCTGTAAGAGTCGTTCAAAAAGAACAATTCCTTTGTGAATCTAACATCACTGATCAATACCTCTCTTATGTCTGTATGCTAAACATGAAGCTGCAGACAGCCGGTGATTACCTAAGTTTAGCATGAAGACCAGAGGTGCTGAAACAATTTCGCAGTCAGGCCAGTGACTTCCCGTAGTCATGGTGAGGTTGCAAGGTAACCAGCAGAGACTCCAAGAAGTTAGTGGCCCTGCAAAAAAGAAATAGTTTCTGCAGGTAATTCCCCATAAAACCACAACTCTTTCTTCACTTGTAGACAGCGCCAGGCATCCTGTTTACCACTGCTTCCAGTCTTTATGCTAAACCAAGCTAGCAGCCTGCTGGTTCTAGCTGCATTTAGCATACAGATGTTAGAGAGGCATCGATGTTCTCAGGGAAGGAAGCAAATATGGTATACCCACATGTTACACTAATTCTAATTCTCAACTGATAACAGTGATGTGGTGGGGGCAGTTTTTCTGAATCATAAAATGATGTTTAAAACTTTAAACCATAATAATATCTTTCATAAACTCTACAAATGTGGCCTGTCTGCCAAAACTCTGCAGTGGTTCTTCTGTTATGTTTGTAACCATGAAAAGTGTTTTATCTTTGGAGAGCAGAACAGGAATTCCCCACAGCTCTGTCCTTGCTCCACTTCTCTTCAGATTATATATAAATGATTCACCAGAATCATGCCATGAAGCTGGTTTTCAGATGTATGCAGATGATACTGCTGTGCATGTATCTGGCAGAGCCAGTTCTCAGCTTTCACCTAGTTGCCACAGTCCTTTTTTAATCATGAGAAAGATGAATTGCAAACTACACCATCATTGTTTGTTCAATATGCTTTTCATCTAAGAGTGTGCCCTCGTCAGAAGTTAAATTACATTTAATTGTTACAGGTCAATTTATTGAACAACAAATAGATAAGATGTCTCTGTGTCAGATTCCCTACTAAAATTTGAGAAACATGTAAGAATAACGTACATTAAGAGTCATCAGAGATTGTCGACTGTTTTACACTGAAATCAGTTTTATGCTGTATAAGTTATGGAAGTTATTGTGCAACTTCTTGGCTGCAATTATCTTCTGCATCCATCAAGCATCTCAAGATCGGATAATGTTGAGCAACTTAAAGTTCTTAAGAAATTACTTCATTGAATGTTCTAATATTAGCCTGAATAACCACCCTCTTGAGGTTCTCAGAGACGTGATGACGATGACGTGGTTTGTTTATAACAGAGAATAACATTATTTACAGCCCCTTCGCCAGAATAAAATGTTGGCTTTGTACATCTCTGCAAACCGTGATTATGGTAAATTTTCATGTTTCATATGTATCATATCAACATTTCTACAATAGGTATCAAAGTGAAGTAGTTCAGATTACCGCTACATGTATATGAGCTGAGTCTCTCATCAGCAGGTGGAGGAGATGGTGGCGTGACAGCACATCGCTGTTCAAGTCGTGTTTGTAGTGTCAAAACCAGGTTTTTTCAAGGAGAGGTCTGGATTTTTTCCAGACGTGTTTGTGGCGACTAAACTGGGTATTTTAAGCCAAAGCACGATATTTTTCTAACCCTAACCCAGTGGTTTTTGTGCCTAAACCGAACCAGACCTTAACCACAGCATTGTCACAACATAAAATTGAAAGCTCAATTGCAAAGAAATGTAAAGTTTGAACATAAAACAAACATAAAGTAATGCTTTATGTTTGAACTATCGCTCATAAAAAACTATGTCACATTTTTTTTCTTTGAACATCTGAGGAAAGAAAGTTTTGAACTAATTTGTAAAGATTGTTTTGTTAAGATGATTGGTGAAATGGACTCATGTCAGTGAGATGTAGAGTACACCCTGACAGCTGATACAGTCCATCTGACCGTGTGCAAGTCAGTCAGGACAAACATCACAGACTTCATCATCACTGCCACCCTCAATAGGCATCCAACCTGCCTACCACACTGAAACCTTGATGCTTTCAGTGCAATTGTGTCACAGATGCCTAATGTTTGCCGTGAAGCCTGATTGGCTCAGGTGCAGCTTCCCATCTGTTCGTCGAGATTCCTCTGGGTGTATTTTGCCAAACTTTAAATGTGTGTGTCACTGCTTTATTCTGGCATTTTCACATGATTCATCCACCAGATCATACTTTCAGCACATCACACACAAAATCCCTCCTCAGCAGATTTTGACCCTGTTCAGTTTTATTTTCAATTTGCTGCAACACTTTTTTGCTAAAACTTGGCTGAAGGATCATCCCAACAGCTGGATCTCATGTTTTCAAAGTTACACATATTAGTCGAGGTCGTTGCTCAGTTGTTTGTGCGCCATTCATAAAAGACCGAGCTGATGCTGACAACATGTGGGGAAATTCTGCATCTCAATGGATTCTAACATTCAAAATCACAACGGTTGGCAGTATGGGGAAATAAACAGCTGGAGGTGATGTCTGTATATTCATATATTTTCTCAGACAGTGAAGTTCTTATTCATGGAGAAATGGTGAATTCACATGTCGACTGTGAAGTCATGCTATCAAACCAGGATCCTTTTCACAGCATCAGCTGCAGAAATGATGCATGTGGCAGCATGTGTTTTATCAATACTATTTGATAAACGGCTTTATATTTTTCCTTTTACTGATGGAATGATAATAATAGCATGAAAACAATTACCCTGATGTGTCATCTGTGCCCTGCTGTCAGTCTGGTTCTGGTTTTCACAGAACAGCAGTACTGTGTGTGTCTTTGACTCTTCAGGCTCTAATATAAAAACTATGCAGCTAATTCTGGTTAGAACCTTTTTTTCTATGTGTCATATGCTTGTTCAGTATAGTAAAAGCAATGTTTTTTTCCAGACTGAATAATTAGACCCAAATAACACCAGATCAGTTCCATTCAGTCATCGCTCGCTACTGTACTCATAGCCACAGCTCAATGGAGCCACCTCAGTGACCCCCAGTGGTCACTTAGTCTATCACTTACCAAACACCTACAAAGTCTATGTCCCCGGTTTGTACAGAAAATAAAGCCAACGATTATTAAATTTCACATTTACAGACTCTAAGTAGACTCTCTATCTAACTATTAGAGTAACACACACAATTTACATTGCATAGAACACAGATTAATTTATTTGTACATGTGCCACTTGTACCCAGATTATTCTGCATGTAGACCTGAAGCACTGTAATGACCTGTAATCCAGTACTGATTGTATTACTTTGTATCATGATAGATTCAGCTGACTTGTGTAAAGCCCTATCTGTACAATTTCGAAGATCTGAGTGGGCAGCACAGACTATTTGGCTCCTAATTGATTCTTTTGTTCAGCTCAGTCTCCATCAGCACGAGGCTGCTGAGCCTCCATTATTGGCCAAGAAAAGAAGGAGGGATGGAGAAATGGGCAGATAGAGCATGAAGAGAGATAGTTAGTGGTGGGGCAAGATAACGAGGAGAGCAAAGTACCCTGTAGGATTAGCAAAAAGGGTGGATAATGGGGAGCAAGTGTGACCGCAGATACAGTGGCCTATCAAGTGAGAGTGAAAAATGGGGGAGGGATTGGAAATGAGCGAATCATATGCTGTAACTTATCCTCCCAGTTCACCAGAGACCAAAGACACTTTGGTTTATAGAAGCAGGAGGGCCAAACTCCAGGTAGCCGCAGGGAGATGAGAGAGCATTTTTTCACGCTTGAGAGGGTCTTCGCTGTACCTAACTGGCCACAATGGCCACCAGTCCTGTACACTGGTCCCAGCCTGGTGCTTTGTCAATGTGCTGTGACTAATCCAGGAGGGGTCCCACATTTTCTCTCACCCTAATTAAAAGAGGATTAGATGCGATGGAGCTCTGGGCCACTCCAACATGCATTGCTTTCCCAGGATAATCACACTTACTGGAACTGCCTGGATTTTCAGTGCAGGCCACCACCCGAACTCAACCATGGGGTCGGTCACTGAAATAGTTGGATCCAAGACTAAAGGGGCTTACAAATATGGATTGGCCCAAAAATAGGCACTGTAGCAATTCACCAACTGGTGTCTTCAAATCTGCCTCGTTTTCAATGTTGTATTTCTAAATTGTGATTGTGTCATTTCATCCTGATGGCTTTATCGCCATCATTTTTAGCATAAATGGTGCATAAACTGGGGGGATATCTAAAGTAATTTAAATTACAGTGGCCTGTCATTTCATTTTTGATTGTATTTCTTAAAATTTGCAACAGTCCGAAAACAGTTCATTTTAATTCAAGGCAATTTTTCTGTGTATACAGATTCTGCTTTCATGTCACCGAATACATCTGTTTCTGTCTTTTTTAGGCACATTAACAAAATTTAAATGAAAGAAAACACGACAAACTGAACCAAAGAACCACATAACTTGAGGATTATCTGAATAAACACAGAATCAACCTGCATGATACAGCATGAGTGCATTAATAGAAAAGGCGTGACTGGTATTTATTGGGCAACTGTTGACCCAGGATTAGGACTTGGAGGCAGCTCTTCCAGGCAACAACATACAGAGTCAGTGACTATAACATGTTAAGCTGTTTATCTCATTGTGTTCTCAAGGCCATTTGTTGATGCTTCAAATATATTATACAGTGTTTGTTTGCTTTTGTTATGCGCTAGCATGAAATACTGTATGTTCAGTGCTGTCTTAAAAAGCTGTCGTCCTCATAGACCATTTGTATGTAAGCATGTATGTTGCGAAGTCACAAGCCAAAATGCATCCAGTCTGCTATGTTTGACGACATTTCTAAGTCTTCTCAAACTTGCTGGACAGCTTTACAGGGACAGGCATGGCTCCAGATTGCAGATACCTGTGCAGCGTCTCAATAAACAACACCACAGGTGTGAGGCAGCCATAAAAGCCGAACGTGAAAAGACAGAACGGGCCAAAGAGAAAATAAGAACTGCCTTCACTAATCCTGCACTGTGGCCTATAAATAACCCAGCTAGTTGAAAGCACAAGATAGTTTAGTTACCAGCTGCCACAGAGAGGCCAGCTATGTTCCCACTGCACCACTGGAACTTGACCTCAGAGGCCCTGACCTCAGCATTGAGTTCATGCCTTTAAAACTGCACAAACCACATCCGGGAACAACTCAAGCTGCTATTTTCTTTAAAAGCTATCACAAGTTTGTAACTTATGGCAAACTCTGAAGACATTAATATCGGGAAAGTATTTTATAGATTAGACAGTATAATGGAAAGCTTTCAAACACATCAAGTCTTCAGCAGCAGATTGAACACTATGGAGTGTAAGCAGTCACTACAAACGCATTGTCACTTTTATTATAACCTTAATTGTTTTTTAGGAAATGTACAGTCTAGAAAAAAATAAGGTAGCCAGAATGAGTTTTAAACTGAATTTGGAAAACAAAAGTTGGGTTTTTTATGGCTTTGCTTCTTCCGTTCTAAAGACAAATGATCAAAATGACCTGTTTAGAAATGCGGTGTACTGTTGAAGGCTGAACCGCACCCACCTCAGTGTGCCGGGAAACTGGACTCCCTACTGCGTCACAGCACCTACAAGCCAAGACTGTGGGGGGAAGCGGTTCGTGTTTAGTCAGAGGGACGCGGACACCGCAGGGCGACAGTAGCTCGCGATCACCGTTAGATATTTCATTCGGCGGGAACGATGGATACCGACAACGAGGAAGTTGCAATGAGAGAGTCCAAAAGACGGGAACGCCAAGCGGGTAACGGTTTCTCACTTTATGAGTGTGGTATTTCGGGCCGCTTGGCCTCAGAGGACAACAGAGGAATCGCACATCGTAAATCAACACCGCTAATGCGCTAATCTCAGGTTGTTTTACTTTTCCATTAACGCCACGTATTGTACGTACTTCAGTTGTATGTTTAATGCTACCTGGTGTGAAACGCAGCGCTTGCTAGTAGTGAACGTTAGCTCATAATTATTAGCTAACATTGACCCAACCTGAGGCTAGCTGTAATTAGCATGCCCCACTCAGAAGCTAATAACTTTAGCCATAAGCCTTCGATAACGTAACGTAAGTTAGTAGGGTGAGTAAACTAAACAAACAAACAGCCATTAACAATAGCACAGACTAACGCTGAATGTGTTTAAGGTTAACCTAACGTTTGTCTCTCAACGCTAACGGTCGTGTGGCGTTAGCCGTCGGCTTTCTTTGAGGTTAGCCTAGGTTTGTTGTTATATCTGATGTTAATTTCTGGAGGACATCAGGCTAATACTGACATCACGTGTAGGTGGTAAACGTGGACGCATTGACACCCTGAAATAACAGCTTGGATCGTTTTCCGTGTTTGGGAACTAACATCTTGCTAGTTGTCTGAAATCAGCTGGATTTACCCTTAATCACTGGGTGGGGTCAGTTTGTGAAGACCTTCCGTTACCAGTATTGATTATGTCAGTAGGGATGTAGCTAAAGCCGCATCAGGGACAATCCAGGCCAGTTGACAGAATGGCAACTTGTTAACTTACAATTACTTAATTATTAAATAGTAACTGACCATTCAGCTAACCTAACTACTGTAACATGATTGCAAGTCGTTCAATAGCGTTTTGACTTTTAACTCTGTCTGTAGGTTCAAGCAGGCATGATATACATGATACTGAAGGTACGGATCTTATTCATTGAATCGTTGCATGTATCATGGCATTGTTGGCTTCAGTAAATGCTGCTGGCAGTGCAGAGGATGTGACAAGTGATTAGTCTAACACATGCCTTAGAGCGGTGGGTGCGTGGGTTGCAGTGTCATTAAACCCGACAAATCATACATATTTACAGAAGGTGAGTGTTCAGAGATGGATGAAAGCTGCTCTAAAGGGTGACTCGATCAGAAATGTGTGTTTTTAGCAAGATAATAACAGTTGCATCTGTAAGAATTAGCTTTTTGAACAACAAATCTAATTTTGTTTATATCGATTTATTCCAACACATGATTTGATTCAGTTGAATTCATTTCAGTGTGTGTTTGTCTTCTTTCTACCAGCTTTGGAGAATACAGACACTGACATTGGCTTTTGTGGCTGGCTGTTGGTTGGGCTTTCCCTTTTGCTGATGGTGGCTACTCTGCCCCTCTCCATATGGATGTGCATCAAGGTCAGCTACTGGTTACAAACACATCTGGCTGATATAATAGAGTAAATTAAGGAGGAGGGCCTGCTCTGTTCAATCTGTGTTTTAAAAATTCAAGGGTTTTTAGTGCAGACTTGTTATGTGTATTTCTTTAACAACCTTAAGAAGCTTGCTTAATTAAAAGGTATCCTCAGTGCTCAATTGCTTAATTCCTTTTCAAAATTTGTCTACATAAGCATATCTCAATATCCAATTCCACCTGTAGAATGTCAAATGAGAGAACGAAAAGACTTGCATATAAGCCATTGTGGTTTTACTCTGTGCACAGATTGTGAAGGAGTATGAGCGAGCCATTATCTTTCGCCTGGGGCGCATTTTGCGAGGAGGAGCCAAAGGACCAGGTCAGAACATTTTTTTCATGCACCGTTATATATTTTTTACTCCATCCTCATCCTCAGTTGTTTTATTAAAATGTACTTCAAACAGGGCTGTACATTACTTTTTTTGCACATAGCACTGGTGCTGCAGAGGTTCAAAGTTTTGTAGCACAGGCCACAAAATTGTTGCACGAATATAAAATGTCTGTTACCATCTCTAAAAAACAACCATAAGTAGTGCAGTTCATCACTTGAACAGGCATGAACTGGCAAAGAACATGCATATTGCATACAGGGCACCATCCAAACATTAAGAAGATTTTTTTTTCGGACAAGCATTCCTTTAATAATGGTAAACTGCAGGAAAGTATTGCTAACAAACAATCCATATATTATGCTTACAATGAGCAGTACAGATCTCAGTGAATTTATGTCATTGTACACACTATTATTTATATTAAATTCATATTGCTCAAACAGTATAAATCTGTAAGGTGTTTTTCTTCTCTTATTAGTTATTCAGTAAGTAATTAAATCAACAAACATGGCAAGTGGTGTAACAACTAAAAACTAGAATCCAAAAGATTTGTTTGTTCTTCTACAGAATGCAAGAGATTGAAATCACTGGTCACAACAAGAGTCTGTGGGTTTATCAAGGGGTTCATCATTTAAGGCTTGTCTCTGAATCTTTTCTAGAACATCCTTGCACCAGCAACAGAAAAAGATATGCTGTTCCTTAAGTAATTTGATTTAATTTACTTAATTGTCTAACTTTAGTGTTGATGTCTATTTATTATCTTCAATTATGTACAAAATTATAAACAAAAAATCATCATCTAACTGTGATATTGTGTTTTTAATTATCATACTATAGAACTATTACTCTGGATATCTACATAAGATTAAGTATTTTTGGCCTGAAAACCCACCATTTTTCATTTAACCAAGTATCCTGTATTCTAAACACATTTTTGCAAACACCCACTTTTGTACCAAAACCAAACCGCTTGAAAATTCGTAGAGTTATAATGATTTTAATTGTGGATAGACTTGCATAAGAAGGCACTACTTCCCTGTACCAGTATGGCGCTGGGTTGACACATTGCTCCAATGAATATATTTGGACTCACCGAGGAAATGATGTAGAGACATCCACATATGAATTATGCGATATTTCCCCAGGAATTGTGAGAAATGGTATTGGATGTACGTGTGGCAACAGGATTGAGGGTGACATGAATGTCTGTGCTAAAAGTCATGGTGATCCATGCAGTAGTTGTTACACAGCCCATTCATCATCTGGTCACCATGGATGCCTGTACCAAATTGTGTGCCAATCCGTTGAGGTGTTCACAGGACGAGTGAAAGCTTGAACCAGTTCCACTAGTCGAAAGATCAGACGATAAGCCAGTCATTAGGATTCATTCTCCAGAGACTATGAATAAAAAAGAGAAAAAGATTATGTCATCCCATGCTAGTAACTGTTTGTAGACCAACTGTCAGGCAGCACGGCATGGCCATCCCCTAAAAAATCATAACAGGAGCAAAATGAAATAAACCAAGAGAAGGATCACACAAGGGAGGGGGGCTGTACTTTCCCACCCATCCCCTTCCTGCTGGCGGGCAGCATGACAACAGGGAAATCAGTGGTCCAAATAAAGAATTAAAAAATATGTCGGCCTAATGATAACCTCAAAGTTCAACCAAGTGGATTTCTTCCACATACAGGAGATGAGCCCGGATGTACACAAGTTTGCCGTGGGCCCCATTTTTGTGGGCTCCCAGTCTACAGAGCCATATGTCTGGGAATGCTACTACATATGTGTCTGCTCACTGTCTGAATGCCTTAATCATTCTGTTCTCAGTATTGTGACTACTGTTTTGAAAAGCGTGTATTTGTTTAAGTAAAAAATACAGACTCCCACGAGGAATAATTTGCATACATCTCATAACTCACTGTCTCTTTATCTTTGATTTCTTGTTTTATTGGATCTAAAAACCAGGCAGTGTCCTCTCAAAATGCAGAAATGTGACTCCTCTGTGAGCCAGGGGACCCTGTTTATGACAGTGTGGGGTAATAATAGCTCTCTGCCAGCAAACTTCACATTCATGAGGAGCTGGAGGAGCCAATGCCAAAGTTGAATTGAGCATTTGGTTTCCCATAATACCCCTTACCCTCACGCTCATAATCTGGCTCCCTCTCCATCTACAACAGCTGTCATAAAATAGTGATTAGAACATTTCCCTTTATATTTAGTTTGCAACAGGCTCATGGGGATAGTTTTTTCTTAAATGAGAAGTGTGTGTTTGTGGAACATTCAGCATCTGTATACATTTCGCTGAGATGTTTATTCATGAGCCAAGCTTTTTGCGGAATACTTATCGGTGGAATTTTCCACTGCTTCACAAGATGGTTTACAGGCTATGTGTGAGTGCAACTGAGGCGTCTTTACTTGCCTGACAGGGCCTTTAATTGTTGAGAATGCTGGGAGTGTCATGATGGAAACAGCATGTTGTCTTCATTTTCCCTCCTGAGCAGATGGCTGTGATCTTACCATTTAAATACACAATATCCTGACAGGAAATGCAGCCCAGTAGTCTCTAACTGGTGTGGCATTAATGTTTGCTAAATGATTGCACACCTAGCACATGTCTGTTTCACTCAGGCACATGCCTAGTATTGTTTAATGCACTAATTCAGTCATTGTGACTTGAGAAGAGCTTATGAAAGCTGCAAATATCCTCAGCTTTGCCTCTCTGTCAGCACAGCTGCAGTCTTATAAAGAGAGCTTGACTTGGCCTCCTGCCCGAATTTCATTCATCCCGGTGTTTTCAAACATTTGTGAAGAAGCTTCCTCATTATTGTGTTTACAGCGGCTTTAGTCTTTGTTAAAACTATTTGCATTCTTGTGATTCCACACAGGGCTGTTCTTCATCTTGCCGTGCACCGACAGCTTTATTAATGTGGACATGCGCACCATCACCTTCGATATCCCACCGCAAGAGGTATGACACGCACACTTCCAATTACATTAAACAAATACATTCACAGAAATACAGAGGACATAAAAGCAATTGTGCAGATTCTTGACACAGTCCACCAGCAATGCACTCCTTGGCATATAAAACAATGACAAATCTTTTAACATGACATCACTTAATAATTTCTACCTTTTCTTTCCTATCTTGTGTGTTCAACTACTATCCTGCTCTCAGGTTTTGACCAAAGACTCTGTAACAGTGAGTGTTGATGGCGTTGTGTACTACCGGGTCCAGAATGCCACTCTGGCTGTAGCTAACATCACTAATGCTGATGCTGCCACCCGGCTGTTGGCCCAGACCACCCTGAGGAATGTGCTTGGGACCAAGAACCTGGCGGAGATCCTGTCTGACCGTGAAGAAATTGCACACAGTATGCAGGTAGAGTACAGCAGCCGATATACAGGCTGTTAACTATGCTTGTGATCCAAAGCCGCATGCTGGCACTAATATCCAGCTTCCCACAATTACCAGTCTGTACATTCACGGACTGTTACGTTTTATTTGAAATTCACACTTTTCTTAGAATGTGGGGAAAATTGAAATGTTCAAATGGTACCTGACCGTTAATAAACACAACAGAGCATTTGCAGTAGATTGCCTTGTGCTGCAGCAGAGGGCGCTCTTAAAGGTTGATGTCAGCATGCCTTGTTGACAGCATTGATCATGATGTAATACACTACATGTTATCGTTGTATATATGGGAAAATACGACACACACCTCTTTTGCACCAAGTTTGCTGAAATAGTGTAAAGACAATAGTTTTTGTAGTTTGTGTTTTCAGAACATGGTCGTTTATGTGGATAATTGTCATTTTTAGGTTCTCTTGACCCCAGCTTTGACAACAGTGTTTTCAAGCTCCTCTGTTGAATATTATTAAAGGGCTGACATCATTTTTAGCTGTTGAATGCCTAATAGCCAGCAGTAGCACATCATGCAATATGTTAATTGTAATAACATTGCCAGGATCTTGTTAGAAACATGTTATATGACTTTGTTCCTGGGGGAAATCTATTATCTTATTTATTACCCCAACACTGCTACTGAGCAATGATTGATTAATGATGGCATCAAAGTATCTAAGACACTGTGTCTGGAAGTATTTTGAGTTCTACACTATTGATAGCAAAATTATCAACAAAGATGAGACTGTTTGCTGTCTTTGTTTAAAAAAAACAACAAAAAACAGCTGCCTACTCTAAAACAACAGCAAATCAGAGGAGTCAGCCACTACAGTAGCTCACCACTTAATTGAGACAGCAGAGGCACCGGAAAGGAGAAGAGTGACTTCAGCTGCACAAGACACAGCTGTGTAAGGCACTCTCTGACCACTGATGGACGGACACCCCTGGCGACCTCTGCTTACCTGACAGTCAAAGCGCACAGTGTCTCAGATTAGCTCATTATGCTATTTGGGTTGCGTTCAAGTTAATTAGAATGAGTTGCACATTTAAATTGCAGAGGTGAATGATAGCGTTGCTCCTTAACTGCTGGATGTCTAATTAGGGGACTGTTTGCTGACATGTTATTGATAAAAACTTAGGCTGATAATATGTCATGATTTGTTTTTTAGCTTCTTCTGCTGCTTCAGTGATGCAGCTTAAACATAGCTTCATCTTTTAAATAGACTTTCGTTGTCTTATTCTACGTAGGTTTCTTTCCATTGTTGTGTCTATTCTAGACTGTTTATGGGACAAAATGTGCCAACAAGACTATAAAATGATCTGCCTTGCTAAAACCGCGTCTCATACATGACATTTGCATGATGCTGTGATGCCAATCCTTGTACAGTTCTGAGTCATGTCAACATTCCTTCACTGTGAGGCGAGGTTCCTGTGATTTTTAGAAAAGAAAACGTGGTAAATATGCTGAATCTGAAAGATTGGACCCCTGAACTAATGCACCAAAGGCATTCTGGGGAAAACCTTTTATGTTGTCGGTTAAAAATAAATATAGGCAATAATATGAGGCTCCAATAACACAGACTGACTCGTAGAGAAAACAGAATGGGGGATTACAGTGCCACCTTGCTGAGAGCCAGGTTTGCCTGAACTCTTGAGTTAAACTAACAGACTGCAGTTAAATATGCGCATCAGCTGTGAACTAAGAAAACCTTAGGTAATCCTGTGTTCCATGTAGAGCACAGCTGTTAGTTTGCCTTTGAGTTCAATTATTTATTTGTTCATTAAACTTTTACTTCCAGTTTATCGGAGCTTCTGTAATTGATTAAGTATTTATTCCTGATGCTCACATAGCGAGAAGGCTTGTCAGCGATCAGTTGGCAGTTCATTAATGTCAAATATACTGTATGTGTTCAGTATTACAGTATACAGCTTTTCCCACACTGAGGTGGATAAAGTTGAAGGCACTGTTTATCTGTCGAATGGGGTTCTCTGCACACCAGCACTGATAGCTCATCACTATCCCTGACAGACAATAGGAAAAGGCCTATGTGTTGTACCACAGGTTTGCAGATGCCAAATTGTGCTTTGCAGCACAGAGCATAGCCTCAGATTTTAGTTTTTACAGTAGGAGGCTTTGTTCGATTTGATTAAATACAACAAGAACAAAGCTCCTTTCTCCGACACTGCCACTTTACTAAGTACAGAGACAAGTCTGTTTTATGGCTACAAGGCTTCTCATACGTAGGTAAACCATGGAATCTGCTTCTTGCTCATCAGTCAGTGCTTGTTATCTGCAGCATGATAACTGTAGGTGTAAAAAGGCTGCAGTACTATAATGCTGGTAGTGGTTGCAGTATTTGAAGGACTGTGCTCTAAATGTAATTTCTTCCCACAAGAGAGTAACGTGCACCCAGGTGGAGCTCCATCTGCTGGATGATTTTGAAAAATGCAGCATAGTTGGTTTTTAAATATGAGGAAGTTTTGGTCTGATCTTGGTCTTTGAGAACAGAAACTTCTTGCAGTTACCTTTTCCCTTACTTAAAAAAATATTTAAATCTTATACTAGTCATACTAAAGTGATAGTAAATATTTGCTAACAAATAGATATTTCATAGACATGCTGCCAGTTTTTGTTATCTCATGACCAAAATGAGATGTTCCAATGCTGGCTTCGGAAACTTATTTGACAAAAAAGTTGAACACTTGTCTATGTGTCTTCTCAGTCCTCTCTGGACGATGCTACAGATGACTGGGGCATCAAGGTGGAGCGGGTGGAGATCAAAGACGTCAAGTTGCCCCTCCAGCTCCAGAGAGCCATGGCTGCTGAGGCTGAGGCCTCCCGCGAGGCCAGAGCCAAGGTAAGTTGCACCTTGGCTCTGCCCCCCCCCCCCCCCCCCCTCCCCCCGGATCCACAACAGCTTTTTTTTTTTTTTTTTACTACCCTCAAATTGTCTGGTCTCGTTCATTCACCTCACTTTCCTCCCCTTTTCTCCCCTCAGGTGATTGCAGCGGAGGGAGAGATGAACGCATCACGGGCGCTGAAGGAGGCCTCCCTGGTGATTGCAGAGTCTCCGTCAGCCCTGCAGCTGCGTTACCTCCAGACCCTCAACACCATCGCTGCTGAGAAGAATTCCACCATCATTTTCCCGCTGCCACTGGAGATGATGCAGGGGTTCATCAAACACTGAGGGGGAGTCTCAACCACTTTTTTTTTTTGCCTTTTGCTTTTAGATTCTTATTTAGATTATAAAACAGTTTAAGTTGATGAGCAGAAAATGCTGCTATGAAATATAACTTGTGTCATATGGTTTCGGTGCTCAGACTGTTTTTGTGCACTAATCTGTCAGGATGAACAGCCAATCAAAAAGCTTTCTGTCAAAGCGGTCACAGTGTCAAACACACTGCAGAACGTACAGCAGTCAGCTTGGTGTGTCTGCTACAAACTGACCACAGACTGGCTTTATTTGGTAGTGTGTGTGAGATTTCACTAAAAACAGCCACAGTTCGGCAGGTGGTTTAGCTTTTATCCTGCAATTTCATTTTTTGTCCTGTTTTTATGTTATAAATGTAGAAATCAGGCAAACTTTTCCTGAAAGTCAAAGTAGAAGCAGGAGACCAAACTGTCTCATCATCCATTTTACAGACATTTCAACAGAAAGTGCCTGCTGGATATGTGGCCTTACACAGACACACACACAAACACACACATATATCTAATAGTTATGTCACTAGTATTTTAGTACCACTAAGACCACTGCCAGCATCATAGCGCTCTGATCATTTTATACCTAAAAGTCTTGTCGTGATCGTCGTGTCATCGTCATGTGAGAACTCCAACAGCGTTATTCCCACTCCCCAAAACTAAATCTTTTCAATGTTAGCGATGCATTGCATGTTTTCTCTGAATTTAATGTAAAACCCATTCCAGCTTCATGGCTAAACGAACATTTTAACGTTGAAGGTTCAAAGATGTGTACGTACAGTATACGCTCTACTGTACTTAACCTGCTCCACTCTCACTCTTACTTTGATCATGAGAGAGAAAGAAAGAACCGCTGGTAATTTTTCATAAACAGACTGAACTGTTTCCACTTTTACAGGCATGAGATGTATCCATGCAAAAGCTGTAACACTAACCAGCCGGAGAGGTAGGCGGCCGTCTTAAAATAGCCTCCAGAAAGTAGGGATCAGGATGGTAACCTACCGATAATGTCCAAGAAACACACTTTCCTCACTGTTACACACACACACACACACACACACACACACACACACACACCTTTTCTCTGGTTGTCATTGCTTCCGTCTCAGGTTACAAGCTGACTTGACTGAGAGGTTGACAGTCAGACTGACCAGCTGGATGTTACTTGTATTTGTTTACAGTATGCTTTCCATCATACGCATACACACACACACATATATGCTATTTACAGGGGTGAGCAAAATACTGGGACTGCCTCAGATTACCATAGAGTTGACTCCATCTGACACAAAAAAGAGAGCATGATCAACTACACAGGTGGCACTGTGTACGTTATAGGGCTGTGAGGTGTTCCTATTGTTTTGTCCACCCCCATCTGGCTTCACTGCTTAGGAGAAGCGGGGACTGTTAGAAACTTATCGCAACTCTCTTTGCCAAAAGCCTTAACTTACTGCCGTCAGTTCAGTTCACTGCCTGATATCACATTTCTATGCACTTCCATATAAGAATAACAAGGATTTTATTTACCTTTTTTTTTTTTTTTTTTTTTTAAACAACACTATTTTATCACATACGCTGTTTGTGGTTTCAGCTAATAAGCCAAATAGTTAAACATTGTTGTATGTGGTTATTTCATTTTTCCTTCTTTCGACATATAAAGGACAGGAGTGCTGGTAAACATATGTTACAGTATCTTGTGTATGTGTGACTTGGTAGTGTTACTATATATGCATACATATACCATATATATAGCTATATATACTTATATATATACAATCGTAGTCCTGTGAAGTTTATTTTTGCTGTGTTGTGGAAAGTGGAATTATTTTTTTATGATTTGTGATGAAACAACTACAAGAAGCAGGAGTTACAGTAACTCCTGCTTCTTGTAGTTGTTGCTGTTAGCCCATGTTGAGCTGAAGCTGAGTTTGAGCTCTGTTACAGAAAGTTTGTTACAGAACAAAGAGACACCGTCACATACACGCCTGAGCAGCTACTCAGTAACATGTCACCAGTCTTCTGTGGTCGTTACATCTTAATCACTTTCACAGGCAGTATTTGTGTTCAGTGAAGGTCCTTTTCGAGCTCACTCCTCTTATCATTTGGCTTGGCAAAGAAAAACCCAGCTCATTAAAATGACATAGACATAGTAACCAAGTTTGTATGTTGTAATAATGTACACATCAAATACACATCGATATTATTTTTTTAAAGTTTTACTCAGAATGTATTGTTAGTTTATGCAGCTTGCTAAATTTTTGCTAATGTTTGATATGGTTTTATCTTGACATAATACATATATGAGACTTTAAATAAAATGAAAAAATCCAAAAGCATTTTTGTCTATAGATTTCCTTGTTTTTTCAGGTCAGTGTTGCCATGAAGAAGCAGAGACAAAGCGCGACACATGTTTCATTTGGTTTTATTGAAATGATAACAAGGCTTAGGGAAACCTCAGAGAGAGTCACACAAGATGTAACTGGTTTGTAAAGCAGCAAAGCGTCAGTTTCCCATTTAAAGTTGGCCACTGCAGCATCGCATAAGCTTCCTGGGCATGAATCTGTGGCATTTTCTCCAAAATAAATATTATAAGAGGCATCTAGGTTTAAGGTACAAACAATTTACCTATAAAGTCATAGTTAAACTAGAACAGTACCTTCTTAAAAAAGCAGGCTTACAGTAACCTAAAAGAAAATATTAAGGCATTGGTTGTATTGCTTTTTATAAACGGTGTTATTCTTGGCAGTGAGTTTCCCAATGTTTAGCACACTACGACTGTTTGTTTTCATCACATTTCACTAGTGAACAGGTTTTATTGTCAACATATAAAATAAATGAGAAAAATTGGTTACAGTAAAAGTCTTAATAGCAGACTATATTAAGTGCAAAAACCTATGGGAAGCCTGTGTATCTATTAAAGCTGTATTGGTTGGTTTCATAACTGGTGTAAAGGCATCACTGTAGCACGTGAGACGGAGTGAATTAAAACACTGCTTCAGTGACCTGCATCCTTTAAAATCACAACAAAAAGTAAAAAAGAAACCCCTCTCGTCTTCAGGGTGTTTTGGCAGGTATAAAAGTCTTATGATTGGAGCTCAGTGCTTGCAGCAGAGCGGGGTCGGGGTCAAAGGTCAGGGCTGATAGTGAGGGAAGGAGGGTCAGGTGAGATCTCACAGGGCCAGTTGAGCCATAGCGCGCTCCAGGGGGTCGCTGGTCCAGTAGTCGTGGTCCCAGCCCAGGAACCAGCCGGTGAAGGTGGGCGGCTCGAAGCCCTGCTTGACCTTGACGATGGGCGTCCTGCGGTCTCTGTTGGCCGGATCCGTCTCGATGTAGCGGACCGCTGAGGAAGATGAGGAAAAGCTTGAATTAGTGCTCGTCATACAGTGAAGTTGAATGAAAAATACAGGGCAGAATAATGTTTATTCGCTTCAAGCCAAACAATCAAAATCAGATTGTGCTAGAATTTAAAGACATACAATTTTATGATACATTACAAGAAGTTCTGCCAGTGACAAACTGCAAAAACTGCACTTTTACAGACACCACTGTACCACTTCCATGTCCTGGACCCAGGACTCAGTTAGCTTAGCATAGCATAAAGACTGGAAACGGGGAAACGGTTAGCCTGGACCTGCTATAGGTATAAAATGGTGAGATTTTACTGTTTTTGTTGCAAATTCAACAAGCTGAAAAAAAATTGGAGTGTTATTCTTTTGTCTTGCATAATTTAAAGATCGGTCTCCCCCTTTAAATAAGTGAAACCATCTAGATCTCTCTCGGCAGATGTTGAAGATTTGGGTGCAACAACCATCTAATCTTCCTGCAAGAAACTTCAAGAGTGACTTCACAGCAGGCTATAAAGCAGCGTTATACTGCCCCCCTCTGGTTGAAAGTTTCAAGCCTGTTTCACCTCTGCCTGGGTGTGGTCAGGAACATGCCTTGTTGACCCTGTAACCACACCTGGAAGTGATGTCACAGTGGACTAGAGTACACCAACACATCACTGCAACAATGTGGGAAGTTAAAGCACTGGAGGTCAGCAAAGACTAGACTTTCAGGGGCTGTCTGGCTGCTCTTTAAAAACCAGAGTGTGACTTTGGGACAGTTATTGTGATGTTCTTACCAGACGCCATTGCTTCAGTCTTCTCTTCGTCTTGAGACTCATTTCCGATCCAGACGAACACCTAAAAATGAGAACATTTGAAGCATATTTCTTTCTTTGCACATAGTCCACATAGTGCGGCTACAGCATCCGCAGCTCTGGCTTCCCTACCTGCTCCCAGGTGTCGAGGATCATGACATCATCAGTGGCGAGGTCCTCTTGGGTCATCTCCCCGGGCACCTCCTCAATCTGAGAGGAGGAGAAGGATTTAGTGGGGCTGCGCTGCTGTGCTGTGTGCACAAAGGGCTTTCAGAAACTAGAACATTTATATCTTAGAGACAATGTGCTTATTAGTCAGTGCGATTTAAAGGGTTGGTGCACTTAAATTAGAAAAAAAAAAAAAAAAAAGAGGAGAGCTCAAACCAAACACTTACAATGAAGTTTCCAGTCTTATTGGAGCAGGCGAAGAGTCTGGGTGGATGAGCGTCCATCTTGTCCTTGAGTCTGGTAGAAGTGCGATATTCTGTCTTTCCTCCCAGAGCCTCCCAGAACTGATCTGTGAAGAGCACAGACGCACGTCCACTTATTATAGTTTCATGATTTAAACAGGGAATAAAAAGCATATAAACAACTAAAGGGCGTAAACCATGCCAGGAGGCGGTTGGCTCGTCCAAGCACCAAGACTTGAACCATGGTTGTATTAAGAACAAACAGAGTGCGGCCTGATCAGCTTGATGAGAGCGCTGAGGCCGAACCATTAACCTCGTGTCAGCAGTGAAACAGACTACGACCCGCGACACGCTGGAGAGCTCCACTGAGCTGCTGAGTTGGTGGTAAATCTGCGGGTTTGTTGCTATATACTTCCTTATAAATCACACAGATCCGTTGTTGATATAACAAACATGGATCAGTGCATACAGGGAAAGCACATTCATTGTACTTCAAGTATGGCTTTTGAATCACAATGTGTTGAATAGTCGGGTCAAATGTTTACCCGGTGACAAATCCAACATGTTTCTCATCACAAGATTTCTGATGACATCCAAAGTGCACTCAGTGTGGCTCAAATACAAAAGGGGAACTATTTGGCTTCACATCAGAGCCCTGTTTTAACAGCTTGACCACAGTTTGTAGCCGACACAGATTCGACTCTGAGCATGTTATCTGACGCTGGGTTTCACTTTGACTCTTCTCAAAAGCACAAAAAAAAAAGAGAAACTTCTTCTCGTGTCCCCTCACCAGTCTCTCCTCCCTCGGCCAGCTCAGAGGCCGACACTCCCAGGATGGCGCACAGCTGCTGAGCTCCCTGCTTCTCGGTGTCGCTGGCACCCACTCCCACCCACTGGAAGGAGCCTCCGGGGGTCACCAGAACAAACACATCGTTGGAGTTCAGCTGGGACGACGCTGCGTCGAGCTGCACGGGCGCAGAGGTGACAGTTAATATGTGCAGCTCTGCTACTGTTTGTGTTTTCGAGCTGTCGGGGTTTTCCTGTTTATACTCTGTCAGCTTTGAACAACGTACAGGAACAAATCTGCTTTTATGTCAAATTTCCTGCGCTCTTAAAGAGACTGTGGATGACTCAGCTTTCTGTTTGCTCACTTAAGATTTGTAATAGGCAGAGACCAGATCTTATCGTGGACCATGCGTGATACCACCATACCATACATGCTAACAGAAGAGTAAAAGACATCTGTCTCTGTAGTCTTTAGCCAATGTTGCTGAAACTGGAGTAAACAGTGAATTTGTTGGGGACTATTTTCATCAGCGGATTAATCCACATTTGATGCTCTAGTGAATATTTGTGGCTACGGGAGAGTATATGCAGGACTGAGTCAAAATAAACTAACGTGTGTTCATGCTAATGAAGGGACATGTCAGCCAGTGCAACACTGCGGCTCACTGATGTGTTTTTAGTAGTTTTTGGTCAACAAAGGAGCTCTGTTGTGCTGATACACAATACTTGTTTCATGTGATTTGTTGACGATGAGAAGAATATAGAATATCACCAGACTCCTCCTTTAAAACCACCTGCTGCAGTGACGGATGCTCACTTACCTCCACGGCTCTGGTGTGTCCCGCAGAGTTGGAGCGCACCTGGAAGAGTCGAGTCTCTGCGGGAGCGGACTGACCTCCTTCTCTGGACGTTCCTCCCTTGTACACCACCATGGGCTGTCCTCCAAACAGACTCATCAGATGGGCCGGCTCCTTCCCCTGCACCACCCTCACCTGGTACGCAAACAGCAAAATGAAACCTCCAGAATGACAAAATGGTTGTTCCAGTAATTAGTGTTGCATGCACTTTGATGATGTGAATTATCCCAAGGTGGTGCAACTGGATTACACGAGCCAGGCCCTCCCTTGCTGTGTCTTGTGTTGGGTGCATCATCAAGAAGTGAAAAATGTCTGCTGCAATCCCGACTGCAGACACGAGATGGCAGCATGGAGCTGAGCAGAGCTCAGGTGGTTGTGAAATCAGGGATGATGACGCAGGTCGTGTCTAAAACAGTATTATATGAGTCTCTTTGGGCTGCAGCTTGTCTCATAAATATTTATGGCTGTCAGTTTTTCTCTGAAGCCTGTCGTCATATCAAATCATGCTTATCTGGAGTTTACATGTGAGAATGGAGAAATGATAATTCAGCTCTGATGAGTTTACATATTGTCGTCCACAGTCGAACACTTCCAACCAGCAAACTCCTGACGCTTTGTGCGTCCTCTGCTATGACACCAAACTGTCTGTCTGTCTGGCAGCGGGTTTTCTTGTCATCAGTCTTGCTCATCTCTACACAGCACAAAAGTTGCGTTTCGGTTTTGCTATCCCAATAAAAACCTCTTTAAATCATTCTCAGCAACCAATCACAGGCCTCCACAAGGCCTTGCATCCAAAACTGATAATGTTGGCGTCTGTTCTGCTGTTTGATCAAACATTTGACTGTGGTTGTGAGTTGTGGCTGTTAATATAACTTCTTATTTCTGGCATCTCTGGGTATCAAACCTCAAAACCAAAATGAGTCTGTACTACGAAGTCGCAACTGTCATGTTCTGCTTGCTAGGACTCATTGTCTTGTATAGTGATTCTTATTCTCATATCATTGCTGATTTTATGCAGAATTTTGCCATTTCTATATGTTAGTTTTTGTGCTTAGATGACATTTATTGTTCTCTATTTCTCACAGCATCATTTTGTTATCTGTGCCAACACTCAGTATTGTGTCAGGACTGCTATCAAAAATGACGCCCAGCACAAGCCGGGTTCATTTTTACTGTGACAAACTGTGAACACAAAAGTGACATTAGCAAGCAGCTTTCTATTTTGAGAGTGCGAGCAGGGAAACATCTGGAAAAAAAACCCAAACATGACATCTGAACACATCCCTAACTGAAGCCGGCAAATCAAGTGACTGGTCTCGCTTTTCAGTGCTAAATTCCCTCGACCCTTTAACACACACACACACAGTCATGCTGCAGCACATGCACACATACACACACACACACACAATGCGAACAGGAAGGTTGTGCATGCAACATGAGGATACACATAAGTGAAGTGCGAGTGCAGAACAGAGAAATGAATGAATGAAGACTCACATGAGCGCAGAGCCAGGACTCACTCTAAACAACTCAGCTCACGCTTTACACACTGGTCTTGTTTTATGATCCTCACGGTCATTTCTGAACTCCAACACTAGCAGTTGTTGACTAGTTCAGGTTTAGAGTTTGGAAACAGGCCCATTATTTATGTGCAGCAGACAGAGTTGGCGACAGAGGAGGAGGGAAACTCCCATTAACATCCTCACGGGAATGTCCTGTTTGTGTTTGCTTTCAGTGTCAATTCAATTTAACTCATCACTTTAATGAAGTGTTAAGGGAGCCAGAAAACTGAAGATAACAGCCCCTTCAAGACCAAGACGGTCACATTCATCTAAGGGGGTGAGGCGAGAGGAAAACTGTCACCGCTTCTTTTGTCGCTGGCTCTGGGCAAAATCACACGAGTCATTTCAGGAGGCCGAGGAGCAGGGGAGGAAGGGGGAAATACCTGAGTGGTTATAGGAGCACCGATAACCTGAAGACACAGAAAAGGTCGGAAACCAGGGAGGACAGAAGCAGCAGCGGGGAAAACATTAAAGGGAGAGGAGAAAGAGTGGAAGGATGTAAAGGTGACTGCGCCGAGTAAGCCAGAGGAGAGCAAAGGCTCCGCTGAATGATGAGACGAGCTCGTGAAAAGGAAAAGCCGCTAAAAGAACGATGCACTTCACCTGCACGGGCCCGCCGCCGAGCTCTTCATCCAGCTGGGCCCCCAGGATCGCAGAGGCCCCGATTTCATCCTGACTGGAGTCCACGCCCTGCCTGGGGAACAATCGCACGCATTATCATTACGCTGAACGTAACAAGAGGCACAAACCAAGTCCACGTCCCACCAATTAGACCTCAAACTGAAGGAGAAGAATGGATTTCTGTCCAGAACATTTAATGTGAACTTGTGATGTTGCCACGCACTCCTAAATTTGACTCCAATTGCTTTAAAGAGGTTAAAACTTGTTGTGTTCCTCTGAGCTCTAATTTCCAAGCCTGCTAATTTCTCTTGATCCTATTTGTTTTAAATAACTGAACTGAAAAACATCAAAGTGGAAATCGACTGGATCAAAAGGCTTCAATCACTGATGCTTAAACTTGAATTTATATTCTAGGCATTTTGAGACTGACCTACCCCATTTGGACATTTTATTTTGACATTTTAGCATTGCATGATATTTTTATCTTATGAATACATTTTTACAAAATGTAAACACTACACCACACTCTTTCACTTCTGCTCATCATTTACATCTTAAAGCTGTCCCGTGGAGTTTACTCGTCGACAAAGTTTCTGTTTACGAGTCAGCTTTCATCAGATTTAACAGGTGAAAACACTGACTGGCAGCTTTCACCTGCTTCCGACGAGAATACTTTTCCAGCAAAGTTGCACCTCATTCGGCTTGATCTGACGTTAAAGTGTTATCCTCTGGCATTCTCACCACATGTAGATAATGTGTCCCTGACGTCCTCCATGATGGTAGTTGTAGAGGATGATGTAGCTGTCTCCTCCGTAGAACTGTCCGTATGTGGACGGATCCACCGGCACCTTGTCGGAACCCTCAATGCGCCAGATCTGCCACGAAATAAATAAACTGTGTTTAATGTTTTATCCCATTTACTACAAATTACACGGATATTACATCATTACATTACAGAATATCCACGGTGTAATGTCATGTAGCAGGGAGCTGTTTGGTTGTTATTCTCCACATGGAAAATGTGCGACCCCTACAGGACGGGAAAGTAACAGCAGCAGCTGGAGAGCCCTTGAGGCCATTTCCCTCCTCCCAAGCAGCCGTTTGCTTCCATTCATGTCTGTGTTCTTAAAAATTAACTTCCTTGAGACAAACCAAGGCTGCGTAAAGTTCCCAAAGTCCCACCGAAAAAACCCCGGATCTCTAAGACATCCAAGTCTGCGTCCTCTCACCTGTTTCTCTCCGCTGCCGTCATCCACCATGCCGTGCTGGGCGGCCATGGCGGCCGAGTCGTGCAGGGTGGCGGCGTCGAAGGGCACCTTCTCGATCTTGGCGATGCTGTTGGCGATGTACGCCACGCCCAGGCCCTCTGTCTGATCTTTGTCCCGCCAGTTTTTGAAGAACTGCTTGAAGAGCGGCGTCTCGCCCATCTCCGGCAGGATCTGGACCTGAGTGTGTTTGGGGTAGCCCATCTTCTTGATGAACTCGTCTGCTGCTTTCATCGCCGCCTTTCGCTCATCCATGTTGGCGTCTTTGCCTGTAAGCAAGAGAGGAGAGAGTGATATGAGCGTGAAACTGTTAACAAGAACAGTTTCTGAGTTGTATAAAGAACTTATTGTGGGAGTGGCTCATATGACTGTAAAAAGGCAACAATAGCCCATTCTTCTCTGCTGAAGTGTGTAGAAAAGCATTACTCAGTTAACATGATCGGGTGTCGATATGGATTAGAGTACAGAAGCAATAAAAGGGTTTCCAAAAACGTGAAATGATTCCTTCACTTCACCTTGAGGTAAATATCACTTTAGTGGAACCGCTGCTAAATGAACATATGGGGAATCTACACAGGCCCCCGCACTGACCTTTCCAGACGAAGATCTTTCCATCGGTGCCGTGGTCCAGAATGAAGCAGTCGCCGGACTCCAGGGCGCTCTGGGCGAACGGGTTCTCCGCTGCCACCAGCGTGATTGTCATGCCCCCGCTGGCATTGGACACCTGCAGGCGGGGGGGAAGGGGGAGAGAGGCTGATTAGAGGCATAACAAACAAGCTAACAACAAGAGATTCATTACAAGAGCTACTTCTCAGAAAGAGACAGAAAGTGTTTGTCACCTTGTAGAGTTTGGCCCTCTTCCTGTTTGAAGCATCCGCTTTGATGTCATCTGAGGCTCCGGCGGGCAGATCTGGTTTAGGCCCTAACACCTGAGGACAGACGCAGCCATTTTAACACTGAGCTCAGTTTGAGACTTTGTTTGTTGATCCTAAATCACTGATCTCACCTCCAACATCTTCTCCCTCTCCAAGCCCTCGTCACAGACATACACCCTGGCCCTCCCACTGCGCTCGTTGTCACGGATACCCTTAGCAACCTGAGTAGCCTTCAGCTTCTCAAAGCGGTTGCTCTCGGAGCCACACCACTGGTAAATCTCCTGTAAAGCAAGAACAAGAGCGGATTGCAAAGTAGGTGAAGAAAATCTTCACACAGTAACATTTTGTGGTTTATAAATATCAAGACTACTTTTCCTATAAAGCTGTGCGTCTGCTTGAAAAACTCACTGCGGAACGAACAATCACATCATGTTGTCGTGTACATCATCTCACTCACATCTCCCAGGTCCAGGATGAAGCAGTCTCCCTGGTTGAAGCTGTCCCAGCTGACCGCCACCTCTGTTGCCCGGACAACACGGCGACCTTTGACCTGGAGCACCCGCTGCACAACCACCTCGTTAGTGACGACGTGCTTGAACCCAGACGCCACGCCCCCTTTCTGGAAGGTTAGAGTTGCATTTCAATAGTAATCATTTGTAAAAAAAAAAAAAAAAAAAAAAGAGGGGGGGGGAGTGGCTCCAACCTCAACAAAACACAATTTAAAAAGTATATAAATATTGGAAAATTTGGACATTTGACTGACAAAATAATGGCATCCTGGAAGACTGGCTCTTCTATTTTACAAATTCCAGTTACGTTATATCACTGTTAATGGCTGTTGTTTGCAGCACTCCATAAAAACGGATCACATGAAAGCATTTTAATGGATACTGGGAAATTTAGATAGACTAAATTTAGATTGACTAAATGATTGTCACAAGTGACTGGATCTACCATTTACGGATACTGAATGAAAAAACACAGCTTGAAAAATGGCACTTCCCATATTATATTACATACACATGATCCCAGGTTTGAAATGCAACAAAAACATCTACCTTTTTTTTTCTCAAAGATAGATGCTTTGCACCTATAAACATGAACTCTTACCATGTATTTGATTCCAGACTTGAAGTAGCCCAGAAAGGTTTTGGACTCGTGACCCTGAACCTCGCGGTACTGGATGGGTTTCCCCCCCAAGAAGTCGTCCATTTGGACCGTAAAGATGGCGGCCGAGCCGCTCTCATCCTGGGTGCAGAAATCACCTGCGCCGGAGGAACAGACGTGCTCCATGTTAATCCTGGTCTTTCATCTCAGCAGTCATATCGTACGTCTACCCAGAGAGCCACATTTTGTATTTGACGAATTCGCTCGCTGAGGACTCAGTGAGCCCGGGGATCAATATGCGGGAGCTTCAGGGGGTCAGATCCCAGCAGACACATTAATACATGCCCCATTATTCTATTTCTGGTCAAGCAGAGTGGTTCAGAAGCATGTGCTACAGTTACATCAGTTCCTGTTTATTGGTAAATGCTGTTTCCATGATCAATTAAGCTGACTAAAAGCACATGAAATCAATACAAAAAATAAAAACACACAACTCAGCGTTCCTGTTTGCTTTAAGCTTAATCCTAAAAAATGACGCAGTCAGATAATCTGTCTGCTAACACTCCTCTACAAGACTAATCTTTAAGCTCATGGCTGAGCTACAAACATGACATGTTACAGTGATGTCCTGACGACATTATTGAAAGATTAAATATACTGTAATGGGTTGAGAAAATTAGCCTACATCACACGTTAATAACACAAAAACTGAATCATCTGGTGCAGTGATTTCCGCAAAGCAGCTCCTCTCAGTGTGCTGTACACCACACTAAACAGCAGACAGTCTGAAAGTGCATCGTCTCCAGCACCAGTTTTACCGGACGGTTGTAGTTCCTGGTTGCTGTACACATTCAGATTTCTGAGACAAAGCCGGCAATAACAATCCTTTTCTTTGTGTTTGCTGAATGTTGGTGCAAAGTGATCTAGACAAATTCGCTTGTACTGGGAGAAAAACATCATGAGGTTTTAGATCACTGAAAAAAACGTGAGCCATGAAATTCCACTGTAACAAAGCACATCAGTCCCACACTCCTGAAAGGAAATAAGGCCCGTCACTATTTTAGAGGCTGATCTGAGTGAGCAGGATGAGACACAGCAGAAACATGAAACACAACAGCAGCAGGGGAGTAAACGCTGCGACACTGTCAAGTGAAATGACTTTCCAGGAGCGCAGATACACATTGTCATCCGCTCTGCTTTGCAAGTCAAACACGCTTGTGGCTACAATGGAAAACTGAGATCTTCTATGTTAGGCTACATGTTCATGGAAACAATAAAAATACAAAAGGAAGCCTAAAATATTTAAAAATATAAGTTCTTATTTAACTTAAAGTAAACTTTTTGAGATCTTGTGTCCACCGTTTTTATCTGGTTTTACAGGAAGAAGGAAAAACGCTGCTCAGAGGCTTCGACCTAACGTCTCCACACGAATTTTAAAGCAGATTTCCCCTTTTACCACTGCTGTAATAACACATCACAACATCTCAACGCGCTCACCCAACCAGAAGTGGAGGTCGTACTGCAGGTTCCCGGAGCGTTGTTTGATGGTGTTGAGGATGAGGTAGGCGTCTCCGGTGTAAAATCCCCCGTACAGCGCCTCGGGAACGGGCACCAGGTCAAAGTTCTCCACCCTCCACACCTGGAGGCCCGGCTTCTGTCCGGCCCGCTCGAACTCTGGGTGGTGCGCTGCCATCCTGCCTGCGGGGGAATCGCACAGCTGAGATTTAGAGCTTTTCTACTCGATAGGCCTGAAGACAAAGCAGTGTTCCTGTGGCAACAGGCTCCAGATCAGTGGGGAAATACTGCAGTTGTAGAGCTTTGTAATAAGCTTATAAAAGTGAGAGTGGGACTCCCTATTTGTGAGAGGTTTGCTGTGGAAAACATACAGCCACTCCCTTTAAGACTGAGTCGTTGCCGTGGATACAAAGATAAAGTTTTGGGTTATAGTTAGATATTAATGCACAGCAGGGTGAGTCACTGGTGCTCTGGGTATTTTCTCCAGTGAGCAGGAAGAGGAAGTCCTGATAGATATGACTCAGGCATTGTCATAACTGCCAGTGACGGTGGCAAAAGAAGCTCTGTCTATAATTACTCAGAGGAAAAGACCGGTGTATAACGAGACATTTTTGTTCCTCAATTTATCATAACTTCATGCACACAGCCACAAATATGTGGACGCTAGGGGTGGGAGACATGGAGAAAATCACGTCTGGTGATCACATTGTGTTCTGTCCTTATGTTTTTTGCCCATTATACAGTAACTTTTCACTACAGTAAAAGTAAGTAAAACATTTCTAGATAACATAACCAAATGGGAATGTCTGTACATTTGAAACTTGGTCTACTCTCCTACTTCAGATGTGGCCCAAACTCTTTCGAATGTTGAAAAATAAAACACTGTAAGAACAGCTTTGAAGGATAAATGCTGCCAGTCTCTATCATAGCCTATGACGCCTGAAGGACTTATACCTTAATGTCACACCGTGGTGAGGTCTGTCTCGTCATGGGGTTTTTTGTCTTGTCATTTCCTGTTTTATTTTGAAGGTCTAACTCTCATCTCGTTTCAGAGCATTTGCCCTTCCTCATGTGTCCCGTGTGTCCGCCCTGATCACCTATTGTCTCCACCTGTTCCTGATTACCCTCCACATGTTAAATAGTCTGCGTCTCCCTTGTCTTGTGCCAGTGTGTCTTTGTCCGTCGGCGATTCACCCGAGCCTGTCTTCCCCGTTTGTCCTTGCTACAGCCTTAGTCCTTGTCTCGTAAGCTCTTGTATCCTCCTCGTGAGTGTTTTTTGTTTTGTAATTTTGATATCTTAGTTTCTGATTTATTTTCTTATCTTAGACCTTAGCTGAATTGTTTTCCCCGTTGTAGAGTGATTTTCTGTTGTTTCTGTTTTAGTGTTTAGCTTCTAGTTCCTCCGCTATTTAGGAGAGTATTTTGATTTCATAGTTATCCTTATTTAGTTTCGATAGTTCCAGTATTCCTAGTCCTTAGAGTTTTCCTCCTTATGGAGTGTTTTCGTTTCATTTCTTACTAATCATAGTGTTTTCTAGTTGTCCTCATAGTGAGCGTTTTTTGTTCTTTGTTGTTTTTCATTACCTTAGTGTGTTCTAAATTTATCCTCATAGTGAGCATTTTTGTGTTATTTTCTTATTTTTGATATTCCTAGTTATAGCCTTGTGCCTAGTATACATTTTATAGCCTATTTGTTTGACACTCATCGAAGTGGAACTTGGGTTGAGTTTAATAAAGATCTGTGAATTCAAATCTCTGCGTCTGAGTCCCGGCCTGACACTTAGCTCAGACTTGCAGCTCTGTTTAATACGATAACTACTGTGTAACTCCATCACACTGATACAAAATTCTTATTGGGCCAATATTGTCATAAAACAGTCCTGATCACTGCCTGACCTAATGCAACCAGAGCTATTCAAAACTACCACAGTGATTTAGCGTGACACCTTCATAAAGTTCTCTTATGAGAGGTAAATTTATTAAAAAAAGAGTGGTCACAAACAAACCTAGCAAAAAGACACTCACACCCAAACATTCACGCACACATGCCATACCCTCCAGCCATATCAGAGAGCATACAAGACATGTGGGGCCCAATCAAGGGTTTTAAGTAGGTGTCTGTGCTGCAGTGCGTTACAACCTGCTGGCCTCTCAGCAGCATGAGTGGATGTTTGGGATTTTTATGATGGGAGTTGGGCATCCTGTTAAAATCTTTGTTATGGGTGTCTGGAAACTGTTTGTGGAACAGTTTATGAATGAACAACAAGGAAACCAGCTGATTGTGCTGGTTTGGACATGTTTCAGATGTCTATCTTGGAAAATTTCAAAGATCTGATTATTGAGAGTCTAGCCTGCATAAATATGACGGTGTTGGGTTATAAATAAAAAATAAAGGAACTAACTAATCTGACTTACTGTAAGTACAATATTGATGTAAAATGTTTGAAAGTTTAGGTACAAAAAAGTACTTTGATTGCTACAATATAGCTCAACTCCACAACAGCTAAGGGGCAAATAATGTGTGTTTGACTGTATTTGGTTGACAACGGCTGCTAGTTACTTTCAGAAAAGGCTCTAAAAACCCACAATACTTTAACCACTCAGCACCAAACACTAGGCAGACAATGGCAGCGAATAGCCAGAGAGCAGTTAGGAGCTGCAGTGCCAGATATTTCCTTAAGGAGTTGGTGGAGACCAAAAACAGAGCTAACAGAGGGTGAATGTTGGACTTAAATTTCAAGGTGGGCAGAAAAACAACGCAGAATCAATGGAAATGTTGCTCCATTACTGCTTTAGAAAAAAAGACAGCTATTACAGTTTTGAATCCTAATTTTATTACATCTTTTTTCTATTTCTACATTTTCTATGTTTCCCTGTTTTCTTCCACATCTCAGCATATGTAACAATGCTTTTTTTAAAATGTGGGTAAAACAGTTTGTTGCTAATACTTTAGTTCTTTTACTTCAGTAAAAACTTGAATGTGGGACATTTAGTTGCAATGTGTTATTTCTGCTTGGTGGTTTTGCTGCTTTGATTAAAGTGGTTAGGTCTAAATGTTTGCAGTGTTCGATTACACAGTCCACACTGTGAAGCAATCATTTTCCTAAAATATGCAAAAATGAATAGATGTGTTGTCTGAAACTTTGCAGCAGATGCTGGCCCACGCTGACTTCACACCACATATTAATTACTACAGAAAACACTGCAGAAAGCGAAAACAAGTGGAGCAGTGTTCTCAAGTCAGAACCTGACCTCTCTGAAAAACGCTTCTGTGACACTTTCATGATGTACAACTTCCTTATTTTACTCATTCATTTAAATGATGATGCCCTATCAGACATTCAAATCATCAATGTTCCTGACTGTAAAGAGCTGCTGATAAAGCTCATGCTCAGGTATCACAAAAAAATTAAAAACCGGAGGTCATGTAGTTCAAAATGGACACTGAGTCCAGTTTTCCACAGGAATGCTGCTTGGACCAGCTGCCTGTCAATTTGCACGACTAACTGTCCACATTGGAGCAAGAATGGCTCATTCTTCTAGGCGGCCGGCGGCCCACAAACATGGCAGGAATCTGCTCCTGACCCTGGAAGAGGGAAGTGGCTCAGAATTCATTTAACCAGGCCAACAAATGTGGGGCTCCATCCCCCCCCCCATCTCTGTTGCTCTTATGCAACAGCCAGACTCGCTGTGCAGTATTCTGTGGCTATGGAATGCTTCAGCATGGAAAAAGCATGTGGGAGAGCCATTTTTACAGTCACCTTCCCTGATTTTTAGATGGGTCACGTGTCGCTGGCTGGTGGATTTCTTGAAGATGAGTTTTTTGGATAGAGGCTGCGGAACAGAGACCTAACCCATTTATAGCTCCTTTAGACTACACATGAAAATGGACACAGTCAAAACAGTGAAAATGTGGCCAAAATCATACAAGGTCTTACAGCGTCTGAGCCAGGTTTGGCTGGACAAAGACAAACTGGGGCTGCTGCGCATCCACTGGGGCCGTTATAGCTCGACGATGTGGAAAGCTGAGTTTTCCTACAGTCGCTTTAAAGTGGCCCGGCGGAGTTTCCAGTCTAGAGACGCCTGAAGGCCATAAAAGTCAGACAGCGAATCTGCAGCATCTGTGGTCATTCAGGAAGATTTAACTAAGCCTTGGGTTAGGGTTAGACTTAGCTAGATAAATATTAGCAGTGTCTAATTTGCAATTTCTCAAACCTCAAAACAAAGATACCAATAGACAAATAGCAGTTTAAAGGAAAATTTGAATACACTGATAAATAGATTCAAATAATCTTTCTCAAGGAAACATTGAGCACTCATATTTTGGGACATGGAAATGATCAAATGTGGAAGCTTTGAATACTGGCACACACAGTTATCAAGTGTCTAAGGACAGACGGTGTCATATACTATAGAGATTTTTAATAATTAATAATAAACAGCAGTAACTAAGAAGCAGTTTTTGATGTGGATCGTCTGCCTTCTAACATGATCTGGCACTGATGTTGATTTTAGATGGGTGCATCACTGTTTGGGTAAACCTCAGCCCTTCTGTTTTCCTGAGAACTGTCTTTATCGCAGAACAATTAGCAAGTGTTCCTGTGGGATCTCTGTTCAGGCCGGTGATTGGACAAAGTGGACTGAATAGGAAAGATAAGACAGCTCGGGACTTTAGGTTATCAAAATCTGCATGTTCAACAGCAAAGTACGCAACGCTACACCAAAGCACTTCATCATAGGATGTTCAGTGTATATAGGTAGAGTGTTGTTCTGTATATTGTCCATTTCTGAGGAACTGATTCATTGTCTCAACACAAATGTCAGCAAAAGTAAATCAGCCTGTTTATTGTCATTTTTAAACTTGGACAAATAGCACATGAGTTTGAAAAAAAATATCCTTATTTGTTTTTCCGAGAGTTATATGAGAAGACTGATACCACTGTCATGACTGTGTGCTAGGTACGGAGAAGTGCCGGAATTTTAGCTTAGCTTAGCATACTGAAAGCGAGGGAAACAGCTATCTTGGCTATGTCTAAGATTTAACAACCAGCACCTGCAAAGCTGATCAGCACGTTGTATCCTGTTTGTTTGATCTGTACAGAGAAAATAACGCAAAAAGACAATTTTACCAGGTTTCACAGGAAAGATGTGGTTATTTCTCGCCAAACAATGGCCTTGCACGGTGACTTCCTGGAGACTTGTTGTCATAGTTAAGTTGCCGGCGCTTTAAAAAATAGTAGCATGTAACTCCCTCTAAAACCACAAATTGTTGCTTTAACGTTTCTGCTGCACAAGCAAACACAATACAACCTCGCTAGTGGGCTTATTTTTCATCTTTGGGCCGAGCCAGGCTAGCTGTTTGCCTCCGCCTCCAGTCTTTGCCCTCAGCTAGGCTAATCACCTCCGGTCGCTGTGGTTTTGATCGTCTCATCTCACGCTTGACACATTCGGTGACAAACCCTCATCATTAAGTATAACACAAATGATTTGAACGTCTCGAAAGGTTAAAACGCTCCTATATGAGGTAGCTGCCACATCCTCCAGACTGCTACTTCCTAAATATCTGGGGAACCATCTAAAAAAAAACTGCGGTGAGAGAAAACAATAACTGTACATCCCCACGCTAATAAATCAGCAACGTCTGCTTAGTTTGATATACAGCTGGACACACCCAGCAGTATAAAAACAGATCCAAGCTGAACACAGAGACATTCACACAGAGACATGAACTTTAATTTGAAACCAAGTCTGTGAAGGTGACGAAGAGCATTTTCACGACTAAAACCGTGGTCACGTACAGAGCAACAGGAAAACTTGTCACCTCAGTTTTCACTTCGTAGATGCGCTTGAAGTAAAGTTTTGCAACTGTGCGTCTGTGTAGTTTCATGACAAGAGTGCCAATGCATTCAATCCCCATGACAAACGTTCAAAAGCATCCTGCATGATTGCCTGAAAATAGAGCTGCTTTTAAAAAAATATATACATCTTGAAAGGTTGACTTGTTCAAGAAGTCTTTTCATCCGACAGCAGGCACACACCATCGCATATCAACCATTGAAAATATCACTTTTGTGCCGCTTCTCATCCTGAAGATGAGGCCAGAAGATGGCACTAAATAAATACGACTGCCTTTGACTGTGATCTCCTCCTCTGATGGAGAGAAATGTTCCGTCTGTCTCTGCACATCAAAGCTGTTTTATCCCAAAGCCAGATACTTGTACTGTCTGCGTCTTAATAAAGCAAACATCAGAGGGGACACACGGCATCTGAATCACCTCACACTTTGAAAAATCAAAGCCAGCATTAAAAAAAATGTAACAACAACTCTGACAAAAGCTAGATCAGAACAGATCTAACAGGAATGAGGGAGAAGGTTAGAGAATGCAGCCTGAGACACGCTGAGATTTAGTTTTTAGATTGTTCCTGTGCAAAGTTTTGTTGAATGAAACGTTAGCCATTAGCTGTTTCTGGCAGCCCCGGCTCGGACAAAGTGACTCACGGAGGGATAGTTTGTTTGACTCAACGCATACACGGCTACAAGCCTAAATAGAACACGTCACATGACCATCGGTTAGGGCTCCTTCACGGGCATGCTGGGAAAAGCAGATGGTGTCTGCAGGCCACCGCACAGCTCTGCAGAGCCGAAGGTGTCCAGTCCCGTTTCTACCCCTTCACTGCAGGCTCTTTGCCCCCGCCCCCCTTCCCCTCCAAATAGCGAGACCATGATTCCAGCCTTCCAAGTTATTTGATCCCCTCCCCCATGTTTTGCCAGCCTCTCTTTTGTGTCTGCCGTCGCTTGAGGCCCGTGTGAAAACTCGCGGATAGCGACACTGGATTCACATGCTAGGAAATGTTCTCCCTTGTGATTTGTCTGCTGGTGTCGCACTTCGAAAACAAGCCCATAGCAGCTTCATCTGAGAGGCGTGAATTTCTGGACTTCTGTGCTGTGTTTCTCCCAAAAGAGAGATTCCTCCTTCAGGAGGGGGGATTCTGGATGACTCATTTTCTCCATGCTCTCTTGCCTCTCGAGGGCTGTGCAGCTGCCCTCCAGCTCGCTCAGGACAGATAACACTGCGCAGGCCCTTTAATAGCTGCTCTGCTTCCCTTTTATCTGCTTACACAGTGCAAGACAAAGACCATCAAAATGGCCCTTTATGAGTTTGTAAATAAGAGCCCTGAAATATGGACGGTTATTAAGGGATATGAGTGGGTTGTTTCAGGAGCAATCTACGTCAAAGCAATTTACTCTGTATGCGGTTCTGTTTGCTAAATTAATCATATGAAGTCCATAAAATCATATTTCTAATAAAGTGGCATCTTGCTTGATTAACATTGGCAATGCGCTGCAATCTTATAAACAGCAATGCATGCATTTAATGTGTGATTTATGGTAACTTGACTAGAAGCCACGATGTGTGTTTTGAGTGAGAGACCACATTGAAGTTAATGGGAAACCTGCCAACTTAATCTCCCGAAATACAGCATCAGTAAATATCTCCCACAGCAGCTTCTGGTCTCGGTCGCTAACTTAATCTCTTCAAATGTGGGTTTTGCTGGAGATTTTGAAAGTTACTGTCTCGTGCAGAAAATAGTGAGGCTTAAAGAAGGGCACGTTTGAGGTCTTTTGTGAACGCCCCACCCAACGACGACTCATTGAAGTGACCAAAAAAATGGTTGATATTGAGCGTTTTCTGATCTTCCACCACGATGGTTGAGGTCTGGTTTCGACGACTAAAGCTTCTTGAGTAATGTCAGGAGAAGACTGCCTTCCTTGTCCGAAGAAACAAACATTGTCACATTTGATGATTTGCAGGCCGAAACACATCTTGACCTTTTGATTAATACTGAGCTACATTTTGTTGAAAGGTTAAAGGTCCTCAGCTGTCTGAGCTGGCCCGTGCTTCATATGTTGTATGTATGTATGTAGTTAGGACCTGTTTTCCACTAAAATACACTAACTTCAATGCTGAAACAATGGTTACAGGTAACATTGACGTTTTCTGAACTGTAAATCTCCAAATCAGTGTTTACTGGGTTTGGATGCCAAACCATTCACCCGGCCTCCTCCCTAGCACTTTTTGTGGCAGTATGACAATGTCACACCACCTCCGCCTTTTCTACTGAGAGAGAACATGGAGGACAGTCATTACATGACTGGATGACCACAAAAGGCTGCTTGTCAGGAGACGTAAATATAACCTATGTTCACAATTAAGTAGTTTATAGACCTATGCTGTCATTTTTCGTGTGAGCGCAGTGTCCCAAATTTGGATTTCCTGCGTGCAGCAGCTCACATGCATTACAGCGAGCAGGAGCCCAAACTCCAGGCTGCAAAGTGTCCCCGCAGAAAACTTTTGGCGACATCACAGGTAATGTCAAAAGCACACCAGTAATGTGTTAAACCATGGTGACTTTCCAGTTAAATATTTCCTTTCTTTCTTTTTCCCCAGTTGGCATACAAACATGCGCAGCAGTTCAGCTGTCCTGCCCCCCACTCACACACACATACAGAAAGCTCACAGTTGTCCGAGGCGAACATGTGAATCTGAAGAGGGGTGCAGTGCAGTCGGTGGGTTCAGGCATCCTATAATCTCAGTCCATCTAACAGCTGAGTGTGGATCTGACACAGCGCTTTCTGATTGGCTAACAAAGGTCTGTCTTTATCCCTTCCTCGTGCACACACACACACACACACACACACACAAAAGCAACACTGCTGACACACTCACCTTTGCTGTAACAAACCATATTCAGGATGTTGTGACTAACTTCCTCAGTGAGCAGAACCACTATTTGCTTGTGTGTTTCTACGGCAACCACAGATGTCTTCAAATAGAGATGAGCAGCTGCTGAGGAAATTCTCACAGACTTTAAGTGACTTTTCTTTTCTTATAATGCTTGGCTGATTGCAGGATGTTAACTGTTGCTGTGGGTTCGGTGTCACATCATGGCAGCCTGAGCTCAAACAGCTGAGGAAGAATGTGACCAAGCCTGTGGCCAGTTTCAGTAGAACCCACACAGCAATTTTCTCTCATCATTTCCACTGCCTCTCCATATATGGCAGCAGCTGCGTTGCACTTTTGATAAAACAAGCCGGTTTTACGCTTCCTTGAATGGGCTATACAAAATAACTTGATTTCAGGTAAACCATATTTAAATGCAGAAAGAAGCCACACTCTCCTTCCCCCCAGCATATGAAACCTTTGTTCCAGTCTGCCTGGAATATAACGGTGAACTCCGCTGCAGCCCGCACTGAGGCATCTGACTCGCAATCTGTGCTGCAGG
The DNA here is from genome assembly GCF_017976325.1 of Chelmon rostratus. Lineage (NCBI taxonomy): Eukaryota > Metazoa > Chordata > Actinopteri > Chaetodontiformes > Chaetodontidae > Chelmon > Chelmon rostratus. Next base: position 7,471,517 of record NC_055676.1, on the reverse strand, counting down.
ATGTGGGAGTCATTGGAGTTAAGAGGGATTGGACGTACCTGGACGCGTGGGTTGTGGTCGGGGACGAGACGGACTGCTGTGGACCTGAGTGAGCCGCGGTGAGCGCTTCGAGCTGCGGTGCGGAGCGGAGAGGCGTCGAGTCGGCGGGGCGGCGGGGCGCAGGGCGGCTGTTTATGCCTCTGGTCCGGGACACTCCCCGTTATGACACTCCCATGGCCTGCCTGCTGCTGCAGCGCTGACGCGTGGGCGTGCACACGCGCTCAGATGTCTGTAGCAATCTATCTATCTATCTATCTATCTATCTATCTATCTATCTATCTATACAATGATCACTAAGCCCTTTTGTGAAGTTTTTACTGCAAAGATCATTTTTTAAGATCGTGTCATACAGGTGAGCGTTTTGCTCTAATTCTATAGGTTTAGACATTTAACATGTATACCTTAAAATAGGTGCTTCGAAAATGAGACATTTAAAGTCCCAGTGAAAAATGGGATTGAAAGACTTTTTTTTCTTGCAGTGGTTGTAATTTCACAGTGAGCTCAGCCAGCACTGAGTCTGCACTTCCGGCCTCCAGGAGCCTGTGAGCAACACTGCCCCTGCCTGGTCCTGGTGCACCACTAGTTGCAAATAAGGCAAAGCTAGATACCTGGGCTGAACCATATGGAAAAATAATGGTATTACAGTTATTTTGACAGATATTGCACTTGACCATAATTCACTTTCAATAATATTTTGATTAGTTGTTCAGTCTTACTCTACACTGCTGTAATGCATGTCTGTTATATACCAATTCGGGTGAGGCTATACATAAAATAATCTTTAATATGGTGCATTCATGCATGCAACTTGCTGTGTGAATGTACCTGCTCATCAAGGTTTGCAGTCCTTATCATGGGGCAAAGTGGAAGTCCAAGCCTGTGAGATTCAAATTTGTTTTTAAGGAAAGATGATGACTGCACACTGTTTTTGCAATGTATTAATTACATCATAATAATTGCATCACAATAATTACATCATAATAATTACATCATAATAATGTGTGAAAGTATTACATACGCACCTGCATGAGACACTGGGTGTGCATGTTCTTAGCACTGTTTCACAATGATGAATCTGAAAGCACGCAAAGCTTAGCAGGGGTGTAAGACCTGAGTACAATATGCTTTTACAAATATCACACTGAGACTCTGAATGCATCCATGACATCTTGGTTTCTTGTTTCTGTGCAAAGAAAATGCATTTTGCTCTTGATTATGTATTGAATATACAAAACCAGCCAACAGTTTTTACAAAATCCTAGAATTTTGCCTGAAGTGGACAATTCTGATTCCAAAAAAGTTTGGACACTGCGCAAAACATAAAACCAGAATGCATTCATTTGCAAACGAACTGTGTTTACTGACAAGAGTTTCCAAAGTGTTCCCGAGTCCATGTATTAACATCCTTTATATAGTCATGTGTTCACAAAGTTCCAGGATGCTCCTTTCATACCCAATCATGATACTATCACCTGTTACCAATCAACCTGTTTACCTGTGGAACGTTCCAAACAGGTGTTTTTGGAGCGTTCCACAACTTTCCCAGTCTGTTGTTGCTCCTGTCCCAACTTGTTTGAAACATGTTACTCCATATAGCTCCCAAATTCAGAATAAGCAGAAATTTACAAAAATCGATGAAGCTGATGAGGTCAAACATTTAATATATTCTCTTTGCACTGTTTTCAACTGAGTGTATGACTAAAATTAGAAGCAAATTATTTATGTTTTATTTATGTCTACACAGCAGATTTGGCGTTGTAGTAATGTCAGAAAGACAAACTTTAACTTCGGCATGATATGATTGTACAACATATTGCGAAATGCAACATTTCAGGCCTTGAAATACTGTGCAATAATTACCAAAGCTATAGGGGGAAGGGAAACACATCTTACAATGCACTGACTTTAAAAGAACATGTGTTAAATGATCATTTTCAGATCCTCTCTGTCTTCTAAAACCATAGATTTGTCTTTTTTGGCCACCTGTGAATTAAGGAACCCAGCACCGGGTGTTGTGGCAGGGACGACATGTTTATGTTTTACAAAAGCATCGTCCAAAGCTGGATAATAAGAACATGCAGCCATCTGTAGCAATGCAAACCAGCAAAATGCTTTTTGGAAGTCGACGAACAGTCCCTGTGGATCTCTTTGGATGGTGTAGAAGGCAGGCCTGGAAACATGAAATCTTTCTGCTCTAATGGCTCCGCTGCAAGTGGTAGTCACGGGTGGTGACTGCTGCTGATACGTGTTTGGCTGAGGAGGGAAAATCATGATGAATCTGTCTTTGACTTGGTCAAAACTGTCGAGCAGAAGGCGCAGCCCTCCCTTATCACAAATACTGCAACCTGATGGTTTCACCTTAGTAATGTTACATCCATTCTATTGTCCATGTATGTGCTTAACAGATGCAGAAAGAAATTATTCCATCAGCATTATATTAGCTTTTTAACATCATGAGCTGCCATAACAGGGTGCAGCAAACACAGCCGCTGACAGAAATCATTTGCTCTAATTGTTTATATTGCACGAGGCACACAAAAGATATGAGCGACAGCGGAGTAACCACTTGTCCACAACTGCCAGACTGCCACCAAATCTGTGGGGTTTTAAATTGTCGAACATTTATTTTGTCTCTTCCTGGAAACAATGTCCCGGTTACTGTGCATAGTCCACAGTCCTCACTGTGAAAGACATCTATTGGTCCCGGTGAAAACAGCTGATATTTTTGATTTATCTTGAAGGATGGATACATGAAACTGAGGCTGCCAGCTGGCCACTGTGAGATCTGAGGCTTTTCGACAGGGTTGCCCAGTATCCTGCTCTGCTTCCCGTCTATTTGTTTGCTGAGAGCTGTTTGTGCTGTCTGTCTCTGTGATGAAGAGCACATTAACTTTGTCTTTGTCTTTTTTCTCTTCTGTTGTTGAGGGCATACTGACACGACTACCACTACTACTACAGATAATAATACTAGTCCTAATCAAAGTTATGTGTAGTTTGTAGCATTCAAAAGGCATTAATCTGAATTGTATCAAGTTGTATGAAAACAGACATTTAGGACATCGATTGGATGGTTGGATGCTTTCCAATCACGTCAGTTATTGTCTAGCAATGATTTATCAACCCAAATTATATTTTACTAGTGATAAAGGTCTGCTGTGGTATTATGGTGCACAACCTATAGTTATTTCAACCCTTTTACCAGATGAGCAAGGTCATATTCAAATAATTGTAACTGCATATAGAGTTTTCCTGACGCCTTGTGATGCCATTATATTAATTTATAAATCCCATAATATTGACTAAATCATTCTGATACTAAAAAAACATACATTTATCAACTACTAACTGGCTTTTTTTTTTAAACAAATAATACGCTAACGTTCACTATGTGACTTGGAGAGAGATTAACTGACCCTAACATTTACCTGGTTGGGCCCTTTTTCTACTGACACAAACCAACATTTTCACATCTTGGTGTCCCTCTAGTGGACGGAAAGAGAGTGACAGAGGGAGATTTATATTCTGCCTCTCAGCTGGCATGCTTGCTGGACACATAAGAGGATGTTGACTGGTCAACAAAGGTAATGACAAGGCAGCATTATAAGATCGTTGCTTTCCTTTTGCTATTAGATTCCCCCCACTATGGAGCTCTCTGCCCTCTGAGCTGAGACACTCAAGTCTCAGGCTTCTTTTAAATCTCTTCTCAAAACTTTTCTTTTTGTGAAAGCATTTAGAAATGTTTGATATATGTTTTATTAATATAGTTTTTATTCCTAGCTTAATAGGACATTTGATTTGAACAATCAACTGTCAATTACAGATTGTATTTCTCTGATTTTTCCTCTTTTACTTCATTTATGTTATTTATGTAGAATTAAAAAATATGGTTGTAGGTCAAGGGGTTTCTTACTGTATATTTTTATTGACAGTATCTCACTACAGAATGTGATAACAACATGTTACATCAGGACAGCAGGGAAATACTTTTAGTCTCCTGGGGACAAAATGTCAATAGCAGATTTATGTAAATCACATGCTGCCTTGAACAGATACTGTACTGTTAAATTGCTCTCACTGATGTACAGTGCCTATGTCAACCCGTTTCTAGAATTAGGAGCTGTAATTCATGCACACACTGAAGGGCTCCAGTCATGCATGAAAACATTCCAAGAAGAAAGTCTTGGGGTCTTTTGTGCCTTGCTGTATGAGACAACAACACAAGCTGCCTTCAGCCTGACAGGAAGTTGAGTAACCCTCAGTAGACACAGCTGTACACTTGAGACTAGAAACTTGGACATGAGTTCAACTTAAATGGTCAGCTCACCCAAATTGCAAAAAACATATTTTCCCATGTACCCTCACTGGTAGCCATGCAGATAGTTTTGATTTTATTTGCAAAATTACAACAAATTAACAACTGAATTACAACAATCTCTTTTTTCTAATAAGTGATGCTTTCTTATCTGTTTTTAGGCATGCAAAGACTTTCCAGGGGACAACATCTCAACAACAAGATGGATTACGATGAACAGACATTCATGGTACTGAATCTGGTGATCGCTTGACTTTTCCTCTAGCATCACCATGGTCGAAATTTGTGGTCAAACTAGAGCAACGTTTTAATTTGTCCAAGTTGTGATGCTCGCATTCGACCATGTGGTTACAAACCAAGAGTTGTAAGAAACACGCAAGCACATCAGCTTTATCAAGTACAATAAACTGTTTCAAGTGCAAACAATGAGAGATAAAATAAGATAATATCATTCTTTTTTAATGCCACAGCAGGGAAATTTGCAGTGTTACAGTTGTATTGTAATAGTAAGAGGCATCAGTAAAAAATGCAAGATATGATACTTAAGTAAACAATATAATAAGTGAAGCAGACAATAGTTGAGTTCTCATTTTTGAACAAAGGAAATATTGATATTGCACATGAGTGAGCTTGTCAGTTCTGGTGTGTGTGGTCTATGTGAGCAGCCTGTCACTGACGGAGCTGCTGTCAGAGTGGGGTGGGACATGTTCTCCATCAGAGATGATAGTTTAGCCGTCATCCTCCTCTCTCTCACCACCTCCACTGGGTCGAAGGGGGCATCCCAGGACAAAGTCTCCTCCTGTCAGCCGTCGGGATGCAGCTGCCCCAGCAGAATACTCCATAGATGATGTTTAGTGAAAGAGTTTTTAAATTGTTTTTTAATTTTTATTCATGGGCCAAGGTGCAGTCTGGTGTAGTCATGTGAGTTTTCAGTCTGCCATGGAAGACACCTGCAAAACCATAAAATGTTAGCATGATGACACACTAATCTAAGATGTAATCAGCGTAAACATTAGACCAGCTAAAGATCATGTTAGCATTGTCATTGTGAGCATTTATCGTCTCTACCTGGAGGCACCGTCCTGGTCACTCTGGACAGTCCACAGTCCTCTCTGTGAACAGCTGGCATTGGAAATACATTGGAGTGCAGTGAAAACAGCTGATACTGAGGTTTGTGGCTCATCCTGAAGAATGGATACATGAAACTGAGGCTGCCAGCTGGTCACTGCAAGATCGGAGGCTTTTCAACGGGGGCGCCCGGCATCCTGCTCCGCTTTCCTTTTGTTTCTTTGCTGAAGGTTGTTTGTGCTGTCTGTCTCTGTGCTGAGAGGCAGGTGCTGGGGAGCGGAGCAGAGGGGTGCCCTGCTGCTGGTTGTTTGAGGAACATTGAGGGGGATCTTCTCCTTGGAAACGTCAATTAAAGGGCTTGAAATCAGTGACAGGTGATGTGGGTCAGAAAGCAGCGCCTGGGAGCGAGCTGACAGCTTCATTGAGTCTAATAAGATATTGCAGCTGGCAGTTTTGATAGCTCCACTCCAGCTGAATAAGCTTCCAGTGAAGATATTTATCTTAGTTTCTTGCCTCGTGGGTTTACCATTTGATTTGGTGATATTCCTCACGTTTTGGCATTTCTTCTCTTTTCTTCAGAGAGAGATAAAGGATCTCAAATGTCCGTGAGGGCGGTGAAACTATCACTAGACATCTGAAGACCTCTGTGTTCGTGGTGCTGACACATCTGACAAGCCCTTCAATCCACCAACAGACTGTAGTTCCTTTACATTATACATGACTTGCTGCTGTCTATCTGTGCCTCTTCTTGCAATATGCAGTTTCTAGCTTCCTCTGTCAGCTCACCTACTCAGACCCAGAGAATCAAAAATGCCTGTAATGGCTATGATTGCCCTGAAGATTATGATGCAACAGCCCCAAGTTGCAAAAGTTGATGCTGGGTCTCACTTTTGGAGACAAGCATGAAGTAAATGCAAATAGAAACAGCTGATCATTGCAAAACCACGTAGCAGACAGAGATATTCCGTTTCACTGAAGTAAATCTCTTACTGCTCTGTGTCAGTAACACTTGAGATAGTTTTGCTGAGACTTTCCCAAGAAGCTTGAAAGGGTGCATTCCTTTATTGCTTTATTGTACAGATATCATATAGCTGAGCAGTGATGGGTGTTTTGTGTTTCATTTTTGTAGGTGTGGAAGAAGAAGATGGTGATTCTGATCGGGATCCTGTTTGTTAATCAAGAGTGGAAGGTAACTGACTGCAATCATTAATTTTGCTGAGTATTTTTATAACCTGGTTTTGGTTTTTGTGCTTCACTCTGAAATCAGTAAGCATACTGCACGTTTCAACTATTTCTGGAAAGTCAAGAATTACCACACTGTTCTTCAATTAGTCAGCAATGACTATGCCAATTTTGCTCTTTTCCCAACTAAGGAAACAATTTTAAATTGGAATACATTTTACTGGTCAAGTGTGTTGACACATACAAAGAATTTGTCTCTGATTTCAGTAGCTCTTGACCTCTTTTTACTCAGTGCAAACAACTAATTTTCAAGCAAGAGGCAAGAGATGAACAAACTATATACAAATCAGATTGTTGCTGACATTAGGGTTGTGCAAGAGTGCATTACATACTCATACAATTTGAGAGCTTTCATATGAAAATAATACAGCCACAACTTTGGATAGTATCCCCAAAACAGTAGGCTCACTGTGACCAAATGTTACTAAATAATAACATGGCTTGTACTTTTTCTTGAGTGCTTTTCTACATAAGAAATATAAGTACTTCAGTAAAGTTTGTATGTAGTAACTGTATTACTGTTTGACGAGGAAACTGACACTCTATGTCTACTGGCAAGATGGCTCTTTATCTATGTGCACGCGCGTGCCGGTGTGTCTGCCATGCTGTGTGAGCGCGCATTATAAAAACCCTTTAGTTCACGTGCGGAAAGAGACTCTAGAGGGGTGGGGAAGAAGTGACTTGTGGGATGCGGCAAGAGAGACAGAGGGGGAGAGTGACTGTCACACGGAGTGAAACAACAGCGAGGGGAGCGGGAAAGAGAAGGGGAGAGGAATAAAGTAACCAGCGTTTAATTTCGCGCCCGACGTGCAGGTTTGCGCAGACAGACAGCAGAGATTCAGCGGAAGAAAAGTTCAGATCCCACGAACTCGCGCGTGGGAGTGGGAAGCAGGATCGTGACTGACTGAGGCAAGCTCCACTGTCTGTCTCGACATGGCAGGTAATTCCGTTTAACCAATATACATATAAACACAACGAACAGGTCGGCGCTTTTTGAACGCTACTATGTTCCAACAAACTCTCTTTCCGATGTTTGCAAGATTACGCTAACCCAGGCGAGTGTAGTTTAGCTAACATCAGCTGGCTAACACAACTTAGCTAGCTAGTGCTAACGCTAGCTAGCCAGCATATTCGAGTGTCATCGCAAGTCTGGCCTGCTTTTGCCGGCTAAAGCTAGCTAGCCAACAGCTGCTAGCAAACGATAGCTGTTTACCATTATCACCGGCCCGGGACCTGTCTTGCAAGCTAACGCTGCATATCGTGTTAGCCAAACATAGCTATCCGCGACAGTAACCCAGTGTTAACTGGCTGTAACGGTTGCTCTCTAGACTTGTGCACAGGACTTAACGCTAAATCCACTCAGTTAAGTTATCTGGCCTGCGGTTAATGTCGAAACTGAACGCAAATGGCTAGAGAGCAAAGCTGGCGGTTTTCACTCCAGTGCACAAATTTCTCAAACATGCCATGACTGGCTTGACAAGCCAGGCTAGCTAAGGTTAGCTCAAACTTTGACATTGCCCACATGCAGGCTAGTACTTCAGGCCTGCTGCAGACTGAAGAAGCTGTCAAATATTCTTTGCAATTTTTGACAAAAAGGACCGAAATGTCAATAGAGCAAGTGGTGGGATCATAAATATACTAAAGTGGACCCCCCGCCCTCCCCCAAAAGACCCAGATAGTCAAAGATTTGTTTAGCCTTACGTAGCATTTCACATTTCATTCATTAGCTGATACTTGACCAGCGAATGTTAGTCGTTAAAAATTGTTTGCGATTTTGGTTCCTTATGGTCGATAGGGATTAATTGGTATCCTTTTTATTCATTGTGCAAAAAAAATAGGTCACTATTAACATATTTAGTGCCTATATTGGTCCATTTGGGCGGGGAAATGGCACTGGTCTTAAACCAGAGGTATTGCACATCATCCTCTTGTTAAACTGATGAGACGATTTTAACATTAAACACCTGTTTGCTTTGTGTTTTTGTCTCTGCATTAAATGCAGACAATCTCTGAGAGTTGCATTTTATCCTGGCCAGGACCAACCCTGTCCTGGCTTTTTGTTTTAAATCATGATTCATTTCAGAATACGGGTGTATGATGAGAAGCTACAGTGACTCATAAATGTCCTTGATTATTCTGCAGAGCTGTTCGACTACATCTTGGACATTGTTATCCACAAATCCAACCAGTTTTCATTGTGTAATAACAGCAATCATCACATTTAAAAAAAATATGCAGAAATCAACGACATGAATTGTGCAATGAGCTATGGTGATGGAGGAACCTGTTGAGGCAAATGTTGATCATCATCAAACAGAGCAGCATGTTATTTCTTGTGGATGTATTTTTAACATATGAACCTGACATGGTAGCATCTCTTGCTGGTATAACTGTCACCAAGGCCTAGTCTAAAAGATGTTTCAAGAGTCTGTTCTTCATTCTTTCTTTATTCTTTATTTGGCTCCCCATTAGCTTCTGCAAAGTGGTTGCTAGTTTACCTGCACACATAAAGAACAAAAAAAAAAGTCAAATAGTGTCAGCAAAATAAAGCACACTCAAGCCAAAAATAGAAAATACATGAACTGACTTTATACGTGAAACTGCAGACAGTAGCAATCTACAGTGGAAACAAAAACAAAATTGTCGTACACCCATGGCACCAAAAAATAAACAAAAACAAAAAAAAGTCCCCAAAACAGCAACAGTAAAATAACATCTATGTGAACTCATCAGTTCCTGCTTCTGTGATGTTTTGAACAAGGATCTGTTTTTAATCTGTCTGATGTTGGCTGGGAGCATATTCCAGGTAGAAGAACCTCTATAAAGAACATTTCTCATCATGCAATTTACTCATTGACTTTCATTGAGTGTGAAGACCACAGTTAAGGCTTAAATCTGATTTTTGATTTGGTGGATGCATTTATACATTCATTGAAATTTTTAAAGATCTTCGTCCAAGTTGCTTTTGCTTCTGAATGTTCTCGTAACAGAACATAACATAACAAAACATAACATAATGTAACTGGCCTTGCATGCATTATATGTGGAACAGTTCATGGATATCTATATCCTGATTTTATTTTTAGGAGAGATTGAAAGGTCTTGTGGCATTGCGATTTTATTTTTCTTTTGAGGCTATACTTTATGAAAGAAGAGGATATGTGCACATGTATGCCACACACATTTTTGCTGCAGGACTGCCATCTGTCTGTAGTTTCAACATCATTTCCATCAAATCCATTCTTAGTTTATCTCAACAGCCTGTGCATCATGCCTACCACAATACAGTTCAAATTTAGGGAACACTGTGAAGCTTGACATTAAATTCATTGTTGTATGCTTGGAACCTGCCAGAATTTTACTTAATTGTTTGTTTTTTTAATCTCTGCAGGACCTGGAGGTGACATGCAGTGGTGCTTCTCTCAGGTGAAAGGAGCCATCGATGACGACGTAGCTGAAGGTATGAGCTCTGCTTAAAACGGAGCATTTCTAAGCATAAAGCACAAATTGGAAAGATTGAGAAAATTTCATAGGTATCAGGTAGCAGCTCAGTGTCTTCCTCATTTGTTCCATTTCCACTGACTAGGTGTCACACAATTTAGCCGTGCCGTTGTGTGGTGAGTTGTGATGCTATGCATTTCAACTTCATGCAGCAGGTCAATAATATATATATATATATATATATATATATATATATATATATATATATATATATATATATATATATGAATCTGAACTGTGACTGTCACAGCTCCCATTTAAGTGGTTCCACTCCTACCTTGTATTTCTGCTTCATCATACAGCAGTCTGTTTTCTGAATCCTTGGCTATATTGGAGCTGTGTGTTAAGGTAGTGCTAATGCAAACCGAATACTTCCTGCTGTTGCTGCTTCACATTATAAGCTTTCCCCTGGCGTGCCATTGAAGGGCTTTCACTGTTACAGTAAGTGTAACCTTATATGTCACTGAGGTTGGTGACTGACCAGAGTCCTGCAGAGAGCTGCAGACAGGTGCCACTTTTGCCGTGGCTGTATTATGGACACTGATCTTGGTTTCTCTTGGTGCAGGGCAGGTGTCCCAACTACAGGGAAATTCAGGGACAGGGCCTTCAGCAGGCCAGACGTCTGGCAATGGACATAAGTTCAAAGAAACTAAATAATATATTCCTGAGGATGAAGGATTGTAAAACAGTAGTTTGTACTCCCATTAGACAGGATTTCTAGAGAGTTATCACAGCAACAGTAATTTTCCCCCGTCTCAATGCAAGGTTAACAATGGCACAATATCACACCGTTCCTGGTATAAGGTATTTTATCTCGAATGCATACTTACATATGTTTTTGACTGGCCAGTGCATTATATTGATGGATAATGTTGCATTGCATTACACTCAGTTGCCAGTTTATTAGGTACACCAAGCTTAAACTAATGCAGTCCTGCAATCAGTCATAACTATCATGAAGGGTTATAATGGTTTTCTCGAAACTGTTTTAGAGAGGTGCACCACATACTACGACCTACAATATAATACTGTTGAATCAACACCTTTAGAAATACTTTCAACAAAACTGGACATTATAACCTCATGGAGGTAGAATTTATTGTGAGACTGTTGTATTAGACTGCCTTTGTTTTAGCTAGGTGTACCTAGTAAACTGCCAACTGAGTGTATATTAACACTAGAACAGGATTCAGGATTTTTTTTTCTTAAGTGGGCAACTCTGCATTTTTACTGCAACGCTTTATGGTGGTACCCCAGCTGTCCCATAACAGTCAACTCATTACTAGAGCATTTAACTAATGTGGGTAGTTGTTTTGCAGTGGCCATATTTGTCTGTACACATTTTGCCTAGGAAGTACATATTTTGCATAAAAAGTACACTGGTATGATTTGTCATGTTTAACTATGTGAAAAGCGGTGCATGTGCAGTACTCAAGTCTAACAGCAGGGGGCTGCATTGTCTAGCCTGCCAAATGTTAAAGAAGAAGTTTGACCAATCATAGCGCTGGATTCATTACCCGGTCTTCACCCAAATATCGGTCATGATCATGGTTGATGAATCTGTAAGGTCATTTCAAGAGAATGCTTCTTTTAACTCCTTTGCAAAGCCAAACGGACTGAGCTGGATGTGGAAAGTTGTAATTGTGAATTGAGTTAACGTCAAAGAAGCGAGCCTATGCCCCCCAAAAGTTCCTCACAAAATGTCAGGAGCAATGGCCATGCATCTGCCCCTATAAAGCTGCTGCTCCATGCAGTTTTCACATTGCAATTATGATTTAGACATTAGCCACCAAGGAGCTTCAGTTAATAATGTAGCTAAACCTCTACAAAGGCCTACATTCCTTGATAAGAGCATAACTTTCTGTAAATTATTGAAAATGAAAACAAACTTTGCAATATGCAAAATAAATCATTTTTTAAATGATTTTTTATTAATTAAATTAATACAATTCACTAATGGTTATCAGTTTGTCAAAGCACACAGTTCATACAATGAAATATTAATGAAAAAAAAGGTTTTAAGGAGTTATACTTGATGATGATGGCGCAGAGTAGGGAAATGACTGATCCGAAAGCATGCAAATTTTATTTGGCAGGTCTGGAATTGATTATTTAATACATTTTATAGACTAATACTCAGCTGATGGATAATGAAAAATAGATGGTGCTGCTCTAATAGATGAGCAGTTTTAAGTATGTCTTCTCATACAGCCTTGCCTTTAGTTCAAATGTATTACCCCCTACTTTGGGCCTCAGGGAGTACGAAGCACACAAAGACCTCCCATTACAACCTTTTGCAGCATTGTCTTTCTGCTCCAGTGTGCAACAAAGGGTTAAGTAAGCATGTATGTGTGTGACAGAGAGTTTCTGTTAATAAAGCAGCATACTGCTGCTGGGCGAAACGTAATGTTGTCTGTGGGGTGGGGGGAAATAGGTTACTGATCATTTTTCATCTGCTCTACATGCTCTGAAATGGTTCTGCATCTCTGGCCTGCACACTTGTCCCTCTAGCACTCTTGATTCCTGGAGAGAGAAATCCAGGGTTACTTGGGATGAACTGAGTGGTTTCTCATTGTCTTCAGTGTTGAAGAGACATGGTTTTATCTCTGTACACCAATTTAAAAACAACATTATTGCAAATGCAAGTTTAAATGTCATGTTTGTGTTTGTTTGCAGCGGACATCATATCCACAGTTGAGTTTAACCACACAGGGGAGCTGCTCGCCACAGGAGACAAGGGTGGGCGCGTAGTCATTTTCCAGCAAGAAATAGAGGTACACCTACAAGTTTGTTTTCAGTTTTGTTTTTATTCCCACACACGCTTAACGCTTTACACACATGCCAGTTTTATTTTTTAGTAAAAGAAAGAAGTCATTTTATTTATTTATTTTAAATTGTGGGATGGACGTGTTTTTGGAATGAAACATCAAATATAGAACAAAAATGATCATCCTTGGCTTGTTCTTCTGACATCTGCTCTTTTCATCTTTGTTTCATATCTCAACCGGCTCCCGGCAGAATAAGAATCAGCCTCAGTTCCGCAGTGAATACAATGTTTACAGCACTTTCCAGAGCCACGAGCCCGAGTTTGACTACTTGAAGAGTTTGGAAATAGAAGAAAAGATCAACAAGATTCGCTGGCTTCCTCAGAAGAATGCTGCCCAGTTCCTTTTGTCAACTAATGGTAAGTTTGATTTTAATTTAGCGCATATCCGGATATTTGCTGGCAGTCTGTGGTGTCTTTTTGTTTTAAAACTTACAACCCTTTTCACACTTCACAGTCAAATGTTAATAAGAACGCCAGTCAGTAGTTCAGAAAACATAATGTAGCTTTTTCCTCTCAAAATTCCTGGGAATCTTCCTGTTAATTCAAATAGTGATAAGTAATATTTTGCGTTGTCTACCTCAAACACACTATCCAGGCTGCCCTCACCTTCATAATCCTGCAGTAATGCATGCTCTAAAAACTATTGTGTATCACTGGTGATTTAAGTTATTATAAAATCTGCAACCTGACATTTAACCTTAGGCAGCAGCAGAGTCAAACACCCTATTTTCCATTCTCTAGAAAATAAATGATCCGATCTTTCCTTGGAATTTATACCTGTTATTTTAATGTGTTAGTCTATCCTCATTGAGAACGGATCAAATCAACCCCAGACTCCCTTAAAAAATATTAATTTTCTGAGGTGTTGAGTTAGAATTCCTTGTAACCATTTCCCTTTTGTACTGTCATCTGTATCTATTTGATACCTCTGAAATGTAGCCAGACTCTGAGCAACATAGCCAGGTTGTTTGATCCCTTCACTGTATGCTAATAGTGTACATATGTCCTTTGAAAAGAGTTGGTGCTGTTATTTACATAATTTCTTTTATTTTTGACAGATAAAACAATCAAGTTGTGGAAAATCAGTGAAAGAGACAAGAGACCAGAGGGCTACAATCTCAAAGAGGAGGATGGACGCTACAAAGACCCCAACACCATCACGTCACTGCGGGTCAGTCCTTTAACCAAACACAACCTGAGGGGTATTTCAAGGGGTGGGATTATTTAGCCGGACCAGGGTTTCTACACAGAACTGAATATAATCTGTAGCTCTATTTGCATTTATTTGATACTGGATATAGTAAGAGAGCAGTTCTGCCCAGTTTTGTAGGTTTGCTTCCTTTGGTAATGCAGACAGCTCAGATTACCTGCCTAGTGGCTGTACTTATGTTTGATAAAATGAATGTAAGTATATGTATATTGCCCTGAATACCCACAGTTATTCTGGCTGATTGTACTTTTTTTTTAGGTTGAACTTCGGTGAAACTATGCTGGCAGTTTGCTGAGATCACCAAATTATATATTTAAAAGAATCATATGCGTAGGTGTAAGTTTTCCTGCCCTAACAGGTGTGACAAAACTAACCATCATCTAGCAGGCCTAGCTAAATGTTAGTTCAGCACTGTCTTTACATGCTAACACCGTCCTGAGATGTCTAATCGGCCAAAATAACTGAAAACACCTTTGGTGGGTGTGAGGGCTTTATGTGGTGTACAAATGGTTGTGCCTCTAACTTGGAAGAGAAACTGATATCTGTTATCTTAGATCTAAATACCAAATCTGACACACTTGTATACAAAATGTATGACACATGTTTTTAGTCATTAAGGGCTACCGGTTTGGCTTCCTTTTCTGTTGCTAACAGCAAAGATAACTGCAGCTTGCAATTTGTACGTCTACAAATATTTGAGCTAATGTCTGGACTCCTGTCGGAATCATACACCTTTCGGGTGTATAGTTGTCGAGGCATTGATCCAAAAGGCTCCTGTTTTACATACTTACGTTATACTAGCATGTTGGCACAAATTTTAAAGAGAGGTTATTCGCCTTTTAATGAAGCCAATTTAATTTTTGAAAGATTTCTCCCCCTGGGTCTTCTTTGAAATGCATTCAGCAGCCCTTCACATTCACTCTGCGCCCAACAAGTGCAACACAGACTGGTTCACACCTCTTATTATTTTATGGCCTGTGTAGACTGCTGTATTGCTTAAAAAGAAGCAAATATCTTTGTCAGACTTGCATAAGATGAATGACTAATGACTGAAATTCATCCTGTATAGAGAATATTGTTACTGCTTCCTGTTTCATCGAGCTAATTCGGCACATAGACTACTGTGTGATACACTGTCTGGATGCTCTGGAAATGAAATTCAATGAGCTGTGTGACAGACAAGAAATGAGCCACGACTAGCTTTCAGAGCTTCAAAATGTATTCCTGTCAATGAGTTCCAAATGATGTCCTGTTTGTTCTTATCTCAGGTACCAGTTTTAATACCCATGGATCTCATGGTGGAAGCCAGTCCACGCAGGGTGTTCGCCAATGCTCACACCTACCATATCAACTCTATCTCAGTCAACAGTGACAATGAGACCTATCTGTCTGCAGACGACCTCCGCATCAACCTGTGGCACCTCGAGATCACGGACCGCAGCTTCAGTATCCTCAAATACATGTGGGCGTTTGTGTCGTACCCCTGCCTAATCCATGAAACTCTCTCCTGAATATGCTATTATGTAATGCCAGACAGATCAACATCAGTGTCAGGTTTGCAGGTGTGTACAAAACGTTTGTTAACTCCAGGATAAGCAATACTGATGTGTTTTCGTCATCTGACATGAAAACTGCTGGTTTGACACTGAAAACCTTTGATAGGGTGACGGGAAAGGGACAAGAGGCAGAATTTATTGGGGAAACAATTCTGAATGGCTAGTCTGTGTCAGGACAAACCCATTGGTTGTCGTTCAAGGTTGTGTAACTAATAAATAGGCTGAAAAGACTAACTGTCATCCTTGATGTTTATTTTGTCTCCAGACGCTGATCCATTATCAGTCTGATGATGTTTTTGTTTTCTTTTTTTCCTCTGGGCAAATGATCTATTCAGGGCACATTATGACCCAATTTAACCGTTGACAGGATATTGCCCTGATTTGCAGAGCATGATTTGGAAATGTTTTTGTCCTACATTGTCACATGTACTTAAACCAGGCAATTTGTCGTCCTAATCACTCGAAAGGTTTCTTCCTCTTAACCCTGTATTCTTCAGATATTGTTGACATTAAACCGGCCAACATGGAGGAGCTAACAGAGGTGATCACAGCAGCAGAGTTCCACCCTCATCAGTGTAACACCTTCGTCTACAGCAGCAGCAAAGGAACCATCCGTCTGTGCGACATGAGGATTTCAGCGCTGTGTGACAAGCACTCCAAATGTGAGTACCTGCTTTGGTCACAAATACAACACGCTTTCTGTCTCTGGAGTTTTTCAGGAGCGTGGCAGTCAGAATAATAGCGACTGAGCAGTGATGGAAAGATTTGACATGGTAAACAGCTCAAAGAAATGCTGATACGTGTCAGCCCCCAGCACAGTCTGACACTCTCTGAGACTCCACTATGAGCTGACAGCTTAACGGACAGGTTTTGGCTGCTTGTGGAAGACTGATATCCATCATTCTTCGATAGCCCATTCCAGGCCAGTCAATGAATATTCTAAATTCTAATTTATATAATCGAATGGTGAAAAAATCCAGACATTTGATGGTCAAAATGAATATGCAATTGTTTATTTTAACCAAACCAGTGATAGTGATGATGTGGAGATGTTCTTCAGCGGCAGGAACTAGGAGACTAGTCAGGATAGAGGGGAAGATGAATGCAGCAATGTACAGAGACATCCTGGATGAAAACCTGCTCCAGAGCGCTCTTGACCTCAGACTGGGGCGACAGTTTATCTTTCAGCAGGACAACGACCCTCAGCACACAGCCAAGATATCAAAGGAGTGGCTTCAGGACAACTCTTTGAATGTCTTTGAGTGGCCCAGCCAGAGCCCAGACTTGAATTTGATTGAACATCTCTGAAGAGATCTGAAAATGGCTGTGCACCGACGCTTCCCATCCAACCTGATGGAGCTTGACAGGTGCTGCAAAGAGGGATGGGTGAAACGGCCCAAAGATAGGTGTGCTAAGCTCGTGGCATCATATTCAAAAAGACTTGAGGCTGTAAATGCTGCCAAAGGTGCCTCAACTAAGTATTAGGCAAAGGCTGTGAATACTTATGTACATGTGATTTCTTAGTTTTTTATTTTTAAGAAAATTGCGAATATTTCAAAAACACTTTTCATGTTGTCAACAACAAAAGTGTGAAGTGCTGTGATTACTTTCCAGATGCACTGTATATGTGATCTGGCTCTCACTGTATGTGTGATCCCCTGTATACATGAAAACAAGACAAGAGCAGGCTGTGCTCGCTCTGCATCAGAGAATACCGCTGCATAAGAGCACAGAACTTCCTTCATTCTGGATATTATATTTGTATGGTGAGCATGCATGAAAATCCTGCAGCTTGCTCAAAACACATCAAACATATGTGTCTGATATTTTACTGCAAAACCTCCATTGAATGACTGCAGTGTAAACAGGCAGAGCTTCACTCAACACACTATAAATGTAAGATTTAAGTATTATTGACAGAAGATCATGAAATTAAATTCTGCACAGCTTTTTTTGTTCATTTTCTGTAACTGTCTAATGTTGCTCAGAAACCTGTTTATTTTACTGATGTGTGTCATCTTCTTTTCTCTTTTCCAGTGTTTGAGGAGCCAGAAGACCCCAGTAATCGCTCCTTCTTCTCTGAGATCATATCCTCAATCTCAGATGTTAAGTTTAGCCACAATGGACGCTACATGATGACCAGAGACTACTTGTCTGTGAAGATTTGGGATTTGAACATGGAGAACAGGCCAGTGGAGACCTATCAGGTGAGACTGGCAAACAGATGGCACAGCAACAATGTGTGGTGTCTGGTTTGTTACACAAGTGTAAACGGGTTATGAGTGATCAGCACTGGATTAACAAAGGGCAAGTTGCTACAGACCCCACAAAGTGTAGAGCAGCAGGCATAGTTCAACACTTTGAGTGGCGGTCCCTGTTTATTCTCCAAGTTTGTCTGTGCTGCAAGAGTCTTGTGTTAATGATATTTTAATATCAACAACATTATTATTTTTAGTGCTGCACAGCAAATGTTTTTACCATACTAATAGAGATAAGTTTTCTTTGTCTCTAAATCAACCTTCCAGGCTAAACATTTTCATTATGTTTAACCCATTGTCTACATATAGTGAACTTTTTTCAGAAGTAAAATGATTTTTTTTCTTAGTCACAAAAATGACATTTAAATAGTAATTATTTCAGGCCTGTTGTTATTGTCCATGTAATAATGTGTCTACACCCTGTAAATGTAGCTCTGAATTTCATTTTATTCTCATTTCATATTTAATTTAACGGATAATGTGCCATTATTCTTAGTAGTGATTTTCTGGTGTAGTTTCATTTTCATACAAACAACACTAATGAAAGGTAATAATGCATAGACTTTTTTAACAATGACCACACCTTTTTTGATTAATTTCTTGTCATTTTAGATGATGACCACTAGGAGGTGCCATAAATATGTGATTTTGCTCTGCATTGGCTTTTTGTGCACAAAGCTTGTTCTATTGTTACAGGCTCCTGGATAATAATGTTAAGCACGCAGATGGTTTATGAGTATGTTTGGCCTTATTGCATAAGTAAAGCCATATCTGCAATGGTAATAAGGATTGTTCAGTTAATGTGAGTCTTTAGGTAGCCCCTTCACACCTGCCTCTGATTATCACAGGTTCATGAGTACCTGAGGAGCAAGCTGTGCTCGCTCTACGAGAATGACTGCATCTTTGATAAGTTTGAATGCTGCTGGAATGGCAATGACAGGTGAGGACCTACAGGGGGCACACAAAATACACCTCTTAAAGAAGAATTAAACTTTCTGTCCTAGACTATTTTTTGTTCTGCTTATTATACTTTCTGATTAAAAGTACCACTTTAGAAGTGTTTGTTATTTTGAAATTGCACTTTAGATTAATTTAACATCACCTGCATACCAATGGTGCATTTACTTAAAACCTACTACTCTGATCATGTAAAAACACACTTTTAATTATGAACATTATTCAAGAAGACCTGTGTTAAAGGCTCACACACCTTTCTCACCCCCAACAGTGTGGTGATGACTGGCTCATACAACAACTTCTTCCGGATGTTCGACCGTGGCCACAGGAGGGATGTAACTTTGGAGGCGTCCAGAGAAAACAGCAAGCCCATGCAGGTCCTAAAGCCCCGCAAAGTGTGCGCTGGTGGCAAACGTAAGAAGGATGAAATCAGCGTGGACAGTTTGGACTTCAACAAGAAGATCCTTCACACTGCGTGGCATCCCCAGGACAACATCATCGCAGTGGCGACTACCAACAACCTCTACATATTCCAGGACAAAGTGAACTAACTGGGGTGAGCTTATGTGAGATCTGGTGTGGGTGACTTCATGTGTCCCACCTGCAGCCTCATCCAGGGTGATCTGTGGAAACGCCGACAACCAGCATCCCTGTCCGTCGCTACTGAGTGACCAGTCTTTGCCACTTTGTTCTAGATGTGGACAGAGGAAGCCTCACTCTTGCCCATCATCAGCCTGTCTGTCTGCGGCAGAGTAACACCCGCCTTGTTGTTTAAGTGATGTTGTGCCAATTTTTTTTTTTTTTTTCCCCTCAGCCCACCTGCCCTTTTCTTCCCTGTCTTATCATGGGTAAACCAGTTTATTACTTTCCTTAAAATTCTGAATACAAACACAATTATTTTTATAACTTCTCCCCAATGGCTCCGTGGTAAAAAATGAAAAACACTTATTTAGTATGTCCCCTTGTCCTTGTTGTCCTGTGCCATTGTAGTGTTTATTTTTCTAATAAAAAACATTTTTTGTGTGTATATACACCTTAAATTCATCTGTTATATTCTCATCATATTGTTTGAGTCTCTTCACATGTCTCCCTGCTTTCATTAAACCGTGCATACTCATCAGTCACAAATTAATGCTCACAGTTTTCTTTACACACTTACTGCTCATACTGGAAAGCAACACCTCGCGGTTGCTGCCAGGAGTTTGAGAAGCGCAGTGTGTTTTCAGATTGAAAGCCCAGACCACCCAATGAGGAGCTATCCTGCTCACTTTCATTGTGCCTCAGGCTCTGGGCGGCCAAAGGCCAAATAAGTCCAGACTCCAGAGGAGATTGTGATGATGATGATGATGGTGATTTTTTTCTTTTTATGGGCTCTGTGTCTTGACACCGTTTGGTTCCTCTTCCTTCCTTTGTTTGTGTTCAACAATAGTCAGGTATAAGAGATAGCCTATTCAAAGATAATTATGATTGTCATATTTATATTAAAAAAAAGTTAAAATGTCACCAGATTTGTTCCGTCCTATTTTGTGAAGAGACGCTGGACCTTACACATATCTTTGAGTGATCTTAAGTGTTGTCTTCCCACAGTGTACCACAGCACTGAAGCTGTACTTCACAACAGGGAAAACCTTTGATTTGACACTGGACCCTCTTACTGCACCACTTAAAGTACTTGGATGTGTAAGACTGCAGTTTAACAGAAAACATTATTTGAGGCATTAAGTCAATTAAGTGTTTAAACTACTGCAGACGTTATTACTGCTACTGTATGTGATGGTACAATAAGCTGCACAAGAATTTGCAGCAGTTGATGTTTCCACACCATATTTAAAATGTGGTCAGTTTAGACTATATTGATGCCTCCAGTAATGTGTACCTACAATTTTAATCTATGACAGTGAAGATAATAAATGAACTACTTTTTGCTTCCTTGTGATTGCCTCATTGTTAATGGGATCTCATCAGTACTGTGCTCCTGTTTTAACGTGTTATCTGTGTTGATGCCTCTTAGGTAACAGTGAAAACCTGTGATCCTCGAAGTTGTACATCTGCAGCTAAATCAATCATAACATATCCTAGATCCATATTTACACCACAAACACACTCGAGACCCGCTGATTTCACTGATAAAAACACCTCCAGCTGGAGAAGAGGCGTCTGTTTTAAGCCTGTAGTGCGGTGATTCTCCATTGCGTGCACCTGATATTCAAGGTGTAAATATGGCTGTGCATCTGTCCCTCATCTGATCGATGGACACAATGAAAAACAGTCGCTCTCTGAGGGCTTATTGAAGTCAGCTGATGTGTTTTCCTGAAAGCAAGACTAGGACACACATCTGCCTCGTGTCTTGACGGACGTGTGCTGTGTACGTGTGTGCACGCACGCCTCCTCATACGTGAGCAAACAGAGCTAGCATGAATCTAGACGCCACGTTGTTTTAATTTCTACTTTCGAGCCGCAATCGATACTAATAGTTGACGCATGTTGTCGCGTCTAAGGTTGTTTTGTTTCCGTTATGTAATTGGACTTCCTCTCCCTCTTTTGTTTATCAACTGAACCGTCTGACGTCATCACCCAGCTCCGGGGGGGTCTGAGCAGCTCGCGGCTGCTGCTTCCAGACTAGCTAGCGGACGAAAAACAAACCGCAGCGGAGCTGAAGCTAAACGTTAGCTCGCCGCTGTCTGAGAAACAGGACAGGAAGCGACTCTGGTCAGTTATACTATCGCAAGTCTGAATGTTTGCAGATAAGGTAGTGCGCCTTTTGCACTGACTCGAGCCTTTTATGCAACCCGCCCTGCTCACCAGGTACAACGATGTCCGACGCTGCTAGCACTACTTCTACAGACAACAACGGAGACCCCGGGCTAAACGGTAAGCTAAATGCAAAGTGCTGGACTGGAACAGCCTGCCAGTGTGTTTTACATGTGAGGAACGTGTCGGGGTATGCGGTCGTATGTTTAGAATACGTTTACTGAAGGTTTTAAATCATTGAATGTAGTTTATTGGGACCGTTTGGGTGTTTTTTCGCAGAGAAGCTACATTGAAGGGGAGAGGTAAGAACGCTATGTTCCGTGTGTTTATTGACAGTGGTCGCACCAATGGCGTTTCAACACGCTTGACTTACAGACAAGTAAGCCAATCAGCTATTCAGACGGAGGTGGGTGTATGCTTTGTCAACAAGGCGAGATGGAAGAAGTCAGAACAGGCAAAAATGGGGCCAGAGAAGTAGTTACTGTAACTCACCATACAGTCAGCGTATATACTTTATATCTTCCAACATCATTTTATGGAGTATATTTTCAGATTTCAGTCTATTTAAATATACTGGCTTTAATTTATATATATATATATATATATATATATATATATATATATATATATATATATGTATGTTCACAGCATAATTTCAAATGAGGGGAAATTTATCACCTCAACATCAAGTTATTTGCTGAAATTGGACAGGCTTCATAGAAGACCTATAGGCCATAAAATGTGTAAACAAAGACTTGTTTATTGCACTGCTACACTGACTCAGTGGACTGTTCTGAGAGCTGCTGTGGTTTAAGTTTGATCACACTATGGGGGGCCATGACTTGGCAAGCTATTTATGGCCACAGTGACTGGGGGACAGACGTTTTGGACATGCAGAAGGTGGAGAAAGTGTTACAGCACACAGCAGTCTAGGGACATGATGGCCAGTTGATTCAAAGCCACAATCTGGCCAGGAATCAAACTTTCCAGCCACTTTTCTAATTTTAAGAGGGACATGATTTCTTTTGACAAGATTTGATAGCCAGCTATGGATAGTTACCTTTAAATAAGGCTTGTGCCTGCATTATGCTGCTGGATGGTAAAAATGTTCTACTCTGATTTACATACATTATTTCTGCATTCAACAGCATGTAAGGCTATTGCTTCCTCCAGTTATAGGAGATGAAAACAACAAGTGTTGCTTTTGTTAGAGAAAGTTTTGCCATTATGCTTAAGTCTGTATGCTGCTTTTTGTATGAATACCATATCTTGGAAAAAATGGCCTGTTATGTGCCAAGAATAGGAAAAGACTTGGAGAAGGGCTGCAAACATCTCAGAGGGATCAGACATTATGTTTTGTTTGGGGCACCATAATCCCTTGCTGCCACAATAATAACCCAGCATGTACTTTTGCATTTGGCTGATACACTTAGGGGTCATAATTCCATGTGATAGAGCCAACCTAAGTTATGAAATATAAAATTCACAGCAGATTTTATTGGTGGCACTGGTGTACCAGGACATGTTGGACTGCAACAGTCAATTCTGAGACTTAGCTTTAGGGACAATGAGACCTTGCACTTGCATCAGATGGAGAGGCCAGCAGTGTGCTCTGTGATCTGAGACTATGTTATTTTTGGCCTTTCCCGGAGCTCTCACCAGTGTCATAAACATTTTTATCTAATGCCTGGGATCTTCAGGCAAGAGGCGGCCTCAGCCTTCCTCCCTTCTGTCTGAATATTAGCATCAGTAGATCAAAGAGGTCTCATCATGTCTGCTTCCTCTAAACCCACAAACAGCTGATAACCACTCTGTAGCTAGAATGTTCGGGAGTGTCAGTGCCATGGCAATGTGGTTTTAGTCCACAGAGCGGAGACAATGGGCTGTCGACAGCAGCTTGGCTCGTGGTCCGGTGCGTAATCTGCAGGATGAGTGCAAGTGCTGAGTCCAGGCCTGTTTAGTGGGGGAGGGGTACATCGTTTGGGTTGGGGGTATAACTGGCCTGATGCCTGAACTTTGAAAATCAGTCCTCTGAAAGCTCATGTGAACATGGTGTTTACTTACTGTTGTGGGGTCATGTAGCCTGCTCGGAGTGCCTTCCTCTTTTTTTATTCTGGTGAGCAAAGAAGGAGAAAGTGTTTTTAAAGCTGCACAACAAGGGATATTGGGTAACTTTTTTCCCCCCATTTTCCCAGTTTAAGCCCTGACTGACCTGCCCCCCCTCTATATTTGTAACTCAGCTCTGACATGCTGTACATCCACAGCTGCCAGTCCGTGCCAGAGCTCACGTACAGACAGGCAGAGCGTCATATATCACAGTCAAGGTCTACAAGAAACCACAGCACATACACAGGCAGGCATTTACTGCCCTTTCATCACACAGCAGTAAAGAGAGTTTTACTCTTGAACTTGTTTGACTGATAGGCTCAAGCTGTCCGTCTTGTTGTCCCATCCCATCTTCGGATCAAGAAATCATTTTGACGTCTTTCCTATTCTTTCTCATCCCCCGATTTTTCTTTGCTGTTTGAGTACCTTTTTGCTGCGTTTTGTGGGAATGCTGTTACTTATTGAACCTCCCGTACTATTAAAAAAGGACCACCAGGACAGTAAAAATTCAAAGGAGCTCTGTTATGACAAGTTTAATACCTTCTGTGCAAAAGGTCTTTCAAGGCCAACTTTCTGTCCCCTCACTGATAGTTCAGACAGCGTTCCGGAAATCTGTCAGTCTGTGGAAATAAAGAAGACTAACGCTGTCACTGATCAAGTTTATTCTGATTCACCAGCAAGAAGATAGCCTTTTTCACAGACATCTAAATATGTTATAGCAGGAAAATTATTGGTGTAGTTGATAACATTATGATGTTACATTCAATTTGTGTCAATTTCAAGGTCCAGTTATTGTGCATGTTTGCTCACATGCCAGACTTACCGGGACACTTAAATGTAGCAGAGCCATTATAATGGTGTAACTTTCACCTGCGCTTTTCCTGCCATGACAGGTTAAAATGTCTGACAAAATGCTTATTGGAAGCTTCTTGCTTCTCTTAGTGAAATCTTTTGTAAAAACTCCTGATGAAAATATAATCAAAAACAGACATATGAACATCTGTTGCTGTACCAAAACATAAGAATAGGTAGGCAGTACGTTGTCACCTGCTGTAGAGGAACAGACAGGTTGTAATTCTGGTAAATGTTACCAAAGTGGTGCCCACTAGTGACTTAAGTGGCCAGTGTGAGCAAAAAGTCTGGGGTGCATCAGATCTTGCACTGAGCGGGGTATTGGCTTATTAGTTTATTAAAATGACTTTGGCTCCATCTTATCGGCGATTGTGACATTTGTGTCTGGGCATGTTTGAACAGAGAAACTCTTTGAAAAGCAATACAAAATGTTATGATAATATGCTATATCTATGTGACAAAATTTTCAGTCCAGCCCTAAAGCCCTAAATTCAGTTGAAGCCCTACTTTGTAGAATAGTTGGCTGGCATGCCAAATGTTTAAGATTTGTGTCAAGTTTAACGTGAACACTATGTAACAATGTTTCTTTACTTTTGTGAGACATACTTGGGCAGCATTTTTATTTAATTGTTTAAATGATATCACTCGGAATGAAAACTATTTTTTTCCACTTGTTGCAAAGGGACCATATCTAATACATACATGTGTGGGCAGGGACATGTAATCCGGGTGAAAATGGTTTAAACCAACCTTTTTAAAAGAATCCATGTTTTTTTTGTTTTGATGTAAAACATGAAACATTCACAGCACCGACTGAGTTGAGTGAATAAAGTTGTATGTTGGTCTGTTCCTTCCCACAGGGTCTTGGGTGGAGTTGGAGATGAACAGAGGTACAGCGGGATCTGCCCCATCATCCTCCACAGACGGCCCAGCTCCCGGTCTGCTTCCCCTCCCTCAGGTGGAGGAAGAGGAGGCCATGGTCGGGGGGCTGGAGCATGTCCCATCCTCATCCTCGATCCACAACGGAGACATGGAGAAGATCCTGCTGGATGCCCAGCACGAGTCGAGCCGCAGCAACTCCTCCTGCGACAGGTAGTGATAACTGGGAACTACACACATTAAAAAATCTGTTTTCAGGTGTTGGTTGGTGCTACTGCATATGTGAAAAAAGTTGCATCAGTCATTTTGCGGCTCCACAGGGAGCTGTGTAAATCTGATAAATTGTGCCCAACCTCAGTTGTGACCGAAGGCTACAAGTGTGAAAATGAAAAAAATCGGCAGGTGTGAAATTTGATAGAGTTGAGACCCAGCAGACCTCTGTAGCCCACTCCTCGCCTCTGCTTGAGGTTAGCTGCTCAAGACTACATCAACCACTTCTCGTACAACAAACCTAAATCTCCAACCAGGCTTTCAGTGGTGGGTAATGTAGTGCCATGTTTTCTTAAAGAAGAAGAATGCGAGGAATAAAAGCAGACAGTTTCTCTGATACTGCTTGATCAGTTTTGATCCATGTTTTTTAACAGTGCATCATGAATCGGGCAGTGTTGCAGGAGTGCAATGCTAAGTTGGTGGAGTACTCCTTTAGGAATCCTCTAAAGGTATTTTGATGCAGTTATTCAGATATTCGATGAGCTGCTCTGCTGAAGGGTTTTCTGAAGCGACTCCCCACTAGCTCCAGAGGTGCTGCTCTGTATCTCAACCAGACCTCCTTGTGGTTGTACCAGTTATTGGAAAAGAAATAAATGCAACACATAATTAGACTGCATGATTAACATGATAGAAAATTAAATGCCCTTTAACTCTGAAACTCACAAAATAAAGCAGGTTTAAGTCAAAAGGCTGTTAATCTTCTTAACATTAAATACAGATGAGGGCACAGGAATTTATTGAAAAGTTCAAAGAAAGTCATGAGTTCTTGGGGTCCTGCAAGCCTGTGTTTATAGTTGTGGAAGCCACGTGGTGATGTTGGTTTCCGTCCAATGCTTCTCTTGACTTTGACTCAGTTTAGAGCAGACTGCTTCAGAAATTATTTTTGGTTTTTAAAGCCAAAAGAAAATCACTTCCATGCCGTATGCTGGTAAAATTGTTCAGAATCTTCATTTGTTTTGAGGTTGTTGCTGGGTTTTTTTTGTATTAACCTGGTGTGCAATCAGCAGCTCATTAGCATTGCCTTCCACTTACCTTCTTCACCTTTCTGTCTCTTTTGCTGCAGGAATCACATTAAGCGGAAAACCATCTCAATCCCCCCTTCCTCATTTAAAACAAAAAAAAAACAATCGTTGGGTAGTTCAGATGTTTTGAAAACAGCAGTCAGAGTAGCTGAAATCTAACTTTCAGCCTGGATGTTTTGATGGCTGTTCATCTGCTAATCACCCAATAAAAGCTCACTGTGAAAAGTGAAACATAAAACCTTTTTTATTTGTAGACATATGATCAGACGACACTCAGGTCTGTCTTCGCTGTGACCCTGCAAACGACTATCAGAACACTGCCAGACTGCTAAACTGCCTTTCTGACATCCTGTAGTAGTCCTGTAGTACAAATACTCAAATATCAAACACCTTTAGTTCTCTGTCTCAGTCAATAACTCATGTGAAATCAATGGTTCAATACTGCTTTCATCATCTCAGAAACATTTCAAGGATTAGACCATTTTTTCCACCAAAAATCTGGAAACTGTTATTCATGCCTTCATAACCAGTCGATTGAACTACTGTAATTCTTGCTCTCTAGCATCAGTAAAAAATCCATCTCCCACCTCCAGCTCTCTAAAACTCTGCTGCCAGGATTTGATTCAGGTGAGGATCACATTACAGTGACCCTGGCTTCCTTACACTGGCTACCTGTTGCTGTTAGAACCTTGAGAGTAATTTAGCAGATCTTTTATCACCCTATGATCCTTGTCACTCCATGAGATCAGATGTGTCTTTCCTGGTTATTCCAAGGTCCAGATTAATACACAACAGTGATAGAGCCTTTGTTTCCTCTCTGTTTTTCAAATGTGCTTAGTTTTTAATGCTTTTTGTTTCTTTTATTCTCATTGTGCTTTCAATGTGCTTTGTTTTTATTGTAAAGCACTTTGAAACTGTGTTTTGAAAGGTGCTTTATAAATAAGTAAAATTTATTAATATCCCAGTGGAAAGCTAAAATGAGCCCATAAACCAGGGGTGGCCTCTCCTTCATAATTCCAGTCTTAACATGTTGAGTCAGCTTTGACTCTGACTTGACAGCTGCTCAGGAGCTGACTTAGCTTCTGAAAATAAAATGACGTGTTTTTGTCTTATTGAGCATGTTAGAGAGATCCTGACCCTTCAACTCCCAGCCACATCATGTGCTTGTGTGTGTTCTCCTCGAGGCTGCGATAAAGCCGAGCTTATCAGAGAGCCAGAGTCAGCTGTCAGTGAGTCACCTGAGGATGACTTTACTGCTCAGGGGAGGACTGGTAAACAATCTATACTCTCCTAGTCGTGGTGTTGTAACATCACGTAAACAGTAAGCCAAACTGTAGCTGTCTTGCTGTCTTCAATGAAGACTAAAT
This sequence comes from Chelmon rostratus, assembly GCF_017976325.1. Classification (NCBI taxonomy): domain Eukaryota; kingdom Metazoa; phylum Chordata; class Actinopteri; order Chaetodontiformes; family Chaetodontidae; genus Chelmon; species Chelmon rostratus. The sequence goes on along the minus strand of NC_055676.1, from coordinate 7,443,300 downwards.
ATGCAGAAAGTAATAAAACAGGAGTGAAACTTAAAAAAATAAAAAAAATAAATATACAATATCACTGTTATGTCTTCTGCATACAAGTAAATGTATAACGAAGGTATAACAGGTCTACTGCCCATGACTTGCTACATTTTATTTGTATGGATTTTACAATTATTTTCCAATTTACAGATGAATGTCACAACACTAATGAAATCAAAGTTATCATGCAAGAATTAAAGTTGACTCATTAAATTACTGCAATCACAGAGCGAATAAATAAACTGCATTAAAGAATATCCATAAAACATCTACTTCCTACACAATAATAATATTTCAATGCATGAAAGCAGAGTGCAGCAGGGGGCACCAAATCTTGTCTACACAGCAGACATACACTTTGAGAGCAGAATACGTTCAGCTTGAGATGAGATGTGTAAGCATTAATACATGACAAGGAGTGCTACTATTTCTATGATTAAGTGCGTAATTGTTTAGTCTATTTACAAACCCTAACCCAAAAATGTCATCTTGAAAAATCCAGCCAAATAATGAATGAAAAAATCCAGCCAAATAACTTGACTATGACTGACTAGCACTAATATCATGGCCATGTACCTACGGCAAAAAGAGAAGCAGTGTTGAAGGTGTCATATACATACACCTTGTACAAAACCTACAGCAATCGTAAGCACTGTTGCTATGGTTACTTGTTAATGTCCTTAACATTGATTTTTAAAGGTTGTTCAATATTTGATCTGAACTGTGTTTGTGGTGTTCTGTCACAAGATTGTACCAAACACCTGTCAGCCAATCAGAAAGAAATATTTTCCATTCCCGTGTCATAAAGCTGGTTAAGTCACACTTGAGAATTTGGCAGCATGATGTGAAGTTCATATGCAGTCGCAAGTTCTTGACTTTGCTGATAACGAGGCCTCTGATTTGTCGTTTTTGTCTGTGCCCGCAGCCCCCCGCGGCCCCACACTCCCCAGGACGATGGACAGATCATATTTGACGTGGATGTGACCAGCAGAAGAGACAGCCAAGTAAGAGCTTCTGTGCCTCTCAGGTTCTCCATCAGTCTGTTGCCATGGCAACCTCAACCACTGGCCCTGAAGTGGTGTGTGTGTGTGTGTGTGTGTGTGTACATGAGAATGACAACTGCTGCCTGCCTTTAGTTACAATGGATATGGCTGCCACACCCAACGTGGATTTCTGTGTGATTTGCACAGCATTACTTTCACAATCGTTGGTGTATTTTTCTGTCTAATGGATGTGATACATATCTTGTTTGTCTTGAAAGAATGGCCTTCATGGACGTAAAGTCTGAAGGTTGAGGTTGCTAAATTACACGGTTGTGTCTTTAGTCAGAAGAGGATGTTTTGGACAAGGAGAGGGACATGGACATCCTGATGAAGGACGCAGATTGGGTTGCTGACTGGTCCAGTCGACCGGAAAACATTCCCCCCAAGTAAGTCTCAACTCAGCAAACATCAATGCAATGTTTCCACGGCAACCAAACACAGACAGCTGCTTGTTTGTCCTGAGAAAACGGTTAGTCATTATGTCAATAAAGTTTGTCTATAGCCAGCTGCCAGAAATAGTGTATGATACTCTGATGCTGACCTGAGTTGAGTTGAAGATTAATTGATTTACAAAGTTAAGCCTTTTTTTTTTCCTCAAATCAAAGCCAGTCTGCCAAGGGCTAGTGGCAATAACATGGGCCAGCTGTGTGTCGATGTGTGTGTCAACTTACAACTACAACTATTACAAATACTACAATACCAACATAATCAGCAGCCCTCTGTGCTGCCAAAGCTTCAGACAGATATGGGATGAGGCCTGGAATAAGAACAGGTTCCTCCTCTTACATCATCTCAAGCAGTCGCCTCTATATCTGACTGCTGAAGTATGTAAAGATGTAGCTCGATGGTTATTAAGTTACAATCTCAAATTGAAGACTGACGTGAAGAAAGTGAGAAGTGAATCTCTCGATTATTTTTTTCCCCATCCCATTGAAGGTGAGACTTAAGATATCATTTCAGCAGTGGCAGCTTTGAAGGTGATGGCTTCAAATTGCCTGTTTTGTCAGACAAACTATTGCCTGAAACATGAAGATATTAATGAACAATGATTGAAATGGAGAAAAGAAACAAACTGTATCATTTGAGAAGCTCTTACCAAAGAATGTTTGCTTTATGAATGATTTTAACAGGAGATGTTTGGGGGAATAGTTACCATATTTGGCAGGTGTAATGTTGTCAATCATGCAACTGTGATTTGTGCAGGGAGTTTCATTTCCGTCACCCTCGACGCTCAGTAACACTCAGCATGAGGAAGACTGGGGCCATGAAGAAAGGAGGCATCTTCTCCGCTGAGTTCCTCAAAGTCTTCATCCCCTCGCTGCTACTATCACACATCCTGGCTCTGGGCCTGGGGTAAGAAAAAAACACCACAAATCAGTCACAGTGGCCCTGAATGTACATCAGGCCTGACAGTGTTCGAATGAAATGGATAGAACTAATCTATTTTGTTTCATCAATGAACAATCACAATTTTATATCAACATTATTTTAAGATTATTGTAGCTTCTTTGCATCAACATCCATATCTGAATCATTGTTGTCCACCACAAGCTCATCGGTTCTGCTGATGTTGAGCTTCAGGTAATTATTGTTGCACCATGTGACGAAGCTCTTTATCACTCCTCTGTACTCCTCTGTAAAAATAGTCTCTAAGTGGAGGCAGCAGGTTTCTCATTGGAGATTATTCACTGGAATCACATATGTCAGTATAGTAATAACTTAATCCCTTTTATTAAATCCCTTCAAAGTCTTCACGACATGGATGTAAATGCAACTTGACTGGTTGGTGGAGGCATCCAACCAGCAGGCGGTAATTCTAGTTTTCAACATAATTTTACTTTTAATGATAATTTCCCACTTGCACATAATGCCCAGTAGGGGGAGCTGTACAGCCACAGACACAAGTCAGCTGTGTCACTCCGTCCTGTCTGTCTGACAAGCTGGCAGAGCAGCTGCTGCCTGAAAGGCTGCACACCTGCCGATTCGTAGAGAGCGCCGACATTCCCAGGAGCTTTTTCTGTTTGTGCTTCAGCAGTGATACCTGAGACAGCATTCTCCTCTCCAGCGTGATGTGGTATTCAATGAGTGTCATTAACAAACCTGTCATAATCACAGCATCCCTGCTGGCCATTCTGCAGTTTATACAGTTACATAATAAGTCACTGTGCTGTTCTCACTGAACTATGAGAAAAAGGGCTGATAGTTTTATTATTGTCTTTTTTATGCCTCTGCACCAGCGACAGCCGCGGCCAGAGGCATTATGTTTTCAGGGTGTCCATCTGTATATACACCTGCCCATCCGTCCCATTATCGTGTACACTTATTACGGGAACAGCTTGAGGGAATTTCTTCAAATTTGACACAAACGTCCACTTGGACTCGAGGATGAACTGATTCGATTTTGGTGATCAAAGGTCACTGTGACCACACAAAACACATTTCTGACCATAACTCAAGAATTTATTAACTAGTTATGACGGCATTTAACACAAATGTCTCACAGGATAAATTGATGATATTTTATATCCAAAAGGTCAAAGGTCAGCCTCACTGTGCCATCATAATATGCAAAAACGGTTTTCTTGCTGTTATTCAACTGCATAACTCAGGAACAGAAGGCAGACTGTGATCCATATTTCACATTTGGTCAGACACTGAGTTGCTGGGCGTCCACCTTCAAACTGCGCTGTCGGGTTGAACACGTGTGTGAATCATCCACGTATTCGAGTTTGTAGATTCTTTGCTGCAGCATCCATATTTAAAGCATTGTAGTCACCACAAGCTCATTGATTCTGCTGATACTGAGCTTCAGGTCATTGCCCTTGCACCGCTATGAACATAACCACATAAATTGGTGGCGTGTTCAGCAACAGTTCAGTGGAAAATAGTAGCAGAGTAACAAACTGCAGGTCGAATAAAGTCTGTCCATCTTGTGTTTTACATGTTTTTTTGCTTTCTGGATAAATCTTAACATCAGAGCACCCGTGTTCTTCCTCTTGATTGTTTCCAAATGAATCAGATTCAAAGACCTTTATAGACCCTTTCATGGCAGACATTTTGACAGTCTCCTAGCAGAAAAAGCACAGGTGTAACGAGTAATATTTATGACGGCTGTATTTCACTCAGGTGAACCAGGTCCAGTGTTATGGCAACAGTGAATGAATCATGATGTGCATGGATCATGTGACTTAACCGTCCACCGGAGCTTCTGCTTTACTAGACAGATGAAAAATAGCATCAGACAAAAACAACAGGTCTGTGTGGATCCTCAAATAAATACATGAAACAAACATTAATGCATGATCTTTTTCGTTCATTTGAGTATTGAATGGTGCTTTTTAAAGATGCCCTCTTCTTCTGCATTGGTTTAAAGGCACCCGACCGGAGAGTTGGCACAAAATATGCACAAAAATTGGATGGAAACTTTAAAGTACGGGTGAAACTAATAATGATAAGTTAATGTATATAGCAACCAAGAGCAGATGTCATGTGGTCAGCTGAAAAGTGACTCCTGACCTGAAGGAAATACCTTGCATTTCTATCCACTACACCATGTTTTTCCCAAAGATGGAAGGGTTGTACCAGTCACATTCACAGGCTGCAGTGAGGATGATTTGCCGGATGGTGATATGTAACTCTGTGCACCTTTTCGTCAACAGAGTCTACATCGGAAAGAGGTTGACCACGCCACCCGCCAGCTCTTTCTGAACCTGAAACTGAAGAAAAGTGCCTGAGAAGTGGCCATGAGTTGTTGGAGAAAGTTTTGCTGTCGTGAGAAGAACGCCCGTCTCTCCTTCCCCTGTCCCGCCTGCGACCCCACCTCCCCATTCCTGAGATATGACATGTTCTCAGGAGAAATGCATCTGCCTTCCCCCCCCCCCCCCCCCCCCCCCCCCCCCCCCCCCTTTTTATCGCTGTTCTCCAATTGTCTGTAGATACCCCCTCTCCATTCCCCCCTAATATCCTCCACTCATTTGTATAAGCTTTTCAAAGAATGAATAAGGTCATGTTTCCCTTTCCTCAGCATTTGGGTTTCAGTGTTAATAATGGGTGGGTTGTCAGGGCGGGTCACAGCATCAAACCAAACTCTCGCCCTTTGATAATCTGACAAGAAGGGAGAATGACCCAGTTTTAGTACTGACCACAGATTGTGCCACCTACATGAGTAGCCCAGCACCTGATCTCGAAAGGGTTCGACCAAATTCAGAGTCGGCTACCAAAACTGAAAAAGTGATCATGCCTTTTTGAAAGTAGCCAATTTTTTCATTTTCTTGAGATAATAACATTTTTTTTATTTATTTTACAACAGTGTTGGTTTATTAAGAAGTTATAATGAGGAAAGGAGTTGCCATAGTGGCCAACCAGAACCAGAGGCGCTCATGAATTGCACTGGGGGGAGTCTCGCGAGAGAGATTTATGTGACATTTTCTGCGATGGAAACTAGGAATTTTAATCAATTCTGCATCTGAATGGATATTTTTGCAAAGTGACAATAACTGGAAACCAGGGTGTAGATGTGTGTTGTGCAGCGAGGCAGTGTGTTCCTCAGTGTGTCCACTAACAGTATTTTGTGGTTGGGTCTTGGTTGACAGCGCTGCCCTCTGTCCAAACAGTCCATGTTTGTCTGCAACATATGCTAGAGCTGCTTCGGTCCTGACCGGTCACTTCCCACTTACCTTTACTCCAGATTGGGCTGGATATTACTGATTGTTTCAAATTTTGTAGATTCTTAGTCATCCAAACGGATTCGTAACAAAAAGCTTAATCAACATGAGATTTGATATAAAGAGAACTTGCTGTATTGACATTTGTTTTAAGGTTGTTTGAGTCATTTTATTTACAAAAGTAAAGGATTTCAATTAAGCTTTAACTTCAATATTAAACTTGAAATAATTGACTTGTGTTGGTTGAGAGAAAATGTCCAGTGTTAATCCGCCCTACATCCTCACACACTTGCCAAAACGTCCTCAAAACGAGCAGAAATACTTATTCAAGCTGCAGATGAAGGGACCTGATTCCAGGGTCAGTCGAGAGTGGACAGACAGAAGACACCAGGTGATCCTCGCCTAAACATGCAGTAACTTCTGATCACCTGAAGGGAGGTTTGTGTTTACCGAACAGGACTCCACTTCATGCGTTAACACAATGTTGACGTTTGCAGTTTTTCCTCCACTAACTGTTGTGTTGCTGAATACTTTGTTGACAGACGTACCGGTTTGACATGTAGGATGACAGGATGAGCTTCAGTTTTGAAGGTGAACATTAAACTACTTTTACATGGAGCTTGCAGGGTGACATTTTGATAGAAAAAGGAAGAGAGTAAAACTGTTGCTAGGCGACAGCAGGAATTCTTTGTTGACTTTTTCAGAAAGCCTCTCCATCAATTAATTTAGCTCCAAAACCTGTTTGACCCAGCAGGTCGACTCAGGACGTGTCGTCTTTTTGTTTCACCTCTTACGACAGGCTCATGAGCTACCAACAGTGACTGTGGTGATGTGTCCATCTCACTGCGACGTTGTGTAGTGCGACATACACGTGTCTGCCTGTGTTTGTACGTGCAGCGTTCCACTCACATTTTGCATTGTTCTTTCCTGTTTGCTTTGTTTTGAGTTGTCAGTTTTTTTGTTTTTTCCCCCTGATGTTGCAGAAAGATTGTGAACGCACAGAGCCGGAGTCGAGTCTGACACAGATCGGGTTTAAAAGTGCGGACATAAAAACGCCTGTTGTTGATGGCAGGGCCTAATGTGAAAAGGAAATGGAAGGTGTGGAAAGAGATTTCCCTCAGACTGCAATGGTCTAACAGTAGTTGTTGTAATGATGCATTTGCTTTGATTTTCTTTTCCCCACTACATTGGAAAAAATGGTAAACATTTTGTCATTAAAGATTACCTGAATGAAGCTATTCACTGAGTGTGCTTTTTTAAATCTAGACAGTTCTGAGTAAATGACTGTTTTGACGCTTGTATCCCACAGGATATTTAATTGCTGTTACTAAATATTTAAATATGATTAGCAACAAATGGAGGAATTTAACCATGCTGCCAAATCATTGGGTAGTAAAATGTGTCAGGAAAATAACAGATCTAAGTCTACATGCTGCTCGAAATTCCTACATTTAATGACCTTTTTAACTGAAATTAATTTCCCTTTTTGTTTATGCTTAAATATGTAATCCTAACACTCCCCCGTTTCGCTATCGCTTACACTAATTATTTTCATAATTTAAGTTTCATTACCTGTTTAGTCAGTAAATAATGGTAAAGTTACAAATGATGCAAGTTATCAAAACCAAAAGTATTGTGTTTAACCAGCAGGCCTGAAAATTACAATTTAAAATGATTTGAAATTGATAGGGACAATGTCAATATTGCAACAGAGGTCTTGAAAATGGAGAGAAAAATGGAAAACAACAGGCAACGTCCATCTGTTTAGGAAAAAAGTAAAGAGGTAACAATAAAAACATGGCTTAAATTTGTTTTATCCCCCGTGCCGTCATCATTTCACTGTGACTGGTAAAAACATGTCGCTCTCAGCAGCTGCCACAGGTCACCACCGTTGTTTTGGACCTGATTTAAACCCGTAGCAGCAGAAGCTTTGTGCATGTCTGGTGAGCTGCCACAAATCTCAGGAAATCACAAGAGTTTACCTGAAGCGCTGGAACTTCCTGTGAGCTGACAGTTACAGTATGGTTAGGAAAAGAAAGCAGCTGAGGCGAGAGGACGCCGGGCTTGTCTTTTATGAAATGTATTTATTATAGACAGCTAAAACAGCTGCATTTAGCTTGGAAGTTTTTCAGTTTTTCCACAGCACTGGGTTTGAGATTTCTTTCTGTCTGTTAGTGTCCTCAGCCACTGTAACAAGCCTGTTTGTTTTTTAAAGACCTTCCTGTCATACCTTGCAGTATCTAGTTGTTCGTCGCAGAACCCTCAGCCATCAAACCTTTGGCCCCGTGTGACCTGGATGTTTTAGCTGCTTGAAACCAGAGCAGGGGACCATCGTGAGGTCACCACGTCAGCACCGATTTGAACTATTTGAAGCGGCTCAGTGAGGCGCCTGAAGAACACAGCATACATGTTCCTCTCACAACAGCAAACCTGCTGTGCAGAGCTGACTGAGGAGGCACTGCACTCCAGTGGCAGACACACTGCAGTGCTGATGGTCACTGGAGCCTCTGTTGTTGTCTTAGAAATGCTCCCTCAAAATTACCATGAACCCTCATTTATAACTGAGCCATATTTCCTTCAGTACACTTCACAGTTTTTCAATGAAGTCTCCTCTCGATGTTGCCAGAGTGTCAGCATTTTACCTTAGCATCAAACATGAAGCCATGAAGGACACTTTTTCACACCCTTCAAGCTACTCGACATCCAACATCGCTCTGCTGACCCTCCATCATCCTACTCTGAGCATAGGAAAGACCCCATCTATAACTCTCCCTCTCTGAATGAACGATATTAATTGGAATTTGCTCACCAGAGTTCAAAGTAGATTTACTGAAATTAAGCGTCTGCATTGTGTTCACTTGTGATGTCGGTCCTAGATGAACTACACTGCTGGTCTTCTACATTTCATAGAGAAATTATTTTCATGTTTATGACTGTAGTTCCTTCACAGGATAAAAAAAAAACATGCATAGAAAACATAAAATTAGCTCACAGATTTCTTATTAAACTACCCTGATTAGTAATGAAAATGAAAATAATGAAAATAATTAAACCTATAGCAAAACATACAGTGACCTACTGACGCTGCATTCATGTGATGTTGGAATAATCAGAAAAAATGACATGGTGGATTAAATCAATTGTTTTGGTTAATTGTCAGAAATTTTTAATTAATTAATTGTTTAAGCAATTTATATATATATATGTATATATGTGTACATACATACATACATACATATATATATATATATAGTAGGTTGTAAGCATGAGTTGCTGTCCACTGAGACTGACCTAGAGCAGTTAGAAAAGTTATTTACTCTACTTCTTTGCAGTGTTCATATTATTTAAACACTTTGCTTTGAATGTGCATGAACGCATTGAATTTGTAAAGGACTTTCTAACTCAGGAAACGTGACCATCCGAGGAGTATGTGAACGCAGCATTCCTCATTCATATTTTTTTAATTCACCGTTTGGTCTATAGAATAATGAGAATTAGGAGAGAAGTAAATATGAAGCGGGGGCCACGACCGTCTCCTGTAGACAGGAGCTCAATGATTAACATGATCTTACTTGTTTAATTTGAACAAAAAAAAAATGAAGTGTAAAAAGTCAAAACCAACAGTAAGTTAAAAACAGTCACAACTAAAATCAGTCAGTGCTTTTGCTAAATTTCTGAATTGACCCATTGGAACAAAACCATCAAGTTTCAACATGCGGTGCAAAGAATTTAAAAGCAGTCTTTCCCAAATTTGTGTGAACCCTCTGAACCTGCAAGCGGCCGTCATGTGTTCCAGCTCTCCAGCCAGTATGTGATGTCAGATATGTTGGCAGTTTTTGAAGAAACAACAACTCATCTGAAAGTAACCCCTCCTGAGCCCTGCTTCCTCCTCAACAATGCCTCCTCCAGTCCTCCTCCACCTTCCCTATATGGAGCCTCAGAACACCTGTTCCCAGCCAATCCAGACGCAGCGAGACACGCAGCTCCTCCCACTGCAGCTGATGGTGTTACCATGGGTTACAGGGTGGTGGCCAGCTCCGTCTCCATCCCTCTGACTAGGAGACTCTTCTCCTCGTCTCCCCCGGATCCAGCAGCACTACGCTGCGGCAGCTTTCGCTGCCAGATAAAGACACACTGTGTGGCGAGGAAATCAGAGTCCTGACAGTCCGTCAATAGTCAGTAATAATTCAGTGCAGACAGAGCGGCCGTGGTGCCAGACTTCCTCCTTCAGATGCTGTGTCTGCATATCAAGGCAGCTGTTGAGTGTTGTCAGTGTGAAACATCAGCTGTGTTCATGCTTTACTTCTAAAGTACAAACAGCTAACACAGTCTGCAAGCACATGACGCCATAAAACACAGCAGAGTCAATGTCTCCTAACTCATTTTGATTTATGAAACAAGGCCAGAGACATATTAATGTCTGTTTCTGTTTGCTCTGTCTGTCTTAGCATGTTGGCACTGAATGTAAGAACAACAGCATGTAGCATCTAACGCGACCACTGTTGATGTTTGCTAACTCTTTAAGCTGGTTAATGTGCTACAGCTCACCAGCTTATTGGCTAACTAGCAGTGGACTTTTCCTCTGGTGGCTGCTGGTCAGTTTGGCGAGCCCAGGTACAACACACGTGCGAGACATTACCTTTGAAAGTGCCTTTTAAAATCTGAGGCCTTTCGCGTTGCGTCTAGCTAAAGATGTTCTTTGTCTACACGGAGAAACAGTGACGTTCAGACCAGGTGATAGACAGGTGTCGCCATTAAACCAAGACTGAAAGTCTACAGCCGTGCTAGCAGCTCTGTCAGTTAGCCTCTTAGGCAGCTGCGCTTTTAGCTTAACGCTAACATCAGCTACAATGTCAATGCTACCAGGGTGATATTTAGAAGTTTAGCTAGTAACGGCAACCACATTCACCAGCTTAGTTTAGCATGTTAGCATGCCATTGTTTGAAAATTAGTACTTAACACAAAGTAGAGCTGAGGCGAACTGGAATACCATTCGTTTGGAAGGTATTTGGTCATGAATGAAAGTAGTAGTGGACAAATTAAAACTTTAACCTGATGATGGCGCAGGGGAAAAAGATGCAGGATCTCCAAAATGAGTAGGATTCGTCCTCTGGGGACAATGAATGTCTGTACCGAGTGTAATGGCAATCCATGACATGGTCGTTGAAATATCTCCCAAGTGGTTTTATTGATAAATCTGGATTATCCAGCATGCAAAGTGAGCAGCTGCCCCTGCCCCTCAGACAACCAGGGGCCCCTACGGTCCCAGCTTATCTGTGTGTCATGGCTTTTTGTGGTCATTTTCTTTTTAATTGAACTTTTAACAAGTAAATAGTTCCACTGGGGTTCAGCATTTAAGCATTAAAAGTTGCAGACATTTCAGTGGAGGCCCACACACAAACGAGGGGTTAATCTTTTTTTTTTTCTTGGGGTTTTCTTTGTTTTGGTCCCTTTCAGCACATTGGCTCCAGCTTTGTGATGCATTCTGCTTAATTTCAGTTTCTTTTATGTTTAGATCAGTTTTCTTGCAAAAATGCGACAGAGACTGACTCCATTCAGCCTGACGAACTGCAGTGTAAACTGAACAACGTCTAACGTTATGAGCAGCCGCAGATTAGAGTCCACTCATACTGCTGATCTCACTACTTGTCCTACATCTGTTCCTGGATGCCAGGACCGTGCCCTTCCTGTCCAGAGACCAGACTCTCCCTCCGCCTCCGCCAACTGTTTATCGGGCATGCTGCCAACTTTCCCCTCTAATTATCTAACACTCCCCCCCCAGTCTCTGCTCTCAGCGGGGGACACTTGTTTTGTTTCGTGGAACGACAGCTCAGCAAGGAGGGAAGGGGGGTGTCGCTGTGCTGTCTCAGTCTTTGGGCGTGGCTGCACCTTTGACATTTTACACTTTTCAGAATCCACCTCTGACATTCAGACATCAGACTTTGTCATCCTCCCCCGCAGAGATGACCACCCAACAACCCACCCACACACAGAGCGGCTCCGGCAGCCCTCTGGGAGAGGAAATAGTAGCAGCAAAGCCATTTGCTGCCCACCACGTTGTTATGGAAACTGGATGAATGTTTTCCATGGCCACTTGTGCAGAGAGGTTTTGTCTGTTGCAGTGTGAGCCAAGAATTAACAATGTGTGTTATTGATCACCATGCAGCACTGATTTATTTATACCTCACAGCCATCGATTCTCTGTGTGGCTCGAGCGGAAAATGTCCGTTACAAACCGTAATTAATGTACAACTAACTTTACTTGGAGCCAGATGATAAATCCAAGCAGGTAAATCTACATATGTCGTGTGATGACTCTTTTCAGTTCATTCACTACTTCACTTGTGAAGCTTCAATAACTTAATCCATGACTTCTAATAGATAAATTGATGATGTTATGTCCAGTTCTTAGAGGTTGATACAAGACCCGATAACGTCATCACAACTGATTCATGTGCTTGTGTGCTGTTTATAATGATATTAATTATACCCACCCAGATAAGTTGCTTATCTTTATTAAATAACTTATATCTAAACATTTTCTGGTGTCCCTGTCACGTTATTCTAGCATGTTGAGGATATTTGAAAGAGTCCAGTAAGAGTTATAAGCCCTAAGAATGCTCTAGGGATTGAATTATAGTTGAAAACACAGAATTGTGTGCACAAACTTGAAGCCTTGAAAAAAAAAATGTGGTTACTGTATGTACATAATACACTGAGGACTAAAACAGGAGGCACGCCACACCCACTCCAACGTGAAGCATGTCATTATTTGTAACAATACTGATTTGCAGTGAGCTTTTGTCTCTCCATCAAACCACATTAGCAGTAATCTTGTCTTTTACCTTCTTGGATGCAGAGCAAGAACTGAAAAGTGAGTCTCACTAACTCAAGGCACAAGAAGTGTTGGGTAGGTTGAGTAGCTCTTGCTGCTGACATGCTGATTGGGGTTGAGTGTGTTTTTACAGTAGAGAAGGTCAGTGGAACCCACATTATGGAAACAAGGAGTACAAGAAATGCGCATCTCGCTCAACACACTGAGCGTTCAGCGTTTACTGTACTGTAGCTGCAGTGTGGAATACTGTGTGGTTGCAGATGTATGTACAGACGGTGCATTGCTCTGCTACAAGACAGCAGAGAGTGAAATGCATCAAATGAATTAGATCTTTGTGAGACAAAACAATCTGATGCTAAAGTGTCATGTTTGCAAAGTCTGAAAATATCGGTCTAAGCAGAGGTTTGCAGGATTTTGCAGGTTAGCAGTGAGGTTCACAGTTTTACTGGAGAGTAAGAGATTCTAGTTGCTTTCAGTGGTAAAACTCTGCAGGCAGGATGATCGTTAAACTAAGAAAGAAAAGATAATACTGTTGCATTCATGGCCCCAGCCAGAAACTTTGGAGACTGACGAGAGACATATTTTTAAAAAGGAGTGGTCAAAATGAAGATGTCATGCTTTTTATTCACTAGTATGGGCCAAAACTTCAGGAACACTACATTTCCCATGATGCCACCTGTAGCATTTAATCTGACTGTCCCTACCTGGTGTTTGTCTGTCAACCTGCAGGTCACCAGTGTTTAACCCAGACTTTCAGGTTTTTAATCTCCAGGACCGCACACATGTGACCCTGATGATAGAATCAACTTTATTTGAAAACCACATCTGGTGACTATCACTCTGCTTCCTGTCCATTCTGCTCAGGTGGCTGCAGAGACCTCTGAGCTTCCCAGCGGGGGTCAGTGTAACATCCTCATGTCCATCAGTAAACTGGTCTGATGGCGCCCATATGAACTTCCTGCGACTGTGAGCATCAGCTGTGTCTCAAGGTGAAATAAGTACCACTGTCCAACAAGGTATCCTTTATAAAGTTGCACCGAGTGACTCTATGAATGTTTGATAAATCATTTCCAGTTCTGAGTTATTTACTGGATCAGCTATAAGACATTAAGTCTGTCTGATGGTGAAAAATCTCTCTGGCTGCAGAGCCTCTGCATCCAAATCCCTTTATCAGCCGCTTAGTCACATTTACAACAGCAGAACTGGTGGTTTTGCTCACCATCAGTCACAACTGATCGAACCACACCCACACAGTTCTGACACAGCAGTTTAGCTGAGTGTTTAAACAGAAAATAACCAAATATGTCTTTTTTTAAACTTTGATCGTTCCATAATTACTCCTTATGCCATATTATTGACTGACGTTTGTAAGTGCAGATTTAATGGCTTAGCCTTTTAGAAGTGGCAGAAATAAACTATATATGGTGATTTTACCATGTATAACGAATGAGTCATACAAATAACACAAGAGAAACATCGCTGGTCTTTCCTGCAGTGTAACACACTGAATGTCGTGATTTAAACTCCTAGTCCGCGTTGGTGTCCAAGCTGTGAGCCATGACAGTGTACGAAAGTAAAACTAAACGTTGAGGTGATGTTGAGGTGTGTGCGCGCGCGCAGGGTGTGGTGCTGAAGGGACAGCGCCCTTCATTGTTGGACTGGGTGTGACTTTGAGGAACTCTCCGTGGTGCTGATCGGCTCCTTCACCTCGAACTTTGTGCCGGTGACGCCCCTCGGAGACGCACGGGCTGCAGACGCGAGCGCACCGCACGTTCCATCCCGCAGCTTTTCGACTCGCGGGCGGCCAGGTCACCGATGGATTAGAGCTGTGCACGAGCGAGTCTTTATTTTGGATGAGAGAGCACGGATCATTTCCGGAGCAACATCTTGATGCGCTCCTGCCAGCGCCAGTCTGTGGACGGGCTCACGCAGGCTACAGGTAATCCCTCATCGGGGCTCATCCTCCTCCTCCTCCTCCTGTAGCCTATTGGATCTTTATTTGACAAAGCCAGATCATAGCTCTTTCCCCTCATATGCTGATTTCTAACTCGCGAAACCGACTGCAGGCTAGGAGCTAATTTAGACTCATGAGTAAGCAATTCAAAAGTGTTTGCTGATCTGTAGGAGGATCATATACTGGGAGAGCCAGCGCAAGGTCCTCTCATATCTTACTCTAATACCAGATGATATTAGGGGGATTCACGGCGCGGTCCTCTCTCCGCCGTGGGAGTGTTTTCATGCAGCATTAGCCTTACAGATTTTTTTTTTCCCTTTGCGCTTTTGTCACAGTGCGACCACCTGCGCTTGGAAACCGGCAAAGGCGGTGGCTGTCCAGGCGTGCGGAGCTGAAAAAAAGACACACACATACACACACACACACGGAGCTGAGACACCGAGCATCTGTGCAGCTACTCCCCCCCAGAAACCTCACAGCCCCCCCTTCGCCTGCAAGGCATGTCGACCGCCGGGGAAGTGCCAGCCTTCTTCAAGAGCATGGGCTCTGACAGCCCCGCCAGGCCGAGGCAGAAATTCTGTGGCATGTTCTGCCCGGTGGAGGGCTCCTCGGACAGCAAGACGCTCGACTTTGATGCGCTCTCGGCGTGCAGGGGCAGGAGTGACGGGCGAGTCATTGACCGGCAGACCGACATCTCCCAGCCGAGGAAGGTGGAGATACGGGAGAGCACGGGGAAGGAGGCGCTACAGAATCTGGACGATAAAAGGGTAATTCTCTGCTCTTCTGCATGCCAGTTATGTATGTTTCCGCGCCTCTCTTTCTCAACCTGTATCCCTGTCTTATATCTTCCTCTCTCTGTCTAATTTCTGTCATCCAGCGTTCAGAGCTTTGCACAAACCTGCGCCATTTTTCATCTAAAAGTGTTCCAAATGCACACTGACACTTCATTTAAGCCTGTAGCCGATGTACAACTTGCCCTGACTACATTTCCCAGAAAGCACTGTGATGTAACAGAGTGGATGGAGGGCCCACCATGCAGAACTGCTGCCAGAGGGAGTGGCCCCTGCTTGGTTCCAGCTTACATTGGTGCTGATTTGATCCCCTCTGCTGCACCGTGCAGCCGGCCCGATGATGATGCAGCCCCGTGGAGCCTCTGCTCACAAACTGCACTCTAGCTGTAAACACTAACATCTGAATGAGGGCAATAGTGTAGCCTGGTTATAGGTGGGACACGCATGTGAACATGGAGCTCTGGGTGCTTTCGTGGTGTGATGCATGGCTGCAGCATTACGTTGTTCGTGGTTCTCTAACAGCAGAAGTCAGGGTGTGGAGCTGCTCCGACCGGCGTGACTTGCAGGAAAATCTGTCAACTTTTCTGCTGCTGGATCAAACTCACTGTCCAGGGTTTACTATTTTATGGTCCACCGTGGCACTTCCTTTACTTAATTTCTAAGCACTCAGGATGCTGTTAAAAGCTTTGGGTAGTGGTATGGAGTATCATGGTATCGTGTTGCATATTGATTGGAAGCATTAGCCACACAATCTGCTCCTTCCCCACTCTCTCCTCTATCTACTAACGTCCTACATGTATAGTAGTTTGTCCTCCTCTTCTTTCCTAACAGAATACACATGTGATGGTTTAATTTGCTCCTGCGTGTAAATAACAAAATAGGTCAAATATAGTGAAGGGATGTGTTAAAGCTAGCCTAAATTTTAGGACTATGCTTGTCAAAAAGTGACATAACCAGACTGCAGTGGTGGAAAGTAACTGAGTACATTTATTCCAGTACTGAATTTAAGTTCAATTGTAATATACTGGAGTATTTCCATTTTCTGCTGCTTCACACTTTCACTGCACTGCGTTTCAGAGGCAAATATTACACATTTTACTTTGCAGCTCCAGATTAATGATACAAAATACGATCAACAAATAAATTAGGATGTAAGATTGTAGATGAAACGAAAACTTTATTGATCCCAGGGAGGAAATTCACAAGCTACCCAGCAGTGTATAAATACATTAGAATGAACCCAACCTTTGCCATCTGCAAAGCGATGAACACATTCTTTCATTCAATTTCATTCTGAAATGGACAAATCAGCATAATGAGTACTTAATGTAATTGTTACTTAAGTAAAATACTGAATGCATGAATTTTACTTGGAACAAACTTGCTCCTTTTTCCCAAGTAAAAAAATCTTCCATCACTGGCAGGCTGTTTATATGCCAGATAAAGGTCGGACTTTGAATAGCAGCCTCCTGCCACACACACACCTGCACAGCATTTGTAAAGTTAGGCCATCAAAGCGACACACTATAACTTAAACAGCCCATTTGTCCTCTTACGCATGAAAAGTTGATTGCACAAGAAATAAAATGCACCTTTTCTCAGTTCAGAACACCAGAGGCTTTTGCAGTGACAGCCTCACCTGGTCTGGTGTGACCAATGAGGACTGGTGGTTAGCTAATATTAGCAAAGTGGCCTTACTGAAGCAGGTCTAAGCACATACTCTCCCTTTAAATGAAGAAGTAATTGGTTGTCCATTATTTATGACTGGAGCAGAGATCGGCCATTAAGCATTAGATATTGCATCTCATTAAGTCTTCTTAGTCTGATTTAATTCTATCAACACAAACCAAATGATCCACTCAGATTGTGCAGCGTGTGGAAAATCATTCTCATGCACACATGTTAGTCGTCTTCAAACAGTGGAACAGATCAATCTCCACTGTCCTCCCTGATCCTAACAAGTGTCACTGCTGTCTGATTTAGTGATTTGAATAAGTTGTTGAAAGCTGGGAAACTCCCTTTCTGGGCCACAACAGATGAAGTAGCTGGAGTTAAGATGGCTGCTGGGTGTTTCTTCATTTGTTCACTTGGTGCCCTCTCTCTGCCTCCACTAATCCAAGGAAAGCAATTGATGGCATTAGTGGCTCTCTCCTGTCAATGGAGCAGGGCGAGGCTCTGCGCATGCTCCGTGCGGTTCTTTTATGGGGAAGAGGCTCGCGAGTGGTCCCTCCCTCCCCTCTTGTCTGACTCCGTCTGGGAAGGAAAGGTTTGGTGCATCGGCGGAGACCGGGAGGCTGCCAGGACGCGATCCGGAGTTGAAATATAGTTTGGTTCTTTACGCTTTGTGGCCTCCCAAGGATCGGCTGCGACCATCCCGCCCTCTTCTTCATCACCCTCGTCACTATCATCCTCGTTTCAGACCGGCGAACGGCGGTAATCCTTACGTCCCGTTGCATTGATTGCGGTCCACGGCGCAGCGCAAGACGAACCCCCGGCGAAGATGTCTGGCTATCAGGGCAAGAAGAACATCCCCCGCATCACAGTGAGTGTTGGGGCGTTTTCAGCGTTGCAGTGGCTGAGTTTATCTCCGGCCCGGTGCCCGGTGTCTGGGCCTGCGGGTGTGGGTGCGGGATGTCACCGGGGCGGCGTGGTCCCTGCGCCGCCGCCGCCGCGCTCCTCCACAGATCAGAGCAGGGAGCTGAAGGATACGAGCTGCTTTCTTTAATGCATTTCGCAGACGCATCCGCGGTTTTATTGCGAAATCTGCTCCGCGGAGACAAAACGCACGCCAGGGTCGATATAGAGCCGGGCCGAAGGCAGTGTGGTGAGGCTGAAAATGTGCTTTTTTTATGCAGCATCTTTGCGACAAGTGCTCGTCTCCGGATCGAACCGAGCCTCCGCTGAACCTCAGACACCCAATCCTGCTGCAGGGTCCCTGTGGGTCTGCCGCTCTTTGTCACGGTGTGCATGGCTGTTGAGATTTCACGCCGGGGGTCTTTGTTAGGCGGTGTGTCTGGTGGCCGGGTATCACTGCACACCAACTGGTGGGGCAAATGCTTCCCTGCATCCGCTGTAACGCTCAGCACCCGGCTGGACCCCCCCAGCCCCGCTTTCACGCTGGAAAACCGGCTTCGATTTTAAATTGTATTGAGGCGCATTTAAGGGCACAATGCTGGTGTCACTGCGGGGCAGATTATTTCCCTGAATTCATAGCGGAGCTGCAGATATGGTGGTGGTGGTGGTGGTTGAATGGAAAGTAGAGAATAGGGAGGGGAAGGGAGGGGAGCCAGGGAAAGGGAGGGGACAGTGGGTCCTATTTCCTCCCATGTTTCTCTCTCAGCTGTGTAATGAAGGGAGGATGCATGCAGGCAGGGCTGATCAGGAAGGAGGTCACTGTCTTACTGGAGTGAAATAATTGGGTTGAAATGTCAAAAATGGCTCAGAACAAAAGCGTCATGAAGGGAGTGGTGTGTCTTATTTTGGGCTTTCACTTCAAATTCGAGTGAATGCTTTGAACACATAGAAAGATGTATTTGTGAATAAAACACCTGGCTGATACTTATTATCTAATGAACCTCCATGGGCAGTAGGGTTCCAAGTGGTAAGGCGGCCCCAAACCCACAGTATAGCCTCTGAATTAAGTGACTGATGTTAACATTTTAGTCATTCTCTTTCCGAATTCATAACAAAGAAAGTCTACTTTGGACAAATGCATGATGTAGAGGGGCTGGCAGCTTTTGGGGGCCTCTTAGGCATCGGTACCCAGCACCCCATTGTTTTAATCCCCTTTCATTCTTATTCATACTCCATTAGAAGAGGCCTACACCTCCAGCCATCCTGCACTTACCAGAGCAAACCATGACCGAACTCACCAGCAAACAGGACACATTTTGGCACCGCGTGTGTTCATGTTCATGCAGACTTCTTACACTGGGCTTATAGTTCTGCAGAGGTTAATGTGAACGTCCACACTGAGGGGTGTCCTGGGTAGCTGTAGGTCGAAGACACTCACACGGGAGATGATGTGCACACTTCCGAACAACACCTGTGCCCGTGTGCTTGTGTGTGGATCCTGCAGATGCATGTTCCAGCCCTCACCGTGCATTTGTACTGAGAGGGTTAGTCGATTGCAAATCAATTGGCAACAGTTTGGATTATTGGTTAATTGTGTAGTCAAGCAAACATTTTGTTTTCTGCCTTTCAAATGTGAGAATTTGCACAGGTTTGTGTCACTGTGAATTGCAGATTTGAATTTGAAGATGAGTTCTGGGAGCATTTTTCTCTATTACGCTATCTCTCTGGTCGACTCTCTGGAGAGTGTTTGAGACGCAGCAGCCGGTTGGTGGAGAGATCAGAGGATTAGCAGGGGTTGTCTTCCCAACAGTGATTAAGCCAGACCAAAATGGATAGACCTCCTATTCTTGAACAGTGCATGAAAGAAAAAGATCGTCAGAGACAGAATGGATTTTTTTTAAAATGTGGTTTTGTATGAAGAATTGGGCGTGATAAATGTGTTGCATGAGACCGTCTCAGTTACCTCATGGATGTCTTTTTTCCCAGCTGGTCTCAACCTAGTGAGCTCCAGGTAACAAACCTGCGCCTGTAAGCGCTGACCAGGCGTCAGTGTGAAGAGTGGACGAGTTTATTAAACCAAACAGAGGCTGCAGAGGAAGTGAACGAGGTTAAATTGAATAAAAACTAAACAGGAAAGGCTGCGGCAGCGACAAAGGAACTCTGTGTGTTGCGTGCCTTTCTGCGCAAGCTAATCAAATTTCAAGTTTAGATGTTGCATAAGGCTGAATTGGAATAACCCGTCCATCCATCTCCAGTTATTATGGGTGGAGTGCTCGTAGAGCTGACTGGTTCGGGCCAGATGGAGTCAGGTCAGCTGCACAGGCAGGGACGTACTTAAGGCAGATCTCATCAAATATGAATGAATCTCCACAAGTTCACCACCTGGGTTTGGAGTGTCTGTGACTCATATTTCTGGTAGATATGGTTAAACCAAAGCAGAGTTAAAAGGTGTGTGATAGCAGTGAACATCCAGTCAAGTGGGGCTGCAGCTAGTGGATTATTTTGATTGAATGACTCATCGCCCGGTGTTTGAAATGTAAAGGTGAAAAACGGCGTTGAATGTTCAAAGACTAAACAACTAGAGAATAAATCGGTTAAACAATCAACAGATTAAAAAATGAATAAATCGGTAGTTGCAACCTAGATGACATTAGCCAGCAAAACTTCATGTTTTTGAAGCTGGAGCCAGAGAGTGTTTGGCTCTTTGGCTCCATAAGTAACTCAAACCATCAACAGATTATCAGAATCATCAAATACTTGTCCTTTGATCAACTAATCGATTCTTTGGCTGATCCTCTCAGCCCTAGACTCAAGTTATTTTCGCCCCAAACAAGAGCAGACCGCCATGACTTGCGAAGGATATAAATACAGATGAAATCAAAGTAAAAAAGACAAACAAAGGTGATGTTTTAGTAAAGTAAACGCACCTCTGATGTCCACGTTAAGGGAAGGTAAAAATAGAGCGAGGCTATAATAAGACTGTCCTGGATTAAAGTCTCTGTGACTTCAATCCCCAGCGGATGAGCTGGTGTACCTGTAGTACAGCAGTCGTCCCCGGCGGCAGCTCAGTGTGTGTGCTGTTCCTGCAAAGGTCGAGTCGGCCCCTCCATGCTGTTATCTCACCGTGCACGGCAGCCCGGGGCTCTGTCTGCTCATACGGCGCTCACGGCGCGCTGCTATCCAGTTTGCCCGCCCACCGGCTCAGTATCTCCTCGAATTCCCCCATTCATAAAGCCAGAAGTCAGAGAAAATGCGCAGTGTGTGCGTTTGTCCGTGTGTGTGTGTGTGTGTGTCCCGAAGGTGAACCTTCATTAATCAGCCCCTGGACAAAGGAGAAAAGTGTTGAGTAAAATCTGTAACAGGCAGCATAAAGAGGTCAACGAGTGAACTGAAGTAATTCTGTTCAGATGAAGAGACAATTTGTGTGAATTTGACATTGTCAGAGAGAGATTTTAAGGTCATGCGAGTTCACGAGAAATGTTCATATTCAGAGCCACTCTGATCTATTTTTGCATCCAGTTAGTTAAATACAACTTTATCCCACTGGGAATTAGTTACATTCCTGTTTTGCCACTCTGACAGCAAGCGCTCTGTTTTAAACAGCAAAGGAAATAGTGGGCACGTGTTTTCACAGCGGTTGTCTCAACATGTATGGGGACGGTTTTGGTAGACAAGCTGGTTTTTGAATAATCCAGAACGCACATAAATCATAGCGCTGAATGTCTGACCTGGCAGCGTTCTGCACCTGACTTCACAAATGTTCCCAGGATCTTTTCCATTTGGACAACAACACATGGCGTTGCCGGGTTACATCGAACACTGGCAGAGGTTTTCATTGCGCCAGAGCGGATCTTGTCCTGATTTCGTGAAACCTCTTTTCCTCCGTCGAGCCTCTCGGCTTTCACCTGTGTGCTGCTGCAGCTCTGTTTTATACGCATCCTGTTCCAGTTATGTATAATAAACTGCAGGAGTCATGTGATCCGACGGATTGATCCGACTGGCTGGAATGGAGGAATAATTCTCAGACATCAGTAGTAGTTTGTTTCATACTCAGAAGCCTTTAGCATTAGAGTCCATGTTTGTTTAAAGCTGCTATTATCACTTTTAAATTAAAAATGAGTCACATGACGACATGTATGTAAAAGAGGTCATGTGTATCACCTGGATATGCAGTTCTCAGGTCTATGTGGCGTTTTAGCATCTTTGAGGTCATTGTTTTGGTTTTTTTCATGGTGAAACAGAGGAGAGGATTTGATTTTGTTCAGTGATCCATCTGTTTCTCGCCTGTTTTTTTTATTGTTCCCCCAAAAATTAATTCAGCTTTATTCCCTCTCTGCATCCTGCCTCGTGGTCACGCAGGACGCCCCTCGCAGTGCTTCCCCCAGCGTCAGGAGAACCAGGACGTGTTCTCTGAGGACGCCCATGGCGCCTTCAACGAAATAATCAATGAATGAGTAAACATTCGAGTAGCTTCAGAAGTTCCTGCATTCTTGCGAGACGTGACGGTATGTTGTGCTGGTATGATATTTACATAAGTGGGGTTAAGTGTTGTAGTGTGGAATGAAAACACAGCAGTTTAGGAACAGTGAACCCACTGTGAGCGCTCCACATCCTGTTTGTGTAGCCCTAAGAGGTTCCCATGAAGGGGAGGTCACTGTCATGTTTGGCTCTGATCCAGTACAACCAGACGCTCTCTCCAACCCCTGTGAGCTCCAAAACAATTAGGGAATTATACAGTCTGGATTCAGGGAAAGTAATTGTTCCGCTAATTTAGCATCTTTTCAGTGTTCTGCAGCTGAAGAAACTGAACCGCCTCGAGACAAAAGCCACCTTTTCAGTGGGATTTTTTCCAAAACAAGCCCTTCTTTATGGATCCACACAGAGTAGTCGAGTTGTTGTCGAGAACCAAAGTCTGGTTGGCGAACTCCAGGATGTAATGTGGTAATGACAGTCGTGATGAGGCACATGATGTAACGGCGTATTTCAAAGCAGTTGTTGGGATGAGACCGGGCCAGCGTTGGGCTGGACCGAGGCCAGCCGCTCCACCGGAGCAGTCTGCCGCACATAGATCGAACACTGCCGCATAATCTATTTGCATTGGTTTCATCAGCGCTGTCAGAGCGTCGCCACGCCTTTCACATGACAACTGCGAAGCATTTTCCAGACCTGAAGCAGTCAGCTGAAGTCCTCAAGTGTGTGTATGCGTGCGTTTGTGTGTGTCCTCCTCCCTTCACTGAAGAGCCATGAGTGTGGCTGCCAACATAAGACGTTTAGGAGTAGTTACAGGATATGAGCTCATGACACATGTATGTCCTCCATGTGTTTATCAGGTGACTGTGCAGCTGTAGTGAGAACAAAAATGATCAGATCAGATACACTTTATTGCAGCTTTATACTCGGATAGGGCTCAACCTTATACGCCTTTAAAATAAGTGTCAGAAGAGGAGTAAAGCAAAATTACCGTACTCAACACATTACTGAAACACCAAAATCTCTGACTGAACTGTTCGTGGTCACGTTGCATTATGGGTAACGTAGGCACCAGGTGTGGACACTAGACAATAGAAAAGACATTATCTGTGCTTCTGCTGCATCCGTCACAAGTCTGACACTGTTATAGGTGCGCAATGTTTAATTCGTCAAATGCTCCTTTAAGATTACTTTTGCAACTCCAAATTATTTCCGTTATTGACGAATCTGTTGATTATATTTCTTACTAATCGTTTAGTCTATGAAATGTCAGAAAATAATGAAAAATGGACACAACGATTCCCCTGAGCCTGAGCTGATGTGTTCACGTTGCTTCTTTAGTGGAAAACTCAAATATTTTCAGTGTTATGAAACAGGAAAAAGCAGCAAACCATCACATTAGAGAAGCTGGAACCAGAGAATATTTGCTTGAGAAATGCTAATCAATTGATTATGTAAATTGCGGAGACCAAACGGTAACAAACACATGGCATGTTGTATGCTGGCCTGGTTGCTGGACAGTATTTACTCTATATGTACGGAGCAGAGTTTGCATCATGTACCAAAGAAAGAAATTCCACCTGCTCCTGGTTGTGCACGCAAAGATTGATTTCATTCTACATCTGTGGCCACTCAGCTGATTGGGAGGGGTCCTGAAAGATTAAGAGCATTTCAAAAGCATTAAGTAATATTTCAAAAAGCTGAGCTGTGCATGTATGCAGGGCGGGGCTCCGACTGGGAGCCTGTGCGGAGCAGCAGTTGTTGGGGCCAGAGCTGCTGGCCGGGCAGCGGCTCGAACAGAGCGGCCTTTGTTAGCCGGGGACGCCGGAGTCCTTGTGACCAGAGCTGCCACTCCCTTTTTGGACAGACGACCCAGGGTGACTCGAGGGGAGGGACGGGGGGATGCGAGGGGCTCTGGGTGGGAGGATGTGGAGGTGGCGGAGCACCTCCCGCCCCCCCCCTTCCACCCTGCGCACAAACAAGTGGCACAGCAGGCATGGATGATTGATCACGCAGTCTGCGCTCTGATTGGCCCTCTCTCATGTCGCTACTGTGACAGCTCGGCCACACGAGGAGGACAGAGGGGTGTGTCTGGAGGCGGGCTCCTGTCCTCATTGTTGCTGCAGTGAATACTTCCCTCATTTTGTTGCTCCAGCACTGAAATTAAGCAGCAGAAAGAGAAGCAGCGACAAACATTTACTGTCTCTGCTGCTGCTGCGAAACCTGCTGAACCTGCTCAAGTTCTTCTTTCTGAGATTCAATTAGACTGTCTGAGACTGGTTTGCATCTATACATTAATTAGTTCCATATAATAGTCCAAGCCACAATGCTAATTTACATTTTTCTATTTACTGAAGAGCTGTTATTAACTGCTAAAGGCTTATATAACAAACGTTTGTGTGAGACTCTCCACCACCAATAATTACTTTATTTCAGAAGGTCATCCAGGCTGCATGAACACAAGGTTAAAAATGAAAAGAATCTTAGTCACATGTACTCAACAAACCAATCAGAGATGCCGCTTAAAGGCCGCTTTCCAAATCCGCGGCAACAGCCAGAGAGATACAAACCACAAAGGGAGTGAATATTCAGTGGAACATGGTGGTTTCAAAGAAAAGCAGAGGTTGAAAGAAAGTTCAGGCTCTGTGTGTGATCAAGATGATGTACTCTCCTCACGTCCAACCCCAGGCTTTATTCAGCTCCTGTCCTCCCCTTCCTCTCTCCTCCATCCTGTCTGCATCTTTCTCTTTATCAATCTGTTTCTCTTGTCCCTGCCTTACGTTCTGAACCGTGTCGTTGTTAAAACATCCACATGGAAACCCGGTCCTGTTCTGTGTGCATGCGTTTACACATATCTGTGTGTGCGTGTGTGTGTGGATCAGCTGAAAGACGTTGCACAGCCATGTGTTCCTTATCAGAATGCATCCTAAAAAGGCCAAGCGGAGCCTGCTGTGTACATTCGGCAGCTTCGGAGTATTTATTTTTTGTTGCTTTTATGTGACATTTCCCGAAATGTCTTTCATCAAATACACTTAATCCTGCATCCAGTCGAGCCAAAGCGGATACTCGCCCTCATGAGCGCATTTTTTATAGGCGTCCATAAAACCCAGGAGCGGTCTTCACGAGTTCGGATCTGCAGCGTCTGGCTGGTTTAACTAGATCGTCCCCTCATATTTCATGTCTGTTTAAATGGAGTTAAATGTGCAGCGACTCATCATCTTTATTGTTTTCCAGAGTGACCGTCTCCTGATCAAAGGAGGGAAGATCGTGAACGATGACCAGTCCTTCTGTGCTGACATCTACATGGAGGATGGAGTCATCAAGTGAGTGCTGGTTTTTCTTCAAGCTGCTCACTGATAGGTTGAGTCAAACCACAGTCCATCCATGTGTCTGACCTTTCTCTCTTTTTCATTACAGCATAATTAGAAAAGTTAAAAAGTACTAAAAAAATAGTAGTGAAATAGTGAAACTGCAATAGTCTGTCTTCACTTGCATCAGTGTGCACCTTTAACATACTGCCATTCTGCCTTCTAATAGACACAACATTGAAACTGGGATTTATTTGCAGCCTGTAGACAAAGAATTGGGCAAAAAAGACAAAAATGTTGATTGGACAATCTCACATCAAAGTCAATTTAGCAGCTGTTCAGGAGCTTTTGATCGTGTCACATGCTCTTCCACAGCTGACGGAGTTTGCCCAGTTGGCATGGAAACAGATGTTTAACTTTCCATTTTTCGGAGCACTCTGTGGGCGTCTCGTGCACAGTGGTTTAATAGATAGACCTTGAGGTGAGCTTGTTTGGTCACCTGCTGTTTCCAAAGTAAAGAATAAACCTCTCACCACTGAACGTAATTATATCAAACAAAACACCACAAACAAACCAACCAATGACACAAGAGAGGCCTGTCTGCAGGCTGAAAAGGTGTAGACTGAAGGCTGCTGGCTACCCGTCACATAGTTCACAATCTATGTATTGTTACTGTTATTATTGCTATAATGTAGTATTTCGAATGGATATGAAGCTGTAATTTCATGTAACCTCTGTTCATTTTCTAAAAGATTCTTTGTTCTCTGTTCAGTAATTATCACATTCTTCTCCTCAGACAAATTGGGGAAAACCTCATCGTGCCCGGCGGGGTAAAAACCATTGACGCCCACGGTCGCATGCTGATGCCGGGCGGCATCGACGTGCACACGCGTTTCCAGATGCCCGATCGAGGTATGACGTCCGCCGATGACTTCTACCAGGGCACCAAGGCGGCGCTGGCCGGAGGCACCACCATGATCAGTAAGTTGTTTAGCAGAAAGAGGCGTCCTTTGTGAGCGAATCAAAGCTGGCGCTGCAGTGCGTCTTTTCCCCGCGGTGACTCTTCATTCACTGATTGGCTTTAATTGAAAATGTCTTGATGAGGACAGCGAGGGTGCCAGGCCCGTTCGTGACCGGGCCAAAATATAAATCCGTCCATCTGCTGAGGACTCGGAGCCAGGAGTCACTTCACTTTCCCTCTGGACACACAGATACTGCAGATTTGCTGTTGTTAGTTTACATCAGTTTCATGTTTCAGGTCATTCTCAGGCCGTTTTTTTTGCTTTGTGCAGGCAACTTATTCTCCCTGAGTTTGTTTAGCTTTCTTTTTACAGTCCAAAGACATGCTGGTCAGGTCCACAGGAAACCTTGGATCATTTCCCAAATGCAGGAGTATCAGCGTCAGTGTCCAACTTATCATCTTAACGTATTGACTGATGGCCTTTTCGTGGTGTTTTTCTCTCTTCTTCTACTGTTGATTGATCCGTCCCGCTGTGGTGCTGTTTCATGCCACAGTTGTGAGGGTGGGTTTTAATCGTCAGATCTGTTTTGGATCCAGTTTCATGTTAATCAAACACTCAGATTCTTGAGTTTTCTCTCTCTGCTTGGATATCAATCTTTCAGTTTGTTTTTTTTTTTGCTAAATAATTCAGTTATTTTGAGTTAAGGGCTAAATTTAAATAGATTTGCTAAAACTGAAAGGGATTTTGATTCGATAAGCAGATTTGTTTCTACATTTTATATGTCTACCATCAGTCCTCAGGCCTAACGCTGGCTTTATTTCATTTTTATGTTATTCAAAAGAGATTCAAGGCTGTAAATATAAAAATGAGGTAATGTGATGTAAAAAGAAAACAGAGCTCACACTGGCCCTCAGCAGCTGAACTCTCCTCCCCCTCACAGCGGAGCAAACACTCCCAGGAGACTCGTGGGTC
The DNA here is from genome assembly GCF_017976325.1 of Chelmon rostratus. Classification (NCBI taxonomy): domain Eukaryota; kingdom Metazoa; phylum Chordata; class Actinopteri; order Chaetodontiformes; family Chaetodontidae; genus Chelmon; species Chelmon rostratus. The sequence continues at coordinate 7,415,700 of NC_055676.1, read as the reverse complement.
GCTGTCACCCCGGGCTAAACGCTGACTGCTGCAGGGGCACACAGGTCCTCAGCTGGGCGGTAATGTGTGGTAGACCGGTGACTGGAATGTCACGTGTGCAGATGTGCGCAGATGTGATCACAGCAAACATGGAAAGTGACAAAGAGACAGTTTGAAATGCAATTTGAGAGGCCAGACAGAGACATAAACCAACAGAATTTGTATTTGAAACAGATTTCCAACTGGAGATGAATGCGTTTAAAATCTGCTTTAGATTAAACTGCTTGTTCCGTGTGGTCAGAAATGGATCTGGATCCAGTCGAGGCATGGCAGAAATCAGACGTGGGCTGCCAGTCTGAACACAGACTGGTTTCTGAACATGAAAGTTTCACACTGAGGCATTTAGAAGCAATATAAATGTTGTGAAATGATCAACTGATCATTAAAATTAAATCGAAAATTTCCTGCTTTCAGCTTCTCAAATGTGCTTATTTGTTGATATGTTTCTTTGTCTAACCCTAACATCATGTTGGGCTCTAGTGGTCATTTTTAACTATTTTCTAATGTTTTACAGAATAATAATAATAAATAATTCATTTGAAAGAGTTGCTGACAGATGAACTGAATGAAAAATGGTATTCAGCCCTGATGTGATGCACATTGTCTCCTGACCCCCTGGATCTGCCGCGTCCTCCACATCAGTGTATGTGGGCCATTGTATTCACCCATACTTGTCTGAAAACATCTTGTTTGAATAAGGTCTTGACAGCGTGTACTGTTCAGTTTGCCTCAGTGTGGTGGAGACCACGAGCAGATGATCCATGCATCTGGTAACCTTCAGACATCAACACGCTCCAGAAGCGGTCGAATCAGACAAACCTGGAACATATTTTGCTGCCACATGTGAGCTCCAGTCGTTCTCGGTCAGTGTGTATGTGTTTGACGCTGCCTGTGTGTGTGTGTGTCCAGTTGACCACGTGGTCCCCGAGCCTGGCCTCAGCCTCATCTCGTCCTTCGAGCAGTGGCGCGAGTGGGCCGACAGCAAGTCCTGCTGCGACTACTCGCTGCACGTCGACATCACCGAGTGGCACAAGGGCATCCAGGAGGAGATGGAGACGCTCGTGAAGGATCACGGTACGACCACGTCAGCCAAGTCCAATTGCACTAATTCTTCCAACTGTCCTGCGAGCGTAACCTGATGACGGTAAACTGCACTACGGCGTTAAAAACACTAGAGGCTGCAGTCTTTACTGCACCCTACAATAACACTTTAGAAATCTTAGTTATTGGGGGCTGAATGCTTCACAGCCTAACTTTGTCTCTGTGCAGCTTTCGAACTGTATTCAGGTCTTTGTTTGACTCTCGTAGTTAGTTAAAGTGACTTTGTTAGCGTACTGACGGTCAGAGCGGTCTGTCCTATTTTGATATGCTTTTGTGTGTTTCTGGACGTCTTGTATTTCCAGGTGTCAACTCCTTCCTCGTCTACCTGGCCTATAAGGATATTTTCCAGCTTACTGACGCTCAGGTGGGCCTTCTTCTCTTCTTCTTCTTCTTCTTCTTCTTCTCACTCCATTCTCCGTCAAGCCATGCTTGCCGACTAACAGAAGACAGCGTTGTTAGGGAATTTTGTTTGGCCAAAATCAAATCAAGTGACAAAAGAAATATAACAACTCACATTCTCCTCATTCAATTTGGCTGCATCCAGGCTGGATTTAGGCAGACTGCGGCACTGCATTCTGCTGTCACAATGACTGATCGGCCAGATGCAGCTTCTCCTACACCAAATCTAATTTAACCGGAATTATCTTTTGACACGAATCTCGCCGCCGCACGTCAATCCAAATGGAATGCACACAAATTGCAGCCTAATGGTCGTCAGTGTTACGGCAGATATGAGACGTGACAGCGCTCGCGGGCAAAGACGATGCTGTTTGCTGCAGAGGAAATAGGTGAATTAGCCAGAATAACAACTGAATCACAACTTGTTGACTGGTGGCTTCATCCACACTGAGAAGCTCGGCCAGAGTAGCAAAAAAAAAAATATAGTTTGTACATTCCAGTCCGCCAAGATGTGAATGCTTGAATCTGTTATTTCTGGCAACACTCTCTTCAGTGGCATTAAGTAACAACTAGAGATTGGTAGCCTACAATAAGTCTTCCGTTATGTTATCCTAGCAGTCATGCTATATCACAGCCTTGACTTTCTCATCCTGCACAGAGAGTCTGTTTGTCTTGGCGACGTGTCGCTTCGCGCCGATTATCCGTGTGTTTCTCTAGGGAGAGCGAGCGGATAATGAAGGCCACAAGTCTCTGTCTGACTCATGGTTAGAAGAATTAATCCTGCTCGAAAGCTGTTTTCAAACAGCGCTTTGCTGGCCTTTTGCACCTGTGTGAGGAATGCTCGCAGCCCCGGTGCAGCCAGAGTTTATCATTTTCTCTCCCGTGTCAGACTTTGATGGCTCTTTATTGTTGCATGTTTCGCAGCCGGGCGGTGATGACTCATCCGACGCGTTGGTTCTCCATCAGTCCGTGAAACAGTCGGAGTATGGGACACTCCCATACTGTGTGAAAATCAGGCTGCGTGTGTCATTGCACAAAAATATCTAGCTGCTGAGGTTATGATTATTGTCTGGGTGAAATACATTAACATAGCAGTGTAATTAAAGAATTAGCTTATACACAGAAGGTCTGAATGTGACTGTAGTGTCCATTATTATATACTGATAGTGGAAAAAGAACATATTTTTAATCTCTAGTGATCATCTTTGGAGTCATTTGTGCCAAACCTTCCCTGACTCCAGCCTCTCACATTTGAAAGAAACTGTTAATTGCAGTTGATAACAATATTAAAAAGTAATGACATTTTAAAAATGATTATTAATGGAAATTATGAAATGATTTCCTCCAGGAGAGTGTTGCAAAAACGTTTAATATAACCAAGACGAAGGGTTCACAGCCGTGCTTGTGCCTCACTGAGGCTAAATGCTAACCTGCTGATTCTCACCTTGTTTACAGTCTTAGTTTTATCTGTTAGCATGCTAACGTTTGTTAATTTGCGCTAAAAAACTTTTTGTGCATCACTGATACCAAGCATGACAGAAATGAAGGGAAAACTGTGTCATTGACATGCAGTAAAGAGCAAGATTCACAATTTGTGCTGAGGGGAAAAAAAGCTGCGTTTGTGCATCAGAGACCATCACTGTGTCTTCCTCTTCGCCGCAGGTGTACGAGGTGTTCAGTGTGATCCGCGATCTGGGAGCCATCGCCCAGGTGCACGCCGAGAATGGAGACATTGTAGCTGAGGTACGACACTTTACTCCACAAGAGCCGGACATAAATAGACACGTGATTTTCTGATGGATGTTGGCCTTTAAAAGCGCCATCAAAGGGAAAATGAAGCTCTAAGCTTTGAGCATTTCAAGGCAAATATGCATGCATGTGCACAGGACTCCACGTCTCACATCTCCGCTGCGGTTTGTTTGTATGTGTGTGTGTGTTTGCGCTTGAATGTGTGTTTTTAGGAGCAGCGCAGGATCCTGGAGCAGGGCATCACCGGACCTGAGGGACACGTGTTGAGCCGTCCTGAGGAGGTAAAGTAGGACACACTTTCAGCACCGCGGTGAAAAGCTGCTTCGACTTTGGGAAGTGAGGAATCACGTCCGCTAAGCGTTGTATTTGCCGAAGCCCTTTTCCTGCGAAGAGCATTTCACCTTTTCCAGCCTGCGCAGCTGTTTGCGCGATGTTGTTTGACGGTTTTACAGTGAAGCTGTGGGTGTCTCACTGCCTTGGCAAATACTTTAACATCCTTTTCAAACTCATTTTAACGTGTTTAATGGGAATTTTCCTGGTGGGGATACCAGAGTCATTACAGATAAGAGCACATTTCACTTTACATGAATCACTGTTGTTACTCATGAACATCCAGATGTGGCAACACTGAATATTGAGCAGAGAAAATTAGCTAATTTTTCCATATATTGGGGGGCATGATCCCCCATCCCACGCAGCAGGCTTATCATAATGATGATTATGAGTTCTCACTGCCCTGCAGGAAATTGCCATAGCAATGAGGTTCCTGCACAGGTAATCAAATCGTGAATGTAATTGTAACTCTTAGTTTTTGTGATTTATGGAATGGTTATTAGGAAAAAAAGGAAGTATTAAACCAAAAGGAATAACAGACAAGATAAAGAATCCGCTCTGCTCTTTCTTCTTGGAACATTTTGTCAGTGTTTGTCACCGAAAAATAACAATCCTGCCATCTCGTTTTTCAAAACAAGTTGCCAAGGTTCTTCTAAGTGTTTTACCTTATTTTTTGTTGCCATGGTTAGAAAACAGATTTTAAGGAAAACAATGCATCAATTTGGCATTTTGGGAAACATCCTTCTTGAACCTTTCTTGCCGAGAGTTAGATGAGAAGCTTGACCCTCACATGTCTGCACAGTAAACATGAAGCTGCAGTCAGCAGCTTAGCTTAGCACAAAGACTGAAATCATGGGGAAATAGCAAAGATTATTCTGTATAAAGTAAACAAATATCCACCTGCCGGCACTTCTGAGGCTCAACAGATGACACGTTATAGCTTGTTTTTTAATTTTTACTACAAAAACCAGAGTGTTTCCCACTGTTTCCTGTGTCAATGCTAAGCTAGGCTAACTGTACAGATGAGAGTAAATAAGCACATGTGCTGCCCAAAATGAGCAGTAATCAGTATAAACCTACTCTGTAATCTACTGGTGGAAGAACATGGAAACTGCGTAAGAAAAGCGTGAAGTCCTGATTCTCAGTGACTGTGAAGGAAGAAAGAGCATCAAACTAATGTCATCCCTCCACGTTCTGCTGTCAGAGCCTGGTCACTCACATGAAAACCTCTCCCTTCTCCAGGTGGAGGCAGAAGCTGTAAACCGCTCTGTGACTGTGGCCAATCAGACCAACTGCCCCCTCTATGTCACCAAGGTGATGAGCAAGAGCGCCGCTGATGTCATCGCTCAGGCCAGGAAGAAGGGTGAGACGCGAAAACAGAATAATCATCAGAGCTTGTACTAATTAACAGCTGTTTCCTGCAGAGTGTGTCACCAATTTAATGTCTTAGAGCCTCAGTCTTCTCCATTACTTACTTGATTACTAGATTACTTTCAGTGCCCAGTTCCAAACATTCCAACAGTCCACATGACACACATGAAACAAACTCCATGAGCGTAGTATGTGGTGTTATAATGGGACTGGACTTTCAGGCACTGTGGTCTACGGAGAGCCAATCACTGCGAGCCTGGGAACAGACGGCTCTCACTATTGGAGCAAGAACTGGGCCAAAGCGGCTGCCTACGTCACCTCCCCTCCCCTGAGCCCCGACCCAACCACACCAGACTATCTCACCTCCCTGCTGTCCTGGTAAGAGGATGAGCCAACCCTTCAAACTGGACATACAGTGGAAATAAAAAAAAAAACCTCATCCACTTTCTGTATGATGAACACATCGTCGCTTCCTTCCTCTTTCTACACCTGTATAGTGGAGACCTGCAGGTGACAGGAAGTGCGCACTGTCCCTTCAACACTGCCCAGCGCGCTGTGGGCAAAGATGACTTCAGTTTGATTCCTGAAGGCGTCAACGGCACTGAGGAGAGGATGTCTATCATCTGGGATAAGTGTGTGGTACGTAAAATATATTATATCGCATCACAGTATATGCAACTTTCAGTCATGATATCTATATGTGTCTTTTTCCTGTAAAAACAATTTATAGACATAAAATAACCAGACGTGTCTGTTTCAGTCACGCTAGCAGGATAACCCTAGGACTGGTCATGCTAACTGGCACATGTTAACATGTTTAGACAAGCAAGACCAAATGAGAGCGGGACGGTTCCTCCTGTCCTGGTCTCACTCTCAGCTCTGTTTAACTTCAGGTGACGGGTAAGATGGACGAGAACCAGTTTGTGGCAGTGACCAGCACCAACGCTGCCAAGATCTTCAACCTGTACCCCCGCAAGGGCCGCATCGCCGTGGGCTCGGACGCTGACCTGGTGCTGTGGGACCCAGACTTCACAAAAATTATCTCCGCCAAGAGCCACAACTCGGTATGAACTTCACGCTGTGAGAGTGAGGCCTCTCGGTGTCGAATGTTAAAGCTACTGTTTGTATCCCGTCTATGTGATCGCAAACTCAGACGTTTTCAGATTCTAAGCGGAGTAGTCAAGGAAGCAAAATCTTAAGAACTGACACACAGACGTCGTGTGTGTTCCATCAAGATTTCCCTCCATCGAAGAGACCCAGATGAATAAGAGCCCCAGACCATGAACAGGGGAGTCCACATTCCTCTGCCATATAATGTAAACATGGAAGCCACAAAGGCAACATTATTCAGAATTGAGTACATCTTGGATTCATAGAAAAACACATCTATTGTGTGGTAATGATTCACAATAAGATTGCAGTTACTGTAATTGATAGCAGCAAAGCAACTAGTTTATTAGTCCACTTTCTGCTGTATGACTCTGACTGTCGAACAGGGTGTGGGCCTCACACAGCGTCAAGGGAGTGATGTCATCCTTCAAATCTGCCAGAGAACTGGAACCCATCGTTTCTGATTGTTAGCAGGCAGATCGCTCTGTGTGCGTGTGTGTGTGAAAGAAATACAGACTATTGCCATATATGTTCTTGGACTCTGTTTGCTTAAGCTCGTCATGTTCTTTGGTTTCTTTTTATTCCGCTTAGTCAGAAAATGACGGACTCGTGCTCATGGCAGAAACTGCTCATTTGGAGTGTGTGTGGGTGTGTGTGTGTGTGTGTGCGTGTGTGTCACAGTATAGCCCGGCCTAACAGTGATCTCATTTCAAGCTCTCAGAGTCCACCAGATTGCCATGACCTCAGACTTAGCTCCGGTAGCTTTTAGGAGAGAGCAGTCATCCAGCTTCCAAATTCGTCACACGGCAACCTCATCGCCCTCCCTGTCCACACACTCACACACACACACACCCAAACACCCGCACCACCCTCACGACCCCCGCTTCCTCCCCTGGCCTGAGAACTGAGGCCTCTGTGCCACATCAGCTGGTTTTCCTCAACGATTAGCTTTGCTTTCTTTATTAGCGTTAGAAGCCAAAGGGAACGCTTTCAACTCTGTCCGAGTTAAATCAGTTAAGCTCCTTTCGCAAGTGCCCTTTAATCCGTAAACACTATGGCAATTTCACATGGTGGCATCGTGTGTGAACACAAACTGGAAGTCCATCAACATCACTCTGGGAATTTTTCAGATAAAGCCTGAGTGGGATTTCACTAAATCTGTGAACTTAAGCATCAACATTCTCAGATACAGCATGCGCTGCAAGGAGGTTACATAATTTTCCAGAGGAAAATCAGCTGGAGAAGGTGAATCACTGCATCTCTGCTTTGAAGGTATTATTGTGATGAGAAACAAGCAGCTGTAATAAACCATTATAGCAGCTCAGCTGTCGGCTGTCAGAACCTGTAAATCACCAGGCGCTTCTCTCTTTAACACGCGCCACATCCGCAGCGGCGAAGAAGCCAAGAAGTGCTGGTGTCGGTGCTGCTTGCATTTATCTGACTCTTAAAGTCTCTTATAAGCTTGTGTGGACGCGTTCCACACTACCTTCCTCAGGTCATTTGAAACATTTGAAACACACAATTGAGGTGAATCGTTCAGAGAAAGATTTATGATCAATAAATGTAGACTTTAGCTTCACCTGAAAAAATCTGCTGCTCTCCATCAAGTCTTTAGAGCCTCGAATACTGGCATTCGGTACAGTAGAATGGGACACGACCGAACTCTGATGCATACACGCCGATTTTGACCTCGGTAACAACACACACGGTGGGGTTACAACCAAATATGACAGCTCGTTTTGCTTGTAAGACCCAGAGTTTTCACATGTTCTGACACACCAGTGAGTTCAGGAGTAAGCCTCACTTAAGCAGTACCCCGTTGGGACTGAAAAGGCGGAATGAGAACGTTACTGCCTGTATAAAATCCATAATTTAGGCAGAGAATTGAGAACAACTCCTGTACTGTGCCCTCCTTTACCAGCTCAGTGCTGTTATCCAGCAGCGCCGCCACCCATGGTGACTATAGATCTATAGATCTACATAGTTAGTTTTGTGCATTTGTCTTTATATATTTTTTTGGAAGTTTGGCTTGAAAGATTATTTGCAGATGTTCATACTTTCTTTCATTTATTTTTAAATGTTTTGCTCTCCTCTACAGGCTGTGGAGTACAACATCTTTGAAGGCACAGAGGTGCGTGGCGGGCCTCTGGTGGTGATCAGCCAGGGCAAGATCGTCCTGGAGGAAGGGACCCTCCACACCACTGAGGGCTCGGGACGCTATGTTGCCCGAAAACCTTTCCCTGACTACGTCTACAAGAGGATAAAAGCGCGCAGCAGGGTACAATACTGCTTTTCAAACCTTGTCTCTGCAGGCTGTGGTTGTTGTTGGAGGGCGGGGCAGGCACGGAGTCAGAAAGACAGAAATTTGGGCAATTTTTATAATGACTGATGATTGTTTTGTGGAAAACTGGAGGGGAGACGCAGCTTGTTACAGATTGACCCTGGACGTCCCTCTCAGAGGATGGAATATTTCCTCATTCATTTTCACTGCAGTGACTGTTCAGTCTGTTTCCTTTAATTGCAGCTGGCTGAGCTGAGGGGTGTGCCCAGAGGACTGTATGACGGCCCGGTCTGCGAGGTGTCGGTCACACCTAAAGCCATGACTCCTGCCTCCTCTGCCAAGACCTCACCGGCCAAGCAGCCCAACCAGCCCGTCCGTAACCTGCATCAGTCTGGATTCAGCCTATCGGGTCAGTGCAGACGGTTGTCCACAATCATTGTTTCTTTGTTCTGCTAAGGTCACCATAAAGAGCAGCACTCATCAAACTGGTCAAAGGGCCTGGTCACGGCAGCATTTGTTCGTGAAAGTGTCGACCAAATTCAGTCCATTTGAACAGAGTCAGTGCAAGCAAACCATCTCATGGCGTAGTAACGTAAAATCCATCCAACAATCCCAATTCACACTGTTGACCGCTTGCCAACGCCGCTTGCATACGCCGCGAGGACCTGTACGCTGGACTCCAAGATGGCACCCACACATTATAATGACAGCAGCTCACACAGCGCATACTCCAACAAAGCTTTCACTCGTTTTCTCATTTACTTTGGTCCACTCCTGTATTGTGTTTGGTGCTTGTCATTGCTTTTCAAAGTCTTGGGAAACAGGAGAATTTGTTTTTTGGGGGCACAACGGATGATTTTATTGCCATTAGTTCATAAGTACATTATGTCACATTTTGGAAGGAAATTAGCTCGCCTTTCTTATAGTCATTACAATTGAATTTTTTTGAGTTTATTATTTTCAGACCTCAATGATAAGATATTGTTTTGACAAAAGAGGTAGAATAGAAAATAGACTATAGAAATAGATTAGAGTATTTTCCTACAGTAGAGTAAATAAGCTAGCAGGGATTTTGAAAATTAGCCTTCGTCTTTCACGCAGCCGTTGCTTTTCAGGTCGCTGTGTTCCACAACAGAAACTATTGTTTTAGCTAATGCTGTTGCATAAACTACCTTTCAGTTAATTGTAGTTCTGTGGTAAGGTCATGTTATGTTGTACAACCGTGCGCTCTGAAATGTGTTCTGTTTTCAGTTAGCAAGCTAGCTAAATTGCATCACAAGCAAGCTAACTAGCTTCTGGTCCTGCCTGTGTTTTCTACTCTGGTACTGTATGACAAGGCCCAACTGGAAAATTCCAAAATGGAAAAATAATAAAAAGACCCCCATTAAGTTGTTAACTTTGTGTTTTTGCAGAAAATAAACACTTTAAATAGGCAACTTTCCTCTTCATCTCACAGGCGCTCAGATTGACGACAACGTTCCTCGCCGGAACACCCAGCGCATCGTGGCGCCGCCGGGCGGCAGGGCCAATATCACCAGCCTGGGTTAGAGCTCCGGCCGTGGCCGCTGAGGAGGAAAAGGAGATCCGAGGGAGGACGGCCAACAGGAGCTGAGGGGTCAAGAAACCACGTCATGACATCGGGAGCAGAACCCTTCGCCGCACCTGAGCGGGCCGTCCGTCAGCCTCGATCTTTCGCCTCCTCCTGCGCTGCGCTTCACGTACCCACTCTCCTCCTCCCCACGCCCTGATCCCAGAGGACACAGTCAGAAACAAAAACATAAAAAAGTCTGCCTCATATGACGAAAAAAAAGAGAAAAAAAAATGAAAACACTCCTTATTTGAGCACTTTCGACGACATTATTTCGTTTTTTTATACCGTACTTTCTCCCTGCCATGTATCCTTCTGATGTTTGTTTTACTATTGTTTTAATAGGGGGGTCAAGTGAGGCTAAACTGAATTGATGCAGTTAAGAAAAGAGGATAGTTTTCATGCAGGATGACCGTTGTATTTTCATTCTTTCTCATCATTTTTGTTCATTTTTGGGGGTAGTTTAAACAGACCATTGGTACAAAGCCGGTATTGTTTTTCTTCCTTGTCTTAGATAGGCCAAATAGTAGGTTGCGTGAAATTGAACAGTCTTACAGTTTATTTAGCAGACAAGAAGCTAATGCGTCCTTCGAGCTGTTGAGTATCTGTTGCATTTCGGTTGCTTCACTTTCCAGTGCATCGCCATCTGTCAAACTGTGCTACTATCAATATCCAACTGATTATTCGCCATTAGGACGGCCTTAAAATTTGAACTATGAAACAGCTCAATCTTTTATTAGGATTATAAAGTCTTGCTGCACTGGCTCTCGTCTCATTTTTTCCCACCTGTGGTTTTGCTAAGGTACATAAGTAAGAAAGCGTATTCCATACTTGGCAGCTGCCTTACAGCTTGTGATTCTTGTGCAGCAGAAGGAACCTTGGCAGGTAGTAAATGGAGCTTTATGCCTCATCTCGGAGCACTAGGGCATCGTGAAGCGTGAGAATTGAAGGAAAGATTTAGAGAGGAAAGAGAAAGTTGTATTCGCTGTCGCTTCAACCTCAACCTGTCCTTGCCTTACTGTTTCTCAATGCCGTCCTTTTAGAGAACTTCAAGTAGTGCACGGAAGGTGCCATTCACTACGCAGCTACATATTTTCCAGCTTGTTTGCATTCCAGTGAATCGTAGAGGTCCAAATTTTTGATTGACAGCTGTCGAAGCACCTGATAACCGTCCATCACCAACCAGTGCATTTATATACAGAATGTTTCTCCTCCTCCTCCAAATGTGACTGTTTTATACTCATCAGAATCCCTCTTTCCGTTCTACTCTTTATGTGCCTGAACCCACAGAAGTTGTACTGATAGTTTGATTTTTCTTGTTTTGTTATTCTTATTGAGGTAAGTGAAGGATGTAAGATAAAAAGATGTAAAATAGCCAGGATTAACCGATTCAAAGGTGCCAGATTTTGCGCTTTCGCGGGGCCTATTCTGTCGGTAGAGCCCCTGTAAAGACGAAAAATGCTCGATATCTTGAAATGTTCTAATGTTTTAGAGTTTTTAACTTGTTGTCAAACTGCTTTTTAGTGTCATTCTGTAACTAGGTGCCTAAGGGCTGAGCACTATTGATTTACGCTTGAAAGTAGACATGAGCTAATGTACTTCTGACTAGTGTGCAGTGTTGATGTGTGAGGGATGGGACACGCACAGCAGGCTCCTGTACAGCACACCTTACTGTTGTGGACGTGACGCCGCTCCGGGCCGTGCTGAGTGCTCATATGTTCTTGTTGTTTTTTTGTTTTTTTTGCATGTTCTGGCTTTCATTAAGCCAAGAAACTGATTTCCTGTGTTAGTTCTTATGTCAACGAGGTCTTGGCAACCAGTCGCCGTCTTTCTGCAGCCTTTTTCTTCCCCGTGACTCAACGCTCACGCTGACATGGACGTAACCGGGGTCCAGTTACATACATGTAGATTAAGACTAATCTGTGCTTTAGACTGGTTTTCGAATTCTGGTCTGATGAAGACCTTCTCCTGCATAGACCCATGTGTTGCAACACTTGAGAGATAGCTTTAGCTTTAGTTAATACTTGGACACATCAGTCACTCTTTGGTTTGTCATTTGAAGTCTATCTTAAAGTTTAAGCCAGTCTTTATAGAAATGGCCCCTGACTCACTCACACGTACGCAGACACAGACACACAATGTAGGTATTCAAACTTACACCACCTCTGTGTTTGTGCTTTCAACCCCAGTTTTTCAGGCGTCCTCCCCTCTGATCTAACTGCAGGCCTATAGAAGGCACAGGCTGTCAGCATTATCCATGGTATATATATGTTTAAAGAATCCAAAGCATGTCTCTGAAGAATTCAAAGATGAGACATCAGCATTGTATTGACTCTTATTTGAGCTTCCCTCTCTTCTTATAGACACAGTCTACACTCATTCTCACTACTGCCACACTCAAGGGTGTGTGGGTGAAGCGATCGGAGGTGAAGTCCTCACATACAATCTGGCTCTCGTGAGAGGAATAGTGCGCTTCTTGTATTTTCTTGTTTTCTGTGTCACTCCTTCCTCTCCGTTTGTCTCTATCTGTCTTTCATTCTTCTCCTCCCTCCCTCCCTGGCTCATTTGTTGTTTCTGGCTGTTGCCGCGGAGACAGACCCCTCCACTCTCACAGGGTTCTGCTTTTTGTTTGTCATGGCAACGCTTGTCAGATTGGAGGTTGCCATTGGCAACCTGTCCTGACCTGGTGCTATTTAGTACAGCTTTGCGCCTGCACACATGCACACGCACACACACAAACACACACACACACACACACACACACGTTTTTATAATTACTCTGTGACTGTGCTGCACCATTTCTACATAATCCTGCACTGAGTTGTGTGGAATCCAGAATCCTTTGCTGCTGAAAAGAATCTATTAGAGTTGAAAGCGCACCACAGAATACTGTAGAAACACACACACACACACACACACACACACACACACACACACACACACACACACACACACACACACACTGTCACTTAGAGCCCTTTGGGGGACATTACGGGGACTTACATTCATGTCCTGCAGACTTACCCTAACCCTAACGTTAAGCGCTGACCCAAAATTCTGCTTTTTCCCACTTGGGGACATGGCTTTTGTCCCCAGTTGGACAAGCCGTCCCCAATTAGCTGGTCTTTAGTCTGAAATATGTCCCCTAAAGTAGCCTATGCCAGAAACGCACACATCAAACAACCGTTGCCGTGATGCAACACCCATGCCTGAAGAATCGACTTGGATATTAAATGCCAGCTGTCAGCGCTGGCGTCCTCGCCGTGTCCCATGCCTCCTCGATTTACACACACTAAAACACACACGTATACTCCTTCAATGCTCTGTCAGCTTGGATGCTTTTCTATGCCATATTATGCTAATGATATATGAGTGATATGTATGTACGCAACGTGCTGCAGACTGAGAGGAGCTTCCTTCCGTTCTGAGGTTGTTGATGCTGTTGAACACCTTATTGCCCCTGCACCCCTCCGTCCCCCTCTGTAAGCCTTTCCCCTTTGTGAAAGTGAAACTGTGTGATGGTATTTGTCTTGGTGGCTGTGGGGTTTCTGGGATGCTTACTCAATATGGAAAAAGTGTCAAATCCCATGGATGGTGATGTAAAAAAAAAAAAAAGAAAAAACCAAGGACTTCAAAGAATTAAAAAATGAGGGAAAAAAGGAATGAAATCTCTGTTTCTTTTGTTTGCCGGCTTTCATGTTTTATGTTAGAAGCTGTCTGTAAGTCATTAAATATAGACTCAAAATGAAACAAGCACACAGACGAGACAGACAAACTCTTGGAGGAGATTTGTAGTGAACTACCTTAAACACTTTTTTTAGACTGACGTCTTGCTTGGTTTTGCTGTAGATCAGGCATGTCAAACTGATTCCATAAAGGGCCTTGTGGCTGCAGGTTTTTGTTCCAACCAAGGAGGAGCACACCAGGCCAACCAATCAACATCAAGGGATCACTTAGTTATCAGCTGAAGACTGAGATCAGCTGATTAATTAATTCCAGCCAGGTGTGCTCCTCCTTGGTTGGAACGAAAACCTGCAGCCCTTTATGGAATCAGTTTGACATGCCTGGTTTAGGCTGTTAGGCACATGTACAAAGGAATGTTTTAACACCAAGTCCTCAATCTGACTCAACTGAATCGTCATTATTCTCACTGACTGAATCAGTAGGTGTTTGCGATGGATCTCCACTTTCTGATGACTGAAAACACAGATGTCAGCTCAGCTTTGATTAAGTATTGTTCTTCATGGCTGAACGCCTACTGAAAGATCACGAGAGCGAAGAAATAATCATCATAGGATACCTCTGTAGCAGATAGGTGGTCGCAAAACTAACCTTAAAAACAGTGCTTATAATTTTAGGGCCTTAGTATGCTTCAAACAAACAGGTTGATGTGTTGTCCGACTGCATGTAAAGGCAAACTCTAGAATGAGTAGAAACTAGTAGAAACTCTAGTAGCCATTACACAGTGAATTGTAGACATGACAATAATTGTGCTCACTTTCAGAAAGCATCTCTTGCCGTGTGAAGCATCCAGAGAGGACACTAAATCTAAAGCCTTTATTTTTGCTCTGAACTGAATGAAAAGCTGCAACAGACAACTTACTAAAGAACTGATGAGTGTGAAAGGTAATGCGATCGCTAAGATTAGAAAAAAATAACTACAGAGTTCAGTAACTACGAACCTTTGAACGCTGCGATTGGTAAGTTCCACCTCTAATGCAGCTGGCAGCGTGGTAGCCGAGTGGCTACACTGTCATCTCACCGTCAGAACGTTCTGTCTTGAACCCGACGAGGCCGACTGATGTGTTTCCTTTGACAGTCTGAGACATTAAGGTTAGGTGACCTGGAAAGGCTGAATTGCATGTCGGTGTGAATGTGTTTGCCTTTGCGGGATAGACCCCTCCTTATGCATGCTGGGGTAGTCTCCAGCTTGACAGGACAACCAGGTCACACAAAAAAATGGCCAGCTCAAACAACACACTTTAACAGGGTGGTTACATCAGACATCATGAACTTCTTTGTTGCTGCATACTGCATGCTGTTAATCACTCCTAAGAAGATGCATTAAATGTTTCTACACTAGGTGGCAGTGCTGTCATGTGGTTCACTCACCACTTCCTCTGCCACTGTCTTGAGGGATTTCCTTATTATTTCACTAGTTACATGGTCTGTGGCTCAAATTCTGCTGCTTTTATCATAACTTACTCGTGTTAGTGCATTAATTGACTAAATAAGTACACAATCACTTACAGTAATATTCATTTTAGACTGACACTGAAATTGGCCAGGATTAAAATGCTGAATAGTGAGTGGTAATCAGCTATCTACCTGCCAGGCCTGTTCCCAAGAGCATTAAGTGAAAATCCACAATTTCCTGCACTGTAATGAATCAAAACTATTTCCAACATAAAAGCGTTCTCTGACTTCACAGGCACTTTCATGTCGCTTCCTCAGAGGCACACGGAAAATTGTGAGAAAAGATGATAAAGTGTAGACTGAATGAATGAGCTGTTTGAGATTTAAATGAAATGCGTCATTTGTTTTTTTCTCATTTGGCGAGGATTTTCTCTTTGGGTTCAATCCTGGCTTGCATTTTGAAAGGAAAGTGGTTAAAAGCCAAACTCCGCTCAGATCAGTCTTATTTGTCATCCATGAAATGATTAAATGTGATGTACATTATGACATTAATCAGGTGTGCTCTCTGCCCACAAGCAAAAAGAGGATCCTGTGGTTGTGTAACACAGCCATAGCATATCACAGTTTTTCTTTCTCTCTTTTTCACTGTAATGCCGTGCAGAGCCCTCTAGTGGCTGCTTCATGTCTAGTCAGAGATCTGTGTGACACAGCAGGGTGCACAATCTGCAAGCCAAAGCATTTTTCCACACACACTATTTCTATCATCTGGCTATCATCTCAATGGCTTCCATCCATCTTCCCATTTTCTATACACACTTATCCTGGACATGAAGGGCTGAAGCCTCCACACAGAAAGACCCCTGCCACTGACCGTACCTCCTTTGAATTACATTCAAATGCAACTGAAGGCATTTATGAGGAAATGTAACCCTATAATGGATGTGGAAACTAAGGCATGGTTAAGTTCAGCTACTTAGTTCTCTGGGTTATGGAGGGACTGCGGTTATTGTGCTCTCCTAAACTCTACGGTTTGAGTATGAAAAGTAGGTGCAAAAAATCTGTATTTTGATCATTTGGGAAAATGATCAGAATTAGATCATATTTGTGATTGTTACAATAGATTCAAGTAATGCTTTTCAGTGTAGAAAAGAATAAAAGAAACTTCTTAAACCACTCAAGCAGCGTAATCATCTTCATCTGTTCAGCAAAACAAAATGTGTCTGAACACACTGCTTTGTTTCCACTGCCATGATGGCATGACGGTAAGGGCTGTATTGATTTTTGCCTAAATTAAATGGCCTCTTCTGCTGCACAAAAACTACTTTTGTCAGGGCGATAAATAAATACAAGACAATTACTGGTCTTTGACTTTGTCGGCCACCGTGGAGCAAACGAAGCTGCTTTATAGTGTTCACTAAATTAATGAGATTTTCTGATTTTAAATACATTAATACATTAAAATCAAGGATAAGCCTTTAAATACCTACCGGCCTGATAACTGGTGTACTTGAGAAAGTTTATACTACTTAATCCCAGCCTCTCACATTGTTTTAAGATTTTGTAGGCCCTCAGCATTGTTTTGTTAACAGAAAGCATCCCACTTTGGTCAAATGTTTGCCAGTTTAGCAACGTTTTTCTTCTTTTTCTTCCAATTTTCCGAGAAATTTAAAGGTCTGCATGAAGTGCTACCTTTTTCACACAATGTCAAGGTTGACGTGAGCTTTAGACACAAACCTGCTACCGTTATGTTAGCTCAGTATTTACTTAAGTGGAATGCTTAAGCTGTCCCGATTCTATGCACACAATAAAATGAAGTAGGACAACACACCAGACAAGTGCGCCGACCTTTTCAAGCTCAGTCTGGCTTTTAGAGACGAGCACCAAACTGGCTTTTGCTTTATTTCGTGCCTGAAGTCAATAGTGGCGACCACAGCATCATTTTTTTTTTTTACCTCCACAAGCTTTTATGTGAGGACCATCACTTTGCTGCTGAAAAAAACTTCAAACCCACGAGTCCATCTCTCAGCTCAGTCACTGTGAAGTGTTATTTGAAATTTGACAGCCGCAGAATTTGTGGCAAAATAAGGACTACATGAATATCTGAAACATAAAAGCTATTCTAATGAAGTCGAGGGCAACTTGAATGAACCAGGAAAAAGAACTCAGTGTGCCAGATGGCAGCCGACTGCTTTTAAAACAAATGTTCAGTGGCAAGAGTATCAAATGCATCTCACATGGTATTACCTCTTTCCTACATGCAGGGGCTTTCAGTCTTTTCTAATTAATTTACATTCACGGCTGTCAACATGCAAATCACTTGTTTCGAGTCCATGCACACACAAAAAGCGCTTTAATTACCCGAAATGCCAGTTCTGAAACAGTGTTGGCAAGAGGTTAATTATTCTAATCATATATTGATTCAATGCGTGGAGTCATTCAAATGCTTCTTTTTTGTTGTTTTTTATAGAACTTTTATTGGGCACTTTAATTTGCTCAGAAATAATACAGAAATGGTAGAAAGCTTAAGAAAGCTTAATTTTCTTGAGCCTCTGCAATAACACCATGCCACACGTATTGATCAGAAAACTTCTTTGTATTCCTGAGCCTCCGGATCCAGTGTCTGCTTCACTATCAATGGAACAGCTGCAGGATTTGTTCTCCCCAAGGGCCTGCACACCCACACAGGTGTTTCTGTTAGTCTGGCTGATTAGACCTCTGCTTAGGTCGAAGTCTGGAGGAGCTCTGCAAGGGATAACGTGAGGTCAACAATCGCAACATACTTTAATATAGTGATAAAGATGCATGAAGACCTTGACCACAGGAAAACAGATATATATATATTTTTTAAAACAGATATTAATTCTGCTTAATTCTGCCTAAAAATAATCTGTCCACAGGACCTCCAATTTACATATTGTCTCTGTACACATGGGAGCACAAACACACACAACACAAAAGCAAAGGTGCCAGTAAAGTCTGCTTCAATGACACATCAAACAGCAGACAAGAACACTCTGAGTATGCGTGGTGGGCTTATCTTCCTTTGGCAGCAGCAACTTAAAAACACAAACAATAACAGCCAATTCTGAATTTATTTGTAGTTATTTTGCACCTTTCTGGCACACGGCTAGCAGTGCTAACCACACATAAGCTAAAAAGGAGCCCGCCATTGTTTTGCAGATGTTGTTTCAGGCTCACGCTCATTACACAAAGAAATAAGCATGCATGAATTAAGTTGATGTCATCATTGTTTGCCAGAGGCTCTGTTTTACATGCCGCGGACATGGATACACAGAAACCACAGTTTTGCATGTGAACAAGAGGCCCAAAAGCAAAGGAAAGTGTTCGTTTAGCAAAACATCCATATATGTGTGTTCAGGCCTGAGTCTGTACACACAGTCCAGAGAAGAGGTCTTATCAGGGAAAATAAGAGAAAATGTCTGTACTTTGAGTCTGATGTCAGTGTACTGTATGTTCACAAATCAGCCAATCCATGTTATTCTTATCCCCATGATACCTTTGCAAGAATTATGGGAGCAAGAACTGGTTTCTATTAGTGTTACGCTACAGGTGTCTCTCCTTTGGGATTTAAATGACGCTGGAAACAAAGCTGTGACAACTCATGTGATCACACCTCTGCTTTCATATTTAGATTTAGTAGCTAAGGTTGCTATTATTATGCATACGCTAAAGTGCATGTATCTCCTTCAACAAAATACAAAGGAATCGGGACACAACTTTATCTATCAACACAGAGCAACATTTGCATTTTAGCTTGGTTGGTGCAGTCATGAAGAGATGAACTTGCCCCACATCTCTGTATTATTTTAGCTAACATGAAGCTAACAGTTCTTGCAGAAGTCCAGAACAAGCTAACACATAGCTAACAAATTCACATGGACGTTTGTTTGGAGTCGTTTTTCTGTCCACCTGATGAACGTAAGTCCAAATTCCCTCTTCTTCTAGCTGTTTTTGTCTTCACCAACTCCTGAGGAAAATATTTAGCTCTTTGGCTGCTAAAGGTTTCGCTTTCTCCACCAGCTAGTTGCTGGTTTTGTGTGCCTGCTTGGTGCTGGGCAGGTAGTGCACAGTGGGTTTATCTGGAAAACATGATTCATGAGAGCACGGAGCCATGAAGCAAATCTGCTGTAAAACCACAGACTGCATAAAACATGGATGCAGTCCCTGTGATGTCACCCATGGGTTTCTGAAGAGCCATTGTGAAGCTCAGTGACAGCGGCCCCAGTGGCAAACTCCCGACTATTTCAAAACTGGCGGACAGGTGGACGTGGGTGCAGCCGAGGTTACAGAAACCTAGCGGCTAGCTGTCACTCAAAGTGACCATGCCCATAATCATGCATAACTTTAAGCCTTACTATAATTTAAACAATTGAGTTATATAAAAAATCATCCCCAGTGCAGTTGTTTATCCCTGCTGTAAAGCTGGACATTTTTAATATGGGGCTCTATGTGGATTGACTGGCTTGTGGAGCCAGCCTCAAGTGGCCATTCCAGGAACTGGCACTTCAATGTTGGCTTTATTTTTCAGCCCCAGAGGTTGCCGCTTGTGTAAAACTAAAACAATTAACTAAAAGCTGCAGTTGGTGATAATTATCTGTGGGTCCATCACTGAGTGTCTCTTTGGCATTACATCCAGTTGTTTGAGTCATAAATAATACTGATAAATATACATTTTAGTACCCATGGCTGAAAATGCCTAAATAAAATCCCTGCAGTTGCCTAAGATAGAGGGACATTAGTCCTTAGTATATATTCTCGATTTAATTTTCTCATTAATTTTCATCATTTAACAATTTTGTATGCAGCTGATGTCCAGTCAAACTGAGTAAACATTTAAATCTGCTGCATACTAAGTGAAAAAATGAAAAACCAATTGGCCTTTGTCCAGAACTTTATAAGCACTTGTAATGGATAATTCAGGATAAAATAAAACTTCCTCGTCCAATTAAATTTCCGCTGGCAGGCAAGAATTTGTCACCTCTTGTGTTACAACGCATCATCTTAATGTTCAATGGGACGGAAAATAATTTGATTATTATTACAACACGGTGGGGAATTCTTGCAAATTAACAGCTACAGAAATGCCAGGAGTTGCATCTGGAAGTAGGCTGCTCCATTTGGCACATTTGCACTAACATGAGCTAGCGCAGGCACCCGCATCGCAGCGTTTCACCTGAAAGCATGTTGCACATTTCATTAAGTGCAGAGGGTAGATACGGTGTGGTTAACAAAACCTTTCTGTATAGCTTTCCCACATACTTGTACAAACTATCCATACAGTGGGGCTGCTTCTGAGAGAGTCCATATAATTTCAAATTGATGCTCAGTCACCTGGAAGAAGCCCGGCTCAAGAGGAGACGACTCTCAGAAGAAATTAAAGGTCTTGACACATAATAAAAACCATATGTCCCCAATCGCAAATAATGAGGCCTCTTTGACGCACTGATGCAGTTGCAATTGTTTGCTTGCTGCTCAACATTGTTATTAATCATGATGGCCATTACTGTACGGAAACATCACTTTGCTAAGTCAGCTGATTAGGTTAAACAGCACACATTTGTCTTTCCAGATTCATTTATCACAACAGCGTTTGCTTTCGTATGACAGCCGCTCTAATCCTGTGCTGCTTTTCGAAAACGAGAGCTGCATGTTTAATAAGAATCTGATGCATTTATTTCCATAAATAATAATAAGAACACACACACACACACACACACACACACACACACACACACACACACACACAGACTATAAAACAACCCAAGCTGCACTCAGACAAATAAACAAATGCAGGTGTACACACACAGCTGAATTCACCAGGGCATGGACGTGCACACACACCGAGAGCAAGCAGTGGTTTGATGATTATCCCTCTGCAAGTGTCCCTCTAGCACTGCTGCGGCGTTATGAATCATTAGTTTTCAAGGATTTCTGTTTTTCTTTTCTTCTTGGAAGCCAAAATAAGGCAGCATCTGTTGCGTAAAGCAGCAAAACGGGGAACTGCAAGGATGGACTGTGTATGTTGGTAGTAGTAGCAATTTTCTCTGTTTATACAGTCGGCGTAAAAAAAATGTCATTATGAAGATTTAAAGGAGTGTATGAAAATGTCATACAAGCCCGAGCGTGAAATGTCATTGTATATACTGATATGTATATATTTTTCCACCTTCAGTCATGCCTCTCGAATGAAAAGTCAACACATCTCCTTCTGCACCTTGTTGCCTAATGCAGTGTAACACCGGGGCCCTTGGCTGCATAATCTGAGAAAACGAGAGCTGCATGTTTATTAGTTATCCGAGACAGTTTAGCGGCCGCAGTAATGTAAAGTGTGGAAGCTTAAAGAGTTTAAACACAGACATTATCCTCCTGAACGGCCACATAATGCTGCTGTTAAATACTAGTCCCGTACAGCAATGCAGAATGCAGGAAACTCTCCTTATTGCCTAACCTCAGGTGATTGTAAAATGACAAATCATTTGTCTTCCAGGAACTCTGTCGACATCCTGCGTCTCTCAGATAAGCATTGTCAGGTATTCGTCACTGTTATGATGGCTGTAGGGTAGAAAAATGCCTTTAATCCAAGCACAGCAAAGAAAAACAACCCTGTTTATAACAGCAGGATGCAAAGGATTAATAGCCGAGAAGAAAAACTGCTTAAAAAAGATAAGACCGCCGAAACATGTTTGTTGAAGCTATTAGTCAATGTTCATGGCATGTTTTCTAATGAAAACATCCATCCTTATCTTGACACTGGACCACATCATGTTGTTTATTAATTTGAGTGATATGCTGGCCTTTGTTTTTGCTAATTAATGAAATAACTTAATTTCAATAAAGACAGAGTAGGCTGGCACATCCTTTCATAGAGCATAATGCAATCCATTGCAACCACCCTGCAATAAAAACTACCCTTTGTAAAGCTTTCAGCTTTTGTTGTGACAGGTCGGCGAGATTTTAATTCATCGAGAGTCTCCGAGTTAATGAGGGTCTACTCCTGTGTTGGCATATGTCATGATAATCTTACACCCTTTTGTTTGAGGTTGCAGTCCGTAGCCTCTATTAGAGCAGTGATTTAATTTATTCATAGTTAATCACCTTTTCATAATGTCACATTTTTTTTATTTTGTCCACATCCTGTACATCACAAAGGTGGTCATAGTGGGACTTCATGAGCTGCATGCTAACAACGCCGCAGTAGTTTCCTTCCATCATAAGGCAACACATGGAAATTCATTTCCAACCTTGCATAATCAAAAAGTAATGTTTAGAGCTCCACTAAGAACATTTTTTTAAATCTACAATGATTTAAATGAGTGTGTATAATGTAAAAGGGGTCACTCAGAGTGATAAATCTACTGACTCTCCGGTGCTGCAGAGGTTTTTGGCCTCTTTTATCTCATTTTTTGGTGTTCCAGAACTGACAAGCTGACTGTACACTACCTGCCCAGCACCAGATGGCAGACAAAAAGTGAAGAAAGTGGAAAATCTGGCAGCTAAAGAGCCAGACAGTTCCCTCGCAAATCGGTGGAGATCCAACTGGAGCTAAAAGGAGAACGAATGTTGGACTCACAGATGGACATGAGCCATAAAAGCTTTATGAGGAGATAATATGCCACTGTGAGAGTGCAGCTTTAAACTCAGCACACAAATGCCACTTACAGATGAACAAAGATGTCAGACAGGCACTGCTTGAATCACTCATGCATCAGTTCCGAACAACTGGAAAATTATGTAATTTTCTGGAGTTTGCATGGGGAACACACAGCTCTGGAGAACTGTACTGGAGAAAAACAAGTGGTCACAAACAGTCCTTCACCCAGACTGTGAGAAAACATCTTTTCATTTATTTAAGAGCACCAAAAGCCAGGATGTCAAACATTAAAAGCACATTCAACACATCTTTGATACAGCCTCAACGAAAACAAAAACTGAACTTTAAAGGCTTTAGACACATGGAATGGAGGGCTTTTTGTTTGACGCGGAGCTCCGTCTATCCCACACCCAGATACCGACCGTTATTTTCCTTCCACAACAATTTCTAACTTTTTTCTCTCAATGACAGATATTTCAGAATCAAAGCCTGCGAGTGTCTAGTCCCTTTAAGACAGGGGTTGCACGTATAATTCATGCACTCCTTCTACTTCCTTCCAGCTTCTACTTTCTCAGAGCTGTCAGTGAATGCTAATTGTGCCGGGATTTATGAGTATCTTGCCCTTAAGGGCTTCTGTGCAATCTGCAGAAATACCACTGTTTAAAGAAATTATGCCTCAGGAGTTCTTTTATGATGTCATTTCAATAAGATTCTCTTTCATTCCTCTCCAAGCTGCGATGTTTATCTCTACTAACCTAGTGTCCATGCAAACGTGGTTTTTGCCTCGTATTTCTGAACCAGAGGTTTGTGTTTTCTCCAAAACTCTCTTGCTGTGTGTTCACACTCCACAGTCTTCTACTTGCACATATAGTTCTCAGTTCAAGAACAGCTCAGTAGTGGCTTTTGAGCACAAAATATGATTCATTCACTTTCCTAAATGATTTGCCACTCAGGGAATTTACATTGGCATAAAGCCTTAAGGCAACAGAGTTATCCTCTGCCTGCTATGGAGGCAACTCGCTATCAGCTGGCCCTGCACTCTGATGCCTCTGAGGACGATAAATAGGACACGTGAAAAGTTGCGCATTTCCCCCCAAGGCAAAACCAAAGTACAAGATCTGATACTCAGAATTCCTCCATTGCCTCAACATGTCAATCAAACAGGCTCTCCTGTAACACCAAGAGAAAGGCGTAAGACCCTGGCTGATCCATGACTGGAGGGGTTCTGTGGTATCGGCGTTTGACTCGCTGAGAAACACCACGCCTTCAGCATACTCTTACTCTGGATTTGTGCACTTTGAGCCTGATCTGGAGCACCGATAGACGAGGAGGAGGTCGAAATTGTCCTGCAGCAACACCACGAGGAAACAGTGCCGCAGCCTGGGGCTGAAAGAACGGTGGTGTTGGACGTGGGGCCTGGACTGGAGGAATGGGTGCTTATGTGTCCAGTTCTCAAGCAGCGACCACGGAGCACATTGTGGAAGGCTTTCTTGAACTCCTGACTGAAGCATGGGTAGATAATGGGATTGATGCAGCTGTTGAGGTAACCCAGCCAGAAGGTTATCTTAAAGATGGTTTCAGAAGGCTTACAGGATGGGAAGATGGATCCTAGAGAACACACACACAAACAGGAACAAATCAAGATACGAATGGAAACAGACACTAACACACCACTAATACTTCAAAACCCAGTTAGGGCTAGAAAGCACTTAGCAAGCGTATTCCCAATCAAAGCTAAACAATCCTCTAAATTTATAGTACATTACTGAATTAATCATATCAAAAAAAAAAAACAAAAACAAATTTAATGTCTTACAAATTTTTAAAGATGATTTTGAATCGCTTTTAATGATTGAAAACTGGCTGATTTGTCCTGAACCAAAATTGAGAATAAAGTGAGACCAAAGCTATGGAAATAAGACAGCATGTACAACAATGACATGCAATTATATAATATTATTATGAGTGAGAAGAGTAGGTGGTTTATAAATGGCCTCTTAATGGGGCTATCGTCCAAAATCGAATCCAATGCATTGCTCCTTGGCACATGACCTAATTTACCAAACTTCATTCACATCTGTGGAGCAGTTTTCGAGATGCTAACTAACAACAAAGCATGCAAGACCTAAAGCATCTGCCTCCTTGGTGGAGAAAAATTAAAGCTGTTAAATTCCAGTCACAGGTCTGATTTTCATGTGCAAGAACCGATGTTTCTCAAAGCAATGCTTCACAGCAGCTTTATATCCTGCGTGGTACCACTGATGAGCAGCAGTCACTTCCTTCTGTGAGCATATTGTACTGTGCTGCAGTGAAGAAAGCCTCAAAGTGTTTTGGCACCAAAAAAAAAAAAAAAACTCTTTCCATCTGAAGTGCTCAGAAAAAAAAATACAAAAAAAAGAGAGAGAAAAATCTGTGATTTTTCAAACCCTCAGTCTGAGGATCTCAGACTATCATTGCCTCAAAGCCCGAATGAGCGCTGCGCTGTGAGCCGTGAAGGTCTGTCTCAATTGAAATGCAGAACTATTCTCCAATGACTGGCTGCCTTAGGAGGCTACAGGGTGACTGAGGATGCCTCCGAGCGTTACAGCCCATTAAGCCTCACGCTTGTTATCTGTAATAGCTTTCATAGGAGGGAGCAATAGTTTACTTCATTCCATTTCATCTCACAGTAGAAGCCCATTCTGCTCCAATGTGGTGTTTTATTTGGTCTATTTGGTTGCTTGTAATTGAATTTTTTGATGTCCCCTCTGAGGAACTCCAACAGTACAGTCGAGGGAGCGGAGGAGGAAGGTCCTTCCTGGTGTGTTCATATAGCAAAACATATCGTCAAGCAACATTATACAAATGGTCCGGGCCTCAGCAGCTTTCATATCACAATGGTTGTAGCTACAGTGTTACACCTCCATCCACAATTTACAATGACACATAACAGTGCAGCAGTCCAAAGCACAAAATTGGCACATTTGAGAGGCTTTCTGCCAAATGAATAATTGATTAATAGACCTTTTCCACAGCAGACTTTTTGACTTGTCATAGTAGGAAAAGCACGTGCGGCTGGTTAACAACATTAACAATGGCTTTGTTCTACTCAAGTGTCCCAGTTAAGTCATGACAGTGTGACAATGAGCCAGCATGAACAGTACCAGGACCCTGAATCTGAAGCAGCTCCTACCGTCATTAGTTTTATTATTTTCACACTTCGTTTTCAAACTGTGAAATGTCAAAGTGTCTTCAGTGAAAAAGGCCTATTGGCTAAATATTTCAGCACTAATGACACACAAGAAAATGTCCTACAATTGCTATGGATGAAATCAAGCTTGCATGGACACAGATCCTTCTCCATGACATCTAAGCAAGCTCCGTATGCTGATCAAGACTGTATGTTACAGCCCAGCTGCCAGAATAAAATGTTGGCATAATGATGCCAGTGTCTCCAACTGAGCTACTGATTGAGCCGTGTTTCTGGCTACAAAACCAGATATTAGAAGTCGAAACATGATCTTCTCTTAACTCTCACCTGCCGGTTTTTGTGCCTAAACCTGACCAGATCTTAACCACGGCATTATCACAACATAAAATTGAAAATTGAACCATAAAGTCTGTCTGTAAAGAAATGTAGAGGTTTGCAGAAGCCAACATTTATTTTGGCGATCGGGTTGGTGTGATACAGCTGAAAGCTCCAGAGAAAGTAGCAAGTGAACATTGAGTTGGTATTTTGTCTAACTGATTTATTTATTGCGTTATGTTACCTATTAAAAGACCTGAACCACTTTAAGATAGACAACAGCTCCCACTTTTTGATAGAGCTAGCCTTTTGTTTACATTTGGATTACACACTGGCCCTTTAATACAGCTAGTTATGAATGAAATTAATCTGTCCAGATGATGTGTCTCATCCATGTCTCCTCCAGCCTGGATAACAGATTGTTCCCTCCTTCAATAAGATTACAGTTCGTGTAACCAAATACATGTTTCAGCAATAATCTCACCATCTGTGACCTGGGAGGTAACTGCTGACAGGCGACTACACTTAAACACACACACACGCCTGCACTGGCATTTGCTTATCACAGTCAAGCCATAAGAGTTATTTCAGAGGCAATTAAGATTTTAGATAAAGCCTCACAATGGGTGGCTTCTGCCATCTCATCCACGATAACATAACTGTTATCACCTCCTCTGACAGAGAAAAAGTGGATATAATTCATTAAAGAGAAATTTGGGAATATCTTGCTTGCTGGACCTTTTCCTGAGCTCCTCATACTGTTGACAGAAGCTCGTATCTGCAGTGATGTTTGACTCCAGCAGCAGAATAAACCTTAATTAGTTCATTTCTATTCAGTTCTGCTTCTGCAAAAAACAATCAATCAACATTTTCTATATTTTTCAGAACAAGGCAGGCTTCAATAAGAATCAAAGCAATCATTAATGTTCACATTACGACATAAATTAATTTCTAAATAATTTAAACCCCTTCTTAGACTCCAAGAATACATTTTTGCCTGAAAATGTACAGCAGATCATTCACTGTAAGGCTCTCTTCGAAATCTTCCCTCAAGTTTCATTGTCTCAGTATCATTGTATTCAAGTCACAGAGCAACTGTAAACTGTTGTTTTTCAAAAAGAAAAATCAGTGGAAACATTTCAAACGTCCAGAAGAAGAACACTTACTGCTGTCTTCAAAGACTCAGACTCTTCTGTTGATTTCCAGCTGAAAAAATTACAGCCCCTGTAACCCTTACCACACAAGGATCGAGGCTGGAAGTGACAAAACTTCTTGATCGATTTGTAGGAAACATCAACAAAATCTCTGGTTTAAAGTTTGGAGTCTGTTGCACCTGTAGCCACACCCACTAGTGATGTAACAGTGTACTGACACGCCCTGGAGTACTCTCTCTACAGCACAGAAGTTAAACTGCTGGAGCTTTTCCACTAGCTATACGTTTTTATTGTACATAAAAACTTAAAACAAAAGCTTCACAGAGCTTCATAGCAAATTTCAGCTCATTGATTAGCTGTAGTCTACCTGCTCAGTACCAAATGGCAGACAGACACAGTTGGCAACTAGCTGGTGAGCATAGTGGTTCAAAAGATATTTCTCTCAGATTTGGTGGAGACCAAAAGCAGAGCTAAGAGAGGGTCATTATTGGATGGACTCAGTATCTGCTGTATGTGTAAATATTCAACTGTTAGCTTATCAACATTAAAAGTGATGACGTTCAGCTTTCACTACTTGTTTGCGCTGCCCCCAAGTGTCCAAAAAGCAGCAGCACAGCAGATTTAATAAAAGAGTCTCAATTCAGAAAGCAAGGTAAAAACAGAACAGACTATTTTTGGTATCCAGATGGACAGAAGAGTCCTTGAGGATTCTGGAGCAGCAGTGAGGGGTGTTAACCTTTTTGGTTTTTGACAGATTGCCAGGGATTTATCTTTCAGATAAACAAAACCCCTTGCTTTGTAACTTCGACATACTAATAAAAACACATGAAAAGGCACAAACTGGGCTTATGTGAGTTAAAAACAGTAGAGGTCAGCAGGTACCTACCGATGGGTAAAACCAGGAAAAAAGGAAGCCAGCACAGAACGAAGCACCCGACAACAATGCCAAGAGTTTTGGCTGCCTTCTCTTCTCTTGACAACTTTAGTAACTTCGGCAGGGAAAAGGTGGTGCGTTTATGCCCCGCAGAAATGTCGTCATCCTCCTGCTTCCCCGTCTGGTCAGCATTTCCTCTGTGTATCCGCAGCATCACCCCCTCTGTCTCAACCCCATCTCCCTTACTGCCCTTCCTGAGGGTTTTTGTCTCTCTCTTTGCCACAGTGTACACGCGGCAGTACATGGCCAGGATGATAGCCAGAGGTATATAGAAAGATCCTAGTGCCGAGAACAAAGCATAGCCGGGCTCCTCCGTAATTCGGCACACCGTCTCATCTTCTGGGTCGGGCTCCTTCCATCCAAACAGTGGGCCCACAGATATAGCCGCCGAGAGTCCCCAGAGAGCGGCCACTGCAGTCAGGCCTCGCCTCCCTGTAGCTATGGCAGGGTAGCGCAGAGGGTAGCTGACAGCCAGATAGCGGTCGATAGAGATCACACACAGGCTGAGGATGGAGGCGGTGCAGCAGAGGACATCCAGGGCGGCCCAGACGCTGCAGAACGACCGGCCGAACACCCATCTACCGAGAGCCTCCGCAGTGGCGGAGAAGGGCAGGACGGCGGAGCTGAGCAGCAGGTCTGCCGCTGCCAGGTTGGCAATGAAGTAGTGTGTCACAGAGCGCCAATGGTGGTGGAACAACACTGACAGGATGACCAGGATGTTGCCAAGGACCCCGAACACTACAAACACCACCAGCACTATCCCCAAAACCACTGCCTTGCCTACATCCACCTCTGGGTAGGCAGAGGAGCTGCAGTTGGGACAGCGATCCACTGCAGAGAAAGCACTCATGTTCTCAGCAGGAACCATTGTAATCTGTTGTGTATAGTAGGTTATATATAAAGTCATTGATTATACAGACTGACTCCTGCGACATCTGTCTCAATTACTACAGCTTCAATAACTCCTTTTTCTGTTCCTCCTAATGCAGAAGCTAAAAGCCTTTCCGGCTGCATGAACTGCCTTTAAAGTTAATTTGTTGATGCAGAGGCTCTTGCCAACGCTCCACCAATCACGTGGCCTTGGCCAGGGTTCCTTGGCAGAATGTCGCATTTACAAAGAGACACGCTGCCACACAGTTTGTTGTATTTTGTCCAGAGTAGCTTAATAGAAATGAGAAATATTCATGTTTTAATCGGCAGTCACTGATGGATTTGGGATGTCAGGTTCAGCCATGCTGAAAGGCTTTACTGCGGGAAACCTGTTAAAACAAGAAAAGAGATAAAGTATATTTAACAACACCTTCATAATCCATGGCTTTTATAGAAGCCCAAAACAGACTCATTACCTCTTGCTGTTCTGTCTTTGGCAGCGTAGGAACAAATCAAAACGTCACACATAAAATGGAACACATTGAAGGTAAATTGCTAAAAGAAGAATCATCACACAGCACCAAGTCATGATTACCAGGCAAAAATATCACTTAATAGCCTCTTTTCAGAGAACACAGTCTCTCTATTTGCAGACTATTCACCTTCCATTACAGCTGCATTCAAAAAAAGGGAGGTTTGAGTGAACTAAGTGGCATTCACAATTTCTTTTTCATCCAGAAACCATAAAAGCCTACTTGTCTTTTTCTTTTTCTCCCTGCAGATGAAACAAACTATAAATCATCCCACTATTAATATCTGATTTTTCCTTAACCTTTATTTAACCTGGCAGATTTATTTAAGGAAATGATCTACTGTATTTACAGACACGGTGAGGATGCAATAGAGCTCTTGAGCAGTAGGGGTGGTGGGGATTGTAATGGAAGAGAGAGAAAAAAAATAACAAGATATAATCAAAAACAACAGGGGTAAAGACAAGGACACCGCAGCGGCAATAACAATCCTTGGGGCAAAAAGAAAATCATCTGTGGCATTATGAGAACACCAGCCAGCCATGCAGAGAATACAAAGATAAATGAAAGCAGAGATAATTTTTTTTCAGCCTGTGATGGCTTCCTTGAATGTCTCGTGTCTGCAAGCTGGACTCTAACTCAACCACCGGATGACAGGCCAGGAATTGAACCTTGAGGAGGGCACTATATTACCGTGGCGGAGGCTTTGGCTGCCGATAGTCCCACTCAGTACCACTCTCAGTGTACGTGTCGGAGATCTGGGATGTCAGGGAGCGAGATAAACGTCGGCGAGGAAAAAAAGAATGAAAAAGCGTCCGAGATAAAGCCTTCGCAGAGCAGTCACGCTTGTCACATGTTCATGCAGGATCAAGGGCTTTTGCTCGCTGCACATCCCACCGCGAGGTGGAACGAAATTCAACCAAATAAACACTTGATGCTGGGATCAGTAGCCAGAGGGGAATCTAAATGAAATAGGCAGTCAATGGATATCGCGGATTGTTTCTGCAGAAGAGCTAAGCGCAGTGATATTTGGGATGCATTTTCGGTTGTAATGAGATTTCTCAGTGCGGTGAAGTGTCTGCGCAAAGAGATTAAGCCGCATCTAAAAAGTTGATTTCCTCAGCCCACCTGTGTTTGAGGACAGCTGTTACTGTGAGGAGTGTCAGGCAGGAAATAGATTTACATTGACCTGAGGCGAAACAGCGGAAACAATTCAGCAAAGATCAAACAACATTAAACAGGGAAATGCAAGATGTCATGCAGCATTCCTAAGTGCTGCAGCACTGTGCTGTATGTCTCAAGGCAGTGCAATCTGTATTCAAAGACAAATCAGTCTTTCCTGAAGTTGAAAACAAGAGCAGCAAGTCTGGGACAGGTGACACATTTATGTCCTGAAGCTGCTTGTCTGACACATTACATTACATTTGCATGTGTTGGCGCCTGTCTGAGGCTGATAACATAGCTTACTCTCAAACGTATAAACTCCCCTATATGCTTTCTGCTTTATGTTTCATTCATGCATGTATTAGTATGGGAGCGGCAGGGTGATAGCAGCGCGGTGACAACATGATAAAGCGCTGCAAGATGTGTTAAATGACCTTTTCCGTTTGCTCCATCCACCCTGCGCGTTTTTGCCGTATTTTAGTCATAATTTTCTTCCTCCGGGAAGCAAGGATTGTCAGGCAAACTGGAAGTGTTGTTGGGCTGCTTGTGTTTTGACAGAAGGGGTGTGGGAAAACTTGAGATACCAAAACAAATGCAAAAACAGACACATGTTCCTACGTTCAAACAATGGAAGGCCTGTCATGCCTGCGCATTTCTGCAGATGTGAAGCTGAAGTGAGAAAAATGTGACACGTACAATACTTGTAAGGTGACTCAACAAAAAAAAAATGTCAAGAATAAACAAAATGATCCTACACACTAACCTGTGTCCTTTAGGAATAACAGCATTAATACGTCAAGGTGTTTGATCAATCGCCATTTTTGGAGCATTCATGTTTGATTGATTATTGAAGCAATTTATCATGCAAAAATGTCACATGTTTGCTTTTTCAAGCATCTAAAATGTGTCGCTTTGCTGCTTTTCTCTGTTTTATATCATTGTAGACTGAATACCTCTATGCTCGGGGGTAGATGTTGCAGTACCTCGGCCTCTGAGAATTTGTGATGAGCTTAAAATTCATGTTAATTCATTTGAAAAGAAAATAATGTCGTGGCGAACACAAAATGATAATAATCACTAGCTTCACTACCCTCAATGCATTTTCTTTCAGCTGACCAGCAGCTCGTCCCAACAGGGAGATGGCACACATCTCTCAGTCTATGCAAGATAATATTTGATTAAAAGCTATCAGCGAACATCATTACATTCCAATTTACATCTGAATTGCAAAGGTGCACAGCTCATCTTATTGCATCAGTGGATCTAGTGGAAAGATGGCGCGTTGCCCTTGAAGAAACTTCCCCATCAACCTTATCAGTCTGAGTGGCCATTACAGAACTGAAACAAGGCAGCCAATTAAATCTATGATTGGACTCATAATTAGGATTTTGTTTTAGGAGAGGGAATATTTAGCGAGCATATTAAATGGCTTAATGTAGCCTGACCGCACATTCAATCAGAACAGCAGTTTATAGGCATAGGACACCATTATTATCACAAGGGTGCACAACATTAGCATAAGTCCTCGTGACAATGTTTGGTCTATGCAGCAGATCAGGAGGTCATGTTCTTTTTAAAGCATGCGTGTTTGAAACCACTCTGTAACATGCAGCATGGAAACCTCTCTGCATTGTGTTACACAAATCCAATCCAATCCAAAAAAAGTAAGCTTGAGCACTTACCTTACCCACTTACTAACCTGCTCACCTCTAACACATCTGATTTATTAGTCTCTTGTGCTGCATCTAACATTTATTCTCGTTCTTGATTTATCTTCGAGTACTTGTGTAATTTATGAGTTAATCAGGGGTTGACATTCTAGAAAATATTGAAAAATGAAGAAATGGCACCACTTCCTAGAACACGATCATTTGTTTTGCCTGATCAGCAGTTCAACGATATGTTTATGTTCAAATAGTCAAAATATTTCTCCACAATGCCACCCCTGAGACCAATTCCTGGATTTTGAGCGATGACTGGAATAAGCTTCCTTCAGGTCACGACGTCACATCGCACAAATGAAATCCAGCATCCTTCTCAAGTGCACATGCGAATCTCCTCAACATGCTAATGTATTCTGCTGCCAGTGCAGGCCACCGTGGAGTTCATGTACCATTTGTTCCCACAAACAGTGTAATTGAACAGTTTCTGTCAGCTCTCTGGAGCAGGGCACTATCCTGATGAATTACTGTGCATTTGAGGTCCATTTTCTAAAAAGCGGCATTCTCCGGAGGGGGAAGTCATTCCCTGAAGTTCATAATTCAAAACCTTATGACATTAATCATTGTGTCCTATCAACCTTGAAGACTATACACAAACTGCTCTCGTGAGAGGAC
Source organism: Chelmon rostratus (assembly GCF_017976325.1). NCBI lineage: Eukaryota > Metazoa > Chordata > Actinopteri > Chaetodontiformes > Chaetodontidae > Chelmon > Chelmon rostratus. The sequence continues at coordinate 7,382,488 of NC_055676.1, read as the reverse complement.
AGTCAAGTGTTTTGTCTTGAGCTTTCTTACCTTCTTCAAGCGTCTATGGAAAGAAGGTGTTCTCTGCTCTGATCGTAAAGCCCCCTGAGGCAAATTTGTGACTTATGGCTTATGCAATAAAACTGAACTGACTTTGATCCACCTGAAGAGGTTGTGTTGTTAGTGTTTATTCCCCAGAGGCAGCTGTATGCCAGAAGATGATAATGTTTAATTTTCCTATCCTTCAAACCATGAGCCTTTGCAGCCTTTGCTTCAAACTGCACTCATTCATCATCTTCTTTATATTCATAAAATATTTATATTTCCATTCCAAGCCTGTTTTCAGATGAAGGTGGCCCACCTGTTACAGCCTCTGTTTTGTTCATTATACATTATGAGGCATTGCTCTTTACTTTTATCATGTTTGAACACTTAAATATGCCAGGAATAAGCAAACACTGAACATTAGGCTGCATGTGTGAGCGTTACCAGCTGCTGGTGAAAATAAAGCAGTTTTCACAATGTGCTCATTAGCGGCCTATTAAAAAAATCGCCACATCCTTCAGATGATTAAAAATAATTAAAAACAAGCATGATGATCCATTATGGAAACTGGAAGTCACTGTGTGGGATGATGAGAAAAAGAAGAAGAGTCTTACCTTCCTCCCTGCGCAGAGTTGGAAGAAGGAAAAAGCGGCAGTGCTGCTGACATGGCAGCCATGCGGTCTCCTGTCCACCGCGGGCGGCACGGAGAGCTTCCCTCCCGCCCGCCGTCCTCCTGCCTCCTCCGGTGAGAAAGAAAGTCACAGTGGACCAGCCGACCTGATCCTGCCAGGCCCCACCCCCTGCACGAGCCGCTCGCACCTCTCAATTAACGGGTGCTCACGTGCCCGGCTCGTTCGGGTCCTGCGTGTGACCCCTTAAGAGCTGACGAAGCTGATTCTGAGTGATAGCTTAGAATCATCGCACAATGATCACTAATAACTACACGTTTATTACCAGTATATAAAAGGGAAGTGATTTTGAGGTACAAAAACACACTTGGAATGTATAGTTGGCACACATCGCTGTTCAAGATTTTAAACCATTGGATTGTGATATTTTTGGTATTGTCAACAAATGCAATGAAAGGAACCAAAACCTGCTAAAAAATGATGCTGTAACATTGTCTGTGTAACCAACAGCTGATTTATCATATTCATCTGAGCTCTAGTATATATATATATATATATATATATATATATATATATATATATATATATATATATATATATGTTTTGACATGTTTCCTCTTTACCAAGATAATGACTAAACTACTCACTAAACTACTCACAGGTAGACATCAGGAGCTGTGGAGCTATTGGTCACGAAAAATATTATATAATTATTGGTGATAACGGGACGTCATGTTAAGTTCTGGATGCTGTATACGAAAGTGGTGGCCAGGGACACTGAATACACAACACACACTTTAATTGAACTTTATTGTGTGGTTTCTAAGCAAAGAAGAGTGGTCCCTTAAAGGATTACAGTGCTAAAATCCCCACATGAAATATTACTTAATGTTACTAAATAAAACGCAATAATGATCATCACTAGACTTCAGCCGATAGACAATCAGCATAATGGTTTAGCATGCTACCTCAGAGGTGTCTCTCAACAGCCAAGTGGCCCTTAAGACAGAGATCTGAAAGGCAGAAAAATGATCGACAACTGCTTTACCTTAAACTTGCAGGTGAGGAAATAAAATCAGACGAGCAGGCTTAAGTTGCAGGCTGCCAGGTGGAGGATCTCGCCCTTTCTGGTCTAACTGCTTTGGTGGCTACGTCAACCACGCTGCCAATGTTAGCACATCCCTCTCAGAGGCAGAAGGCAGATCACCGGCAACCAACATCTCTCAGAGCAGCCAGGGAAAAGTTATAGCTGGCATTAACTGTGTTGTTTCGGTTCTAGGCGCAGGCTGCCAAAGCTACCCCGTATCCGTTTCATATGCAACAGCTGCACGTTCACTACCAGGCGGGCTGCTGGCATGTGCCCCAGTATCAACTTAACTGTCTGCACCAGCAAGGACTGTCCATGATGGCATCCAGACAGGTCTGACATTGGTGTGGCCCCTTAAAGCTGACAAGATATCAATGTCAGCTATCCTCAGTCCTGTATGTCAAATTGACGTTGGCTTCAGACTTAGTACTGATATTGAGTTTTGGTTACCAGCATCACAACCTACATTCAACCGAATATCAAAGCCTGACAGTGTTGGTGGATAGCTGGGAGGCACTAGTTAATGAAACATACACGTCCTGTTGTGAATTCTCACTAGAGCAACTAGTGTATTAATCCACATCCTAAAATAGTCCAAAAACAATTTAGATTATTTTCTTCTGTTGGTTTGCTGAAGTACAGGGCCCAGCTGTTTCATAAAATTATTCACTTATAGTCATTTAAATTACACTGTTTGTGCTTGACAATTTCCTCATGAGCAACAATGCGCTCCACGACAAGACGAGACTTACCTCACCAGGAAAACTACAGCGTTTCTTCTTCTTTCAGATTCATTTCAGATTCATGCTCCCCAGAGGATGGACCCTTTTCCTATATTCAGTAAACTAATAGTATGTGGGAGCCTGAACCTTACACGCATATGTGATTGCTGAACATGTCAGGCCAAAGCCATGGGCATCAATCTGCTGCTACAGCCTATGCTCTTTGTTTAAGGCTCTCCAACAGATTTAGGAACCTCTCCGCAGTGATCTACTCCCATTAGAACAAAAGCGAGAACCGACACTGATGTTGGCTGATGAGGTTTGGCTCACAGCTGGTGTTCCAGTTCATCCCAAAGGTGTTTTTTGGACGTGTCTGTTTCACCGTCATGTTGAAACAGGGAACTTCCAAAACACAAACTGTTTCTACAAAGTTGGAAGCGCACTGTTGGGAGGACTTTTAGTCAGAGGATGAGCAATATCAGCTGCTCCAGGGGCCGAAGGGAAAGGCTCGGTCTCAGTTGTGCCTTGCTTCACTTTGTAAAGGAACACCAGATATACGGAGGCAGACCCTGGACAGGGTTGCGTGGGGGGGGTGCCGGCACATCACAAATACCTCAAGGATGACAAATAGGCTATTTCTTCTCTCAGGTTATTGTTTCAGGTTGAGTTATTTATGGCTTCTGCGGCGGCTCTGTGACCTGACCACAGGTGTCTCAGATGCCGCGGAGGGCCCTGGCAGCAGCGTTCACTTTGAGATCCCCCCCCCCCCCACATCTGTCTCGAGTAACAGGGTGATGCATTCATCTTCACACTGCAGAGCTGTCTCATAAGTCTGCCGTCCTCCGGGCGTATTGATCTCACGTATGGATCCTTCTAGTCTATGAGTTTATATTCCAACTTTGAGTGTTAATTTGGGGCTGTCCTTATATTGTCCTTAGACCAGCCCCATTCTTGTCCTCATCTGGTTATGAAAAAGTCTTTCTTTGTTAGAATCTGTGGAATTTACATTATAAAAAGAGGAAATAGTGTATGCCTAAAAGTGACTGTATTCTCTTTGATTTGTTCTTTCACCTCTGATTAAATCAACAACAGAGGGGTTTGCCAGGTGTAGCGCCCAATGTTGAGCTCATCAGTGCCTGGATCATTGCTGAATTTTGTGTTCAGTGTGCAAACTCATGTTTTTTTCTGTCTTTCAGAGCACTGAGTCACACTAAGTCCCACCACCCCAGAGCGTCATGAGGAACATAAGTTATGAATATTTGGTGATGCACCTGGTATTTTAAGATGCTTTGCATGGGCACAGAGCTGGTTAATGCTTTTGTGACTTCCACCTCACTGCATGGTAACTGCATTTTGCTGAAGCAGGGCTCTGCGGAGGCTTAAAAATTGTATTACATTACTTCAGTGTTTCAAATGGAGGGGTGTGTTGATGACAGGTGTTCAGCGAAACAGTCCTAAAGACTCAAGTGATCCTCTGACTTTTCATCCAGCAGATAAGCAGATCAGAGTGTTCACTTTTTCAGTGAAATAGCTCAACATCTATTGGATGGACTGGCAAACATGATTACAGACATTCATGTTCTCAGATGATCAAATATAAGCATACTGGTTCTTTGAAATTCAAAATAAATGGCAACAGGATAAATATAGTTTACATATATTTTGGAAATTTGAAAAATATACCCTCATTAGTTAAGGATGGACACAATATTATTACCAGTCAGTATAATACAAAACAAAACAGTCACCTCCAAAATGAACATGCAGTTGAATCAGCACCTCTCTTAATATGTTGTATTATAAGTTTATCTGCTTTTGTGCTGTGTTCAATGGACTGTATTTTCTAGCGCTTTTCTAGTCTGACAACCACTCGAAGTGCTTTTTACAGCAGTCTGCGTTCACCCATTCGCACACACACACACACACACACATCTGCTATGGTGGCTTGCTGGCTCATTCAGTATCCAAGGATACCTCGACACGTTGACTGCCAAGGCCAGGGATCGAACGGCCGACCTTCTGATAAGTGGATGAACACTCTACGTCCTGATCCACCGCTGCTCCGCATGACCACTTCATGATATATGTCTAAAGAAATGTGATCTCCCATAAACCCTGCTTACGGCGGGAGAGCTGAAATCGTCTGAGGAGAAAATCAGGGTATATTAGAGAAGAGTTGTGCGGCTTGTTGAATTTTGATGCCGCTGATCTGCACATGGCTGGTTGTGCAATCTCAAAAATAGTAACTGACAGATCAAACGAGCCAATAAGCACACAGGCCCCGCTCTCATCTCCCAGACACTTTATGAAAGCTTTAGATTGAAAAAAAAAATTAGGTGTTGAATATCTGCTGTATCTGTTTGAGAAATGTCGACTGATGACAAGTGCCACTAAACATGAAAACAACCTGGTCTCAAGACACACACCTTATAATGTGTGTGTCAAGTTGTGTGAGGATCTAAGAGGTTTAAACACTGAGAGGACTAAGGCAGTTTTTTTTATGGGAGGAAGCGTTCGTCTTAAATCCTCTTTCTGAAGCTGTCAGCTCATTTGCATAGGTCATGCCAAGTTCTATCAGATGCAGACGATGAGGAGTTGTGTTGAAATGACAGCTTGACAGCTTTGTTCAAAGTTTAGAGAATGACTCAAGCACTCAAACTGCACTTTAGACTTCAATAAGAGAGGTTTCTTCTTCTTCCGACTCCGTCTGTCCTTGATCTTTGCCATTATTGAAGGTGAGACAGCTTTCTAACCTGTGAAAACGAAGCTCACGCTGGTGCTCATGTGGTAAAAAAAGGATGTGACTTTGTTGCCCTGAAACGTTCTGACTTCCTGGTCGGTCATTTCATCCCACGGGCAGGAAATGTTTTTACGGGCCCACAGTTTCGTTTGTTTAACCTGTTTTACCTTTCTCAAAAAAAAAAAACAAAAAAACCCACAAACCAAACAAACAAAAAAAAAGCTCTTTGCTTCAAAGGTCATGTTCCTCGCCTCGAGGAGACAGGACTCTCAGAGCGCTGTTACTGCGCTGTCGCGCTCAGGACATCCTCGCATAACTGATGTTCTCTCACATTCGCAGGCCTCAGACATTAAACTGATTACATTTTGGGAAAATCCCACTCTCTCCTTTCACTGCCAGGGAAATGCAAACACGCATGACTTCAGCCTACGCTTGGCAGCGGGGAATACATTTTGTTGTTATCAGCCTCACTTGGTTAAATGCTAAATTATTCATAGGGAGGTAAAGACTTGCCCTCATGAGATTAGTGCGCCTAATTGTTCATCCAGTTTGCTGCTTGAATGCAGGAGCGAGCCTGGCTGAACACCAGCATCCTGGATGATTTCTCTAATGAGAAAAAGAGACATGACATTCAGAAACTATTTACAGAACTCCTTAAACTTTTAATATACTTAGCTAAGCAATAACGGCCACCGCCACCTTTGCTGGTTGGGAAAATTAAAGGGAAATTAGACATCGAGTTGGGAGAAGGTGGCTGATGTTTTACTATGAAACCCATGCAGGATCTAGGAGAAGGTGTGTGTTCACCCTCGTAACATTTTATTGACATTTAAGAAAATAACTATTATCTTATTTCCCATGTAAAAGAGCCCAAAAAGGCTTTGAAAGCGATTTTATAGCCATTGTATCTCTCATTCTAATGAAGATCTCCTGCATGTTCAATCAGTAGCTGATGCACCTTTCGAAAACCTTAATGTCTCAAACAAGTGGTCCAACTCTTGATTGTTGTGTTTTCAAGCTCCGGCAGATACACGATGATTCTATTATAACTCCCCCACCACATGCAGATTTGTTGCCTTCTCAGCACATTTTAACACCTTATATTGCTGTCTAATATGGTGGTTTAATCCTTGAGCATGCCACCCTCCATCAATATCTGCATGGTTTGAAATATTCCAAAACTATCACAGCTGTGTTCATGTGGTCCCCACATAAACTATTATTACTTTTGGTGTGAAGGTTCATCTCATGAACATAAAACTGATATCCTGGATGTGTAGACAGGTGAATGCTTGCTAACATGTAAGCTATAACAACAAGATGATTCTATGTCAGGGCTGTCACAGGTATAATATCTTTTTATCTTTACTGGGTATTGGACAGCAGAAAATAAGGCTTCGTATGATGATCTGCAGTTTTGAAAAAGCTCTGATTGAAACGTCCCCCACCTGTTACTATGGGTCTAACAAGCACACATTATCATCTCCCAGCATGCCCAGCAACCTGCTTAGTATCCCAACTTGCTGTCACACAGGCACAGAGCCCTGAGCCTTCTGATAGCACAGCTCATTTTTAATACGAGACGGATGGTGCACTTACATCCATCAAACGTATGACACGCTGTTTTCGCTCCCTGTGTAGACACAGCAAGGTAGAGGTTTCAAAGAAATTATGTCAATCCTAATTTGATTTCCTGTGCTGTGCAGGGCTCTGCAGAGATGTTGGTGGATGCCTGTGACACCAAGGAAAAAAAAAAATGGTGAGTTCAGCTAATCATGGAATGCACTTAGAGATTGGCAAATGGAATTGCAAATGAGCACTTTTGTTTCATTAGCTTATAAAACCTCAGGGGTTTTGCAGAAAACCAGGATGGACACATCAACAGTCAGGACAAGAAGAGGAACAAACTCAAATGGAAATGAAATAGAAAGACAGCCCATGGTGTGCAGTTAATGGCCGGGACTTGGCTAAGTCAAGATGGGGAATATTCCATTAATTGCTGCCAATACTGCGGTTGCTACATTTATTTGAATAGGAGAACGGGTAACTGCTTCTTTCAATCTGCACGTCTGCTATGAATCATCAAACAGGGCGGTTTGCTCTGATTAAATATTATTCACTTTCATGTGTTCACATTAAAGGATTTTTTTTAGAAGTTTAGCTCTGAGATGTGATAATGGTTAAGATAATCTATTGATTCTAGCATTTTTAAGGATCCTACTGTAAGTTCCTTAACACTTACTGGTTTTGAATTTTTGACAGAAAATAGTGGATTATTCTTTCTTTATCTGCAAGTCATTACTCCATGAGTATATTCACACGATTCAGATTGTAGATTGTGTAGATTCAGGTTACTTAATGCGTATTGTAGAACTGCTTCATACTAAACACACAAATCGAATTTGAATCCAACACCAATCAAAACGAAAAGACATGAAAATAGTGAACTAGTAATATAGATACAAACATATACAGTAATTGTGCATGTGAGGACCAACATGCACGGATATGCATGCATGAATGTACCAACTGGAATCTAAATTTGTACACATACTTTCATACATGTGTCTGCAGAACTCCATCCATAAATAAACCCCTCTGCTTGCACACACACATGCAGTATGCGTACATGTCATGTGCAAGTACTCTATAGACCATAATTGAGATAATAAATCCGCAGTACCAAGAAATAGACTCAGTTATAGGCTAGGCAAAGCAAGGAGATGGTCATAAGAAATGTAAAACATAAAACAGTTCCTATATTATTCCTACTTTATTAATTTTCTTTATCTGTTTGGTAACAAGACAAGACACCTTTACAGTTTAAGTAAAGCAGAGCAGAAGAAAACAAACAGCCCAACAGTAGGCACATTATGGGCCTGTCGAGGTAAACAGGATGTCCTGCCAGCTCTGCTGCAGCAGGCGAGGCGCCGTGTGCATCTCAGGAGTTTTTCTTTATGAGTGCTGGAGCAGAAGCAGGAGTGAACATCTTGTGAATATAAAGTCATGTAATATTTTCCGTGATAGATACCCTCGCATGAAGTCTGGCATTCATTCTCAGAACTTTCTGATGGCCACCAAGTGAACCAGTTTTTGGCGTTATTAAAGTGCCACGAGGTGTTTGATGGATGGTTCGCCGCATGTGCACTATGTACTTGTACTTTCTGTTCATTTGATCCTATCTCTTTCATTAAATGTAACTGACTGGCTATGAAACAATGAAGAAAGTCTGGGAGTGTCAGAGTTTTTTTTTAAACCTGGCGATACAGTAGGTGACCACAGATGTTTGTAAAATTCTGGGAATTCACAAGTTCTCAAAAAAGTGTTTTCCTGAATTTGCCTGAATGTAAGTTTGCTCCCTGAGTTTAATGATGTTCACAAACGTCTCCGTTGTGGAGCGGTCTGGTGCAGTCTGGTCTGTTTAACGGCTTGGATGATGGTTATAGTAGCACTTTGACTTGCCCAGTTCTGTCTGAATTTCTCACAATGATCAAAGTAGTGTAGTCGTAGCTGTGTTGTCTTAAAACTATCCTCGTGAAATGGAAATCAAGGAGCAACTTCACTCATATTGCACAGTGGAAAAAATAATTATGGATTACATCTCTATGGAAAACGTCTCCGCCTCTGTTAAACACACTGCAGCAGAGTCCAACTCCATCTGGTTCTCATTCATTTTTTACAAATATGCTTCCATCTGTCTTTTTATTTGTATTTACATATTTTTCGCCTGTCCACCAATCATAATTTGAACACGCTCACATCTATATCCACACCTCCATTAAAACTCACATACCTGTCCATACGTACATGCAGTACAAACAAACATAAAGAGGGGAGAAAACAGAAAATATCTTGTAGAAAAATCAATAATGATAGTAATGATTATGATGTATTTATTTGCAGTGTGATGTGACTTGAATATCCATCCATCCAACCAGTCATGCATTGTCTTCTGCTTATTCGGGGCTGTGCTGTGGTGGCAGCAGGCTAAGCAGGGTATTCCAGACATCCCTCTCACTTTTTTTCCAGCTTCTCCCGAGGAATCCCAAGAATCCCAAGGTCTTCCCAGATCAGATGCGATATGTAATCCCTCCAGCGAGTTCTGGGTCTACCCTGGGGCCTCCTTCCAATTGGGAGTGCCTGGAAAAACTCCAAACTAAGGTGCCAAAACCTTTCGAGGTGAATGAGCTCTACTCTGGGCTCTTTCCAGAAGTTAAAGATTCTCATCTCTAAGGCAGAGTCCAGCCAGCCTATGGAGGACCTACTTTTTTCTGCCTGTAACTGCAATCTCAATCCTTTGGTCACTACTCACAGCTAGGTGAGGGTTGAAACAAAGGTCGGCTGGTAAAGCTTTGCTTTCTTGCTCGGCTCCCTCTTCATCATGGTCTGGTACAACGCCTGCATTACTGCTGACACCGCACCAATCTGCCTGTCCACCTCACTGCCCATTTTCCCGTCACTCGCGAACAAGTTCCCAAGATACTCAAACTCCCTTACTTGGGGCTGCTGCTCACTCCCAACCCTCATGGGGCAATCGAGTGTTTGTCAGCAGTGAACCAGGCCTCAGACTGGGAGATGCTGACTCTCTTCTCTGCTGCTTTACACTTGGCTGAAAACTGCCCTGGTGCATGATGAAGGTCATCATCTGATGATGCCAACAGAACCACATTATCTGCAAAAAGCAGAGATGCAGTTCTGAGGTTGCCAAAGCAGAGACTCTCCTCACCACGACTGCACCTTGTGATCTTGTCCATGAATATCACCAATAGGAATGTTATTATTGCTACTGGAGGAAGCAGTGGTGGCAGCATTAGTATTAGCATTTGTGCACTTTAATTTAAATAGTAATCTTTTTTTAACTTAAAAATTTTCCCCCTTTATTTATTTATTTATTTATCTCCCTTCCTTTGCCTGCTCTTAGTACTCATGCACACACACACTCAAACACAACCGCGTATGTGAAAACATGACGGCTGAGATCACCCTGTTCTGTTGTTCCCTGACGAAATGTTGTTCACTGGCCTGCATTCAATGTTCCTGTGTTCCTCTTGTTGTTCGGTTAGTGCTTTGTCTTTTGTCTTGCGATGAAAAAACAGTGTTGCCTTTGTCATGGCTGTCTAAAGTTCATATTTGAACACAACAAGTTCTCAGCGGCGTCCCTGGTTTCCCGCCATAGTAGAAAAACTCTAAAACTCTTATGAACACCGAACACCTCCAAAAATTTCCACAAATTGGATTTTCATACAGCAGATTGTGACATCCAAAATCTTATTATTTCAAAAGCACATACAACTACAGATAAAGATGCCTGGGTTACCTTTTTTTATAGTCTGCTAGTAATATGGCTCTATGGTTGGCAGTATTTGTCTGTCAGACGGTCGATCCACCACTTTGATCCAGACCTTAATGTCTCAACAGCTGTTGGATGGATTGCAATTAAATTTTGTACATACATTCATAGTTACCAGGTGATTAATCTCAATGACTTTGGTGATCCCTTCACTTTTCCTCTAGCGCCACCATTAGGTTGATATTAGTGGTTTAGACTGATATGTTTCAACAGCTATTGGATGTATGTATAAATGAATAAGATTTCGTGTCAGCCACTTCGTGTTTTGTGCTTGCATGCTAATGGTAAACAATAAACACTACCTGCTAAAGATCAGCATGTTAGCATTTTCATTGTTAGCATTTTAGCATGCTGATGTCAGTGTTGAGCTCATAGTATGGTTCATAGACTACAGGCGCTAGCATGTGTGTAGACTCTTTCCTCTTGTTATTTTATTTAAACTTTGGAAATTACTGCCTAAATATTACACCTGAACATAAGCACACAATAACCTACTTGAGCTGTACCCGGAGCTCTTATTTCTCGGAGTTGTGCAGCTTCATGGCTTGTCTTCGAAAGATAAATTATTTATAATTGTATCAGTATTTCCCCAATTGTGTGAACTCTCTTCCTCTTCCTATCTGATTCTGACTCCCACTGATAGAGGAAATGCTGCCTGGAGGCGGGTGACTAATGCTGTTGATAGTCTGCCAAGGCTGTTAAGATTAGTTTAGCACTGAAACAGTCATTAGTAATATTTTTCCTCAGTTGATGTGATTTGATTGCAACATGCTGCATTCCTCCAAATCAGACTGATAAATGTTTAGAACACCTTCAAATCTAAATGTCTAACAAAGCTGATTGACTCTCAGCTGGTTTAAGTGGTTGACTAACAACAAACCAGTTTTCAGTGGAGCTTTTCTGGATATCTACAGGTGACTGTGGGGCCTTACAGCACAGAACACCAGATAACATGGTAAACGTCACAAAGTAATAAACTGCCTGTATGCTGGTGCACAGTGCATTCACAAATCAGGACTGAAAGTAGCTAGTACCAAAGTTTAAACAGTTCTTTTGAAGCTGCAGTACAACTACTTTCCATGACAGAGCTTAAAAATACAGAAGAGTTTGTGTGGGTTTGAAGAGCGAGTCATCCTTTCACTGCACAAATTGAAGTGTCACCAGACTATAAGTCTGCTGGAAATACTGAACAAATGTATTTATTTATTTGGAGAATTACAGCTTAGCAACAGCAATAGTATCAGCCACCAAACATCCAGATCAGTTTAACACTAATTATGTGACTAACTGTTATGACAGGCAATCATCTTTGTAGAAAGCTCAAACTGAAGATTCTTTTTCTGAAATTACAGTGCTGTTCACTTTCCAAACAGCTGCAGAGCCAATCAGCAAATAGTTGCCACAATTAACTTTTTGTCTCACCAGCTAAGGGGACTGTGAATATGAATATTTGTTACTTGCCAAAATACCATGCCATTACCAGGCCTTTTCTGTTTGGGTCCCTCAGCTGCTGAAGGAGATCATGGAAGCTAACACACTGTCTTCTTTCAAGTCACTTTCAAAAACTCAAATCTTAAATTTGTTTTTTATTGATTTTGCTGTTTGCTCTATTGCTTTTACTGTTTGTTTGATTCTTGTTTGGTGTATAAAAAGCGATATATAAACCAGGGTATCGGGCGATTGTTACAATGCACTTTGCAGATTAAGGGCTTATTTAAAGAATAAGATCTGTTATAGATTGTACTAACAAATTTATAAATTCATTAAAATTAGCCCCACCTCAACCTGCTACAACATTAAATTACTGCTTATAAAGTAGTGCATCGTTAAGAATCAAAATAATCCAATAATAATATACCAATGACACAAGGATAATATAATAGTGACAGAGGCTATTCTGTTGTAAAATTATTATCTATCTATCTATTAACTAAGCTATTATCACTAAAGTGCAAGACCTGGATTATTAGCTAGCTCTAATCAGACAAGATGTGGCTGGACAGTGGACAACTTGGACATGAAGACGGTGGACTTAAGCAGGATGCAAACGGGACTTTTGTGCGCATGCGCAATGCTAGAAAACAAGGAAGTAGATTTCGATCATGAAAGCGGTGTAGATGTGGCGCCGCGGAGGAGCAGTCTGCTCTCCATAACAACATTTTACAGCGTTCGTTATACCTCAAGTAAAGGTAAAAGAGGAACGAGGAGAAAGGAGTTTTACATTGTTGTAAGTCGTATTCGTGCGTGTCATGCCACGTTAGCTAGCTTTAAGAAGCTAACGTTAATGCTGAAGCTCATTAGGTAATTAAGAGTGTTAGTTAACCACAGCTAAGCACAGCACAGTTAACCCACATAACTTGGCAGCTCACTCAGCAGTGAATATCTTCATTTTTGCTTGTTTTCCGGACAAAGACCTCAGCTACATGATGTTATTAATGCACGGAAGCTACTAACGTTCAGTTGTTGTTGTTGTTGTTGTTGTTGTCGGTAATTAGCCACATGTAGTAGTGATTTAGATCAATATGTGGAGGACTTCTGGGGATGCTGCAGAACTCTGTTCATTAACTTTCGGTTCTTTCTAGTGTTTTATTGTATACGCTTTCATTAAACGACACGACGGTAAACATGGCGCAGTGGTAAGAAAGTTCAAAAAGTATGTGCATATTTTAATGGGAGCCAGGATTTTAGATACTGCGTCGTAAGTACAAATTCCCCGAGTACAAGCCCACCATCCTAGGAAGTTTCCAAACCTCTTTGATTGTTTGTTGTGTATCTCTTAATTTTCAAATACCTCCCCTTAACTGTAGCTCTGGTATAAAAATGCTAGATCCCTGTATTGTATATGGATTGTTTAAAAATTGCAACTGTACCTCCTCAGGTTGTAAAAACCCTCAAATTCCCTGAAACTGCACCGAGCACATGACAGTGGCAGCTGCAGCCCTGAAGGGACACACAGTGAAATGTAACTAAATATTTAATACATGTTCTGATGTTGTCACACTGCCAGAATTTTAAACTTTGCAGCAGCATTGTACTCGCTACAATGCTGCAATACCATGGCAAAAAAAACAAAAAGTCTGTTAGTGGTGTCAGGATAGAGGGGCTGATTCTCTTCCCCGTTATTTCATCCGTGCAGCCCAAGGCTGAAAATGTAATTGTAGATCTGTTTGGTTTGTAGCTTTGGTGCTTTTGATGGTAGTGAACGCATAATTAGTGGCGAAGGTATCGTTTTAATCATGCGGTATTGGAAGTTTTTCAATTATCAATACTTTTGAGAACCTTAACATGTTCACATGCATAGTATAATTTTGCAAAGTACAGACAGGTGAAAAGTTAAAGGAAAATCCTGCATAAATGAGTGAAACATATTGAACGCAGATGATTCCACACAGGGCACCAGGGCTCATTGAATGGTTAGATGAGTATGAAAACCATGTCACTACATCTCAATCCAATGGAGCACCTATGGGCAGCGAGTTATCAGTGCTCTCCACCACCATCATCAACATAAAAAAAAAAAAAACAGGGAATATCTTTTTGGAAGAATGCTGTTCATCATCACTGTGGAGGTCCAGAAACGGATCTATCATAAGCAGCAGTGATGCTGCTCTGCAGGGTCTTGGTGGATCAACACCTTACTATGATGATGGTTCTTTGTCATCCATCTCCTCACTGTAGCTTTTGTTGAATATGTTGAAAACTGAATACGAAAGAACAGATGCAACAAAATCAACATCATCTGAACATTCTAGTGCAAAAGTGTTTGCACAAAAGGTTCTGCCTCCCCCTCTGAAAGCAGTCCAGATGAATATTAATGAATACTCCCACATATCTGTAGTTTTGTTTTTCTCAGATATTATAGGGACCTCGTAAACGCTCTTCTCCATTTTTGCTCAATCCACAGTATTCCCTTGTTGCAGTAAGTGCTGGAACTTCACAACAACTATAACCTGGAGCTTTCTTCACCACAGAAGCTCTGTGGCGAGTTGATGTGACAGCTGCTAGCACAATAACAGAAAGCTCCTCCATACTCTTGTTGAAGCAGGAACAGCAGTTTTTATCCATGGATTTAGTCTCCTGTGGGGGTTTCAAGTGCACGGATGCACAGAGCCAAAATCTTCGAAAACTTTGGCCTTGAGCAGGATCACATCACATGTGGAGTCACACTCTGTGTGTGGACACCAGTGATAATCTGTTAATGTATGAGTAAGCTGTTTTCATTAATGTTGACTGGTTTGTGTGGAAGAAATACAAGAAACAGTAGTATAAACAGCAGTACCCATCATGGCTGAAAAAGTGCTAGATTAATAAAATTTTTTTCTCATCAGAAAAATATTTGACAAATGATTATTTCCCTGCTGTGTGCTTATAGGATACATGAAAGGTGGGAAAAAGCATCTTAAGAACCAGATGTCCCTTTTCTGAGCAGGTTTAGGAGAAAATCAGAAGGATCAGAAGGTCCCCAAAACACTCACAGTGTGCTGCAGAGACACTCAATGACCTCACCCTTCATTAAACAGTGAAAAATGAATGTTCACTGGCAAGTTGTGTCAGACGCTGACTAAAAATGTCTTACATTCTCATGGAAAAGTGACATTGTGGAAATGAAAAGTGAGGATCTTCTCTTCACGAACCACTTAGTCTGTCTGAGATTTTCATTTGAGTCACCTTATAGAAGGTGTACCGTAGCCTTTTTAAAACGGCTTAAAGCAGGGTTGTATGGCAGTATATGTCCTTAAACAATATAATTTTGGCTACTGTGAGAGATTTCGACTTACTGTTAACACTGTGGTAGATATAACCACCAAGAAATCTAAGTTACCAAAGATTTCTGGTTCTAAATCAACGAGCAGCAAGCAGTACATTGTTATACTGGGCCAGAAAGGAAAGATTACTGTGGAGATATTGTGGATGATTACCTCTGTGTGTCTTTCCTTCCAAACAGCTCGTGTACCACAATGAAGGCAGCTAGAAGCAACATGTTGGGTGCTGGAATATCCAACAACAAGGTCAAGTATTCACGGCTGGCAGCTGATGACGATGGTTACATAGACTTACAGGTGAGAGGCTTGATCTTCCTCTTTGGTAACTGTACATACCTGACATTGTCTCTGATGTTTCACACTGCTCTGTGGATCGTTCAGGAGCCCAGCAATCAGTAAGCCTTTTAGTACCAGAGGTAATTGATTTGAGCTAAATCCCAATGATTGATTTCCTGGAAATGTGCAGGCGCTTTATGCGATTCTACCAAAGGAGATACTCGTAGCTGCCTGCAAAAGAACGTCTGTGTGTGTGTTTGTGTCTGTTTAGTCTCTTGTGTTTATTGACCAACAATTGAACTCTTCACAGTTCAAGAGAAGCCCGCCAAAGGTCCCATACAAGGCAATTGCACTGGCAATATTCCTGTTTTTGATTGGCTCCCTCCTGATAATCTTCGGGGCTCTTCTTCTGTCAGGAACCATAAAGGTCGAGGTGAGTTTGGTCAGTTAATAAAATAAAGTCTGTTCAAATGATAAAAAACATTGACGGGTCTCAGTGTTTTCCCAGTATATAAATTGAAAAACAATTTCTTGTTCTATTGGCGAAAAGCGTGTTGTCGAGCGTGTCACATTCTCACATAATGTTTGTGTTCCTTAAAGCTGACAGTAAATACCCTGTGAGGCTTGTTCCCACAATACAAGTCTCCTGAAAATCCATTTGTGACTAAAATGTTTCTGTCTGAGCTGCCTCCCTCCTGTCTGTACTCAGTCTAATTCCTGTTGGAAGATACAGTGTTACTCTGTTCACGTTGCTACAACCCTGACTCTCAAAAAAGTTGGGCCGCTGTGTAAAACTTCGATAAAACAGAATGAGGTAGTTAGCTAATCCTTTTTGACACGTACTGTGATATGTATTAAAAATAGTATATTTAATGTTTGACCTCATCAGCCTCATTGATTTTTGAAAATATATTCTTATGCTAAATGTGACACAGCAACATGTTTCAAACAAGCTGGGGCGGGAGCAACAAAAGACTGGATATGAACACGAGAAGCTTTGTTTTGACATTTTTGTTTTTATGTGTCTAAAATGTGTCTCTGTGAAGGCAGTTTGATTAATCGAGTCTTCAGATCATCTTGGATGCACCTCGATGTTAAAAGAATAGATTTGGGAATAATTTTGGGAATTTTGCTGCTTCGCTTTGTGCTGAGAGATGGTTGAGAAAATTGATACATCTCTCATGATAGAGATCCCCTCCAGACATGTTTTAAAATGTATATGAAATACTCTACTTTGAATAATAATTAATGTCTGATTTGGTTTTTCCACAAAACATTGCAGTTATCTTGTTAAAATCCTTAAAATGACATCTGCTCTTTCTGCCTTATGTATAATTCCAGAATCTATGAATATGTAATTATTTTCCGTTTCCAAAGCTTAACTGTTGGACACAACATGTCTTCTACTTCACTGAAAAGTCCATTCACAGTGTTTGTGCACAGGAGGCTTCAGGTTTCTTCATCACACCTGGTTAAATTGAATATTGGACCAGAATTGGCTTCTAAACTTGTTGTGATGTCACATATCATGCTTGTAAGCCCAGCCCTTGAAATTGGACCTTTAATGAGCACAAACTATCTAGTTTTAGCTGGCAAATGTGAAAACAACCTTCGCATTTCAAACTGCCGACTTTAAGCTATGGCCTGCAGCTGGTTAGTTTAGCTAAGCATATGTAAATGCTAGAAACAGCTAGCCTGGCCGGTGGTAACAAAATCCATTTTCCAGCCCCTCCGAAGCTCACTAATTAAGAGTAAGGAGGCAGACTTAGTTTCCCTCTGTCTCCAGTCTTTGTGCTAAGCTAAGCTAACTGGCTGCCAAACAGGCATGAGAGTGGCATCAGTATTCTCATCTAACTTGAGGCAAGAAAGTAAATAAGTGTATTTCTTAGAACTATCATTGCAGTCCAAACTTATATATACAGCACTTAAATTATTTATTTTTAGCTCTCATGATGATTGTGTGGGTACTAATATTGTATAGAAAAGATTATGGTTAAGGTTTCCTTCCTCCAGTTATCGGATCCTGCACAGTTCCTGAGTTTCAGTCCTAATACTGTTAGATGCCTAAATTTGAGGACAGTAAATGTGTTTTTCTGCAAAAGGTTTTTTCATTGTTAAATGATTAAAAATGCATTGCTGTCTAAACATACGCAGCCACACTCAACATTCAGCATTTTGATTTAAATCAGGAACTATTTGATCAAAGAATAGAGCGAGTAAGTAAATAGAATAAGTAAACAAGACAGTTAATCTGATGAGACATCCTCCAACAGCTTTCAGCACTTGACAGTTTTCGACACTCTGTGCTACAGCACGTAAACATTTCAGTCAGTTTCAAAAAAGTATTGTGTTGTGACACCCAGAGAGCCAACACAGCCGCCAAAATTTCAACTCAAGCAGTAATTAAAACACTCAGGCTGCTGTTAATCTTACCTTCAAACAGTTGTATTGAACAGTTGTCTTGACATTTTATTGCCTCGCTGCCAGTTTTTCTTTCTGCCGCTGCGTGCTTTTCCTGGCCGTGATGGGTTTGTGTGTGTTTGAATATAACTAATGGTTTTGATGTCTTATACCTTATTGAGTGCCAATTTTTGGTGGATCCCCTGCTGTGGTTTCTGCTTCCTTAATTCATGACTCCATGTGGGAGATGACAGAGTCTGCACATATTATATGTGTAATTGTCAGTAGGAGGTTAATGTTGATGTTTTTCGAGTGTACAGATTGTGTTTGCAGAAAATTTGATCTGACATGAAGGCAGCATCAGAGTATTTAAGACGTCTGCTTGCCAATTAGCCCACACGAGTTAGAGTAGCATATCTAATACTGCAAATTACACAAGGTTCAAGCGATAGATAATGGAAAGGGATGCTGGCAGGCAGGTGATGTTGCAAGAAGTTGTAATGAGTTTTGGGTTCAAAGAATATGGTTGAGTAGTTTTGTGGTTGCAGCTGTACGTGTGTGCATTAGACAACAGCGTTTCTGGTGAACTCGAATTATATCAAGGCCTTAAACACTGAAAATAAATTTTGAGCACAGTCAACCACTGCAGTGGCAAGTAAAAGGAAAATGAAGTGAACTCTTCAGTTTAACTTCATATTAATAGTGCTAATAACAATTCACCTTTTCAAAAGTCACATTTTAATCTAAAGAATAAAAAAACAGGTTGTTAAAAAAGAAAAGAAAATCCTAACAAAGGTCAGCTTACTAGCTTTTTCCGAAGCTTTCATCTGCATCACATGGTCTTCATTACTGGATGGAGTTTGCGCAGTTCCTGTGTAGATGGCTATTATGTCATCACTTGGAGCTGCATTCAAGTGATGACAAGTGACTACATCTGATGAAGACTCTGAGATGTGGTTGAAGCTTGTAAATAAAAAAAAAAAACAGCAAGTGAAGATTTTTTTGTCTAACTACTGAAAGATATATTTTAATGTATATGTAGATTGTTTTATATCTTTTTTGTCTTTTAGGTAAAATTGACCCTTTACAAACCACATCACATACATCTGAATGGATGCTGTACAGGACTCAGACAAACATGTTTAAGATGCTTGCAGTTAAAATAAGATGAGACCCAATGGCCAATGCAGCAGTGCACCTTAAAAAAAAACAAAACAAAACAAAAAAAAAACAGTGAGAGTGCTACAGGCACTCAGTGCACAAGACTGCCATCTGGTGGTGAAATAAAACACTTCACTTGGTGTTGATGCAACTGCCTGTGCCTCCTGGTGGTAAGCCACTCTGTATATTGAATGACATGATGATTTGCATGAAACCAGACCTCAGACAGATGAAGTCATCACGTCTGCGAGCCTCCCGCACCCCCTTTTCATTCAGAGGGTGTTTACATCATGCTGGCAGACGATGTGTAGATAAGTATGTTAAAGCCCACTGAGCACATTAAACACACTGATGCTTCCTCCAGCATCTCATTGCCAGCTGCGGTACTTTAGTATATAATGTTTGTGATTGAATATCAAGTCTGACACGCACCAAAAGTAAATCTGATGTTCCCAAGCTTTTTGGCTTGTATACCCTAGTACATAGAAATTTCTACTTAACTTTCATCACAGGTCCTTGTTGTTTTCAGCATCCAGGCCGCACCATTCCTGTCATCATCATAGGGCTACTTGTTTTCCTTCCTGGATTTTATCATTTGAGAATCGCCTACTACGCCGCCAAGGGTTACCGGGGCTACTCCTACGACGACATCCCAGATTTTGGCGACTGAGCCATATGACAGCTGCTGATTGGCGGAGAATCCCCTCCTTTTGCCACACTGTATCCTGAGACTGTCGCCTGCTGTTTACTTTGAGTTTCTGAACATATGTAAGAAATACGGCAAAACTTTTATCCCTGTCCTGCCATGGAGACTCGTGTTTGTTCACAGGTGCAGGATTTGAACTGTTTTGCACATGTTTTTCTATAATTCTGTGTTTATTGGCTGCTCTCTGATGTATTATTCTCCACACAAAAGCTTGACAAAGCTTCGAGGCTTTTTTACAGTATATATTCAAGAACACGAACACTCGCCAGACCAGCTGCTTGCGTGCAACAGGACAACAACGTGTTGCTGATGTACAATACTCAGCACTCATTCAAGCCGTGATAACACAGCATTTTTTAGAGTACACAGATGCCTTTAACTTAACTACTGCTTGAAGGTCCGTGACCGGGATGACTGGGGATCTTAGTGTTCTTCACACAGCTGCACTGCTGTGTATCTTAAACCAATATTTCTTTGTGACTATAGCCTGTATGATATCATGAAAAGCTCAGGGGGGCTATATTTCTCCTGAAGTATTATATTTTATCCAAAGATAGATGAATACTTTGTTGAAGAAAAGTATATTTTTGAATGGGAATGTATTACTTTCTGTCTGAAGTACTGCTGTTTGTGCATATTCATTTAGCTTTGAATATCAAAGAAAGATGTTTTTTGTACATACATTTGCTTGATTTATGAAATAAAAGTAGAAATCTGGAAACTGAAGTGTCATAATTGTGATCCTGATGGTGAGTCCTTTTTGAGATGAGAATGTGATGTTAGGCGGTGGAGATAAATGGTGAATTAAACATTTACACAACAAAAAAACAAAACCAAAAGTTGATGAATAGAAACATGCAAAAGTACATAGAAATAAAATGATGAAGGACTTACTCCCTTGTAATTTTGTCTGTGTTCAAATAAAAAGCAAAGCAAACAAATTGACTCTAAGGTCCAACAAGTGTGACTTTGTCCCGGTTTGGCCAGCAGCATCAGGTAAAGGACACCCTCTTGTGGTTATCACCAAACTGGATGCCATCAGGGGATTAAGGGCTAAAGAATATTGCCCTTTCATCCTCTGACAGCGCAAACAACCTCCTATTAAATCTGCATTAGCTCAAACGTTAAAGGGCTTAAAGGGCTGTGGTAATAACGTATGTTTAATGTGGTTTCAGTCTTTTGACAATAACGAGAGAACAGCAGCCAGAGGAGGAGTGCTGGGAGGTGGGGGTGGACTCAGGAGCGCAGCGAGGGAGCAGCAAGGTGCGTCCATGCCTCACTGTCACCTGTACGTGAAACGAACACCTGTTGCCGGCGGGTTTTAATAAGGAAAACGCTCATATTTCAGGTGGTTTGCAGCGGCGCAGAGCAGCAGGGCCTGCGCTCAGTTGGCCGGACAGCGGCCCGGTCTCCACACGGCGCGCACTGACGCACGGGTTGGACCGAGAGGATGCGTTATTAGAAGGAAGCACCGCGGCGGCTGCCAGGAACCGAGCTACAGGTAGGATGAGTGGGAAAAACAGCGCTTAATGATTCTGAAAGTGTTTCTGACGACCAGCAGCTTTGAAAGGATGAGAAATTAATACTCTGAGCTCGTGCTGGGGAGTGCGAAATTTCCTCTCAATCCTCTGAACTGTGTCATGCATTTAAACGTCAGTAATGAAGTTTCTATGGGGGCTTTTCATTATAATGGGAACTGTGAAAGTGAACAGGGGGTCTGTGGAGCTTGGACTCAGCAGCAGCCACTTCTCAGTCAGAAGGGCCGCGTTAATCATTGACGCGGCGGCTCTCTGCTGTGTTTTCCTCTGGCATTTGTTCTTTTAATTGGTGTGGCAACCTTTGGCAGAGTTTACAGCTGTGGGTATACAGGGAAGAGATAGTGGATGTTTGGAAAAGTGCAAATTTTGCTTCAAAAAGCTGCCGCAAACAATGGCAGCTTATTAAATCCTACAAGTATTGTTTGAAAGAATATCTCACTTAGGTTTGAGCATATTTCACTCTTTATCATATATGTATACTGATGGGATGGATTTAATAGTAAATTTACTATACTATAGTACAATTTAAAAGTTACTTGAACTTTACTTAGTAGTAATTCCTCTAAGTTACGTGTATTTCATGACATTTCAGATGCAAATACTGTGCTTTTTTTTTTTTTTTGCTCCACTACATTTGTCAGGCAGCTTTATTTACCAGTTACTTTTCAGATAACAATTCTTCACTTCCTGCTCAGCGAAGCGTTTCTCCAAATTTTGTGAATTGGATTTTTGAGGTGTTTCATTACGGCTTGAGAAAATTCTCCTCCTTTTCAAGCCAACAGCAGCTATTTTAAAAACCCTGTTGGATTGGATAGAAAATGTGCCGTCGCAAAGTAGAAAACAGTGTGACAGCCCATTTCTGAGCTCGTGAGGAGTTGACTCGTTAGTGATACGTGGTTCTCACAGGACAGTCATGCTACGAACAGATGCTGGTCTTATAGACAGTGGGTGAAGGAGTTCAGATGAGCTCAATCTTTACCATCTACAGCAGAAAAATGCAACATACACATGAATGCAGCAGTAATATTGCCGATATAATAATACATCACTGACAAGCACCATTTACTGCACAATGAATACTTCATTAAGGTTAGAATGCAGACCTCTTCTCCCTTGTAGTGGAGTATTTTCACATTTACTCACGTACAGGATCTGAATAGAGCCAGAGACAGAATACGAAATCTCCTCTTTTTGTGCTGTTGATTTTGTATTAAGGCCGGTGTCTATCTTTAGTTCGCAGATTATGGGAGAGATTTTCTCATAACTTCCCCACACCAGGCTCGTGGAATCATTTCACATTCTATTTCTGGTTCGATTGAGCGTGTTAAGGTGCCAGATGGGCGCAGCTTCCCATAAGTTTACATCATCAGAGGGAGGTGAATTGAAATTCATTTTACTTTTTTTGTGAAGGACAAGAACTCGTCCGACAGCTGAAATACATGGAAGCAGTGAACACTTCAAATCTGATACTTCAAGCAGACTGAAGTAGATGCAAAACACGAGTGAGCCCATGCCAGTGTTTTTGCATGCTTTAGCCCAGTGCACTCCTCATGCGTCTGAAGCCTGCTGTAATGTTGATTTAGAATATGGTTTGAGAGGAGATTCATTCGGAAATTACTCACTGAGTCACCACTTGACGAGAATGCAACTTTGACAGGCATTAAAGGAGACACTGTGATCACCGTGATGAATTATCCATGCCCCTAAAGTCTCTACAATACTATAATGGCATGAATGGGAACAACCGAACACACTTGTAATGTCCTTTAAAGCCCCTGGAAACCTAAAAAGTTCATCATAACACTGAGAGTCATGAGCAAGTAAGCAGAAAAGTAAAAAAACATCTTTCGGTTTTCTTCAGTAAGAGTTGAACACTCAAAAACTCTGCTTCATCAGGAGTGTGTGGGTGTGGTTTGAGCAGCAGTCATTGGGTTCTGATTCAAATGTTGCTCCGTGCTGATTGGTGCACAGGTGCGTGACATCAGCCTTTTCCAAGTGAGCTCCGCCCACTTCAAACCAATGAGAAGAGCCTAGGGGCGGAAAAAAGGACAGAAAATAGAAATCTCTCATGTGAAATAAGCAACAAGTTTTGTAGCTTTGACAGAAAAGAGTGTGTTCACTCACAGGAAGAGGCTGATAGTGAAAACATATTTTCAGGCCTTTCAAGGCAAAGAATTAAAGGTAGCAGGCCAAAAGACTGCTCTCCGCTTGTCCGATGCCTTCCTAATATTGAGTTTCAGCTGTTTTTAGACAGTCGAGTTGGTCTCTTGTCTGGGAAATAACTAAGTAACTTCTAACTCGGGGCGTGGACGCAAATCATAGACTTGATGCGAGAAAATCAACATCGCTTGAACTTTTGAGTCGGAAAGGTTTGACATCCGTTCCAAAAACAACACAGAAATGTGAACTCGTGCAGCGAAAGCGCCTGTCTCCCCTGACTGCAGATATACTGTGAATCAATCTGACAGCAGCCAATCACATTGCAGGGGCTTTAGGAAAAGGTCCGTGTTGGCAGTGAAGACCAGCAGACAGACAACAGATGATACCTTAGACTATCAGGCTGACATGTAAAGACTCTGCTGCTGTCAACAAAAAACAGATGGCTACATGCAAAACATTCAGCTCAGGACTGACGAAGAATTCATCGAAATAGCTTTAAGGAGAGGAATGAATAAAAATATTAAAAATAATAATTTTTCTGGTCATTTTTTTTTTATTATGCTCACTGGATAAAAGCTGAATAAATGCAATGTAGCATAATGTTAGTCAACAAAATTGGGAGCTTAGACATGATTCTATAGGCAAGACTTGAGACAGTCTTTGCCCCATCCATGCTTTTAACCCCTGACATCTGCTCTTTTTTGTATGTGATTGAAGTGTATTTTATGGATTAAATCAACAACAAGGTAGTGGATTTCATCTGGTTTTACCTGCCTGCTCTGTGATTCATAGAAAAGATACCTCTTTATTTTCCCTTTCCTCTCTCCCCATTTCAACCTGTCCTATTTTTCTCTTAAGTGCACATCAAACCGTGCCACGCAGAGGGTTCCTATTGTGATGGGAAGCTTGTGTTAGAATTTGAAAATGGGCTTCTCTATGCCACGTGCAAGCTCCGAAAAATAAAATGTACACTTACAGAGGGCAGACAGAATAATGTAAGCACCTTGTGGAGAAGAGCTTAAGCTCTGAAGTAACTAAATCACAATAACAATTACTGCTGGAGAGCAGGTTGAATGCCAATGAGCAGCATTTTTCAGCTGCAAGAGGGGACTGGCAATCAGCACTCTGATGTGAGTTTTCAAAGCACGTCAGCTAACAGAGCTCCCCAGAGCTGCTGGAAAAAAACACAGAAACGTGTTTGCTGCGTCAAGAAGAACAGTCAGATGAAATAAGATTTGCGTGGGGAACCTTTTTCCAACCAAAGGCCATTTCAATTTTTGAAACATCCTTTGGGGGCTGTCCTTAATTATTGAGCACATATATCACATTGACCTCAGTGATGGCCAGAACGGCTTCTCATTTGGTGAGGCGTGTGATGTCAGGTGGTAGTCATGAAGATGATGATTATGCTTGCAGCTGGTTTTCCAGGTGAATCAGTCTGTCTTGAGTAGAACCGACTGTTTGCGGGACTCTGTTTTGAAAGGAACTGCTCTCAGCAGTAGGTTGCCCCAAACAGAGATGCAAACTTCAGTGCACGTCTCCTCCGAATGCGAAAATCCTCAGGACGTACACACAGCTTATAGAAGTCGAGCAGAGGGAGGCTGTTGTGCCGAGCTTTGAGCTTGTCATTGTTTTGCAGCTCAATGACTTCGTGTTGTAGGTTGTTCAGGCACATCAGCTGGCTCCACATTAAATGACACAGCAAATATGTTCAGTTTTTTTGTTTATTTTTCCTGAATCTTCTCACCAAACGCCTGAAGGAGTTTTCACACTCTGCAGCATATTCAGATGTCATAGCAGCTTTTGTTCTTGCAGAGCAGGAAAATGCAGTGTTTCCTCTTTCCAGCTGCACTTGCCAATTTCTCTTGAAATGATTTCTTATTTGAAGCAGAGAGCTGAGAAGCTGCTGGAGCTTCAGCTCTGAGAGGGGCTTGGTCACGTCCACCATGAAGGCCAAAGCACAAACATCAGGTTTTCCTTTATCTCTATGAATTACTCCAGACGAACAGACACTGTATAACAATTGTACAGCAGCAACATGGCTCTCCCTCACAAGGTTTCAGCTTCTCAGCTATTAGCTCACTGACTACAAAGCCTGCCTGCTGAACAGCGTCTCTGTCAGAATGGGGATTGTGAAAGCTGCTTTATCCGAGCGCATTTGTCCTTGTAGCTCATCCAGTTTAGCATGTTTGTAGCTGGAATGACACTCGATATTAGCCTTCTCCATCACTGTGAGCTCGTCCACGCAAACTAACTGAGACACACTGACTCCTCTTTTAGTTAAACAACAAAATAATCGTTTGTCCATTTCTCTTGGAAAGTTTCCGTTCCAATTTTCCGTTATTTTCTTTTATCACAGAAAAAGATAGTTGCTGACAGTCACTTTTTACATATTTTTATTTTTCGTGGGCCAGTTCAAACTGTCTCGCAGGCTGCATGTGGCTCAGAAGCAAGACATTTCCCACCGCTCACGTAGAGGAACTGTGTGTGTGTGTTACAGGTCTTTATTGTTTTAGGGTCAAACCTTTTGCCTTAATATTTTTGATTTCAAGTCTCAAGTCAAGCCTGTAAGAAGCTAAGTCCAATGTAAATCTTGTCTCACAGTCAGTCTCAAACCCTCAGTTTTGTCACTTAATGCCAAAAGTCAGACTGTACAGTAGAGCTGAAACTATCAGACGAATGCCCTCAAATGTGCAATAGGGAAGATTTGCTTCCTTTCTTTGTGGTCTGGGTGAATAGTTGATTCTGATTGGCTGCAGGGTGTCCATTAATTCTTGATAGTGGACACCTGCTAAGCAGTTCTAGTGAAACTATTCTACTACCATTCTAGATTAATGCGTCGGCTGCACATTATCAACCTGTATATAGATGAGTCACTGAATCAACAGAGTCGCAGTCAAAGCCTCCGGTTATAACAAATTGCAGCACATAAACATGCTGAAGCTCAATGAGTGACGTCAACTTTTCTTTCAACCTATTTGGAGAACATGACAACTTTTATGACTGGGTGCTGAAAGAGAAGAGACTTGAAGAGAAAAGCGACACAAGTAGTTAACAGTGGGAGGATTAAATCTCATTTTCCACACTGGGTGTAGTCCTTCAGTGCCTCATCCTCTGAACACCACAGGAGCCGATTGCAAAACGCAGAAAAAATATGAAGTAAAGGTCTTATTTTTTTTTTCTTTGGCAAGTGATCGTGGTATAAGCAGGATAAAGCCCCTTGAGGTGTCTATATCGGGAATTAATGGACGATGGGGTGGCTGCCTGATTATGGACACCTCAAAGTGCATTATCCCTTACCTAAACTGAATATCTTTGTGTACAGGAGTGCTGGTCGGGCAAAACCAGCAATCTGAAGACTTCCCCCTGGGCTGCAGAAAAACACGATGGACATTTTTCACATTTTTCTGATATTCTATGGACCAAATGATTCGTTTGATCCAGCAAAAAATGTGTTTTGAGGTGTGACATTTTATACAATGTACACCTGGTGACCCATAGCGCTATGATGGAAATAGAGAAAAATATGTGCAAGAAGAGACAAGTCATCAACTCTCTTCATATCATACTCATGCCACCATGATATGTATGTGTCCATGTATTTGTGTACTCACGATGTAGTGTTGGCCAGTGTATTCTGCGTCATTTCATGCCATATTCTGATTGGTTGATTCGTACCTCTGGTGGGCAAATCTCATGGTGCGATCTGGGACCATCGCTTTGGACAGCGCAATCACTCCTTAACAGCTCTGCAGTTCCATAAGAAGCTAAAGGGGAACTCCATTGGTTACATTACATGTCATAGTGTTTACAGGTCTTTGCGAGTCCAAGGATCTGATTATTTGCCTTAAGTGATGTCACTCGAGTCAGCGTCAGTTGGAACTGGAGACTACACATTTGAAAACGAAAGAAAAAATCTAGAGTTTGGAGTCAGACAGAAGAGAGTTCACCAGACCTCTGTAGCCCGCTCCTCATCTCTGCCTGAGGCGAGCAGCTCGAGGCTGCATTAACCGCTACCAGCATGACACAGATCTCTGACAGGCCTGTCGTCAGTTGAGTTGCACTGTGGGTAATGTGGCGACAGGTTTTGACAAGGAAAAGAAATACGAGGGAGAAAAGGGATGACACGTCTGGTTCTGATGCATTGATTGTGATCCCTTTGTTGTTTTTCAAAACTGTCCACTGTGACGACGTTATTGCTAATCCGTAGAGCACGAGTTTGCTAGTTTCAACTTAAAAGCACCATTTTTCTCTTTCACATTATCTCCTCTATCCTCTTTAGGTCACAGCACATTAAGAATTTGACTTTTTTTCCCTTTAACTCTGGTCAGGGGTTAATGTCCAATTAAGCTCGCTGGCAGATACAAACAGCCTTGAAACCACCGCAGCACACCGAACAAACACGCTGCGTTTCACATTCTGTGCAGGGCACAGTCGCTGCAGCTGTGACATTATAAAGGACATGCTTTGAACACAGACACAAACAAGCCTGGACCACGGCGGGTACTTATGTGAAAGAAATGGAATTTGATTGGAAAACAAATGCACAGGAGCCCCTTTATCTTCCAGTTTCAAGTGGTGGATTAAGAGGAGGCAGAACTGCTGATAAATCTGCTACTGTGGCTCGGTCACAATTAATCAGCTGGTCCCCGTTCCTCTCCATGTGTAGATTAAAACGGCAACAACACAGAATTTCAACAGCATGCTTGTCACTGACATTTCTATTTCTGTCAGCTGATAAATCTGCGTGAGACACGGCACTTTCTTTTGTGCGCTACTGGCTCATTTATTACCGCTTCAAACATTTTCCAGAGTGCCGCGCTGTCACTGTGCTTATGTTTATGCATGTCCTCAATGTCAGAGGAAGGCAGAATGTGTCTGAGGCAAATGTCTAGAGACCATCTGTGTTGCCATGGCTGAGCGTTTCACCTGTGCAGGCCGCTTTGTTTGGCAGCTCTGAGTTTTTGGTTCAGATTTAATGACAGAAAATGTCCTGCAGCTTAACAAGATTTTATTTTTTTTTGTTTTGCCTCATATCTTACTTCTTGCTGTGTTTGCCACACTTTCCCTTCTCTTTTTCTCTCATAGCAGTTTTTTTTCATCAGTGTTGTTCCACTTTAATGCCTCGCTGTTTTTGCCAGACACACAAATAAGTCTTACCTTGTTAGAGCAATAAAACTATAACCAACATTTTTATTCATCTGTAGCTGTCTGTATTGGGACAGCAAATGCAGGGCGGAAGTGTCTGCCTGTGTTTCTTTAATCACTGACATGATGAACGTCATTATGGAGAATTCAATCCTTATCATCTCTGTTCTCGTGCGTTAACAAGAGGCAGTCGCTGCCGAATGAAGAGGAGAGCTGAGCATCTGTTCATTATGTGGCGAGCAGTGAAGTGCCGCTGCTGCTCAGTCATGGCAACAGGCAGTCTTAATTTGTGCATGTGTGTGAGCCTGTGTGCTACTCTTGCATGCGCGCCCACTGTGTGAAGATGAAGGCTCACCTTGGCCTGTCTGGCTCAGTCTCAGTAAACACTCAGTGCCTAATTCAAGTGTAATAAGTTAAAACTCTCCATTGCGCTGCTTTGCATGAAGCCTCGTGAGTGAAGGGCAGGGGACAGGCGTCCGCTGGCGTTCCAGTAGACAGCGATCACCAGACGCGCCGCGGATTGACGATTTCTTTTCGACTTTCGCTTTGATTTCGTGGAAAATCTGTGTATGCTGTGCTGTTTGCTGGAGCATGGGAGTGTGTTGGAACAAGCGCAGCAGCTGTTGACAGCCTGCGTAATTGTTTTTCACCGGTTCAGACTTTGGCCCTGCCATGAAATGAAAAAGCCCATAAAAGCCTTATGGATATGGCCTGTGCTGCTGTTGGGATGAGGGTGTGTTCATCGCTCATACTCAGGAAGTACAGACAACACAGAAGATGACAATGACAACATTTATTTGACCATAAATCTATTTAGGTCAACCATGTAGTTTATAATGGACCTTTTATCATGTGTATGCAGTATATGGAAGGTTACATACATGTAACCACAGATAGACAGAAACTAGAGCCCTCGCTGTGTCCCAAATTCAAAACACTATACAGAGCTGTAGGTAGATAGTGTGAGGCACTTGTTTGGCTGTATGTGTAGATGTTTTAATGTTACTGCAATGTCAAGGACAGATTCCTGTGATGGTGGACAATAAAGTTATGTTGGACTCTTTGTTGACATCGCACTTTTAAAGCAGGTAGCAATCAAGAAATAAATGATCATTACCAGAGCCGCTGCAACAGCCAGAAATGATACAAGCCACATGCTGTCAGTCAAGCTGGGACTTCCAATCTCAATAAGAGAACTGTTTGCCAATAGCGAGGTATTTTTTACCACAGAAATTTGTGCCTTTTCTTTAGTTGGTTCTCGTTTTATGTGCTGTCACTGGAGCTGGTGCACCTCTGCCGACAATTTCTCACGTCTCTCCTGCTGAGCTGCTCCTTACTTGTGTTGTGCCCGGAACAAAAGCGTCCTTCGACACCACAATGAAGACTTAAACAAATGGCAATCAGTATACCTGACTCTGTCGGTATGAGTTATTTTCCAGCGCTACGCTGACAGTAATAGTATATTCACTTCAGCGCTGTTCTTCACACTTCCTGTCCGCCACATTTCAGAGGGAAATGCTGTGATCGGCTCTAAAATGATCAAGTTGTAAATGTGTATTTGTACTTTGCTGTTTTCACTTAAAGTGAGACGATGTAAGTTTTGAGAGAAGCGAGAGCTCCACTGGAAAAAAAAAAAGAATTCATCAGCAATAAAACACAATGAAATACGCCGCTGCTCCAGCCTCGCCCGGTCTGGTATTTGACTGCAGCGTATGGTGGCTAATATCAGTAAACTTCAGGTAAATATAGGTGTGTAACAGACATTACTGAGACCGTTTGCTGACTTCATGACTTTCCATTGTGCTACTGTTTAATATTTTTGCAGGTATGTTGTATTGTATGGACTTCAGTTTTGTAATTGTTGTATGTGCTATTGATTATTGTCCGCAAGCCAAATCTCTCCTGGATACTTGTTTTGTCACTGCGGCGCTGTGCATGATCCGCACACTCAAAACACAGCTACAGTGTTGTGCGTGCATGGCACAGAGAGCCAGTTTCCAGCTCTGGCACACTTCTTGATGTTTGCCTTTGCGAGTGTGCGGACACGTTCGCTCGAGCGCATTTGGTCGTGGTGTTGCCACCAAAAATTAGCCGTTGCTCTGCGCTGTGTTAACTTAGCCTAATTAGTTGTTGTTATAGATGTGAGCTAAAGCGAGCGAGGCTGGGCTGGCGTGTGAATGCGGAGCTGATGTCAGCCCAGTTCCTGTCAAATCTGACCTCACTGTGTGATACCAGGACGAAGATGCAGAGGAGATGACCTCACGTCAGTATGCCGTTTACTTATTTAGGGAGCCGTTTCATACAACCCCTGCTAACTTCTACCATCGGAGGTGACGGTAAAGATGATACATGCCTTATGGAGTGTGTGTTTCTGAAATCTGACCTATCACGTTGGTTTCCTCACTCTGGTTTACACATCAGATCAAATGGAAGCCGGGGTCGTTTTGAGCAGATTGAATCAGTCGCTGCGTCTTGACATTAACTTGCACTCACTGACGCCTTGCTGCACCTACGCTCCCATCGGCTCAGCTTATCTCCGTCCTTGAGTGCTGAGTCTCCTGGCTGCTCCAGCCAAACGTCTTCATTGATGTGTTCTAAATAAAACACTTAGATGTCGCTCCGCACGTGACTCTCAAAAGATTTATGTGACATTTATGACATTTACTTTCAGAAAGGGATATAGGGCCAGGGAGTTTTCTGGCAGCAGAGGCAGCTCTGCCCATTTGTGTAATGATATGGGATGAATTCCAGTTATTGGAAAGCTGTAAAAAATCTGAGCGCTTCTCTCTCGCTGTCTGTAAAATTATGACAGAAGCGACAGCTCTGCTGTAGCCTTTTTAGGTTGGAAATCTGTCACAGATGGCTGTCTTCTTGCGTGCGGCCAAGGAAGTAATGTGATTGTGACAATTGTGTCTCTTTTGCCAACAGATTGAACATGCTGCAGGTTGTATGAGTGACAGATATGGGGTCAGCGAGATCACATTTGCAGACTTTCACTGTGGTGGCCATTTTGTGCGGATTTTGTAAGTATCTCCACCATTTGATGAGAAAGATATTTCTGCATCCCCCTGCTCTTTCAGCTAATCCTTTCATGACATATGCACACCATTATCCATATTAATCATTCATTTCATTCATAACATATGACAGTAAAGTAACTTACAGTAATTTGTCATTTTGCACCCAACAGGCACCACTGAGGGCCTGAGGCCGGAGGTGCGTGGGAAGGTCGGAGGTGTGGTGGAGCTGGAGTGTAGCTTTCCTGCGTCAGACCCGGCTGCTGTGTCCTCAGCGTCCCTGCATGTGGTGGAGTGGGTGCGACAAGGACTCGACATCCCAGTGCTGATCAAATTTGGATCCTATGCACCTCGCGTCCATCCACAATACGAGGGTGAGCATCTGGTGAAATGACCGTAATTGTGGTTTTGTATATGCCTGCTCTGCATGTAAAGCAGATCTGGTTGTTTCTGACCTGGGCTTTGTTTTGTATGTGTCGATAATGATGATAACGTATTTATTTAGCTTGCTGTTAGTGTCCATGTGATGGTGAAAGACTTACTTGTAAATTGTACCTGATACATCAGCATGGCCATCATAGATACAGTATATTTGTATCTGCATACATGTCTCTAACAGAAAAGAGGAACTCATGGCGTAGGTTGAAATGAATTAGAATGATGATGGTATAAGGTGCTTCAGTCCGTTTCTTCCTCTGGGCGAATGTAACCAGTATCTGGCCCCCGGTATCAGTCACCTTGATGGCCTTTCAAACCAGCCTCAGTGGGAGCTGCTTTTAAAGGCGCTGAAACTCTCACATTGCATCATCATCTATTGTTCACTTTCTGCCCACAGCTCCGAGAACAAAGAGAGTCTGTGGGGAAAAAAGATCCTCAATGGACCAGGAATACCTGCATGTATCTCTGTTATCCTTTAAAGTCACAAACAATGGGACTAGTGTGGACAAAAGGAAAGCATGTCTGGGTGGCTCGGATCTTCCTTTTGTCCTTTTGAGTCATTTTCTTTTCCAGAGAGCTGCCTGAAGAGAAATTCAACCTACTGACCTTTCCAAAGACTATTTTAAATTTTTGTCAAAGCACCATGTGCAGTTTTCACTAAAATGCAGTTTTAGAGAGAAAAGCCGATGATACCACTTCAAAGAGTGAGACCAATTCTTACTGTTTCACATTCAGGTGGGCGCGGACAGCAGACTGCTAGCTACCACTGGTCATTTATATTCAGCAACTTGAATTCTGAAGATAGTCGACCATTACAGATTCAACCTCTTAAACCCTGCTACTCTAATGCACCAGTCGTTACAAACTCATCCTGCGCAGCTGAACATCGTTCCAGAGATACCAAATATGTCAGGATGAATTCTGGAGAAAGTCTGTTGGATAGAGTGTCAGATACTTAGTGGAAACATCATATAGCTGCAATAAAGGGCTGGAACGAGGTGACACAATATGTGATACTCTCATCTTATGTGGAATGGGTGGATTTCCCCAATAAGGATATATAAGGGTAAATAAAGGGGGAAATGGAATTAACCTAAAAACACAAATTAATCTACATTTGAAATAACTAGATAATAATTTTAGGTAACTTGTGAAATAAAAATACTGCACATTTCTACAGAGAGCCTCTCCAGTGTGGATGTTTGTAACCTTTCTTAATCTCGTATTATTCTGAACTGATCGCCTCACCAGCCACTGTTCCACTGCCCACGGGACACTAGGAGTATGTAGAACTGTAGGACTGCAAGTTCTATGGAAAATAATCCTGAAACAGTCCAATCACAATTACCACGTAGAAGCTTTTTCTGGAGAGTTTCATATCGCATGGTCTTTATTAGCAATGGGGAAGCCCCATCTGCTTCCCCTAAAGTATGGAAAGAAATCACAGCACTTTCTTCTCTCTCTCTCTCTCTCTACTCTCCTGATTGTGGCACTCGACCTCCAGGTCCGACCGAAGATGTACATCTTGAAAAACGTCTCACAAACATGCAGTTTCATTTCCTGAATCTGCATCTGGGCAGTGTGGTTTTAGCAAACGTTACTTAAACAGAAGTCAGCTGTCCATTCGTTGGGGATTCTTTTCAGCTGTGGATTGATACACATTTGGTGCTGTACTGAGTATTTACAGCACCAGAATGATGTTTGTGGGACTGACTGATGTTTAATTGTCTTTTTAAGAAACAAAGAGTATTTGCACAGTGGGTATCAGAAAGCACTTGTTCGTAGAATCAATTTATTGTTGGTGTGGGAGTTGTTGACAATAACAAAAGTATTGACTATTGCCACCCTTATCCTTTAGGCCACTAGGCTAGTACAATGAAGAAAAGTCTTTGGTATCACAGAGTCATCGGTTTTACTGACACAGTAAAGAGTAATCATTTCATTTAGGTGCGTGTTTGTCAAAGGATCAGAGCTTGCATTCAGCTGAGCCAAGGGCTTTCTCATTTGACTTGAATGGCACTCCCTCACACAACCCAAGCAGGAAATACGATACAGACATTTACATAGCAATAAAGTCAGGGTGAACCTTGGCTGATGAATTATCGTAAGTGGGAGCGGGGCAGACTTTAATTCGGGCCCGGGCTCATAAAAGACAGTAGCCTTTTGTCGCTGACTCTGAGGATGATCCTTCAATGCACAGTGATGTCACACTTCATTACACTGGATGCTAGTTTCAGAAGAGGCAGGGCAATGTACTGATAGTAAAAACCCTTAAGTTTGCCGTCCCTTTGGCCCATGAATTGCACGTCTTGCACACTCTACCATAAAGCATCCTGCACTGAAAAGCACCTGCTTTAAAAGGGCAGGTATGCTAATCACATGGCTCTCCAGTGACGAACAAAAAGCTGCTGTTCTTAACGGATACAAAAGCTTTGAAAAAGGTGCTTTGTCCAATCTGATGCTGAGTTCAGGCTTTCTCACAGGTACTGGCTGTTGTGGGAATAACAGGTGCTGCATGGGAAACGCTTTAGAGGTGGAAGACCGGTGTGGATTTCACCTCCTCAGGCCGTGAATGTTCTCCGGTGTCGCAAGTGTTTGGCTTCAGGAGCTGGAATCCAACTGCTGTTCAGCTGTTGTGATTCTTCTGGTTAACCCAAGCGATGCACTGTACAGACCCTCAATTTCTTACACCATTCCTCCCTTCACCTCCTTCCAGTGATCAAATTTGAACTTTCCTGATTGCAGGTCACCTCGTTCAGCAATATTCTTTGTGTTCGACCGTGTGCGGCTTCACAAAGTGTGAGATACATTAGATTTCCTTCTGATTGCTCCCTCGAGAGCGTTAAGAGCTAAAAGGGTTTAAATGTATTTGTTATAATAGAGCAATAAAGATCAAAGTATTAGCGGCTGCTCTGCGAAGAGGACAGAAAGTCCCTCAGTACCCATGCAGCTGCTGACTATAAAAATACAGCTGTATAAATACACCATTCGCAAGCTCTTCCCATGTTAAATCCCATCACAATCAGAGGGAGCAGACTGACACTTTGCACACAGCTAACATAGCTAATAAGCCTCCTTTTCCTGCATGGACAAGACATGTTTGCACAGGGATTACTCATGTTCGTTACAGCAGCGTGTAGCTCTGCTCCTGATAGCGAGAAAGCTCTCAATTCAAATTTCAAACGATCACACGGCGGAGCTTAATAGATCAACGACCAGCGTGGAGTGAAACCTTATCTGCCTCTTTCTCCAACCGAAACCTGAACGGCTCCGTGCCGCCTGCCAAAAGCTGACGACATCTCTCGGAGACGATGTGGGCTTCCTGCCCGCGGACATCACATTCTCGGGGACATAAACGTCCGTGTCGCGCAAAATGGTATTGAATTTAAATAATTTTTCATACAGAGCCCTGTCCAACCAAACAAGACGGTTTCCAGATGATTCCCCAAAAGACTTTTCTTTTTATCATTTAAAAACTTCATTTCTAAAATGTTACATATCCATTTTGAAGAAAGAAAATCAATATCTCTGTGTCATCCTTCACTCGGAATAAAACAGAGGGAGAGAGAGAGACAAAAAAACACAGTCGGTGGCCTTTAAAGTTTTCCTGGGGCTGTTTTGTCGTGAGCCTAATAAAAGCCTCAAGCTTATTCTCATTTCACAAGGATTTAGTTTGAAATGTGTCATTGTGAAGTTAACTATTGCTGTAGTTCAAAGCACCATCCGCCTCACGATTCTCAGTGCTTTATAAAAATGGACAATAAAAAAACAACTTAAAGCAACTAAACAACGCTGGTAAAACAGTTGTAACATAAAAATCCAAGCTGTACAGACTATAAAGCAAAAGTAAGGAACACATATAACATTTTTGCAGAAATTATTTTAAAGCCATTTGTTTAAAAATGAGTTTTAAGGTGCAAAGGATGCCACTTCAAAATACTTCCTGATCCGCCTCAGCTTTTAAATTTGTATTTAAGGTGAATGCAGATCGTCAGTTGTCCCAAGAAAGATAATGACAGTCACATTCAATGATCTGTTCTACATTAAAACCAGCAGAGTCTGCAGAGTCTTCTCCCTTTTCGTTTGTAAAGGGCTGCATTTCGCGACGCCCCTGAATGGTTTAGTGTTTCTCTGTCACCTGAGAGCGTGTCGAAGGACGAAGCCTTTCCAGGGACTTCAGTTGGAAACAGTTTGGCGAAGAGCGGGTAAATAAATGCGTCAGGCAATGGTGTGTGTGAGTGTGGCGCATCGATGTGGGTGTGTCGGTGTGTGTGTGTGCATGAAATGAACTGATAGAGGATCGAGTTTAGCTCAGGCCAGTCAAAAAGCTGCTCCTTGGCTCATTTAATGGCTGCAGCGAGCAGGGAGGGGGCTGAGCAGGGAACATGAGGAGTGAGTGAGTGTTGTCGGTGGGGGAGGGGCGCCTACCTGTTGGGAGTATCATTTTCTCTCTCTGCTGTAGCTCTTATTTGGTTACCTGCATCATGATCTGTTTAGTCTCCGTGTCAGCACTTATTACTTCTCATTCACATTATTTTGAAGCAAACTGCTTCCAGCGCGTCTGGAAAGATGCCCTTATCTCGGGGACAGTTTATTTTTTTATTTATTTGGATCCCCTTAAACTCCCACAGCAATAACAACGAGTCTCAACAGGGTCCCCAAAACACTTTTATTAAGTACACTGCATGGCCAAAAGTTTGTGGACACTGAACTTTTTCTCCTATATGTGATTGTTGGACACGTCATCCCAGGGGTTGCAGAAATTTGCTCCTATTCAGTGACAAGAGAATTAGTGATGATGTTGGGTGATAAGGTCGTCCTGACAGTTAGGCTCCACCACAATTAATCAGGGAAAATCATTCCTTTTATGCACCTAGCTGTGTGCACAGGATTATTGTCATGTTGCAGCAGGACAGTGTCTCCTCCAAAACAGCTGCCACAAAGTTGGAAAAGCACCACTGTCTAAAACATTGCATGCTGTAGCATTAAGATTTCTGATAACAGCCAAAAGCAATTTAGTCGTATAATCTTCAACAAATCTTTACCACAGTGCACATTGTATTTGAAAATAAATAATATATTGGTAAATTGAATAGCTGCATGAATAATTAAAGTACAGTGTTAGTTAGTAATACAGTTAGCAGTGCTGCAGCATATTCTGCCAGAAACATTACAATCAATAATTGCTTACAGAAACAACATACAACAATGCACTTCTTACTTTTTAAAGTGTTAAAAGTCATTTTTATGTGGCTTCTATGATAAAGAATTCTAATTATTTCAGTGGATGATCACCTCACACATAGCTGCTTTCTTTGGCTGTTTTCCTCGGTGGGAAGGATCGAGTTTGGACTGAAAGAAGAAAACTCTTGATTTGTTGTTAAGAGACCAGGACTCTTCACTTCCCTCCTGTTCCTTTCTTTCTCTCTCCGCTCTCCCTCTCACCCGGCCTCACACTCAATTTACTTTGACTGCAAATCTCTTGCAATCATGCGTTGTTGAATTGGCAGCGGGAGCGGCGTTAGGCCATGCTTTCACTTCACCTCCACCCTTCCCCTCCCCTTTTATCTGATGGCTCCCAGTCACGTAGCCGACACATCCCCGCCTCAGCACATCCTTTCCTCTAAGGTTCTATGGTGACCTATATCACGCCGAGCCAGTAAACATGAGAGAGGGAGAAAAAAAAAAAAAAACTGCCAGGGGTCAAAGGGTAGGATTTTGAAATGCACTAATCCCCCGAGTGCATGCTGATGTGTATTTTGCTCTACTTTAACCCTCCCTCCTCTCTTTTCCCCTGTGGATTTAGTCCCCTTTGGCAGCTTGGAAAAGTAAATAAGGCGTGTTATCGCTGCCAACATACCTAACTCCAACTTCCTGAATCTTTCTGACTGTCAGGGCTGTCCCTCCCTACCACAGTCCCCAGAAATCAGAGCCTCTGTTAATAATTACCGTCACAACACAGTCATCCCAGTGGCACTGAGGCTTTTTAATGCTGCAGTGTGTTTGGTGTTAACATGTTTTTATTTCTGAGATGGTGGAGAGAGTAGTGCGTTCTTATAACGCTTTCACTGACAGTTTCTTTTCAGACATGCTGTTACTTACTGTTGGGCCACTGGACAATTATGTGTCTGATAAATTGTGAAAACTAGATGGACTCTGACTCAAGGGAGCCGTCACCTGGCAACCAGGAGATCACATTTCCATGTTGGCTTGCGCGTGTGGTAGCTGTTGTTTGTGTGTGTTTGTTCATGTGTGCGTTTCGGGCTGCGTTTGAGGACAGTGTTCTTTTTCACGCTCCAAAGCTTCACACTACAACAGTTGCACACAGCTCAGACCTGAGAAATGACAGGTAAAATCAGCATCACGGGCACTTGGCCTCTCTCATGCCCCTCACGCCTGCCCTCTCACCTTTTTTAACTGCACTCTGTTTCTGCAGGTCGTGTGTCTCTGGTACGAATCACTGCCCTGAGGCTGGATGGCTTGCAGCTGGATGACCAGGGCTCATATGAGTGTCGAATCCTCTTACTGGATGAGCCCACAGATGAGCTGCAAAACGGCACCTGGACTCTGCTTTCTGTTACCGGTGAGGTTTATGGAAGGATGCTTTTGTGTGTGTGTTTTATTTTTTATTTTTTGGTTACATGCTTGTATGGCTGACAGTGGGTTATATTTAGCTTCACAAGGCAAAATCAGCGATCCAAATGCAAAATGTAAACAAATAACATTTGTTCCCAGTATATAAGATTGTCTCCGCCTGGTGTGCCAGTCAAAACACATGAGGTCAGAATGGATCATTTTCACTGAAATCATGATGATTGGGCTCTATTTCAACAAAGTTCTTGTTTGGCTGCTTGTGCTTCGACAACATTTAATGGGAATTTTGCCTCTTTTGTTAAAAAAGAGAAGAAAAATAATGCTCATTTTTCAAAAAGTCACAAGTTTCAATTAAATACACTACGTTTTGTTATTTTAGGGTACAAAATCTGGCCCTTTAAAGTCCAAATGAAATTGGAAATTAATTCTCTTCTCTTTTGAATGAAGCAAATATAAATGATAATGATGCTGCAGCTATTAATTTTTATTCATTTTCAATTTTTCAAAAGAGGATAATAATCTTTTCAGTACATATTGTGGACACAGTGTCAAGCTTCTGGGTGCGTGTTTCCCATGGCAGTATATGACATTTTATGTTGCTAGGAGATGCCCTGTCAGCTCCCATGATGCTCTACTGACTGAATTCCATCATTGTGCCCCTGCCTACAAAGTGATTTAAGACATTTGGATATTTACAACATTCAACATTTGGGAGGACCAGCTATGCTTGTTTGTATATCACTAGTGGCACCTAATTAGCCTAGCCGGCTAGCATTAGCATAGATTTCCACTTACAATGTTCAAGATTCAAGATTCTTTATTGTCACTAAGCATGACATGTAAATGAAATATTCATTGCAGCCCCCATGTTAGAAACAAGATAATAAGATGTTATTTCAACACTTCCCCTTCCAGTGGAGAGAATGTGATGCTGGGATGTGACGTTATACAGGCTTCATCAACCACCACTGCTGGTTATTATTATTGTTATTATATTTTTATTGCAGAAATATAAATAAAACTTCAATGTATTTTCTGATATCTTATTTTTTAGCAAAATAAATTTTAATTTCAGTTTAATATTAAAGCTACAGGTTTGCACTTTTGCACTTGTGTCCGGTCAATAGTTGACCTTAAAAGTCTTCTTTATCCAGATGCAACGCACATTATATCCTTAGTCCTTTATTTTGTCTGACTGTAGGGAAGAGACCACTGTCTTGCCAGTAGGTCATTTTTCTCTTTTTTGAGACCAACTTTCTCTGGAGGAGCCACTCTCTCCTCCATGAAAGAACATTTTGCATATTTCAGTTTGTCACGTCATATACAGTGATGGTGATCTGAAGAGCTCGCAGTCGGCACTGCACTTCCAGCAATACACCAGCCCAGTGTGAAGTCCATCGGACGAACAGTTGTCGAGAAAATCGAAGGACAGACATACAGACAGACAGAGACTCCTTCCCTTGAACATGTACTTTGAACTAAAAATCTTCCATACCATTTTATGCACATCGTGTTTTATATTCCATTTAAAACAACTTTTTCAAAAGACTTCCTTTTAAAACCTTTCTAGAGAGTTCAGGTAATCTGGATAACTTTTGACTCTCCGCATGCAGGATTTGGAAGGAATCCTCTCTGACTAGAGTTGTCATCACACTTATTGATGGGTTTAAATAATAAATCTAAATATGAAATATGCATCATTATTTTTGTGCTTTGAAGTTTATCTGTATTTGAGAAAACCTTTGCTATGACTCTACACACAAACATACAGAACAAAGCATCAGCGCGCGCTGCAGATCAAAGCGAGGTGAGACGGTTTCACCGAGTTGGTCGGTGTGAGCGTCAGGTTAAAGATGAGAATTATAATAGATTACGACTGTGCACTGGAGGCCGTGGATGTAACTTCACTGACATGCCCTGCAGATACGTTCTTCACATTTTATTGTTTGCACTCTGCCTCAACGTTTGAGATTGTCAGTGGCCTTTGCAGGCAGGAAATACACAAAAGAAAGAACATGGTGTTTGTGTGTGTGGCTAAATCTCTTCACATTTAAAAGCTTTTTTTCTTAGGGACCAGGAGTAAGTATTTGGCAGCAGGTTTTTGTATTATAGATCAGAGTTTCACCAGGTCTCTATTGTGCAGAGACACTGAAACAAACATCTCAACCTGTAGCTCAGATAAGAAAAGAAAAATCTCTCATATTCTTATAAAAAGAAAAATACTGAAGGCACTTTCAAACTCAATAAAATAAAGTTTGTTTATTTATTATACAAAGGTACAATAAGTATGAGTGCTGAGGCATTGTAATAAACTCTTGAAGTTGCAAGTGGTTTGTTTATGTTTGCAGACTGTTTGCAGAAAAGCAAAGGCTCTGTCCTGTGTTCTCTGATGAGATCTGAGAGTTAAAGTGGCAGCAAAACGTTCACGTCGCAGATTTAAAAGGCAGCATAACTGACGTTTTTACTTCAGTTTGTGAAATAATAATGCAACTTGATGTCAGTAAACTGCATGCAGGCTGCCGCTGTTTAAGAAACAAGGCCGAGCTGCTGTCATGCTGTATATAAATTGATAAAAAAGGGACAAGGGAGACCAAAGATTTACTGTCTGCTGGTCCAGCTTTTCTCTTTGCAGTTTTTTTCTTCCTGGTTGCTGCTGCTTGGAAGACAGTGTGAAACTTGCTTTAGATTCCTCTTTTGCTGTAGACAGCGAGGTGTCCATAGAGCCCCTAATTACCTAATTTCCTACTATAGGTGTATTTTTATAGGAAATATTGTGTAGCTTAAACAGTGGGTCATTTCCGTGTATGTAGATAAATTGATACATTTAGTTAAATGTTCACCCTAATGTTTTGTTCCCTAGCCCCACCCACCTTTACAGAAGCCCCGCCTCCTGTGGTGGAGGCTCTGGTTGGAGGTCATCTCTCTCTGGTGTGTGTTGCTAATGGCAACCCTACTCCAACCATCACCTGGCTAAAAGATGGCAATGTGATCCAAGGAATAAATGATCAGGTATGTTTATCCAATATACACAGTGTATAATGTACATCTATCTATCTATCTATCTATCTATCTATCTATCTATCTATCTATCTATCTATCTATCTATCTATCTATCTATCTATCTAT
Organism: Chelmon rostratus; assembly: GCF_017976325.1. Lineage (NCBI taxonomy): Eukaryota > Metazoa > Chordata > Actinopteri > Chaetodontiformes > Chaetodontidae > Chelmon > Chelmon rostratus. The sequence continues at coordinate 7,340,609 of NC_055676.1, read as the reverse complement.
CTAGTCTGTTTAATGTATTAAAATTCATTAAGCCTGAAATAGAATATTTATCTAGCTAGCTGCTTTTTAGTGTGTAGTACAGGTACTTTTACTATTTGCTGCAAACTGCACTTCAAAAGGCAGTTTGCAGAAAAAAAAACTGAGGTTTCAAAAGGCCTAATGCTTGTTATGCATGATTATCATATAGTACATTATTAGATGGTTAATACTAATGTACGGAGTCAGTGCATAAGCAGCATTTTACTGTTGCAGCGGGTCGAGGTGGAGCTAAGTTGAACTATTTTGTATGCACATAAGTAGTGCAGTCCAGTGATTCCCAACCTCAGGGTCAGACCACCTCAAAAGGGCCGCGGAGGGGTCTTGGGATGATTAATGGGGTGGAAAAGAAGGAAGAAACAAAATTCTGTCGGAGGAATCTGTATTTATTTGTTTTATTTTTTGCTTGAATCTTCCTTTTAGAATTAAATAATTCTAATTAACTAATAATTTAACAGCTATTTAAATGAAGCCATTTGAAAAGTTTAGCCTGGAAATAACTGTGAAGTGCTACAGTAACATCTTAGAGAAATCGAGCCAGAAGCATCGAGAAACACTGGTTTAATCTACAACATTAAACATTTAAAACCTTCATCTGCAGAGGTCAAATAAATTTAGTGGAGTAAAGTTAAATGCATACTTTACCCAAGTACTCAATACTTCAAAACTGTACTTAAGTACAGTTCATGAGTAAATATTCTTAGTTACAGTCCACATCTATTTATCCATTGATCATATATCATTTGTATGTGTCTGTCTGCATCTACTGTATCTGTCTATCCACTTAAAGTCTGTTTGTCGTTCTGTCTGTCTATCTATTGTATGTACCTCTGTATTCTACGTGCATCCATCCATATCTCAGTTTATCTGCCATACCATATTTACCAGGAGGGAGCCTTATCTCTGCGAGCAGTGAGCATGCAGTCAGCAGGACAGTACACCTGCCACGCCTCCAACTCTGAGGGAAACGTGACTCGCGTGACGAAAGTGAAGATCAAGGGTCAGTTGATTCCTGACGGCCTGTCCGTCTGTCTGTCGGTCTATCTGCCTGCCAGTTCCTTCAGTCTCTGTGAAGTCTGTGTGCCTGACTGGCTGGGAGCCACCGTGATTTACATTTCTGTTTCTCCCTCTTGCATCATATGACAGAGTGGTAACAGAAAGTCAAACTGAATTCAACTCCTATTCTGTCCCTGTGAAGATAACGTTGATATCATGATATGAGACAAGATATCATCTGGGATTTTGGGGGCGTTGCTTTATCGTGATAAAACTTATGTTTTTGCTCATTTTAAAGGAGATGTGACTCTTTTCTGAACTTGTTAGGCTGCTGTAGCTGAGTCAAATGAGAATATCTCTATTTGGCCATCGACTCCACATTGTTAATATCTATTTTTTTCCGAAAATGTTCCTGGTTGAGTGAAAAAAATCATCTTTTAAGCTATGCGGTGAGATTGTGTTTTCAATATTTCCAGGTCATGTTACACATGATTCATGGATGTTTTCTGGTTGCAGATTTTTACAGTCCACTTTAAGGACAAACACATGTAGAATATGCAGATATGCCACTGTGTATCATTGGATTACACCGACACAGCACTGCATAATACATTGTGGAATTTATTTCTGACTTCTTCCTGTACTCCTACTCCTACTCCTACAGCTGATTTTCTCCGGAGAACCGGGACCCGTCTGAAGCGTGCTGCATGGGGGAATATTTTGTTTTGGCATGATGTCTCGCTGAGGTTTCTCTTCATTTTGGAGTCTCACAGTCGCAGTGGCCACATTTTGAATAATAATCATCATGAGCCTAATACTGTTCGGTCTAAGCCACATTATCTGAGCTTTGGCTGTGTTTTTCGTCAGGGCTGCCACATGGATGGATTACAGTTGACTAATGGCTGATCTGGATGAAGTCAGTCTGAAAGCCCAAAGTAACCTCTAAACTGTCACTCATGCATATATCCACCTGATCAGTAATGAATGCTGTAGAGATCATGTGGTTATTTATACATGGGACATGCGTCACGTCAAGCCTCCTCTGTTAGCTCTTTGCAAATGGCACACGTGTTGAAAGCTGGCACGGCTGAGGAGGAGATAAATGTGACATTATAGCAACATGCTGCAGTAACTGAATGGGATTATTATGTATGTTTGACAGCACAGGGTTTCGGGCATATTGACAGCTTTCCTCATTTGCTTTGGCTTAATGAAATGAAAATCATGATTCTCAACAGACTGTGGGTAACACCCAAATCCACAGCCCATTTTCTCACAGCACTATGTATGTTCCTTGATGCTTAACCCAGTCATGCATTGACTTTTCCCTGGGTTTGGATAACTCTAAAGCCCATTCATCATCATGCTCAAAATATAAATCCTCACATGCAAAATTTTGCACCCAGCCATATATTATCAACAATCTCACATTTTTTTAAATGCCACAAGAACTGATAACACGTGAGTCTTCAGATTCAGGTAGCGACATGCTCATCCTCAATCTTCAGTGCAGCTTATCACATTTAGGCCACGGAAGGCAAAATGGAGATTTCTGTAGGTGCCACAGTCACTGAATGTGGACCAGACAGACATCAGAGAGGGACAGCTGGCCTCAATCTCATATATAAAAAATAGAGAGTGCTTGATGTGTGTGGTCCAGTAGAGTTGTGAGGGACACCTGCATCACGCCGAAAGGTTTTTTCTCTATTTTACCGTTTAAAAAAGCGATGTGACTCGATAGACAGGAGTGTTAGGAACCATTTCATTTAAATAGCTGCATTCATTTATTCTGTTGATGTTTGATTCTTTTTTGGCCAGTTTATTAATTTTCATTCCCTGTAACCTGCATAAGCCACCCTCATGCACTCTCATGCACCCTACCCACGATGGATGGAGCATCCATCGTGGGTAGGCAGTGTATTTTTAGAAGCGCTTTTTGTTGTGTGCATTGAAGTTGTCTTTACATCCTGACAGTAATTAATAAATCAAATGCCCTGACAAAATGTTAGGGTTTGCATCAATCAAGAACACGCATGATCTTTAGTGCATCATCGGACATGTAGAAAATACTGAATGGTCGAGTTGATGCAGTTTAAAATGGGAGCACACTGTAAGACATTAAGTCTTTATATGTGTAAGTTTATGTGGTTGGGTGTTGAATATATTTGAATCTATTGTTGGGTAACTGTGTTGCTGTACTGACACAGTTCCTCAAACATTTGATTGTCTTGACTTGAGCGAAGACAAAGGCGCATGTCATTTTGAAGGCAGCGATGCACTCAAAGATGAAGTCATTTACTTTTGGTACGAGTTAAATGCCTTGAGCGAGCGACTGCCTTTTGCAGCAAAAATATCGTCTTTTGGGGACAGTGACAGTGTTTCAGAAAATGGGCTTAAGCAGTTTGGAAAAACTGTAATATTATACACTGCACTCAGCCATGATGGAGCTGTGATGGATACTTTGAAGCTATTTTCCATAACTCTGTAAATGATCACTACTTATAGCCCTTGTTGTGAATAAATATGGTGTCTTTTGTAACCTACTTCCCACTAGGTCCACCTGTCATAGTCGTCCCTCCCAAGAGCACCTCTCTCAACATGTCCCAGAATGCACTTCTCCGGTGCCAGGCGGTGGCCGACCCACCCAACATGACCTACGTGTGGCAGAAAGGTGGAGAAAATGTCTATCACGTCGAGTGAGTGAAATCATTGCTCTTTGTTCCTGAGCAGCCCGTTTCTACCTCCTTCTACCCTTTGATGTTTTATGCAGTGCGTTCGAGCCGGAAGAGTGAAATTTTACCTTTGTGGACCTTTTTGATTCTCAGTGGTCTTGGTGCACAGGTATGGTCATTACATCTAATTCAAACTGCGCTTTTCATGGAAGATTGTGAAACAAAGTGTCTCACAGGGAAAAGACAAGAAAAATCAACAAAAAGAGATGGTGGAACACAACAAGTGGAAATGTGATATAAACAAAGGACAATCAGAGAGATCAAATAGACCTGAATCACTCTCCGCTAACGTCCTCTGGCAGGCTGGACCAGAGGTGAGATCCAGAGAGACCAAAATGGACGTCTCTATGTCCACATATGCTCCAGTCTGCCTCCTCACGGGGGCTTGTTCTGACCCCTGAATCTACAGTACATGAAAGCCAGTCCCGGTGGACCAGACAAATCTAGAAGTGACATTTCTTAAAAGCCTGTCTGACATGCACTCACATGCCGGTCCACTGAATGGTTTGATGACAAATGTAGAATTTTCTCCGAAGCCGGGGACGCAGAAAGTGGATGTGTAATACCTGCTTTGCTTCAGGTCTTGCACATGTGTTGCTGTATTCTGAATAAAGCTTTTCAAAGTTGTGGCGACTGAGGGCCAATGTGGAGAGCCTGCGCTACAGTAAACGGAGGACCACATTAAAACACAAAAAGCACTGATGAAATTTACCGAAATTTCAGTCAAAAACCACCAAATTGATATGCTATTGTTACTAAATTATTAATTGCACAGCCAGAGTCCAGTCAGCTATGAAAAAGTCAGCTCAGGAAACTGAGGAAACTCTTAGCTAGCAACTGTAAGATCGTGATAATGCTATAGCCATGCCAAAGATGGCTGGCTGTAGAAGTGAACACCACTCCATATCTGTCAGTGCCAGTCAAGATTTAAAGGCACAGAAGCGCAGCGTTAATCGAAATGAACAATAAGTGACTGATAATACAACGTCTTCTTTTCATTTGGAGTTAAGTTTGGCTGCAGAAAACGCCTTTACATGCCAACATACATCTAAGGGACACGTCGGAGAACTCAGAACTGAGAGGCTTCTTTGGCAGCCCAGGAAAAATAGAGCTTTGCTGTAATCAAGCCTGCTAGTGATGAAAGAATGCTTTATTCCTCCAGTATCTGCCCAGGAGAGAGCTGTACGTCGGCAATATTCCTGAGATGATAAAAGGTGGATTTTTCTTTTTTTTTTTTGCTTCCTCTGATGTGAAATTCTAATCGGCAAAAAAAAAAAAAAAACACACCAAGGTTACTAGCTCAGGGCTTGACATTTTGTGCCAGGGCTTTTAAGTCAGAGCACAGCTTCTCTTTTTGGATCTTTGCTGCAATGTTTTGCATTTCAGTGTTGCGTCTGTTCAGTCGCAGGAAATCGGTAACGACCACAAGCTGATGTTGTGCATCGTTGTCCCAGTGGCAACATGCGAAGGCTGAATGGCGCAGATGCAGCAAAATGCTATATGTCATTTCACACTGTATATTGAGATATATCGATATACAGTAATAAATATAGTACAGTTGTAAAGTTGCTGTAAAGTCTACTATTTATGGAAAAAGTAACCAGACCAGAGTGGTCCATTTATTAATTTTTTTGATAGCAGTTAATCAAATGACTGTTTGTACTGGAGGTGGGTTACACAAGGCCCTCTGCTGCTATGTAGAGCTTTTTAGCCTGTTATAGCCCTTGGTTTTGGTTTTTGTGGTATATTACGGTACAGTTCAATCTCAGCGCTCTCAGCTAGCGACTGGCCGATGAGGGAGGTTGAACAGCGGACGAGCCAGACGTTTTTCTCAGGAGTTAGCGCAGACGATGGCAGAGCTAGAAGGAGAATAAATGCGGGCCGCACATTCATCAGGTGGACAGACACACGACTCTAAAGGAATGCTAATGTCGCTCTGGGTGTGTGAGGCAATTGTTGCCCGACACATTAGGCAGAATAACTTCATGGTAATAATATGCCAGGCGTGTCTGTCAGCTTGCTTGTGACTTCTTATTCCCCTAAACAGCCAAAAAATAAATTAAAGCAGACTTAATGAAAACAATATGTAATAGGCTAGTCTCTGCCAAAAACAGACATACAATACAACAAACACACAGAAAGAAAGAGAGGGGAAAAAAAAGCTTCAGGCATGTTACTTTAAAAGAAAAAAAAAAAAAAAGACATTGGCCTGAAACTGTGAAGCACTTAATGAGCTTTTCTGTGGGAGAGGTTTGACAATAGCAGCGTTCAGTGGCAGGGAGGAGATCCGAGTGAGCGGGGAATGGTTCATGATTGCCAGCACATCATCCAGCAGAGAATTGAACGCTCTCTCAAAAAACGGTGGCTGGGACGGGGTCAGCGGAGCAGGTGGAGGGTTTAATTTGCATTACTTCTCCTGAGCATTTCTCTATTGCACGTATCATTGTTCAGTGCAGTTACACTCAGGTTAATACTCAACCTGATTTTGATGAGGAAAAAAGTTTCAGAGAGGCTTTTTGGACCTGATATATAATGCTGTTAACAGCTGAGTAGAGCGCACGAGGATTATTCTGATTATCTGTTACTAATTCTGGGAAATAAGCTCTTTCGTAATTGCTTTGTTAAAAAATAGTGAGGGCCTCTTTGAGAATGTCAAAACTTTCGGTGTAGTTTTTCTTCATTTGCATTTAAGTCATTTAATAAGTATCAAAACTAAGAGCCCACTCCCATGCTAGCTGCTGGAAGAGGGTGAATATTTATCATGTAAAACAGGAAATGGTTTGAAAAGCTGCTGTGCCGGGCTTTTATTTTGACACGAAACGTGCAAATGCGGTTATAAAACCAGAAAAGGTGAGCAGCGCTGTGAGGCTGCACTTAGTTACTTTAGTGCTTTGAGCTAAATGCTAACAACAGCATGCTGATGCATCATGATCGCCAGTCAGTTAGCATGCTAACATGTGCTAATTAGCGGTAAACACAGACTACAGCTGAGGCTCAAGTGAACGTCATCGGTTTTGCAGCTATTTGCTCATACTGTGAGCTAGCAAGTGTTGAAATGTTTAACTCTCTTGACGCTACATGTTCTACTTGCGCTGGGCAGGTCGTGCAAAGAATAAAGCTGCTGGAAACGCTCAGACTGAACGACAGTGGGTGTGTCGTAATGCCAAATAAAAAGCTCTGTCGAGCTGCATGCTTCTTTGTGGGTTTGCCACTGGAAGAGACCCCCTTCACATTCGCCATTTGAGTCATTGTCAATCTAAAAATATTGACAAGTGGAGCTTAAATAAAAGCGGCATTCAGTAAAGCAGGTCGACGTTGATATCATTACAAAGAGAAAAACAGTAGTGGTGAGCAATGCCCAGGTCGGTTACAGTACGTGAGTCATCTGGCCCGTACTGTCATTAGCATAAATGTGTGACTGAGAGCCGTCCCACGAGCACATATCGTCAGCGTGCGTATGTGAGCGGACTGCAGGGTGTTGCGGCCTTGTAGAGTCCTCCGGTTTTCTCTCTGGTGTCTCTGTAAATGGATGAATGTATAAAATGAGTGGGCACTCCTCTTCCCACTCTAGCTGAAATGAAATGAAATTTCCTTAACCTCCATCTGCACACAGTGGTGAAGAACTCAGAGAGAGAAAAAAAAGTCCCTCCTACACTGTTGATGCTCCATGAGCCTGTTTGACTGGAAGAGCTGAATTACCTCTCACTGTTATTCTGAAGTGACTGCTTCCTTCTTAAGATACTGAAGTTCTGCCGTGTGTTGTTTCTCAAGGTCTCTGAAGTCGCGAGTGAAGATCATGGTGGATGGAACTCTGCTCATCCCCAGCGTCATCCCAGAGGATTCTGGGAGCTACACCTGCATGCCGACCAACGGCCTGCTGACCCCGCCCACGGCCTCCGCCAACCTCACAGTGATGCGTACGTTTCTGTGTGTAGTCTGCAGTCGTGAGTCCTCATAAGGCATCATATCGCTCCTTTGTTTTTTATGTCTTCAGAGTTTAAACACGTTATGGCTCAACAATTAACTGTGGAACCAAAGGGATTTTAAATGTTTGTGGCTTATTAGCACTAAACCATCATATGTTCAGTACTGTATAATGTCATGACATATTAAATGATCAGAAAATGATTACTGATGCACAACCCCAATTCCAAAAAGTGAACTGTGTTTACAACAACAGTTTCATAGTACATTTAATATTTAAGAGTCCATGTATTAACATCCTTTTTACAATCACTTGTTCACAAAGTGGTGAACCTCGCTCCATCTTTGCTTGTGAACCACTGAGCCTTTCCAGGTTGCTCCTTTCATACCCAATCATGATACTATCACCTGCTACCAATCAACCTGTTTACCTGTGGAATGATCCAAACAGGTGTTTTTGGAGTGTTCCACATCTTTCCCAGTCTTTCGTTGTCCCAACTAGTTTGAAACGTGTTAATGCATCAAATTCAGAATCAGCAGATATTTGCAAAAATGAATGAAGTCGATTAGAGATATTAAATGTATTGTCTTTGTGCTGTTTTCTGTTGAGTATGTGCCAGAAAGGATTAGCAAATTATCACCTTGTGTTTTACACAGGATTTGGGGTTGCACATAAAATGTATTTGTTGTTGTTCACTGACACTGTTAACAGTTGAATTTTACATAAAACACTGTGTTTTTCAGCTTGGGATAGATTAGATTAGGCAAGGTTGAGTCCTCCTCTTAATACAGCTTTAAAAGCACTGCTCTGTCTGGAAGTCAAATCAATTATATTTATATAGTCTAATATCACAAATAACATTTAGAGTCTGTACCGCACACTCCCTCTCCCTTTAATGTAGAAAAAACATGGAAGTAACCTCAGGAAGAGCCCAGAGCAGGGATCCCTCTCCCTGGACTGAAACACTTGTAACAGATGTTGTGTGTACAGAATAGACCAACGTATTAAGCTGCTAACACACCTGTAAGCACACTTCCACATCACTGCAGTGAAAAGATGTTCAGCTCATGTGAAGTTACTCTTTAACTTGAGGTAACTTTATTGCCACGCTTCACTATTTCCCCCGATGCATTGCTTCAGCTGTAGCCACAGTAACAAACTGCAATAGAGAGAGTTAGCGCCAACACTTTCTCCAACTTCCTAAAACTGAACTAAAGCTTCCCTTGAAAATCCAATATTTGTCTTTTTCTTCAAGAAACATTATTGATGTGCCACAAGATTTTACAGCGCAATCAGAGATTACAGCACCAAATCTGTACCAACTGTATGTTGTTGTGTGTTGACCAACATTTTTTTTGACTGTAGGAATTACAGCTATATTCACATATTTAATTGACATACATATGAAAAAAACATTGTCTTATCATAATTGATGGTACAGGTCTATTTATCTGTTTAAGTAATAACTGAGATTTAATGATTTTTTATTGGTAATCAGTGCATTAAAGGACCTGCTTCTCGGTGGTTTCCTTTTAAAGAAAAGCTCATTTTGTAATATACTTGCCTGTAAATGGTCCTGGATGAAATCATCAACAGTGAGAAACCACTTCTCCTGTGAACATTTACTGTTGTTTGTGGACCTGTAAAACCCTTCACACACATCCAGTCAGCTGTAAATACATGGAGCAGCACTTATAGTAAAACATAGGCTCATAGAAAATTGATTGCGACAATTGTGTTATTGAAAGAGTGAGGTGTATCTAAACCGGAGTAGTTATTATGATGTAAACTGTATTGTTTTTTCTCTGTTCAGACCCAGCCCAGGCTCTTCAAATGCCCCAGCAAACGTACCTCCCTGCAGGGATGGACGGCTCGGTCACCTGCCCAGCGGCCGCTCAGCCTCCGCTGCTCCGTGTGGACTGGACAAAAGATGGGGAACCACTTGACCTGTCATTGGTAATAAAAATAATAATTTCCAGATGGAGGCGCAGTCACTATAATAAAACCCGACCTTTACTGTGTGCCCAAACTCAAATTTCTGCCCCTCGCGTTGTCCGGTCAACACCGCTCTGTTTATTGGTTTCTGATATTGCAAACATCACAGGGAACTGGCAGCTGAATCCATTCGTTTTCTCTGAGCAGAGAAATGTCAGCTGCTGACTACAGGCATCTATGAAGCGGCAGCCGTCAGCAGCCCATCATGCAAACACTTTCATTACAATCAGCCCATCCAGCTCGGTTACAGAGGAGCAGAATTTTCTTTCTATCACCATGTGAACACTGAGGTAGATTCTGATACCCTTTCAGGCACTTTAATGTGACATTTCCTGTGTCCAATGATGGAAACATTTTTTTCAAGTAATTCAAATATGTATAGTACATGTAAATGGACAGAGACGATGTGTTCAGACTTAAAAGCTTTAAAAGCAATCCCTAAGGAGCCCCTCACTGTCCCTAGCTCTCATTTTTTCATTTTTTTTTTCTTCCACTTCCAGCTCACACTCACTTCACCTGTGGGATGAGCGTAGGAGAGCTGACACAGTCGATGAGGGGCAGGGGGTGCGACTTCCCAATCCTTTACCTCAACATTTTTTAATCTTCCCCTTTCCGATTGGAAAACCGTAGCGTTTTATGTTTTCTTTCAAAATAAAAGCCCAGGGTGGCAGCTTTGAAAACCATTTTCTTTGCCTTGCGTGCAAAAGATCCACCTACTTCCTCCTCCGCCCTCACATGCTGAGCTGACCCCACCCCCCTCAACACTTTGTTGTGAGCGATGGACATTGCCGGTGGATGAGACGCACCGCAGGAAATGTGATGGATTCCTGTAGTGTGGGACACCGGTGTTGGAGTCAGGCTGTTATTCTGCCAATTACTCCAATTCCACTCTGGATATCACAGACTCTCCTACCCACAGTAATACTTTCTCACAGCCTCATTCTGGAGAGGATAATAGCGGTTTTGACTTCATTAAACTGAGTGGGAACCTTTTGCGCAGTCAAAAAAGAGCCTTCCGCTTTAGCTTAATAGAAATAAAAAAGACTTGAAAATGTAGCTGATTTTAATGCATTTGCTTGAAAAAAAGTGATTTTGAGAGCCCATCCCTGTTTCCTGTGTTTAGGTTTACCTAAGAAATGATCAAGAGAATATCCAAAAAAAGGGCTTTTTTAATTAGAAGAAGAGAAGGCTCACTCTACCTTTCATGTTGTTTAGATATCATCTTTCAAAAGCTCTGACAACATGAATATACAATACACAATTTAGGAGAAGTTTGGAAATAATCTGCTCTGTGGGGACTTAAGTACTTAACCACTGCAGGACTGTGGCAGGCAGATATCAAAAAAATTATTTCTGTAAATCCTTCAAACACAGCTGAGGAGCTCATATGTGGCTTTGGAGTGGTTACAGATTCCCTGCCTTTTAACACTTTAAGCTCTCTGCACACTTTTAACTGATTATTTTCTTCCATTCAAGCTACGTATCATTCAGGACTGCATGTGCTAGTTCCTTTTCTTTCTAGCTGTCAGAGTGCTGTGAGCATTGCATTTCTCCCAGTATCCAGGATGGACCCTGAGTGCAGAGGGCTCTTTGTTTATGGCCACAATCAATGACGATACAGCAGGCGTGTACACGTGTACTCCGTACAACAGCTACGGCAGCATGGGTTCATCGGGGCCAACGACTGTAATTCTACAGGTTAGTGTGCACTCACTGAAATCATTTAAGTTATTTCAGGTAGGGAAGACTACATTTCTTGCGCCACAAACTCTAAATCATCGATCAGTGATGCCCAGGAAGCCCAGAAACTGCTACTGAATCAGTCCCTCTAGTCCTGCTGAACTGTTTATCTACACCACTGTGCATGCATGTTAATTAGCCACAACTGCAACTGTCATAGCGAATTAAAAATTGAACAGAAATGACATTTTATTGACCTTTTCATGCCGACGTGTGAGCCCCCTGGCATTAATGGAAGTCAACTCAGACTCACTACAATGGCTCCACTATTGGGGAGTTAATTGTGTGGCTAATCCTTTTGTTATTAAGATAATCTTGTCCAAAGCAGCAGTAATCCAGTCTTAAAATCCATTGTTGCCATTGCTGCAATCTCCTTGATTCAGCTATATTGCTTTGGCAATTCACAGGACCCCCCATCATTCAGCATCACTCCAGAGACGCAATACAAACAGGAAGCTGGTCGAACCCTGCTCATCCCATGCCAAGGAAACAAGGACCCAACAATTAAAGTGACCTGGAGCAAGGTAAAGAACCCAGTACAGGCTTTTCAATAAGGACTTGAAATAGTCTTATTCATGGCTCTGCAGGTGTTTATGAGAACATTCCTTTTTCTTATTGTGCTTTTATTGAACTTTTACAACACTTTTCTGATGTTTGGTCTTGTTCATCATGTTGCACTATTCAAAACAACATTCAGTCAGTTTGGATCAAACCCCCCTAAATTTCACAATTTCTTATCCTGTGTCCACCTGTCAGTTGTTCTGTTATCTCCTGGTATATTTATTATTATTTTATTTAGTGTGATCTTGGGTGATGTGCTAACCCAGCAGCTAATGTCAAACAGCACTTTACTGTTAGCCCATGGATTGGAATAGCTAGTAGAGCAAAAATCATGTAGTAGGTGTGTAATCTGGCAAAGACTTTGTTTAGATTTCCAGAAGAGTGTCTCATTGATTTGTTTCTGCCTCATCCTCCTGCTTTCCATCTAATAACACAGAAGCAGGAGGTGTGGATGGACGCCAGTTGTCCTCTGAAGCTCTACAGTATGTTGAGCTGTATTCGTTAAGCCAGCCCACTTCTTAGTGACCCTATCAAATCGTACGGATTTGATCAAATCCCTCTTATTATCCCCCCGTCCACATATCCCAGTTCACTCTGAGCTACAGCTCATTTACAGAAGTGAAAATTGCTCCAACCGCCTTTTCTCTGCATCTTTAAGCAGTTAACTACACCACCACCTTTCAACCCCAAGATCAGTGCATTGATGCTTTTCCCCCACAGAGTTTTATTGAGCGGGTGCTCAGGAAGGTGGCACTTTATGGATCAACTTTAACACACTCACTTCACTTGAATTCAAAAAATGCATTAAACCCAGACACACAGACACTGGGATCAGAATAAACTGGGAGCATCACAAAGTGATTGTGTGCTGTATGAGGTACTCTTCGACCTAACACAACATCCACTATCTATCTAAAAATCTGCTGAACTGTCACTGTCCTAACACCTTCTGACTACACTGAATATTAGAGCTGGACAATATGAGCTAAAATCTACATCACAATACAGTATCAGTACTTAATACTGATGAATATAATGACACTTTTGGCTCCAGAGGATCCATCATGTTGGTAATTTCATCTCTTTTGTCATATTTAGACAGACGCAAAGAGTTTTGTCCCACGTGTAAATGGTCTCTGTGTCTCTCGGTAGGTTGACTTGGCTCGTCGCACGTCTTACTCCATAGAAGCCAACGGCTCTCTGCTCCTGCAGCCTGTCACTAAGGACCACCAGGGGGCGTGGGAGTGCACCGCCGCTAACCGCGTCGCCTCGGTGAAAGCCAGCACGCAAGTCTTCGTCCTGGGTGAGCGCAAACAGGAGCCGTCCGCATTAGCAATGTGTTTTTTCAAATTGCTTTCTTCATACCTGTGTAAACCTCTATTATACTCCAGCACAGGCCGGATGCCTGTGCCTCCAATCCGCCTCCGACGGATAAATGCGGTACATCTAGAGATGGCCTCTAAACTTTAGCGGTATCAGGTAGTTGAAGTGCTGGACCATTTCCAGAAACTCCTCTCTGTTCCCTCCATTACAGGAACCAGTCCCCATGTGGCTACATCTCTGTCCGTCTCTCCAGGGGTGAAGCAGGCCAACATATCCTGGGAGGCAGGCTTTGATGGAGGATCAGCACAGACATTTTCAGTTTGGTGGGTGTAAAGCCTCCCACTTTCTTCTTGGGCTGTAACCATGGCAGCAATCGACAGCGCTTGTATTACTCTATTGATCTCGAGGATGAGGAATTCATTTATCTGTTATCACTTCTTGGCAGCTACAATAAAAAACTGTGCTGCAGAGCATAGCTTTATAATGCGATGACCATGCTAGCTACAATGGGACCAAAGAGAGCGTAATACATTTGTTTTTTGTGAATCAGCACTTTAATGTTGGCTTACAAATCACAGATGAATGTCTTTAGTGATTTAGATATGCTTGTGATGTGTTAAAAGACAGTGATGCACAGGATAAAATAAATGTGAAACTACACCAAGCTGGACAAAAGGGAACCAGAATTATACTGTTTTCAAAGAACAAGTGCACTAAATAGTCCCTGTATTACAGTAATAATGCATGGGAAGTCTTAAAAAGCATTTTTTTTATTTATTAAAGTAAAAGTTTTTTTTACATACATTCACTAATCAAATAGAAAACTATATTTAGATATTCTCTATTTTTTTTGCATTATGTCAAAGAATGCAATCCAATGCTCGTCTTAATCACATTGTAACCTGGGAGCGCTACATCAGATGGAGATCAGATGAGCTATCTTAATCCCCAAGAGGGAAGTGGGTCGTCACTGCAGCAAGGAGCGGCGCAGAAGTAAATATAATTACATCAAAACTCTAAAAATAGATCAGCCAATCAGCGTAAACAACCCCAGCTACTCCTCGCTCTGACAGCCTGACGTGTTCTGACCAGAGATTAAGAAGGATAGTCAAAACGAATGCACTCTCTAGTATTAGAAAAGCAAAAGATTTTGCTGCCGTAAGAACTTTTACGGGATGTAATGTGAATGTTTTCCCCTTTGACATTTCAACTGCAATCTTCTTTTTTTTTGCCTTATGAAGGCAGAAAGTGATGGCAGATAGATCCAGCAAGCACTTTGTGACTTCCAGCAAATGAAATCATGATGATCATGCAGTTGTTTGACAGCTCTGTGGGCAAATATTCACACCATATACAATCAGACCAATTACTACAGACCAGAAAAGGCCCTTACAGGAAAAAAAAAAATCTCTGCTTGTGCATTTCTCTTTATTATTATGAGCTGCTTCATATACCACAATAACATGAAAAATATGAATTTCACTCGAGTGGGGATTGGGGGGGTTTCACACTTATCCACACCATGCTGAAGTGAGTAATGTTCTGCTCTTTTCTGTATCCCTGTAAATGGACACTTCTGTTGAGTCAAAGCTATCATCTTCAGAAACAAAAAAAAAGAGGCAGCATTTTCAGAGTGACATTAATAATTAAGTTCCTCCCGTTTTGAATGGTGAATAGGTTTTTTTAGCCCTGGGTCAAGTAATTTGTTCTGTACAAAGTGGGTGTGTTCAACCCCAGCTCCGTTAGGAACATGAAAATCACCATAATTGGAGTTGCAAGCCCTCTGTGCAATTGCAGGGATACATCATGGCTGTCTCTGACACAAAATCTGGAGCTGATGATGAGTATGAATGATTAATGAAACCTACTTTTCTGTCATGTTTCATAAAACCAGACTCCCAGAATTCTCCGCCGCCCTTTTGTTCTCACTCCTTGTCTCCTGGTCTCTCTCCCTCTGCAGGGTGAAGAAGATTTCAGCGAGTGATAATGACGGGAGGCAGGACTGGTTCTCTGTGCCCGTGCCCCCCTCATTCGGCACCATGCTGCAGGTGACAGGCCTGTCCCCTGCCACCGACTATCAGTTCAGCGTCCTGTCTCACAATAAAATGGGCACAGGACCCTTCAGTGAGATTGCCACTGCCCGGACCCTGGGTCAGTACCGTCCCTCAGCTTGCAGTCCAGCAGCCAGGTCCTTTTTGGATCCCAGCGCTGACCGTGGGGTGTACCAGCAGATTATATCATCTGTGGTTAATTAAAGTGAATTCCCTGAACAACTCACCCAAAGGACAAAATGAAGCTTGGCTATTGTGTGGTTGATAGGCTAGCTACAAGCCGGTGTCTGTGCTCAGCCAAAGATCGTTTGTTCCAGGAGGAGTAACCACGGTTTAACTCGGCCATCACACCTGTTTTTCTGCAGCTCAGTCCGCCTCATCAGTGACTCAAGTAGTCTGTACGTTACTCTAACTTTTGGTCACATAGCATTCCCAACACAGACCTAAACATCATTTTTAGACTTAAATCGCTGAATTGATTGAATTGAACTTTGATCCCCTTTTGTACATCGAGCGACATCATGTCCGATAATTGATTTATGACCAAATACCAAGTACAGCCGTACTTTGTATTTACTGCTTTGATTAGCATGCTAGCATTTGATTAGCATGCTAATCAAAGATGGCGAACATGGTAAACTTTACACCTGCCTAAGATCAGCACGTTAGCACAAAGCGTTTGCTTCAGAGCACTGCTGTGCCTAAATACAGCCTCACGGAGCGAGTGTGGCGTACACACTTGGCTTTGTGTTACCTGTCATCCAGCAGGGGGTTGTATCTTCAAAGGTATTTTTATGATCTTGTGGACGTCCGCAGTCGTCACGGAATGATCAAATGTTAGCCCCGGGGCGAACTCAACATTCAAATCCATGTCTAGTACACTTAGGTATGTTTAGTTATCTGCCCTAGCCTATGGCAATGGATGGCGTAGTCTGTGGAAATGTTGTGAGTTCCCTGTTGATATTGCCCCCGGAAACATTTTATCTTTCCTGGCAGAGAGTAGACATCCTTAGGACATTTAAGAGGTCACGAAAATACCTTTAAAGATGCGTCCTGCTCCTGGATAAGAGCCAAAAAATAACTTAGATTCTGTTCCCAAGGGTTTGTGTTGGGAGCAGAGTGATGGGTCTTCTCTGGTGAAACAATCTGGCTAATCATGGCAACTTCAGTGGTCAAAATCTCCTCATTAATCATTTATGCATAATCAATCATCATCGATATTGCAAGCTTATCAACTTAATAGTGTGTGAATTGCAAACTCAAGTGTTTGGCAGCATTGATGTTCAAATGTTCATGGTACGATTACTGTAGCCAAAAACGTCATGATATTAAGTACCTGAAATTCAGTAATCATGCCTCACATCATGTTTGCCTTAGGTATGATCAAAGCGAACAAACTGGTCAATAAACCATATTTGCTTATTTGGGACTCTGCAAGAGCCAACGTCAACCCCAAACCAACTCCCCTCATACTCTCAAGGTTGAACATCTGTGGCAGTAGCAATTTCCCCCCCTGTAATTTAATTTTTCCGCCAGAACGTATCCAGCCGATCTATTGAAGGTCTCTCTTATTCTCTCTGCATCAGATCCTCCACTGAGGAGAAGTAAGCTAAAGCCCCCAGCGTTGCTGTCAGCTAATCAGGGCCCAGCAGGTGTTGTTCTGCAATGGTCCCTTCCTGAAGCTCAGCACCCTCCCATCACAGGCTTTGTTCTCCAGTCCCGCACAGAGCAAGGGGAGTGGTTTAATTTGGACGAGGACATCAGTGCCAACAGTAGCGAGATCGTCATTCCGCGTCTGCACAAGGTAACAATCCAGCCGTGCTGCTCCCTCTGAGACTAATCAGTCCACGCTGCTTGTCGAATGCCTTGGCGGTTTTTATCTGGGCTACACCTCCGTGGTTTTGCTTTTGTAGACCCTCAATTATGCACACTACATGGCAGCCATCACTTCTCCGTCATAGTTCAATCTGTGTGCCCTGTCTTTGCTTCTCTCTGCCCGTTTCATTCGTCTTTCCCTCTCCTATACGGGCCTACACAAATTCAAATGAACGTCATTAGCATTGCAGGCGCAGTCCCGTGTTGACAAAGTGTGGTTTCATCCTCTGTCCTCCCCACTGTGTGTGTGTGTGTGTGTTTGTGTGTGTGCGGATGCTGGTCTCAGGACTCTGTGTATGAGCTGCGGCTGCTATCTCGTCGAGGGGAGTTGCTGAGCGAGCCCAGTCCATCAGTCAATGTCTCCACCATGGGTAGGTGTTCGAGAGCAACCTTGCCCCCATCACATTCTGTCCCCACCCTTCTGTTTCATCCCATCCTCCTCCTCTCTCGGTCTCCTTTTCTAACTCTTTTCTCTCTTTCTTTATTTCTCCCCGTTCCTTTGTTCCCAGCGTTGGACCAAAATTAGAGCAGGGCCCCGGGGAACTCTGTCCATTAGAAGCCTGAATGATAGAAATAGCTCCACTAATAACTTCTAAAAAGAGTTAGCAATAGAAGTTGTACTGGTCTTTTCTGTTCCTTATGTGAATGTGACATGAATTTTTCATTAGATATGGTATAGAGCTATCAAACAGAGGGATCTACAACCCGCTTGTATCACCCAAGGATTATATATTGTTTAACATAGCTCTGCTGATAATTTCAGTCTGACTGAGTAAATTATGCAAAACAATCAAGTTTACTATGTGCTGATAATCACCAAGGACATATATTGGAGACTACATTCCCCTTAAAGCTGGTAATATCAAACCTGATAGCAATCTTGTGGTATTTTTCTTCGTTTGTGATGTAAATGAACTCCATTTATTGTAGTTGTGACATGAAATATGTACTGAAGGTCAGCCGCTATGATCAGATGATTGTGCTGCATGACAAAGAAAGCTTTTTCTCTTTTAAACAAAAAAAGCATTGACGTGATAATAAATACTTTTTATAATTTTGTAACTTTTTTTTAATACATGCATAACAATTTGAAGTAGAATTCCAATCATAGATTTAAATATAAATGCCTAAAAATGACATATAAAAATATTACTATGTGTATATATCTATATATCTTTATATCAATATCTATCTATTAAATAATTAAA
This sequence comes from Chelmon rostratus, assembly GCF_017976325.1. NCBI lineage: Eukaryota > Metazoa > Chordata > Actinopteri > Chaetodontiformes > Chaetodontidae > Chelmon > Chelmon rostratus. The sequence goes on along the minus strand of NC_055676.1, from coordinate 7,322,167 downwards.
AACATTCTAAAAAATATATTTTTGTTTCTGAAAAAATGTGCTTCATCAAATTAAGATAAACTTATAGAAAAATGTAATAAAGAAAAATGAGGAAGAATCATATCTGCATTAGCTTATTTAGCTTATCTTTACTGTCTTGGCCTGAGTGTTATCTTGTTTTTTCTTGTTGTACTGAAGTTTGCTTTGCAACGATGGCAACCATTTTTTTTTTTTTTTCCTGGTTCTTTAATAAAGAACAGCCTGCTTTTATTTTTACTCACTAATATGTATCACTGATGAAATGATGTCACAGGGATGGAGATCTACCCTGCCACATCCCCGCTCCTGGAGTTTGTCCCGGAGCCATTACTGGCCGGCGTGCTGGGCGGGGTCGGCTTCATGTGCTTGGCACTGGTCTTGCTTCTGGGGTCCGCCTGTGTCATCAGCCACAAGAGAGACCGGCGCCGCAGAAAGAAGGATGGTAAAACGCCCCTCACTCCAGAGACTCAGCAGACACTCACTTTGATGAACTGCATCATGAATATCATCATTTATTCAATAAAATATTGAAGGCACTTTCAGTCCATTATATAAATCATACCCCACTGCATGGATTTGGCGCTCCTCTTGTCCTACGCCCGTCCATTCAGTTGTAAAAGTTATTGATGTCATTTACATTACTTGCTAATTAGGGTAATTTCTCATTAGTGGCTGATAAATGTAAGTGTAATTAACTTTTTGGACAAGCCTGGGTGCCTTGGGCCCTTTAATGGGCTCTTATTAGGGTTGATTATGTTTTTACTTCTTGGTCAGTGTGGTTGTATCCTAATGAGTCAGATACCATCTTGCCCCTCTCCCTCCCTTTTAGAGCCCCCTCCTGCCATCTATAAATGCTCCCCATCAATGTAAGTACCCCTTTATCATTTCATTATACCTCCCATTGACCTTTCCCTCTGCATCGCTTACAAACTAAAATATGTTGAAAACGCCTGCACTTCAGTTATTTCCTATTTCATATCTTCTTTCTCCTCCTCATCTTCATCTATTGCTGCTGCTGCTGCTGTATTGGTCTCTCTCTGTCTACATCTCTCCCGCCCCCTCTTTCACTCTCACTCAATCTTATTTTCTCTGTCTTATTTTCTCTGCCTCTTACACCTCCGGTTTTTCTTACAATTTTCTTTTTTCACCCCTCCCTCCCCCTCTTTCTCTCTCACAGTAAGACTTCAGGCACCGGCAGTCCAGACAGTGTGTTGAAGAAAAGCCTACTTCCAGCCAGCATCCTCTATCCCACCACTTCCTCCACCAGCACCTCCTCCTCCTCGCAGACAGACTGTTCCTCCTTTAGCACTGAGAGTCATCATCGGCGGAAGCACATATTGTCCAACTACAGCAGAGGCCGCCTTATGAGGACAACTTCTTCTCCCATTTCTCCTTCCATCGAGTTGATCTGTAGAGGTCCAGATGGGCGCTTCACACTCCCACCGTATGACAACGTCACAATGAGCGTTCACGAGAATAGCACGAAGTATGACCAACCTGCTGGAGTCCGAAGGTCTGCATCACTCCACTCAGAGAGGAGAGACAGGGAAGGGCCACCATGTGTGCTCTCTGTTGATCTCCCACCTCTCAAACCAGCAGAGGCCAGTTCCAAACACCAAATATGTGGCCTGGCCCAGCGCCTGCCCCGTCACGGCCCTTATATCCTGGATCAGAAGGCAAGCTATGACGGCTTTCCTGACCTCAGCAGCATGTGCTCAAACAGTAGTTTGGCCACCGTTCCTCATCAAGACAGAAAACTAGCTCTCACATTTCCAGTGCTCCCACATATCCGTTCCAGCCTAGGTCAGCCGTCCACGACCGCCAGCACTCTGGTTCTCCAAATGGAGCACGAGCGGGAGAGGGGAAACCTGAGTCATTGCCTGAAATTGGCACAGGAGAGGGAGGAGCTGGAGAGGGAGCTCCGGAAGTACGCTCTGGAAAGAAGCTCCATGAGAGAAATGAAGACGGAGCATTCAGACCTCGAGAGGACAGAGCCGGGTGGTCATGAGCCTCTGTGGGCGTATGGGAGCAGCACCTTGCCACACAGCTACCCCCGGGGCAGCAAGGAGCTGTCACCGAGCCCCTTCTCTTCATCTTCTGTGCACTGGGACGCCCATTCTCTCGTCTCTCCTCCCACTATGAATGCGGCCTACACCCGCATCAATGCGTCTTCACCTGCGAGTCCCTCTTGTTTTGAGTCTGAGGACTATCATCCTGCTCCATCATTCACCAAACAGATCCCCCTCCAGTCTGAGGAGGCAGGCACTTTTTCCAAAGACAGATTAACTCTCCCACATCTCTCCTCAAAGCACCAGAGACATGAAAGGGTAGAGGCAGCACCAGAGGGCTATGATAATTCACCACAATCCACACTCTTAGAAATGCAAACGAATGATTCATGCTCTGAGCCACAGAGACAGAACAATCTTAGTCATGGCAGCCTTTCAACGTTGTCTTTCCATAGTAATAAATATACTGAAAGATCTCATTTGGCTCTCGATGCGGTGCCAGATTCTTCAAAAGTGGAGGTAGTGTTCCCCAAGCCCAGTGATGAAGATGTGTGTGTGGAGATGAGCGTGGACGAGCCAGAGTTGGAGGTATGTGTAATGCAGCCTACAAAGCCCATGCTGCACCACAGAATCGCCTCTCATGTGCAACAAGGGCACTCGCTGACTCGCAGAGGCCAGTATGAAGACATGAGTAGGAGGACAAGCTTTAACTGCAGCAGTCCTGCCTCTTTGGATGATGTTATCAGGATCCCAGCCTCTCTGCAACCTCCACAACCAAAGTTCGGCAGAGCTGTTACCCAGAGCCCTAGAATCTGGGACTCTAAGCAGCGAAGTCAGAGCCTTGACTCAAGGAGACGGAAAGACAGCAATTTCCTGACCCCTGATGCCTGGATCGACTCTCTCAGCCAAGAGAACTGCTCTGTTGCATCTTCCTGTCGTCCAGGTTCTTTATTCTGGGAACCCCAGACTGCCCCTACCAGGAAGATCTCCAAATCTCCTGTAAATCATCCTTCTGCTACTCAGGCTGCCTCCCGTTCCCCTCCTGCAGCGGATTCTTTATCTCCAAGGACCAGTTCGGAGAGGCCCATACCAAATCCTGGCGTGCCTTGCCACTACGAGCCAAGTAGAGAATCATCCATCTTTCCCAACGCTGCCAAATGGCCAATTGCCTACCAGGAGGCCATGAAAGAGGCAGAAGGTCCCTTGAAAGCCATGAAGGAAGCTTCCAGATGTTTACTACCCGAGCACCACGATCAAGATGCACTAGAAGTGGAGACAGGAGGCTATGATGGAGTGCCGGAGTCCGGGAGCAGCTACAGCAGTTATGCCAGCAGCGGCCGGGGCAGCATGGAGCCCGCTAACGGGCGCCTGTCCCTGTGTCACCTTTCCCCAACGCTCACCAGCTCACCCGAGCTTGTCGAGGAGAGCCAGGGGAGCACAGAGGACAAGTACAGTCACCAAATGGAACCAAGCCAAAGGTATATAATGAATGAGGGAAATTATTTTTCACTATTTGCTATTACTAAGTGCTGTATTTTTGTATAAACTTTATTGAAGTGCGTGGGTGTCAAAATTCCCGTGTGCATCATTCTATGATTTGAAATAGCAAACATTGGAACAATCATAGAAAACATGAAAATATGTCAAGAAAAAAGCAACTTGTTTGAGAGAAGAGTCTCTAACTCTGACTCAATGTATGCTTTCATGGCAGCGCTCTGCTGTTTGTAGATGTTGATGAGTGTGTACATGTGTGCGTTAAACACCCTGACTGTGTTCATACACTAAGTGGTGCTTTGTGACCTCTGCAGGAGAAAGGCCTCAGTTGATGAGAATTACGAGTGGGATGCTGCTGATTTCTGCACACAGCCTGGAGACCATGATGGTGAGGATTTTTCTTTTCTTATTAATATGCAGTTCACGGTTTGGCACAAACACTGGTGAAAACCTAGATGCATTCGTCTGTTTTGAATCATTAATCAATACAGTACAATGCCGAAGCAAGACAAAATGATACGCTGGCCGATTGTTGTGTAGTTAATCACTATTCAGCCTAATGGCATCTTCAGTTCAGTAGACAAATCCTCACCATGTAACACGCTGGGATGTCATGTTCCCTAGTTGATGAGGATAATGAAAAAATAAATGGAGACATTGTCACTGGACGGAGATGGGGCATCGTATTTGGTATGGGGGGGGGTCACAAGATCTTTTAGGGTGATGGCGTGGAAGAGCAGATGCCATTACCAGATTGCTTTGAGCTCACTATACCAGTCCTCCAAAGACAAGTTTCAGTCTGTAAGAAGAAAAACTTGCATTAGGCCGGTGGAACTAGTAGATTTGCGAATCAGTACTAGGAAGGGAAATAATGTCGATCAACAACTCTGATATCAACGTTAGCCTGCAAGCTAATTGGCTCAATCGTTAACAAAGAGTTAGTTTTCTTCAGGGCCATTGTAGTGATAACAGCTGACGTCTATTTGAACCAAATAATTCCAGAAAGTGTTGGGCCACAGGGACTAAATCTGCATTTTCTGCATCCCTGGTTGTATTTCCACCACATCTGCCTCAAACGTATGTTCAAACCTTGCTTGCGCATCTTGTTATGATGTAGGTGACATTTGTTAGTCTACTTTCAGGGACAAACAAAGAGAAAGGTCAGACATCTTTTCACTCTTTGGCTCCTCTGAATTAAGTTTGCACTCAGAAAATAATGTTTAATATTCAACCCTTCACCTCTGAGTGGTTCCTGTGTCGGAGTTCTGGAAAACTAACAGGCCGCAGACATTTAATGGAATAACATCAGCGGTAAAATATCAGGAAACTCAAAGATAATTTCACAAGTCTCTTTTTACCCACAGGCCTGCTTCCGTCACTGAATCTACTGAAGCCTGCTCGGCGCTGTAGTCTTCCCAGCATGCAACGCTCCACTAAGGCACTGAAAAATTGCACTCAGCTCTCTTTGCTCCCAGGGCATCAAAGCAGCTGCTCTGCTGAGCCAGAACCAGACGCCGTGCTGTTCTGACAGCGCCAGCCTTTGGCTCATCTCACCTAGTGTGTCCTTTCACTTATTGACTCGCATGAGAAGGTGACAAAAAGTGCGTGCGGCAGAGAGTGAGCTATTGTCTGACCAATTCAATTCCCTTTTTCAAACCGAAAAAAGGCCAGAAAGCAGAATACCTTTTCAGGGGGTGTGTTCCGCTCGGCTTCTTTGTCAAACTTCACTTGAAAAATAATGACTTTCAACAGTACAGGTCTCAGTCAAAGTAACTCAGACACATCACCTTTGCCCTTATGCAGAGCATTAAAAGTTTGTTTGGCTTTGTGACCATCACGCTCTTGACATTTTCTTTTGAGACACTCTGCCATTCTGCTGATGTCAAAGCATTTCACTGTGCGCGTGGACTCACCACGTCCTTTGTGTAGTTTGATAAGCATTCATCATCCGGGGATGACTCAGTGGACACACAAGGGACAATCTCAGTCATCATGAAGTGACTGGTTTAGGCTGGGGATGAATAAGTTTTTAGATATCATCAATTACCTTTGAGTTGAACATAACACATATTTTGGAAATGCCATTAAACAAGGAAGATCAGTAGAATATAAAAGGCTATTCTGCTACACTGTTACCGTTCGGCTTTAGTTTAACACCGTTTCTAAACGCGGAATTTCCCAACAGAGATCATTAGCTGCTTTTTTTTTTTTTGCCCTTAAAACACTGTGAGTAGATTTTTGGATTCCAAAAATCCAGTGTGGCTGAGAGCTTTAGCTTCCTCTCCAGACCGTCTCCTTGTTCAGCGAGGCAAGACCTGTAATTATGTTCGGTAATCGAAAAGGGTCACGTCACCTTGTGGGGTTTGTCCTTGTTTGTTTTTTATGGACATAAAAGAGACATTAGCTTTAATTTTGACTTCAATTTACCAAGGGCCAATTCACTGAATGATGACTGCTTTTCTCTCCCAGCAACACCTGCTTTACACTCACACAGTCATTCACATTGACACACGGGAGCCGGCAGTGGCGCCGATAAGTGGAACCAGTTAAGTGGTAAATGCCTTGTTTGAGGGCACGTCAACAGCAGGTACTGCACACGTCCTTGTAGGGTTGGACAGTCATTCCACATTTTTGTTGAGGGACTTCCAAAGTTTAAAGCAAATTGTAATTGAAAATGAGCTCAATTAGCTATTGCTCTCGCTCACTCTGAGTATTTATAGACAAATTAAATATCTACCTACAGTATGTGTAAGTACAAATAGTTGCATTCCAGCACTGCTTGCAGCACGACCTGTTTGGCAAGGAAGCACAAATGATTGTGGTAATTGTTGATTGGAAAACTGGAAACACTAAAAAAAAACTGCTTCCCAACAGAGGTCGTTCCTGTTAGTTCTGGGGGATTAAAACAGCAACTTTCCAGGCGCAAACCTGCCACCACTACCTGCTGAGAGAAACATGCTTGTGCCTCTTACGCTCTCTTTTCTTCATGAACAATGGAGGAAAAAGGAAAATTGGGCTTTGCTTGCCGCTCTTGCTCAAGGCCTTCATATTAGTCAACCAAATAATTAACTCAGAACTCCACAGAGTACCAGAGCATTGTGGGGTATCCATCCTATAATTGAAATTCACTCATAGAGCCCACATTTACTGCAAATCAATGTTTCACTTCTGTAGAACATTTTCATTTTCTGGTGCACACATATTGTACCTCAAGTCCGTAAATGATCAAACCCCATGTGCTGCTCTGGGGAGTTGTAGTCAGCACTGCTTTTTTGCCTATGTTTTTGAAATTGAATCCAAATATTGTGCTTCCAGCACATCAAACGAGGAAAAATATGTGAAAATATTTTTCCATATAATGTTTATGCCATTTTCAAAGAAATAATTCTTTGTTCTAATAATTCCATTTTTGACACCCGGTCCCACTGCTGTTTGTCGCATGTTGAGTTTGGAGGATTCAATCATGAAGCGTTCTTGTAGAAAAAGCACACAACAGACTTAAACAACACAAAGGCAACCTGTTCACAAAGAGACGTGGACAACAGCGAAGGCTCATAAACCAGATTGTTATACTGCTTCAGTTATTGTGTGTACTTAGGAGGATTAGCTTTAAGGCAAGCACTCGTTTATTACGTCCATTAAGCAGTGAATGAATTATTTGCAAATGCCAGGAAGTGACTCTTGGAGCTCAAAACCAATCAAGGTCTTATGAAATGAAATGTCATATACAAATTGAAGTGAAACCAAATGCCGCTCATGTTACCTCAGTACAGTTTTAAACTCGCCCCCCCGACTGCATTCTCTGAATTTAAATTAATTATGTGATTATGGCGTTTTTTTTATAACTCAGCTGCGTATTCTTGTCTGCCACATTGTCTTTCCAAATGACCACGGGGAGGAATTCAGAATATTTATAAAGTCTCTTTGAGGCTCATCATTTTTCTGCCTAGAAATTTTCATCAGAACAAATACCCAGGTGCATTTTAACTGTAGCAGATCAGTTTACAGTGATTTTCATTCAGTAGTCTTTTCTGCTGCAAGAAGAGGGTGTAAGCTGAAATGAAGGGAAATGCAAATAAGATGCTGATTATGAGCCAGATTCCCTCTAAGTGGCTGAAAAAAAGCCCCTCAGCTGTTAGAGATCAGAAAGTTTGAGCTGCAAATTGGACTTTTAATAGTCCAAATCTTACCCACATTTTTGTGTTATCTATTTTTAAAACCAGAATTTCACACATTTCTGAAAATGTAAAACACTGATAAACTCCCGGATTAAAGCCCCTGAAAACTTCAAATCTCAAGTATTTCTCGACAACTTGAAATATTCAGGTTCACATCAAAGTTTAAAAAAACATGTTATTAAAAGTGATATATTCAGAGTTGAACTCTTCAGTAACTCAAACACTAATAATCTGCTGAATCGGGACTGTGCAGGTGTAGTTTGATTATATTTGACTGACAGCGACCAAAGAAGTCACCAAATGTCATCACATTGTGATTCAAATGATGCTCAATCCTGATTGGTTCATCAAGTTTGTGACATCACATTTTTCCAACTGATCATTGAACTATTGAAAAGCTATGTCAGACACCATGTTTTCATCAAAGAGTATGTGTATACAGCTTAACACATGACTGGAGGGGATCTTAAAGTGTTATCGGAAAAAGAGATTGTTAAAGTAACTATGTTACTGGATTTATGAGATCTAGATTAACAGCTTTATTCTGGTTTTGAAAAAGGATGTGCAGCTGAAAACAAACATCCAGCTCATCGGAGCCTCAGGAGTAGTTACTCTACTCTTTACTAACTCTGCTCCATTTCCACAGTGTAAACCAGAGAGGCAGTCTGTGACGGATACAGCTTGATTCTGCTCTTTTGACACTGAGTGGGCAGCTGACTTCATTGACTGATAAAATACTTGTCTTACATCTGAACCAGCTTCCAATTAAACTAATGGTGTTAGTACTGCAGCGGCAGACAGCCCCCATCCCGAGAAAACGATCGGAGGTAATGTCACAGTCATCTTTTTTAATGCTCTGTAATTCCATTTATTTAGACTTTTATATCACTTTGACATCAGAGATTACGGGGTGGGACAAACACATATTTCTTTTCTGCGGCTGTGGAGTTTTCAAACGCTGAGAGCGAAAGCTTTAATGAGTGTGTGTGAGCGAGCGCAGCCTGGGCATGGCCGCTTCAACAGCTTATTTCCGAGGCGAACACTTGTAGCTTTCACATGACAAAACAGCCATTCACACTGACAGGTACACTTATTTTTGTTTTTCACAACATTTAAGTGGTGTTAATTTATGAGCTGTCTATCCACTGGCATTCAGGCTTTTTTTTCTTTGCTCAATCCGTCGCTGTAAACCCACCAGTGACTGATTGCGAAGTCATATTTTTCATTGAAGGCGTTTCTCTCATCCTGCGATTCCTTTTCTCAGCGTTTACTGTACAAGAAGTGACACAGTGACAGCTTAATATGAGCTTTATATAGAGAAGGTGCATGAAGCGGGAGGGACGATTCTATACATGGTTTGGTGTGACTCTTAGCACAAATGTTTGAAGAGCTGGTGGTTCGAAGTCACAATTAGTTGTCAGTTTTATTTTTAGATTTACCATTGAGCGTCATAAAGAACTCGGTATGCTTAAAATGAACCATGACTTGTGATGTTTGAGGTCCTGATCCATAAGATTTCAGTCCTGATTGATTTAGTGACATCCGTGGTTACTGTGGTAACAGAATTGTGGGGGCAGCTACTGTGTCAGAACACGACAGAAGAGCTACTGGTGTTCCCGTTTACAGCGCAAAGAAAAACCCAGGCCGTGTGGTTTACAGAAATGTATATACAAGCGTAGCAAAGAAACCAGTCAATAATTGGCTTTTTCCCGTGATGCCATAAGCAACCTGATGGCATATTTCATTACTCCCTGCAATATTAAAAACTGATATGCTGTCAAAAAATGTTGAAAATGGCAGTTTCCTGTTTTTTTTTTTTTGAGCAGTCACAGTCAGTGCTAACCTCACTGGCAAAATGCATCGCCTTTCCTTCACAATAAAAGCCACCCCATGTTTCATGCATGTTTCACCAGTTATAGGGAAATGTTTCCACTCCATACAGCTCTTACACGGCTGTTGGGTAATGAGCAGTAAACGGTGAGGCTGATATCCGTGAGATGAAATTAAAAACACTGACAGTGGATTACATGAATGCATTGTTTCCTGCCAATTCTTCATGCGTGTGAAGGCAATCCGAGTGGCAGACTCCGCCATTAACAATGAAAACCAATTAATTACAAGTAATGACAGAATGTAAAAGCACTCAATGGCTGTTTATGAAAAAAATGGGCTATACATAGTGTCGACAACAGGGTTTGATTTCTTGAAAATCTAAAGGATTATAACTTTCAGAAAAGTTCAGAAAGTCAAAAGTCTTACGTCATTCCTGAGTCAGACTCTCCCTGAATGTAAATTTGTTCCATTATCTTAAGTCGTTCGCTCATGCCCACCTCAAAGCACGATTACTGACAGAAACTCAAAGTGTTCTTCAGTCGCTGTACCTGGAGGCGAGAGCATGCGCTCAATTAAAAGCACTTTTCTCTTCAGTGGAAACTTTGGTGTGCAAGTTAGATGAGTTTACAACTCCCGTTCATTCAGTCAAAACAGCGATCTGTCACCATGAAGTCCACGCTCACTTAATCATGACTCATGTCAACTAGTGCTGTAATGATAAAATGATGAGTTCATCGACAGAAACCCTATCAGATACTGTTTTATTCAGTTTTATATGACTGTAAGTGTGGTTATGGAGTTTTGTTGATCTAAAGATGCAATTTCATGTATTGTAAGGGATGTTTTTCACTATGTTTCTGTACCGTCTACACATTAAATAAGCAACATTGTGGGATACATGGATCGAGGGGCTACTGTAACATTGTACATGAAATGCACGTAATTGCGATTTGTTTCTAACTGCAGTGCGGTGACATTTTCATATTGTGCTCCACGGCGATCAGGGTGTTTATGTTTTATTTAACCTTGCAGGCATAATTATTTTTGTGTTTTTCCATCTTCAAGTGGACTACAGCAGGTATTTTATTTTGCATGACAGAAAGACCGAGGATGGCAATTAGCGCTTGTTGCCGAGGATAAAGCCGCGGCTATTATCTCCTGCCAAGTGTAAAATTAGTGTGATTATCAGCAATATTACCGTGGAAATATGGTCGGACGTGGATAATTTAAAGATTGAAACCTAAATGGGAGTTTTTCAATCAGTCTATCTGCACATCCAGCATTCAGTCTGAGAGGCGAGAATTCACAACATGTCAGCGAAGTTAATTACCTCACCGAATGCCTCCCAGCAGAGTGTGGAATAATAGCATCAGGGCGAGAATGACTTTTCTTCTGTTGTATTGGTTTTATAGTACAGCAGAATCTGTCTTAACTCCTATTTCACTTTAATTAGGCATTTGCCCAAGAGACCCTGCTTTTTGAAAAACATCTGTGTTCTTGTTATCCCAAGGGCAATAACCTTGCAGTGTTTCGTACTCTCTCATTGATTATAGAGCGGGTTCATCCAGAATTGATGACCTTATTATGGTGGATGGCTTTAGTGTGTCCATGACACTGCACTCATTCAAAAAATAAGATAATTTATCACAGTGCCTGTTGACACTGTGATGCACTTTGCTTTTTGACCAATATATTTGACTGAAATGGCTCTTTTCATTAACTGAAGTAATTGTAGGTAAAACCTTTTAGCTTCTCAGACAATTATTTTACCAAAGGGAAATGATGGTATATACACTTATATTTTGAAAAACATAAGAAACTATACAGATTAATATTAAAATCAAGCCTATATTTGTGTGGACTGCTTGCTTTTGTAAATGAATTATAAATCTGCTTTCTTCTCATTCCTGTATTTATGATTAATGAGTTGACGTGAACTTTCTCAGTCGTGAACTTTTCTCAGACTTGTAGCCAAAGTTGCAATAATGTTTACAACAAAGGCGACGTAAAGACACAAGAGAGCTCAAGAGGATGAGGAATGAGGAATTGTAGTTTTGGAATATTGGCTTTCTTTTGTTGTTTTTTAATGTCACATTCAGAGACTGGAAGACAACTGTAACTGATTCATTTTGTACGTTTTGTGTATTTGCATGTCAACATTGTAAAACATTTGAAGAATTCATGTACAGTGAAATAAGCTTCTTTGCATGATATATCTGTGACCCTTATTGGTCCTCTGTCTTTCACTGCTTCTTCAAACTGATTTTGTATTTTTCCTACCGAAATCATAGTGTAATGTCTAAAAGGGCGCCACTGTATGTAATTAATTTTTGTATTAATAAATAAACCTGAACCGTTTTAATCTCGCCCAGCCTCAGATTTTCCCACTCCAGTGATTTACAGTTTCTTTACATTACATTGTTTATCAGACAGTGAGATAAAAAGGGTTCACAAACATCTATCGGCCTCTCCTGCACTGGAGAGGTAATGTGAATACTCTAACTGATTGGTATTCCCCTTTGCTCAGTTTGGGTGTTTTGCATACGCAAATACTTTCAAAATCAATGGAACTTTGTTAATCCAAACCCTTTGAAAAATGGGGCTATTTTGGGAGAACGTAGGCGCTCACTGGCATAGAAATTAATCAACAAAGTTTATTTTCTAACTATATAACAAATAGATGTACAGGGCGAGAGGCTGGAGCCCTCAGTTTGCAGATTTCCCTCTGAAAAATATTTCCAAAGGCCTCGCGAGGAAATTGATCAATGAAGATGATGGTTTTCATTTTTGTCAGCTTCAGGTGACACAGCTCCTTTTCGTCTGCCTTTCTCCATCTCATGTGGATTGCGATCATGACCGGGTGTGATTATCATGGTTCACTATTGGAGACAGTCTAAATTCACAGAAGTTAAACTATGTCAGCAGGTAAGACCTTTAACTGGCAGATTAAAAACAAGCACTCAGCTCTTATTGGATGAGACGTACAGAGCCTATTAACAAACGCACACACACACCCATAGCCACTTTTCATTTAAATAGAAATAACGTTCTAAGTGACAAGCGCCATTTATATTAACACTTAGCGTGAATGTTGTGTGACAGCTCTATAGCTCCACAAAAAAGGCTTTGTGGATTAGTGAAATATAACCAGCATTACTACTTTTAGCATGATTACTGACTTTTCCTTCATTAGAGCGAGACATAATAAGCCTCTCCAAGCAGTGCTCATCACTTACGGTGCTTTATGTGGTGCCTGACAAAACCTTTTTGTTGTAATCAAAATCACTGTGACATTCTCACAGTCTATCAAGCACTTCAAGAATTGAAAAGGCAAATTATGAACAGGGTTATTTAGCCTATAATTTACACATTATGAATTTGAAGTTCTAAGTTTCCAACGTGGACCCCCTCCCTGCAACAGACAACCACATGCAGTGAATAAAATAAAAACACACACAAAGAGCAAATTGAATTGCTCATAAATACCTACACTACCAGGGGAGTTGAGTGGGCTTTTTTCACACTTCCTCAATAATTACAGCAGGCAAACAGGCAAATGTGTCTGTTTAATTGTAGCACTGTCAAACAATAATGGAAGAGAACAGCAAGGGGAAGTGTCTGCTGTTTTATTCCTACACAAAAAGAAAGTCAAGGTAAATAATCCTAATAATGACCACAAAATATTTAGTCATAGGTGTAAATACTTGGCTTTTTGGTTGTGGTGGAACCACATTTGTAAGATTTGTCTTGCATTTCCAGCGCAGTTACAGGAAAAAAGCCTGGATTCTACGTAACTGATGTGATTGTGTCACGATCAGTCGAACCACTTGTGACCAGGACCATTCCAGTCTGGGCCTGATGGCATTGGAGGAGATCGGACCTCACACTGTCTGTTGTTTGAAGATCTGACAGTTTGTCTTCTAATGTAGTCACTGTCTGTCATTAGGATTATTTGAAAAATGTTTGGAATTGAGGCCAACATCTTTGGCACGTTTTGATCGTTAATAATACCTCCTTTAAAAAAAAAACAAAAAAAGCTACTTGATGGATTGTCATGTCTGGCTTTCCCTTTCTCTTGCGCCATCATGAGGTTGACATTTGTTTTGGTTTTGAGTACAATTAAATTTGGTACAGGCATTCATGCCCCTGCAAGAAGAATCGTAAAAACTTTGGTGTTTATGGAACTTTTCATCTAGCATCATCACCATAGTGTCATCCAATTTGAATATGTCCAATACATATGACCAACTACCTCCTAAACTGACCAAATCAAATCAAATCAAATCAAACTTTATTTATATAGCACTTTTCATCCATTTAAAATGCAACACAAAGTGCTTCACAAGATAAAAGAATACAACAACAGAGATAATAAAAGCATAATATGACAGACAATATCCCACTTCCAGATATACACACAAGCGCTCACACAAACACTCGCAAAACACACACACACATATACACACACATACACACACAGTGCTGAGAGGGTACTGAGGAACCATGTGAGGAAACACCTATGGGAGCCATCCACACCGGGAAGCGCCGCCACAGAGACCACCCAGATGCCGATGGACAGGGGCAGACTCCGCACTTAATGCAGAGCCACCCCAGTCCCTCGGGCCCAGGCGGCCTCCAAGCAACGGCCCCCGTGGGCAGACCGGGCATACACCCCAGTGTGGAGGCCCCCACATGAGGAAACACTGAAGCTAGAAATTAAAAGACTAAAGAAAAAATAAATAAATAGATAAATAACCAAATAAATTAAAGATAAAAGCAGGTATAATGCACAAAAATTAGAAGCTTTAAGAAAGTTAAAAATGTAGAGGAAAAATAGACAAATAAATAACTAATAAATAGTAAGTAATAAATAAAAGTAATAAGATTTTAAGATGTAATACTGATAAAGTGCATAACTAAGAGCAAGTCATAAGAAATATAAGAAGTAAAAATAGCATAATAGAAGAATTCAAAGTTTAAAAGAGATCAGTTAAAAGCCAAACCAAAAAGGTGAGTCTTGAGCCTCCTTTTAAAAACATCAACAATCTCTGCAGTCCTGATGCTCTCCTATTCCATAGTCGAGGGCCGTAATGGCTGAATGCAGCCTCCCCGTGGGTTTTTGTATTAACTCAAGGAATAATTAAAAGTCCAGTGCCGGAGGACCTCAGGACCCGCGAGGGTTGATATGATAAAAGCAGGTCAGATAAATAAGTGGGCCCAAGACCATTAAGACATTTAAAAACTAATAAAAGAACCTTAAAATCCATCCTGAAACACACAGGGAGGCAATGCAATGATTTTAAAATCGGTGTAATGTGACGGCACTAACATCAACAGCATGTGAACATTGTCACTGTAAGCAACGCAACCTCTAAGTACAGCCCCTCACCCTCACTCTCTGGACTCTCAGTCTTGTTATGGTTAAGTTTTGTTGACTCAAAACATTTGCACTAAAACTTTTTTTGGCCACTCGGGTGCTGCAGAGACACGCTGTGATCGCAACATTGGCATAGCATCACTTTTTAAGCTGATGTGGTGAACATGTCAGCAAAGAGTTGCTTATATCTACGCCGAGCTGTTACAAAGAAACGCTGCCATCATGTGCCCATCTCCAAGGCTGAAGAATGAAGCCAGTATTGACGTGTCAAATGCTGCAGTCCCTTGAATGGCTAAGCGAGTCACACCCACATTTAAGTCTCCATCTTTACCACAGAGGTGTACCAGGCTGCATTTACCACACGACCACTGTCACAACTGCTCTTCAGAAACCTATGACTGACATCACAGAGACTATGTCCAAGTTTTATGCAGTCTACAATTACCATTCATTTGGAGTCATGTTTCTGGGGGCCTGATGAATGAATGCCCAATATTCACTCAGTTTTAGCTCTGTTTTGGTCTCCACCAACTCCTGAGGGAAGGATATAGGAACGTTAGATTGAAATTTAAGTATAACTACTCTAGTACAAATTTGAGTACTTTATTTCAGTATGTTCATTTTATGAAACTTTATACTTTAACTATGTATTTTCCAAATTTGATGATTTTCAGTTTGAATCTTTCTGATTAACTGTATGATCAAGTCTTTGTTTGAGGGTTGACAAAATTATACTGCTGTTTTAAAATAAACAATTCATTAAAAAAAAAAAATCCTTACATTAGCTGTGAAATGCATTGTCACAAAGCTGTTTTTCTGAGCTCATGAAAAGTTAAGGGATCTGTGGTTCTCACAGGACGGCGATGATAGAAACACTGGCCAAAATTTCTGTCACTGTCACTAGCTAAGCACGTAAAAGATTAGCTGATTTTCAAAAAGCCTAACGTTAAAGATGTGGAGATCTGCAGTCTCCTGTCCTTTTCCCTGTTGTGCTCCTGTGTTTATCCCCTCCTCTTGTCTCCTGTCTGTCTAGTTGAGTGACATCACTGAAGGGCGTGGCTGACAGGTTGGGCCAGCCTCCTCTCTGATTGAGTGCAGGTGTGCTCAATGAAGTAATCTAGCCCCACCTGCATACACGGTATTTAAGCTCCAGGAGATCAACCAGTATTTGTCGTGTCAGTCAACCAGTGTGGTAAAGACATGGACCTACAAATATGCTGAGTCTGTTTGGCTTCACTGACTCTTTTTGTGTTTGTGCTCAGGTTTGCTTTTGTGTGCGCCCTGCCAGTCTGCTCTCCCTGGCAAACCCGGATCAGTAGCTTTCTGGCCTTAGTGAACTCAGTACTTGGTTGGACTCATTACTGTCTTGCTTGTGAACATTCATGAAATTGTTTTACTTGAAATTTTGCCCTCTTTTTTTTTCTCTAGACTGCTCATTGCAACTGAAAATTTCTATTTTAACTTCATCCATCCACAGGATTTATTTCTAAAATGCATCAGGGTTGTTTAGACATTCCTTTTCAAACCTCTGAAGCACAGTTGAACAGTGCACCACTACTTCAGAGTCTACTGAATTTGTCTGAATGTCTTTTGCAGTTAAACAGGCAGTTCTCTGGGAGAGTTTTCTTGGTCTTCCAGACCTCAGCTTGACCTCCACTGTTCCTGTTAATTACCACTTCTTAATTACGTTATGAACTGAGGAAACAACTACCTGAAAACCCTTTGCTATTTTCCTCTAGCCTTGTCCTGCCTTGTGGGCATCAGTTTTCAGACTGCGAGGCAGCTCCTTAGAGGAGCCCACGGCTGCTGATTATTTGGACAACGTTTGAGGACTCAGTATTTATAAAGCTTTGAAATCTGCATCACCTGGCCTTTTCTAATGATGACTCTGAACAAGCCAGAGCCCTGACAAGCTAATTAATGTCTGAGACCTTGGTAAAAATTATCTGAGAGCTCAAAGCTCTTGTGGTGCCTACACTTTTGCACAGTGCTCCTTTTTTTTCACTCCACAACTGTACAAAACAAAAATAATGCACTAATCTTGCTCAAAAGACGATTAACTGTATGACTTTCACAGATCAGTTCATCTTCTCACTTAACTTTTCACTCTAACAGATATTTTGACTAGGGGTGCTTTTACACGCCACTGTATGATGTTTTTATAGAATATGATGCATTTCTGTAGATTAAACTACTCAAAGGTATATAAAGTAATTAAAATTAGTGCAACCTTAAATGACAGCAGTAAAATGCAAAATACACATAAATGGACCAATATTGTTAATACAAAAACATCATATGTGATAGTAAAACACATTTAATACTTCTACTTATGATTGTTTATGTAAATTTTGCAGAAAATGCTTACACACGTTTATGTTATGCTACCTTTACTTCCTGCTGAATGTTCCATTATCTCCACCAGCTGGTTGCTAACTGTCTTTTTGCTGAAGTTTTACCCTTTTCTTGTGTAATACTCATACTTTCACCTTTCTGGGGCCTTTAAAAATCTCTGGAAATGAAAAAAACACACCTTAATTAAACTTGGTTGAACCCATTTCCATAGTAAAAGGGCTTTCACACCCCTGCATGGTAACTCGCTGACTCCAGTCATTTCAATGAAGGGAAGGCGGCACAAGGGAAGTGGTTTCGATCATGGCAGTGGGGGCATGGATCAAACAGAAGGGGCCAGGCATCGGGGGTCAGAAAGAGGAGCAACGGAGTAGCTGATAATGCTGGTGTGTGAATACCTGGATTTGTACAACACAGCCCAGCTACCTATACGGACCACCAGAAGAAAAACTGGGCCTGGAAAAATATTTCCACCAGACTTCAGATGATTAGTGGTTTATAGTCCAAATATGTAGAAATCAATCTAGTAGGTCCTGACATTTTATTTTTCTTAAAAAACAATACATTTCACTTGCACATCAAATTGTGCAACCACTGATTGAAGCCTAATTTTGTGGGCTATCTTGCACAGCTACTACAATGCAAATGTATAGTTTTCCATCTGACTTGCAAGCTAGTGCATGTTGGGTTGTACCAATGCAACAATGACACAAACAAACTAACTAAAAACTGTTGCTTCTCCTATAGCTTCTTCCAAATTTCAGTATGAATGAACCAGGCTTTGACGAATGTCTGTTTCTGTACACGTATGCTTGAGAATTTGGCCGACATGCGCTAAAAAAAAAAAAAAAAATCTGTAAAGTGTTTCAGGTTTAAGGTTTTACTGCGAGCCCTTGCGACTTGTCACTCCCAGTTTGGCCTCAATCAGATGAGATGGATGCTGCCGGCAGCTGTTCATTTCATTCAGAGCAGCTGCACAACCTCACATGTCCACACAATCTCCATATTACACCTGCTGATTTGCTCTGTCTTCCAGATCCCTCAAAACGCCTCCGACACGAGATGAGGACCCTGAGTGAGGAGATTGTCCTTGACATGTAGCCTGACCTTGCCTATGATGCCAATGCTGTGTAATGAAATGGAATTTGTTGGTCGCTTGCGGCTTCGTGCAAAACTGCACACCTATACTTTCCACAGATAAACACTTCAAAGATAATAATGCCAGATTTAAAGCAAGCGATGCCAAATGTGACAGAAAAATGGGAGCACAGTGCTGTCAGTGTGAGCTGTCATAAAGACACTAACAACAAGCAAATTGTCCTGTAGGAATGCACAAAGGCACAGCTTGCTCGTTGCCTCATACTTTATAATTGCTAGTCAAGGGATAAAAATGCATCCCCATCTAACGTTTTCTATGATTTCCATGAGAGTTTTTTGATGCCTAGCCTGAGGCCTGAAGTATAGACTACGATGATTACAATGTAAATTGTCTGTTTTCGCCTCCAAATACAGCTGTCAATAGGCTATTTTACACAATGAATGTTCTCTGTTTCAGGCAAATAGACTATTCCATTAGTCAAATTGATTACAAATGGGTTAGTGGGGTCGACTGTGTTGGCCAAACAACACATTAGATAAAAGTGAACACAATCAGTCTGGTGTGCTGAGATTTATTGAGTTTAATTAATGCCAGCATAGTGTTGTTGTTTTACACAATTAATATTCATCTGCATTTATACACGTGTCTCAGCTTCGGCCCATTGTCTCGTTGTTTGGCGTTTGCCACTGGTTGACTGTTACCTTTCACTGGCGTTCACACCTGTCTGACACGCTGTTTATTGAGGCCTGACATCTGTTGCCGTTTGGATTCCTGCAACTTGTCGTTTCCTGCCGTTCATCCCTCCAGTTGTCTGAGTTTGCCCGTCACTTGTGTCATTTGAGTTCATCCATCATTCCTTCCGTTTATCTACCACTTTTATCTCTCAGATTGCACATCACTTGGGGCATTTGCACTTGTATGTCAAACAGAAAAGACCACAGATTGGCATCTGTGGTCTTTTCAGTCCGCATTATGTCACAGATAAGACTGTCAGACAGATGCAGAGACCAGTTGCTGATACATGCTGTAAAACCTTAAACAAGATTACATCATCGCTCTTTTGGAACGAATGCAACATCAAAGAGGGAATCCTGAACGGAGGTTGCTGCAACTAGTGCAAGTAAAAGTTTGTAAAATAGTCAAAGTAGTCAAAGTTTTCTGTGGTTGTCCTCGTCTGCACTATAGCTGGCACTGCTGCTGGCTGGCTGAAACCGGGACAAAAGCCATTTGGCACCACTGGCAGATAATTCATATGGTGTAGTGCTACAGGATTAAACCAGGAACCGCTAATGAAATTGAGCACAAGGCTTCCTCAAGGCTATTTTCAAGAATGTCCTTGAGCAATCATAGTCACAATTATGACGTGATTGAGAAGAATCCGAGTCTGCGGGCGCATAAATGCTTTTTTAAGAAACCTTCCTTATGCAAAACACTATTGCCATTATCGATAGCAAACAATGAAGTACTCAATCATAGCACTCAATCTTGGACAGTCTACAAGAATCCACAATTACATCATCACAGAGACTCAATCCGTCATGCCAGTGTGGCTTTGGAAATGCATATTCCCCTGAGCTCAGTGAATTATTAGATGTTACTGTACTATTGTAGGAAAGCAGGGCATCAGCAATGGACTGGAAAATGGCCTTCTGAATCCAGTCAATCATGAATCTTCATACACCGTTCTAGTTAAATAAGAGCCATACAAATTCAATAGGGAAAGGAGGAGGGCTGAATAACACCGACCAGAAAGAGCACACCAGAGTCCAAGTCATCAGTCACAAGAACAACTTTTGGATCAACAGGAAAAGGAAATATTCAGGAAAGGGGATTCTCTGGTCTTTGCAGCCAACCAGTGAAGAGGGTTGTGGTTAAATATGTCTGATTAGCCAAATACTGTCAGTGATTTCAACATTTAAACTTGTAAACATTATGAGAGGAATTTTCTCTTTATGATTTGAGAGCTTTGTAGGGGTAAAGAAAAAAAAAAAAACAGCTACAATATGTGATTCCTGAAGATATGTTAAGCAGTAAGAGTTTCACTGTGCAATTAACTAAAAAAGACACCTTGTCACAGAACACCTGCAGCTTGAGTACTGAGTGAGACTGTTATATCAGGGCAGCACAGAGAGATTCACACAACAGCGCCTCAGCAGTGGACAAGTCA
This sequence comes from Chelmon rostratus, assembly GCF_017976325.1. Classification (NCBI taxonomy): domain Eukaryota; kingdom Metazoa; phylum Chordata; class Actinopteri; order Chaetodontiformes; family Chaetodontidae; genus Chelmon; species Chelmon rostratus. The sequence continues at coordinate 7,301,640 of NC_055676.1, read as the reverse complement.
GTCAGTCCTTGATAATGAGGGTGCTAAATTTACAGGAGTTGGCTAGTTGTGTCATGAGGACGTCAATTTTACCCACCGCTATATTCTGTGGCACGAGCACTTACACAACCAAAGTGTGTGTCAGCCAGCAAAGAGGCAGTAAGTATCTCAGCATGCGGTTAACACACCCCAGCAGCATTTCAGCAGCTCACAAATCCATGGCGGCCAGCATCACCAGGCTATTGTAACACAGGGCTGCCAGTAATTAGATTCTGCATTCATCAGGTGTTCAAAAAGTTAGCTGGAATAGTTCAAAAGCATCGAACACAATACAATAATCTGAGAGTTAAAAAATGAAAAAAAAAAAAATTAAATCATTGGATGAAGCTGTAAACCGTCAGCTAATAGCTCACAGAAAGGACATTTCTGTGACCTTGGCGAGGACATTTTCTGGGTTGTTAATTCTACATATGAAGAAAACTCATTTCAGGATGTGCATTGCTAAAAGTCATCACAAGATAGATAAAATACACAGTTGGCAACAGCCAAGTGGTCTCTGCTCAACCATGATGAGCGGTAAGATGAGGGATGACCTTTTGATAACATGATAAAGTCTCTTATAACTTACCCTGTCAATATGAGAAGTCATGGATCTCCCAAGGAGTAAATATGTTTATGCAACATATTACACTACACACAAGCTGTCACATGTGGGGTTTTTGTCTTGTCATTTCCTGTTTTATTTTGAAGGTCTAACTCTCCTCTCGTTTCAGAGCACTTGCCCTTCCTCATGTGACCTGTGTGTCCGCCTCAATCACCTGTTGTCTCCACCTGTTCCTGATTACCCTCCATGTGTTAAATAGTCTGCGTCTCCCTTGTCTTGTGTAGTAATCTAGTTTTCTGTTTTTCTTTTCATACTCATAGCTTAGCCGAATTGTTTTCCTCGATTACGAGTGATACTCTGTTTGATTGTTTTGTTAGTTAGAAGCTTGTTCCTCCAGTTTTTTAGGAGTGTATTTTCTTTTGGTACTTTCGCTAATTCGATTCATTTTGCCGCTCAGTTAATCTTTTCATAGCCATTGTTTTCTTCCTCCTTCGGGAGCGTTTTCGTTTAATATTTTCATAGCCGTAGAGATTTGTTTATTTGCCTCATCTAGAGCGTTTTCTGTTTTCTTGTTTATTCTCGTACTTATATTTTGCTCATTTGTGATTCCTTGTACTGAGTCTAGTGTAAGTTTCATAGCCTTCATTTGTTTGGCACGAAGCGAAGAGGTTACTTGGTTGCCTGAATAAATCTCTCAGTAAAATCTCTGCGTCTGAGTCCCGGCCTGACACAAGCCATATGTGCACTGAAAGAGTTGCTGGAAGCTGTAATCATTCCTCCCATCAATACTTGCGATCCCCTCCACCTCTTACTACACCTAAGCATCTACAGACCAGTCAAAAACCAGCAAAATGTGACACCATTAAAACTTCAAGTTTGTAAGTTTGCTCTTACTGAAGGGCTACAAATTGTTTTGCATGTCGCTTAATTTCCAGCTGGCAGCCATCAGAAGAGCCTGGTCATTAGCTAGCTACAGGATCCAAAATGATGATGTGGTTTTCAAACACTGCAAAAGGATTTAACGCTACGTTGTATTATCGGGGAAAAATATCAGCTTTTGCCATCAAACAGGCTCGACTGAACAGACCGCGGAAATCTTTTGTTTCTCAATCTGTCAACATTGACAGTGTCTCTCCTAGCACTCAGCTGTCCCTCAGCTGATGTCATGGAATGAGCTGGATCTGTGGCTCAAGGCTTAGTTTGAGACACCAAGCACCAAGCAGAGATACAGTTTCATTTTCCTTGTGCACTGATTTCTCGCACTGTCTAAACCAAATTGCCAAATTCAACCTGAACTACGCCTGAGGGGGTCTGTTTTATGATTTCCTAATTGGACATATTAGTATTTTCCATAGCCATGTTATAAAGGATGAATACCAGAGCCACAAAAATGAAACCCTGTGGGACTCCATGGTGTTTTATTCTACAGTTGGGCTGCTGCCTCTATATACAACTTGTAGCATTGTAACAGATAGCTCTTTGCATTTTTGGAATCTTTGCAGTGGTTCAGTGGTCTCAACGGTCGTATTCAGATCTAAGAGCAACCCAACAAAACCTGCTTTTGAAATTTAAATAATAAGAACCATTAACGTGGTTTGATGTTAGATTTGTAAAATAAAAGCAAGGTTTAAATAGCATAAAGCTCCTTGCAGGTTGTTTCTTTTAGAATTAACTAAAAAAAAGGACCTTTCCATGGGATCTTTTGAGCTCCGAGAATGATGCAGGGAAACAGGAGGTAGAGCATGAGTACCTGTTGTTCTGCCGTGTGCTTAAGTAGTTATTCAGCAGGACGATCATGGACGCTGCAGGGATCGAGGGAGGATGTGAGGACCCTCCCAGCGAGGGCGGAGAGGGATTTATTTGACCTTCTCCGTGACAAGCTGTGGCTGGCCAGACTAATATACTTCATACAGGTCTTAGAAACCTCAGTGAACGGAACACAGGCCTTTGCCACAGGGCAAAAAAAAAAAAAAAAAAAAATCTAACAATGTAGAGCCTGAAGATGACATTCCCTGCACACCTGAGGTTCTCTTGGTGCCTCTTTGGTACAAACGAAGGGAACCGAGTTGGACTTGATGAGAGCTGTTCTTCTTTTTTTTGCGTTGTGCCCAAATTATGCTTGGAAAAGGGAAAAAAGAAACTTGGCCGGAGACTATCATTGGCTAACTTCAACCAATCAGATCACCAAACCAACAAAGGAACCATTCGGCAGAAGAGCGAAAACGTCTTTTCCATCAAGAAAAGCCTTCAGTGCTGTTTTTTTTTTTTTTTTTTTTTACTAATTAGTAAATTCACTGACAAAGGAGAGGCATTTGGCATCATGTTGCATAATGTAATCATTATCCGAGGGGATTTTTGCAGAAAAACCCAGTAACCCTAAAAAAAAAAAAAAAAGGAAAAAAAAAAAACGAATGGAAGGGAGCCTTAAGATTGAAAAGATTTGGCTCCCTTCAAGCAGCCGTAAGTCTCATCATTTTGGTGGCCTTCGCTTTGCTTTTGGTGTTGCATTGTGTTAAAAAAAAATTGCAATGTGTCTTCTATGGCTTTGGAGGAAGATTCCAGATAATGTCATCAAGGTTATCGTGGATTAATAGACAATGCTATTGTGTTGCATTATGGGAATTGTAGGATTCAGTGTTTTTGGAGCTTTTTTTTTTAAATGGAAGTAGAATGCTGAATGTTTAATGTTTTCATGTTAATTTTGTTCTTCTATACTGTATGTGTAAATTCTTAAACCTTAAAGTTCAATTTTTATACAACGCCTGAAACATTTTCAGAATCCCTGCTGCAAGGGAGCCTGAGCCTTGAGGTGCCTCCTGGTAAAGTATTTGGTTTGCATAGTCTCAAAAAAAAAAAAAAAAAAGTGCACGTGAATCAACAATGCAAAGGCAAACACAGCGAACACAGACGGTCCAGTGATCCAAACATAGATGATCAGCTTGTCATGGCTCTCGAGTGCATGAAAGATATTACCTGCTGCCAAGGAATGATATCTTTAATGATGATGTACTGTCAAGCAGTGATTGTTCTTCTTCAAGTCATATGAGCTACAAATGGCTACATGTGATTCAGATGAGGGATCAGTATTCACATTTTAAGCCGAATTCTTCAAAGTGAACCACCTTAAATGCAAATATGAGTCTTTGATCCCTAATAATGCTTGACTACCTATTTTTTAAATCCAGGAGTCCATTTCAGTCACTCCATTGGTCCATTTCTCAGCTCTTCAGTTCACTCTTCGCTCTTTAGTGTTTCAGAGTAGAATGTCAAAAGAGCCATAAAGAGCGCAGTTTGGCAGGCATTTCGTTAAAAAGTGCACACGGAATGCACATTTAATGTCTGCGTTTATCTACTCTACCCTTCAAACAGGAATGCTGGCTGAACTGAAGATCATTTCATCTGGCTTGTAGCTTATTTGCAGCAGTATAATATAATGTTAGCGCAAACACTAAAGTAAGAAGGTGAACAATGCAAATCTGATAGCTCCTTCACAGCAGTGTGTTTGTCGTTGTGAGCAGACTGACTTTAGCTTTAAGCTCAAAGCTCCACTGGGCCTGATTGCAGCCTCACAGGGCTCCTAGCATGGCTGTAGACTTTTACTGCAGGAAGAAAGTTTTCACTTAATTAATAGTTAAATGGTGTTTTGAGCATTAAATACACACTAAGTATTATATACAGTTTCGATTTGATATAGTCAATTTTTCGTAGGCGTCTTGTTTGTAATCATGTGTAATGATTATTTACAGCTAATTCACCAGTCTAACAAAATAGAAATTATGTCGCCTAATCATAAAAACAGCACCACATGTAATTAGCAAATTCATCAATGCCATTTTTTTTTCTGCTTGTCTTGCCTGAACCTCTCTTACACCTTCTCTGTGAAGAACACACACACACATACACACACACACACGTCTGACACATACTCCCTCTCGCTCCGTCTCGCTCATTCGCCCGCCACCTTGGAGAGTTCACCGCTCTCGCTGTTTTAACCTCCAACCTGGGTCGTCCGTGCAGCGTGTGCTGCGTGTCACTCAGTGAACTGTTTGTTTGCCACTCATCGCTCACTGCCCTGCTCCTGTCCCCACGCGGCTCCCTGCTAGCAACAGCCCACTGGGGTGATTTCACACCACAGGCCCCGTCTACACGGGTTACTTCCCCCATAGCAGCTGGTAATTTACTCCAGACAAGGAATCTCTGCTCCTATCAGCAAGATAACGCTTTGTTGTTGCTTCCCGACCACCCCCTCCCTTCTTGCGTCTCTCTTTCTCTCTCCTCTACAGCAGCTTTACATGGTCTGCATGCAGTATGACTCACCACACAAGGTGCTATCAGTGATAATACTGCAGCAAATAAAGCCCATAATACTCCTCCAGAATGTGATCTATTTACTCTGTGCGAGCAACTTGTAATTAAAAGTCAACATCAGGCATGGTGTGTTTCTTGTTTTAGCTTGCTACCATAGTGTGGACCCCTACAGCTGAAATAAATAAAATAATGACAGAACACATATTATACAATACAGAGAGAAAGACTGAAGACTGAAATCCCCGTTTGGTTTCACGCCAATGCAACAGTTGCATGGAGCAGAATTAAGGAAGCCAGAAATTGGCAGCAACAGTGCAAACACTGACGACGAACGCGTGCTGTCACACTGACGCGCTTCAGCAAATAACCTCCCTTTTCACTCTGCTGCGCTCTAAGTTCCCTCCTGTTCCCTCTCTGTCGCCACTTCAGCCCAGCGCCTCCATGATTTCCTTGTGTGAAATTGCTTTTGAAACTTCGCTGCGAAAAATCACGATCTTATCAAGTCCGCGCTTTCTTCAACCGACTCCTTAAAGCTCTTATTTTCTTCAAACAGGTGAAAAATGCACCAGTGCGGTCAGAGTATGGTAGCTGGTTTCCAACAGAAATCAACATGCTCTAAAAAGAATACGGCGGGCATTCAACAGGTGGAAATACTCTCACATGTAGTTGGAAAGTTTCAGATACAAAACCCTAGTCTCGGCAGGCTTACCAATACCACACCGACACTTTCCGATACTTTACTTTGAGAAATATTGAGTGTTTTCTTCAAAATTATCTAAAAGCCCTTAAGCTAAATGCTATAACTAGCATTGCAACCTGCCCGAACATGCTCTTATTAGCAACATTCATTTTAACATTGTTGCGATGTGTTTAAGGCTCTTTAATGAATTGCGTTAATCAGGCTCTATGATCAGTACTGATTTGTAAAAAGTCAAACAGGTGTGCAGAGACCTTTTCCTGGGCTTGTCTAGCTGATAAATAATAGTTATTGAATCCTATACTAGCGTAGTTGGCTATGAGTGGAGCTTGGCCTGTTTACACTGCAGTCGTGTAACAGGAGCTTTTATGCTACTGTACACATTAATGTGAGGAAACAGCAGGGACTCCACACATGCTTTAGCTTGTGCTTGCAGCCAAACAGCTTCTGTGCTTTGCAAACCTCGGAAAAAGAAACCATAATTTTTATCATATGAACAACCTTAGTTTTGCATGTTAGCATGCTAACATTTGCATATTAGCTGTAAACACAAATTAGGGTAATAATGTCATCATGTGGTTTTGCAAGTATTTAGTCAAATCCAACGTATTATACAGATATGTGAGGCAAAATAATGAAATCAGTGCTTCACTTGTGGTTAATTGAGCAAACGTATCCTTACATTTGATGTAAATTTACATTTTATCAGACATTTGATGCCAGCTTTCAGTACTCGGTTTTCAATACTCACACATTTTCATCAGTATCAAAAAACTACTGATGCTTGATGATACCCTGCCCTATTATCTGTCACACTTTTCACTTGTTTGAAGAAAATAACCCTTGGTTTTTATGGGCAGCCCCTGACAATCAAAGGCATTTTGTTTTCCGGTCTTTTCAATATATCCACAAAACTCATGCTGAACAGTTCAATATTATGTATTCCCGAGGCCTAGATCAGTTAATAGTGCAAAATAAAGTCAGTAAAACAGCAACGTTGTGACAGTTACATCGGCACTACAGATCAAACAAGGCAAGACAACAACAGCGTGCAGCTCAGGGGACATTTTATTCTACTCCCTAACTTATGCATTACTCTATATTGGCAAAAAGATCCCATTTTTTAACCACCTAAAAGATGAAAGACAATTCAGAAGAACAACTTATACAAAAACTGCATGACTAATAAGACTGTGGCCTAATTACTACAATACTGTTTGGAGGACTGAAACTGTCAAAGCCAAAATAATCAAAAAAATAAATGCAGGCAGTAATTATTATTATTGTTATTATTATTATTTATCAATTTCAATGTATTATTTAGCATTTTCCACCCCCCAAGGTTTTTGTCCAAACCCATTTACTTCTGTGTTTTCTTTTAACATTTCTTTATGAATTTCTGCTTATCATCCTAATGAGTGGGCTGTCAAGCAAAGCGTGTCATGGGGTCAACTTTTTGGCTTTTGGTTCACCGACATTATACTGCATAGATCAACTACACATGCCTCGCCCTCACATCAGTGGCCAGGGCCACTTGGTTTGCCAACATGCAAAGTTTTCTGTCCATTGGGAAACTGCAGGGCAGTTGGAAGACATCAGAGGGAAAAGCAGAAAATATTTTCTCCATACGATATGTTCCAGATCAGAGTCCTGGTCGGAGCCATTGTTCATCACGTTCAGACAGTGGTGAGTCTGAGATTGTCTCAGGTGGCCACTGGTGTGGGAGCAAATCATGTATAGTCGATCTATGCACTCCAATAGGTGAACAGTTGACCCCATGGCGCATTTAACACCCCCCATATGCAGCAGAAATTCATAAAGAAAGAAAAAAGGAACAAAAGACAGAAAAAAGTAAGTTTAGGAAAAAAATTACTCTGCTTAATTCTCCAGGACAAGGGCTGGGAGACGGCCCGCTAACAGAAGCACAACTGCCATCCGGCCCTGAGGTAGCTGTTGTAGTGGTGGTGGTGGAGGAGAGGAGATGGAGGAGGAGATGGCACAGTGGCCTGCCGTGGCTGCTAGATTTGTGGTAATGACCACGCTAGTTCTGGGTTGATTAGTTCCTGCGTTAAGTGAGCGACCACAGTTTGGTGGTAAGAATCAGATACTGGTTGAGAGTGAAACGGTGTGAACATCCCTGCCTTCTATAAATCAAAACATAAAAAGGCACAAAAAGGTAAAACGATCTATTGCTTGAAGGAATGTACACATCACTCACACATTATGCTTCAATTGCGATTTTGAGAGAGGCTACTGGCAAGAGAGACAATTGGTAGGAGAGGGTGATTACGAAAATGGATGGCAGAGACTGTATAAATGCAGTCATTGGCGGAGCATGTCTCTGTGCCTGTTGGGCGTGCTTGTGCTTGGCAGATTTGTCATGCTGGCTCATATTGCTTTTCTCTCCATGTGATACACTAAAACCCGCGTGGCATGTTTTACAAAAAGACATGGCTTTCACCGACGTCGCTTTTCATGAAGTGCGGGTAAGCCTGCTCTCGTTTGGTGAGATACTTGCACCAACTTTTAGCCTTTTTGGCAGGCCACTGTTCATCATTCTTCTTCTCCTTCTATCGATGCACGCTGCCACCTGTTTTACCAGAGGGGAATTTAGCAAATGCATCAAATCGGAGGTTGACGTCTTGCCTCTTGTTACACACAACACATAGCCAGTCTAGCGGATCACCAGCAGAGAGGGTACTTAGACCATATGATCAGAGACTGAGCCAGTTCTCTCAGACTTTCACCTCATGATAAAAACATGATATTCCATAAATTAATGTTGCAAGATAGTTGAGAACAAGAGAAGCATTTGGATAATAGCAACAGTAAAAACAATAATAATACCTGGACGTGTAAGGCCAGTTCATGACGCCAGGTTTGACTGACAGATTCATTTCACGCGTCCTGTGCCACTAAATGGGATGTAAACCGTATTTTTCTTGGCGATGTATATGCATATTCATATTTGTTATCAGTCTCTGCATGCATGGAGAAATATTGCTTCAAGGAAGACAATTAAATGGATTCCTTGGGCTGTCATGACAAAGCACTCTGGTCTTTGTTATTCAAGGAGGAGCAACTCAATCTATATGAATGGCTGTGCATGCTAATTGTATATAGGTTACCTTTAGTACCACTGCATAATAGATTACTAAACTCTCACTTGGCGTTGTTTAACATGGATCATCAGTGCAAACACTCATTGTAATCCACTCATTGCTTTGATGGCCATACATCACAACAGTAGAAACAGAAGATATTTACATGGATTCCATGCATAATTTCATATACGTATATTTCATGGCCATATCATATTGCTTGATGCTTTGGATCCTGTGGCAGGCTGTATAGTTCTGTTGCGACAGACCTGATTCACAATATAGAAAACTGCTTGGACCGAATGTTTCATTTACGATCATTCACAGTAAACATAAGAGGGTTACTTTGATCAGTGTGATCACGCTACCGATTTTATCAATCATCAACACAGATTTTCAAGCCATTAAATCTTGATTAAAATCAAAATTCAAATGACAAATTATATCAGTTTATTACTTATCTAAAGAGCTATGTTGTCAGGTTCTTTTTGTTTGACTAACTCATGTATTCATTCATTTAGATTAGATTAGATAAGACTTTAATAATCTCACAATGGAGAAATGTACTACTACTAATTGAGTAGCTGCGTTTTCCATACTTAAGGACTTACAGGGGTGCATTCCACATGTTGTTGGTGCCTTTGCATGTATGTTTGGGAAATAGTTAACAAGCAAAGACTGTTCAGCATTTCCATTAACCACAGGAAAATGTGAGATGATACACAGAAAGAAAAATGTGTAATGTATGCAGTTTTTGGACATAACAAGGAATGCATAATTATCAATTTTCTTACCCGGATCCACAGTAACAGACTGCCCTCATTAACAAGTGAAAAACATACTCAAAGAATATGTCAGTTTTTTCCTGATGGTGAAGGGGTAAGATCATAAGCACATCATGCAGGTGCAGGGCTGCTGGAAACACACCACCAATTTCAATGAATCCCTCAGGAGCTCTCCACTATGCTGTATTATATTATACATCAATTTATTTTTTTTACTCTGGCTGTATAAAAAAAAAAACAGAATTATAACAGACTTTAACTCAATACAGTCTATTACTTTAAGCATCCATCCATCAACCCATCTAGAGTGTACAAGTATAGTCTGTCTTTCTGCCTTCCCAGAATGCAATAAAAATTTAACGGCAAAACACAGCGAACTCCTCATCCCACCCACGACAGGCAGACCAAAAATACACTGGTCCCTGCTCAGATCCTAACCTAAAGATGAGCAGAGTGAGGTGATAACATGCAGTCATGCTTTTATATTTACCCTTTGTCTTCCTGCAAATGTCATTGTAGAATCAGCAGTGATAATTAAAAGTCATCTTGTTAAAAAGAACTTTTCCTTTTTCTTGTATTTTAATCCTTTCAAGAAGTTATGAGGATTGGGGCTACTTCCAAATCTGACTTTTGCTGTCATTTCAGAACACCTCACTTACTGCATCAGTCTTTGTGCTAAATGCTAGAGTCAGTCGTCCTCACATTGACAATATAAACATGCTGATGTTTACCATGCTCACCCTCTTAGTTTAGCGTGAAGCGTAAACGTTTGCTTATTTGTGCTACACATGTGCTGTACACATGGACTTTACAGAGCTGCACTGCAGGGATTCTCAACCTTTTATACCTTAAGGCCCTTTAGTGTCCTGTATGCAGATGTATCTAATAATACATGCACCATAGGTGTTTTCATCAGGGTGGGGACAATTATTTCTGTACTTAGTGCACCTGCTGAGCGCATCCGTCAACGCAATGGACAGCATGAAAGGAGCAAGAGCTTTTTAGAAAACACTGACTGTCTCTGACATTCCATCTAATCGTTAGCATGCTGACAGCTTCTGTCAGAAAGCGCTGCAGGTGTCACAGCCTACGACGCTCGCCTATGACTCAGTGGCTAGCAACAGGTTTGACGATGACATATTGATTGACACACATACAGGCAAATCAATGCTGAATTCAGATGCGTGGTGCTTTGTTTATGTTTGGGTCAGGCTATAGTGAGTGAGTTAAACTTCCCTGAAACGGCTTAAAACATTAGAATTATTGTTTTAATTGTGGTGAAAATGGGGAGGATATGATTGTGAATGTTGAAAATCGAGACATTGTCGTTTTTTAAATGTATTTGTCGGGACTTGGGACACCCAGCTTGAAACCGGGATGATCCTGTACGAACTGAAGCCTCCAGTCACTGAATGTTGGGGTCCAATTAAACAACTGTGAATCCAATCTGCCCAGCAAAGTGTAAGATACAAGCTTTCCAAAGACATTTTCTCAAGCCTTCAAGGGGTGAAAATATAGATTTTCAGCAGGGTGGTCAATGTAAGATTCACTGTTTTGGGAAGTCAGTCTCCATTTCATGGGGTCTTTAAGGGCCACCCAAAAGCCTTCCATTAAACAAACTGTGACACTGAGAAGAAAACGTGTCCTTGCTGGGAGATTGCATAAGTGCATGTGTGTGCGCGCGAGGCACGCAGTGTGACAGTTTGGACAGTTGAGGGGTCACCGGCTGACCTTGAAATCCGTCTCTTCAGACGAGATAAGAGGGCGGATGGGAGCATCAGACAGGAGCAGCACTTGATCTGGCTTATCCTCCACTCTGTGATGTCTGCTGTTAAATGACCAGTCCTCAGGATTTTTTGTCCTCGCCTACATCAGCCTTTAGCCTGACAGGATGGCAGCGCTGCATCAGGGTGTTTAATCAACACAGTCATCTCAGGCAGGTAGCTGAATATTCCCCCTTTGTGACCGTAGCAGCATCGTTAAGCAATAAGCCTGTCAGCAGGCGACGTCTTTTGATAGCTGAAGTTTGGTCGGATGCTCATCCACAATGTTGCACATCCACGCTAACCACACTGAACTCCTTTTCAGCCTAATGTGGCTGGCTTACGACAGGGTGATTTAAGGCAGAGGCAATGGTGTTGCAAGCTGATTATTATGATAACGTCTTTTCTTTTCTGGCTCTTGTCAAACGCAGAAACTTTGATACGAGCAAAAACAAAAGATGTGCCTTTCAGTGCTGAAAAAAAAGATGTATTAAATGGCATTTAGAATACGGGAAATTACACCCTTTGGGTTGATAGATTTAATAAATGCGGAAACATCTGAGTGTTTTGATTTTTTTTTCTCCTCCCAAGGGGGGCTTGAATTTACAGAGTAATTAGTTGAGTAGAATACACCCCCTAATTTACCCCCAGCCCATCCTGCTCTCCTCTGCAGCAAAGTTTACATTTGGTAATGAATTAAGAGCCTTGCGCTATTAAAAGGGGGTTTTGCTGACATCTCTATAAGCTTAAGATAAGCTGGGCCTAAATCAAGAAAAATGCAGACCAAGCACATTGCAGTCCAAGGAAATCTCGGCGAGAAGAGCTTTCAGCAGAAGATAACAGTAGGTATATTTGCCTTTGCATTACCCATAAAACATCCTGGTTTGTCTTAATTTGAAAATGCTTTTAGAGGGAATCCTATAAAATTAGAAACACAGAGTTCTTTTATGTTGTTGCTTTGTACAATAAACATGATTTTAAATACTGTTTAGTTGTAAAATTACATTTCTACTGTTATTTTATGCCAGAGTAGTTTAAACAGTCATTTGCATTAGATTTAACTGATACTGTAAGAGAAGTTTAACTTAAACCCCTCCACAGTGAGTTTCCAATACAAACCTGCTGCTATAGTGCACGCATGTGTTATATAACGAGGGTCTGTTTCTGCCACTTTCTTCTTTCTCTGTGCTGCTAATACCGTATATACCCTGGAGACGGAAGATCACAACAACAAAAAAGAGAAAATGATATTTTGTCTCGTTTTGGTGAAAGTGATTTCTTGCTCTCCAGCTTCGGTCCCTGATGTTACTTTCTTTCACTACATGTGCTGTACACATTGACTTGACAGAGCTGTACTGCAGGGATTCTCAACCTTTTGTACCTTAAGGCCCACTCTGATTGCTAAATCCAGAGACCACCTTCCAAAATAAATGAGAAAACACAAACATGAGAAAAGGAGAAAAAAATGAACTTGGCTGTGACAGAATTGCATCACATCCAGCTCACGGTGTTTACAGCTTAGCATCACTGTTATGAATCCAGATCTGAATGCATTAAGGGTCATTTTTCCTCACCACATGCTTCCCACATTACTTTCTTCATTTCAAAATGCATGCATTTTGTGTCATCGCATCTGCGGGAATGGTTGCTAGCTGACAGTGGCGAAACACGCTCGTGATATCAAAACGTAACTGCACGTAATGCATTTTAATTTGCTGCTTTGTATTACTATGAATTCTTGAGTACACAAAAATAACTAGCTTTTTAAATCAACAGAAATTTTAATTGTAATCTAAAACAGGTAGGGCCACTGCCTCCTTGGTCCACTAGATGGCGCTCTGAGTCTGAGAATGGCTGCTGCATTGTACCACCGACAGCAAAAAAGGCGAACTTTGACATGCAAAGTGGTCTCTGACAGCTGACATCCAACATGCTCTGGCATATTTGCATCGCATCTCTAAATTGTGAAAAATGCAGCATATACGCATCGTCCACACAGCCGGCTGCTTTAGGAAAGTGCTAATCAAAACAAATCAGTGGAAGATGAACATGAATGAGCTCCGCTTAGGGGTCAATAATGTTGATTATGTTGGAAACAAGCAACAATAAGAGTGTTACTGTAGGACTTAAAGGACCAGTGTGTAAGCTTTAGGTGGATCTATTGGAAGAATATGGTGGAAATGGAAAATATATTACACACTGGAGAGTGCCTTTTGTTTCATGGCCACCATTGGGTCTCCTACAGGAGAGAGGGGGGAGGTAGTTGTGTAATCTGCAACCTCACCACTGGGTGCCACTTGATCCTAAAAACAGGTCCTTTTATTTATCTTGTAGCCATAACAGCTGGTGGAAAAAAGCTCCTCGCAAGGAACAGGTCTGATTCACACAGAAATCAATTTGCATATATCTTTGCTTAAGTGTTCTGGAGCAATCACCATTTGTTAATAAGAGCTCTGCTACCTCTGGCTATTAATACATAAGGAATCAATGCTCTTTTCTGTTTTGTAACAAAGGGCATGGTGTACTGTGAGACGTGCGCCAGCGCAGGTCAACCAAGCTGCAACCTTGGAATGCGTCTGCTGATCCAAGTTAAGAAAGAGGAAAGAAAATGACTTGATAAGGATTATTTTTGTTTTTCAGATCTCCCTGAAGCTGTTTCACCACCATTTCTTGTATTATTCCTTTAATATATTAGTACTAGTGCCTCCCAAATTTCCTTTGTGCTCTGCATTGAAGGGCGAGAATGTGCATTAAAAGCACGTGTAAAAATCACACATATGTAGTATTCACACTGATATTTGTTGAGTATGTTACATGCTCAGTACCTTAGTGTGTGTTGAGGAATTAAAAGCTTCAGTCTTTCCACTAAATCCTCCGAACAAAGAAACCAACAGTGACTGTCGGTAGGAGGGACATGAACCACAGTTTCTGATTAACATATTAAAGGCTTTCTCTGCCCTGACCAAATATATGGATGCATTGTTGCCAGATGTGGTGGTTTGGGTTGCATTGCGCATAGTAAACTGGACTTTAATGGGTTGGCAGGACTGGTTTACCATGAGTTGGGCTGGTTGAAATTAAAAATGACAATATATAACAAATGTTTGGAGAAATTGTATTCCTTCTTTATGCAAACAGGGTCGCTCATCGCACCTTTGATATGACATAATTTTTATTCATTCTGCTGAGAGGAGATATGAGTGAACATCATTACCACCCACCAGCGGCTTATCCTTTAAACACACACGAGCTGTAGTCTTTTTGTAAATCTGTATTTTCATTGTAACATAAACCTCTATGCTTGCAACATTACAGCATCATTATTTGCTTGGCTTTTTGATAGCATGGGATTACATGTACTTCCCTCTCTCCCTCTCCATCTTCGTGTGTGTGTGTATTCTTTAGGCAGAGGGCAAAAATTGAAGATTGTTTTATAGTTGCATTGTACAATGTAGCCACCTGCACCTAACACTGTATAGACATTAACTGTAGCTATAGCTGGGAATGTGGGCACCATCTGTGTTCAAAGTGTTCCCGTCTGTGCTCATGTGGAAGTTCAGACTCCGACTGATCTCGAAATCTATGTGGGAAAAGTCAAAACAAGTCATTTTAAAGCAGGACTGTGTTAAGCATTCTTATACTAATTAATCACATGACATTTTGGATGTAAAGGTTAATACGCTGGGTAGCTGCTATCTGGTGAACACTGTGGAGCATTTGGCAGGAGGTGGAAGAGACCAAAACAGAGCTAAAAGGAGAGGTTCATTCATCAAGCGGTGATAACGTTGCTTCATAAAAAGACAAATCAAGTGTTGCCCCCAAGTGGACACAAGCTACTTTACACAAATGACTGGTGCTTTCATTGAGGATAGTCTTCCATTGTCTCATGTCCCAATGCCCTTAAACTGTACAGTATGTGTGTCATTACAGTTTGTAATGCAGATTAATTCAGAATTCAAGGATGCCCCTACCGATTGTCGCATGAATTTGTATAACATATTTAATGTATTTATCGTGTTAGCAGGCAACAGGGAAGCTGTGCTGTCCTTCAAATCCCTGAATTCCCCCCATTTCCAGCTGCACTGACCCATCTGTGGTGGGGCAAGTGATAAAAGGATTTCCAGAGCTCAACAGAGGATCACACCATCCTAAGACAGTTCTGATAAGGCTTCATGCTCAAGTGCAGCTCTGTCATTGCACTGATGCAACACGGTGAGGATCACAGTTTACTCACCAGGTGAAAACTGAAGCGAGAGTGTTGTACTTTTTTAACTGAATTATGCTGTTCAAAGGCACAGTTTAGTTTAAGCACTCGCACTTAGGTTTTGCATCCAATTTTCAGCCTGTGCCTGGTGAAGGAAGGACATTTTCATGGGGGAGAACATCACCAACATTCATATATTTATGAATCTGAAGAAAAGAAAGTGATAAAGAAGGATGGAAGTAATTTAACCTATTTCTCATGTTTCATTTTAAGAACATATTATGTGATAATTTCACAGGAAGCACTGACTTGATGTGTCAGAGCTGAAACGATGTACAGACGCTGAGGTTAAATCTGAGCTAAATTTGCTTGAAAAATCTTTTATACATCTAGGGTACATCATTTCATGGACTACATTTCAAAATGCAGTCCGCTTATGTTTGCCTTGAAATAGCCATTCAGTGATGTTGAGCAATACTTCTTTATAATTAATAGTCATTTTTCAGATAAACAACCTGGTTTTACCCTAAAAGTACTAAATCACACTGTAAAAATACTCCATTGCAAGTAAAATTCCAGCATTGAAAATGTTACTTAAGTAAAAGTATTTTTAGGAGTAGATTTAGGACAATGTACTTATTAAGTATTACCAGTAATAGCCCCTATGACTGTTATGCTATAACTGTATTATACCATAAGACTAATTATTTTCCTTCTTGATTAATCTCTGTATTATTTTCTGTTTGTTTCAGTCTGTTCATTAATCAGTTTAATTGATTGTGTGGTGAATTTCAGAAAATAGTGACACTTTCACAATGTTTGTTTCGTCCAACTAAAGGTCTAAACCTCAAAATTATTAGAAATTAAATAAAATAAAACAATTGAAGGTAAAAGCAGAAAATCTTCACATTTGAGAAGCTCTATCCAAGAACATAAACAATAACCATTACTAATATCATTGCCATTCATTATTTATACATTTGTTATCTTGTTATCAAGATTTGATACAAATAAGACAGATAGTAAATGCATTTATTTAAAAGATGAAGATTTTTAGATCATGAGGAAGCAGAGAGGGAAAAAGAAAATGAATCCTGAATGCAGGATTTGTGTCAGCGAGCATCAGTGCCATGCCACCCTGAAATAGAGCGTTCATCAGCTAAAAGTGCACCGCATATTAAATTTATGATACATTCCTCCGTGGAATCAGGCATGAAAAAGCTCAAGGACAACTCACCATCATCCTCCTCAACATATATACCCTCATTGTTTCCCTCCTGTTGCTTTTGCAGTGGCAGCTCATTCATGTTTCAGCCACACTGCTGATTGGTCGACCCAATCTGGCAACTCTTCGCAACTCACATAACCAACATGTTATGTGAGCCAGGAGCGTTATGTGAGCTGCATGGATATCTGTGAGCAAGGGGAAGAAAATAGCTGATGCCGACTAAAGCTGGATTTGTTTCTTGGCTCTTGTGCGATGTTTTGTCACTAAAAGGAGTCTGAAAAGTCACTAAATCTGGTGAAAAAGCTGGCAACGGCGCTGCTTGGTGAGCAAGAAGTTGATTTAGGAAATCTGAGCTATGATGGGCAGATACACTCATGTTTGTTCTTGGTCCTTTGTGAATAACACTCCTGTCTAATAATAATATTACACGTCTTCCTGTATTGCCAGGCAAAGCGATGTTCCGGTTGGGCTGAAATTGTGCTGCACACCCGCCAAATTAGGTCTTTTGATGGGAGTTAAATTAGAATGCTAAGATGGGAGTTTCTCTCCATTCTCTGTCAATCAAGTCATCACAAGCTGTGCTTCACATCTCTGTGGTTTTTCATTTCATTGCAAATGCATTTTTGAAAATGTAGATCCATTTCATTGTCATTCCGCTCATGCACATCTCATCCATGCACCCATTTCTTGGAGGAAATTCCATTTATGTACATCACTATAAACTATTTTGCATGTGCTGACTGTATTGCAGAGAAACTTTTGCCGTGGATCAAGTTTTTGATCAAGGCATCAGACAAGAAAAGGTCCAAATTAAACATACCTGCACTGGCAACATTTTTCATTTGTTTTCCGCTGGTGGCAGCTACAGCATGATTAAGGTTTCCATGGTTTTCTTTAGGAGTGGAAAGTACTTGTGTGAGGTTGGGAAAAAATAATACATTAAACTTGGTTAAATATTGAGGAAAACTGAGAAGAAAACACAAAATCTGCAAACCTTCACCCTTATTGACTTTAAAGATATGCTGTGCTTTTGCTAACGGACCATGTCCATCAAGGAACTTGTCCCTCAGTCCAGCGTCCTGGTTCCTTCTGCATGAACTTCCCCCTGCTGGTGCCACCATCAGCCAACCTCTATCCAACCAGATATGTGCTTGAGAAAGTTACCAGCTAACAGGAGCCATGTTTGGGCCTTTCTTATGCTTTGTTGTTTGATTTTTTTTAATTGCTGCCGGGCTGACAGGTTTATCATTAAAAGAACGTCTTCTGCTGCTAAAAGGAACCCATTTTTGTATTTCTAACAGTCAATACAGCGCAGGACTCGGCAAACTACAGTACCTCCTGCAGCCTGGATCAAATAGAATAGAAAAGCAAGGACTCCTAATTGCTACCTTTACAATCAAGAAAAAGATATTTTGTTTTTGTTTTGTTTCTTTCCTACCTCAGGTTATACTTTTTGATATATAAATTCCCTTTATTGTATTCTTGTTTTGCACTCACTCTCACTATTTTTTTTTACATTTCCAGAAACACATTTCCATAAACATGCCACCATAAAGTCTGTGATTGTCCACACCTTAATAATTTGTCCTTTGTTTGCATCGTTATTTCTCATTAATGTGCATATGGATGCATTAAAATTTGATTAGCATGCCCTCAGATAGGCACGAGCTCAAACAACAGCTCCCGTGTTCTGCTGCGGCTTATTATTGCAAGCTGTCAGGCACTGTGTTGTGGAGCGATACTGTAAAATTGTTTTTCTAAGGAAATGCTCTCGAATTCCGAAACATTTATGTAATCCTTGTTTCATTTGCATATGACAATGTGAAGTTTGCCAGAGTGGGAGTGAAATCACTGTAGATGATTGCGCGCTTCCCTCAGGGGGATTCAGATCTCGGCTCCTATCCTGCGCCGGCCCTTCACCGGTGGAAATGGGCTTGATGTCTTTGAAATGCCCTCTAGAGTCCCTTTCTTTACCCTGGAAAGATTTGATCACAGTGTTTCTACATGTGACTTCAGATGCAGGCTTTTACTGATAGTCACCTGTGTTGACATCAAACCATTCATTTAGGCAAAAGTGCAGAAAGTGTCTCAATATTTTCTGCTCAGCACGGGCAGAGATGGATCTTGCAGCATATCATTAGTCCACGAATGAGTACATGTTTTTGCTAATGACAGTGAAAGCTGAGCCTCTGGCTTATCTCGCTGTCACCCAATTCAGGATCTGCTGACTTGGCTTTATGTGTTTTTGTTATTTTTTTCTAAAGGGCTGGAGAGACGTTTGCCGTCCTTAATCTTGGCAGAAAATTAACAATGAGCAGATCAGGGAAATGTGTGATTGTTAACCTTGTACTGTCAGCATGAACAGCATTTAAGTTTACAACGCATTTGTCATCACCATCGCATCGTCTTTAATTGGCAGTGGTTTAACAGATGTTCTGACACATCTTGTAAAGTCTAGAACACACCCAAAGCTCTCAAACACCTTGAAATAACATGTGATACCTAAAGCAAAAAACAAAAACAAAAACACCTGAATCTGGATTAAATGGGCAGGAAGAGATCATGGAGCAGTGTCTCTATGAATGACTGCTGCAGTAATAATTTCTTCATATCACACCTTTCTGGTGTAAACAATTGCACTGTGCTTCACCGGGTCAATAAAAACATTAAAGATACTGTGCAGGTTCATAAAGGCAGGCTTTGACCCTGCTTTAGTCGTTAGTGTCACTTTTATAGAGAACATGTGTGTCTTCTGCAAAGCAATGCTATGAGATGTTATGCATGCATTTGTGTATTTGCATGTAATTGTCATTGGGTTTGTATAACCACTGGTCTCACCTGTGACAGTCTGGCTCTGTCTTTTTGTCTCGTTCGCCCTTTCTGCCCTTAACTGCTGGCTGCTCTTTCATAGCAGACTGCAACAATCAGTAAAGATATACTGTACTTTCACTTAGCTTGCAGCATTGTGCACGAGTATTTCATTTCTGATTTAATTATGTTTTTTTTCCTGTAATCTTGATTTTAGCAAATATTGTAGTGTTTAGGCCCATATAAAATGCTTTCATCCGCAGGAGTTCATAAGAAACAGGAGCCTTTCAGCCCTCTATCTTTCTCCACCCATCTGCTCTGCTTACACACCATCAGATCAAACTACAACAGGGGTGGGGAACTTTTTTCCAATCGAGGGCCATTTCAACTGTGTTACATCCATCAAAGGCCATACTCAGTTGCACCTCCCCCAGCACAACAGCAGGGGGATCACAGATGAAGCTTATCATACTTATGCAATGTGGGCGTGGAAGGGGCCCACTTGTATTAAGGTGGCCTTGACCCCCCTGGCCCTCCCTTGGCAGCGCCCTTGGCCATACAAAATTATTGAACACATATATCACACTCACCTCTGTGTTGACTGGAAGTGCTTCTCTTTAGGGTGTGGGGTCTGATGTCAGATGGTGATGATGATGATGATGACGATTGAGCAAAACTGAGTCTTTTCAAGAGTCACTTTTGAAAAGAGCTGCTCACAGTCACTGTTGTTGGTCGTCAATGACTTTCTGTTGTAGGTCGTTCAGACACATCAGCTGCCTCCACATTAAATGACACAGTCAAAATGTTCAGTTTTTTAGTTTATTTTCATGTCCTGAATCTTCTCACCAAACGCCTGAAGGAGTTTTTTGACACTCGGCAGCATATTCAGATGTCATAGCAGCTTTAGTTTTTGCAGAGTAGGAAAATGCAGTGTTTCCTCTTGCCAATTTCTCTTGAAATGATTTCTTATTTGCAGCAGAGAGCTGAGAAGCTTCTGGAGCTTCAGCTCTGAGAGGGTCTTGGTCACGTCCACCATGAAGGCCAAAGCACAAACATTAGGTTTTCCTTTATCTCTATGAATTACTCCAGACGAACAGACGCTGTATAACAATCGTACTTTGTCTGGTGCTAACAGCTTCACGGCAGCAACATGGCTCTCCCTCACAAGTTCTCCTTCTCAATGATGTTTCAGCTTCCCAGCTGTTAGCTCGTTCACCACAGAACCTGAGTGCATAACAGCGTCTCTGTCAGAATGTGGTCTGTGAAAGCTGCTTGTTGAGCCTCCAAACTCCACTGAAGAGTGTTCACTTTATCCAAGCACATTTATCCTTGTAGCTCATCCAGTTTAGCATCTTTGTAGTTGTAATGACGCTCAAGTTTAGCCTTCTTCATCACTGTGAGCTCGTCCCCACAAACTAACAGACACACTGAGTTTACTATTTTAGGTTTTTTGTCACTGAAAAAAACTGCTTTGTTGTATTTACGAATTGCCTGGCAGGACTTGTGGGCCGTATACTTTTTATTTTTTCAGTTTTGGGTTTTAATAATTCATCTGAGATAGATGTATGTGGAAAATGACAAAGGGGTGTTTCCCCAGCCCCTTAAGAAGTTCAGGACTGGACTCTATATAGGCTGAGGAAGAGGAGTTTCACATATTATCAAAAACTAAAAAATGGAACAATAAAAAAGATAATCAAGACACAAGTTACTGATGCTGAACCACGAGTCAAGGCAATTTATCAGTATGTCACAGTTATCTGCATCAGTCAGAGAGGACAAAGACAGAGTCCTCTAGCATAATCTCATAAACACATTTGTTTCTAGCCTGATAGGTTAAGTGCTTCAGAATGATTTCTGAACAAATTATATCCGAGTAGCGACACTCTGGAGATACGTCAGAGATATATGAAATCATTACAACCCTGGATTCTTTCTCATACAATGTGAAGGCTCTACATTGAATTGTCTATTTGCTTGGCCTCTTCCATCCATTGGCCATTATGTCCATGTTTATTTAGAAACATTGCTATTTTAAAACAGCCTTCAGGTTGAAGTTTCTGGAAAGGGCAATATATTTTATTTAAATTCGGCGGAAAAGTTTTTTTTATGAAAAGGAAAGCGCAAAATCCATTCACCACGTGACAATTCAAAATACAACAGGAGATAATGCAGTAAGACTCTCGGGCATTACTGCTTTCAGGGCCAACTTTTGTCATTTAATGTTATCCCTGCTGAACTAGCACGCATGTAGACACTAGCTACTCATCCTTTGTGTCTTTTGTTTCGGGAAATAACCTCTTTAAGTGTGCGCATGGAGTCTGTTCACGTCAATGATAAATTCATTCCTTTTGTTTCATGTTCATGTTTACAACGTTCTGCACACTCAAAACATATCTGTGTTTTGGAGTGATTTTTAGGAACCAAAACTGGTGAAGAAAGAAAATGAGACCTTGTTAAAGCCTCTGAGTAATACTAAAAAAACAAAAAGCTTTGGCTTCAAAGTTTAAATCAATGTTCAAGCCATGACAGTCTAAAACACAAGCAATTCAAGGCAAAGACAGGCAAAAAAAAGCAGACAACATCCTGTCTGGCACCTGTCAGGTTAGCATCATTATACCTCAGAATGGTTAAAAACAGGTTGCATCTGTTTTAATTAATCACTGCATGACCTGATGAGCACACACCCACAATGTTGCGTGACTAACTGGTGCATGCTGTGTCTGGCTAACACGCTAAATGCTCCAGGTGGGCCCTGGGCAGCGATCTTTGAGTTCATTTAGCACCTATCACCTTCAGTGAGCTGGCCCTTCTGCCATTTGTGTAAATGACCCCTGATGTGCCTGCAGAGCCTCTTTCAGCACTAAGTGTCAAACTTTGAGGAGTGCAGTGGGACAGAAAGACTGAGTGGACTGGTAATAGTGGGACAGAAAGACTGAGTGGACAGGTTATAATGAGACAGAGAGGCTGAGTGGACACTTTGAGAATGAGTTGAACCTTGAGCAGAATGTGGAGGACTTTGCGGTGCACAATCATCACAGAATGACATTCAGACAGGTCAGAACAATAACGAACTCATTTATTGTAACTTTCTCTCCAGAAAATGTCAACAACTACTGTGTTGCCTAGCAACATTATGTTTTGTGTGTTTGTGTGTGCATGTGTGTGTGCGATGCATGGTGTGTAAAAACTGCAGTCTGTTGTCTGTCTGCTGCTGATCATATAAGAAATGGCTTCAAAGGCTCTTTTTAAGCAACGCTGGTCCTTTTCGCTTCTTCCTCTGGGTGCTTGTATACTTCTAACTGACAATCAGTGGCACTCACCGGCTGCAAAGTGTCTTCTTCAAAAATGGAATTTATTGTTGGTTTGACCATGAACGTGATGTCGTTGCACCAGTATATGCTGACATTCAATGCAATTTATTCTGTAGCCTAAAGTAGATCAATGCTTTATGTTAACAAATTGCCCATCAATGTGAGCCAAGGGCGTTTCTCGGATTTGAGGACATGCAGGACTTAGCCCGGACCTCTGTATGGGGGGCTGCCCCCCCAGCAGTTTTGCTTTTTATAAGGCAGCTTTCAAGCTTTTTAGATGCAGGCTGCATTTATTTCAAAGTATTTAATCACTGAAAACTGTTCAGAAGCAGTTGTTCACTTTCCAGATGAATTCTGAATCATGACGTTAAACATAGCTGTTAGTAGGGAGTATTAGTTGGCTCTGCACATTTATTAATGAGAGCTGGAGAAACAGTTAAATGTATTTATGCTGACAGTAGTTTATTGGAATATTAAAAGTTTTTTTTCACCCACACACTCACTCACACTTACTCACACTCTCTCTCTCTCTCACACACACACACATACACACACACACTCACACACACTTACTCACACTCCCTGTCTCTCTCTCTCTCTCACACACACACACACACACACGCACACACACACACACACACACACACACACACACAAAGCCCCAACAAAATGACCTGGGACACCGATGCCAGGAGCCATTAAGTCACAACATTAAGATTGGTTAGAAAACTAGCAAACAACACTTATGTTTGAATAACATTACCTTGGTGCTCATAGCTCATGAGCTCTTCTGCGACTTTCACTCCCCCCCAGTCAGAGTGTTGACATCTAAACGACCAAGAACATCCAAAAGAAGTACACAGGGTCACTAAATGAGAATGGTTGACTTTTTTTGACAATTCTTCTATTAAACCACCTTTCAAAACCGGCAGTCTGTGCACACACCGGGGAGACAGGGGTCGTGCCACTGACTGAGAAAATTTGATGTTTGTGAAAAATCCATGGCCGTTTTTATGAACTGCCACTAATCCACTCAAAGCTAAAGGTGACCAAGTCAAACTGAGGTGAAAGCAGTGTGCTCTTAAGTCTGATTCTCACTTTAAATTCAGTTCTCATGCAGTATTTTCCATCACTTTTTTTTCCATATTGGTCATAAATGTGTCAGAAAGAAAAACACACCCACAGCTCGACATTTTAGCATCTGCCTTCGCTCAGAATCTGTGCGGCGAGTTGAACCGACCACATGGCAGCTTTCCCTCCACCGCTATTTTTATGTTATTGCTTTCACAAACACAACATGACAGGTATTTCCAATCCGCAACAATGACCGCTGATTAACACCTATTAGCCGCCCCCTCTTTTGGCAGTGAGCATGTAACAGGATGGAGAGGAAAAAAGCTACTGTTGTTTGATTTACCAGACACTGGTTGAGCGAGAAAGGCAGATGCCAAACTGTTTAATTGTTGGATTTTTTTTCACATCTGACTATGAAAAAACAACAAATTCATTTCCTGGATTGAACCACAATTTGTTGATTCTGGATATGATGCTTTTGCACAAGTTAGGGCCACACTCACAAGTTTTGTTCCTAATTTTCTGGCATAAGAGAGTTTGCATGAGAGGATTAGCACCAGAGAAATAAGATGCTGACATGTTAACTTGGCTGCCACAGCTGCAGGTACAGGTTACGGCAAGGACTTGGGATTCATCCTGCAAATGCTTTGCTCGAATTAACTTTGTATGCCTTTTGTTTTTCGTGAGTTGTCTTTAGAACATGGACTCAAGGCTGTCCCTCAGTGCTGTTTCCCAACACGAGACGAGTGATGAAACGAGTGAGACACAAAGCAGAGGTAAGTAATCTTGACATTTCTCTCTGCCCTCATTTCCTCTAATTTCTCTTAACAATGGCTCAAGAAATGGATATTCTGAAAATGATCTCGCTGTCTGGATGTCGCAGAGTGGTGCAACGTGAACACACCCAGAGGCAGATGGAGTGTGTGTTCTTTTCCACAATAATGATAGAAATAAATGTGGGAAAAAAATGCCATTCAGGCTTCAGTTATAATTCTACTGAATCTCATGTTGGAAATGGTCACATCTTTATCTGACTTAATGACGGTAAACAGTGTGGGTGGCTGTGTGCAGTAGCACTGCCCTCTGCAACAGATGTTTCCACATTCATTTTTTACTAGCCGCGACAGTGTGGCTGGTATTGTTTTCACCTTGTCTGTCTCTGTCTGAGTATGTGTGCGTGTGTGTGGACATGTAGTACTCATGTTGTGGGGCCATAAATCTGTTTACACAGTCGCATTGCGCCGATTCACCTTCCTTATGTGGACGTGATTACATTTTAAGGTGAAGACTTTAGGTTAGACAAGGCTAGTCGTGGTTTTGGTTGGTGGAAGTCTCCATGCATGTAAGTGTATGTAATGTTTCAAATGGGAAAATGTGGTCCTGGAGACACCTATTGTAGTGGTAACTACCACAGAAGCAGTTTTCAGTACTTTTCCAGGTGTTTATATGTTTGTCTGTCTGTCTCTGCTGTGATAGCATCACAGCGATGAAAGATGAAGTCATGAAACTCTACAGGTACATGGCTGAGAACAACAATTGCTCTATTATTGCTGCTCGTTGGCTCCAAATCCAAAGTTTTTTTAGATTTTGCTCTAGGTGATTAAATCACCAAATGGCCAGCAGACTGACGCTGCACCAAGGTGCTGAGACATCTATCCTCAGTTCAAAGTCTCACCACCAAAATACTATTGAATGCATTAGTGCTGAACAAGGCAATCTATTTCTAATACTGTACTTATAAATGTAAAGGACCTGCCGAAAAGAGCCTGTGGCCAATCCCAGCATGCAAAATTCAAAAGGCCGAAAAAACACTCTGGACAGGTCACCATTCACAGCAGGACTCTATTCATTAAATAAATTCCAAAAACGAATGAAAATGTGTATTTTCTCTCTCTCTCTCTCTCTCTCTCTCTTGCTGTGGGGTGTTTCATAAAAGCTGCTTTGCAGGGATTCTCAATGCCTTTGAACTTTTCTAAAATCAAAACAAGCACAGTCTCTTTGCTTATTGCTTTAATCTAACCTGGTAGGTAAGTCTGCCCAATTACCATTTTTAATAAATAGTTCCCAAACAAAAATGCAAATGCATCTAGTTTGCCAACTGTGGCTTTAGCCTTCCCCCAACTTCCTTCACACATCTGAAAAGCTACAAAAGTGGGAAATAAACAAAAAAAAAAACCTTAGGTGAAATAAGTTTGACTAAAATGACAAAAATTCAAAGTTTTTTGCTAGACAGCAGTTTTCAGTGTATTTAACTTGTCTAAAACAGAAAAAAGAAAAGAAAAAAGGCCAAATATGATAAAAAAAAATTAACAAGGACATTCGAAACACGGCCGAGACTGAATCTGCAAACAAAGCATGCAATCTGAGTCAGTTAACAGATGATTGTGCTGGAGTTTACAGTCATGCCAACACCGACGGCTTCACTGCGACATGAGTCACTGAGTTAGCTTCAGCTTTTTTGCATGCAAGCAGATTACAACAAAAGAGAGATCAGAACATGAAATGCTTCCTGTGGTGGTCCTTGAAATTCATCGTTATTTTGGCAGGAGGTAATCTTCCTCGGCCAAGAAATCCGCTGTGCTGCGCTGTGCCTACCATCGCCTCCAGGCTGCCGGGAGTTCCTCTGTCCCTTGTTAGTTTCTGTCACAAAGGAAAACAAGCGCACGGCGAGAGCGAACTATACGCATGTGAGTGCTCTTTGTTAAGACGCAAGTGTTTGCTTGTATACCATCAAATGCCTGTGTGTACCGCTGTCTTTCTGCTTGTGTGGGGTTGTTTTTTGTGATTCACATACAGGTATGATTCCTGCATGCCAAGCTCTTGCCTTTGTTTTGTCTCTTAAAAGCTGGTGGCACCCTCTGAAGTGCAGGTTAGCAAGCCTCTTGTTTATACAGACTAACATCTGACAAAGGACCCCTGGGGACCGCTGCCTGCTTTCTGGCCAAAACTGCAGGCAGATGAGGTGACAGCCAGCAGCCAATTCATAATGCATTATTACCAACAAACGTAAGCACTATTTTTCGCTGGGAGAGTAGTGCTTTTTATTGTGGGTGTGCATGTCTGTGTGTGTGTACGTATATGCAGATGGGCTAAAACCGAATGAAAACCATGTTAATGACATTCAGCACATGAAATTTACAGGATAAATCGTTAAGTTTCAGAGACTGCAAACGGTGAGTTCTTACTTTCTTGTGTGAACTGAGAGACTGCATGCGGTGTAAAACCTGGAAGGACAGTACAGGCAGTCTCCTAACCTTGAAGTGACCACGTCCAGCAGAGGAACAGGGAAAATGATTTATTAATGTGATTGAATGGGTCGTGCTTGAAAAAAAAAAAGGACAGAAGAGGAACAGAAATACTAATTAATGTTTGAAATACAGCAGTTCCAGCAGTCACATACTGCTGATTGTATCTGCCGCACAACGACAGGCGACATTCAGACTGTTTTGTTTACTTAAGAAATCTACTAATTTGCTGAAGATATTGCAAAAAAGAAATTCCGTCTTTATTGTTCATTACACAGTATATAAAAGTGCATTATTTTTTATTGAATTATGGAAAGTGTAATTAGTTTCATTTCCCCTTGAATAAAATACTTCTTGGACACGCTGAAAAGCTCGAGTTTTCTTTCCCCCCTTAATTAGAGACATCAATCTCACAGGATGTACGTCAGGCGGACTTTTCCAGTTCGTGCTCAAACTGAGCACGCTGAATTGCTGAATCCTGAAGGCCCAGCCACCGCTTAGGAAATTCTAATCAAGATTGAGAAGCATGTTAATGAAGAGGCAATCACGGCCTGAGTGCATTTTGTTGTTGAGGTTTTCTCCATAGTATTGACATCACTGCACAATATAAGGCGACCAACTTATAATGACACGATAACTTCAACTGTGATTTACTATTCAGTGCTTGATGATGGTAATGGATTTGATTTGAAAGGCAGCGAGCACGTCTGCGGGATTGGGAGCGAAGGAGGAGTATGAATGATAATTCTGTGTCAAGAAATTACATGCAATGAAGTAGTAGGCTCTGAGACGTATATTCTTGTCAACATGTGAGTGTTGTCTTTGATGCTGCTTGAGAGAAACAAACGGGGGACCGGATTTATTCCAAATGAATGATTTAGAGCATTGATTTACCAGAGGCACAACAAGACAATGCACTCAAGCTTCATTACGTTTTGAGCAGCTGTGAGATCCCGCGCTCATCCAGGGCCAAAGTGCCGCAGACGTAGTAACTTCTTCGCCAAAAGTTAGCATTACTTAAAAGCACAACATTGGCTTTTGGATTCAATCATCAGAATCCCCTCTGGTTTGTTTGAAGTATTGTCTTCAACGGGTTACTTTTTGTGGTGGTGGTACTAAAAGGCAATGTTTTACCTTAACTACATCCATTCTTAAATTTCAAAAACTGCCTGCAGCCTAAAAAGTATTGGTAGGATGGAACGGACCACACCGCACCATAAAGTGGCACAGTGGAAGCATCATTCACGCATCCTTGAAAAATTGGGTTCCTACAACACAGCTACCCTCCAGCTTCCCTCAAAGGTCAACACTATGAAGACAGTTTGCAACTGGCCAACAACAGCTTTCATCGTCCCTGTCATTTTTCTCTGTATTGGGTTCTCTGTCTCGCTCTCTCTCTTTCTCCTCACTCTAAGGCTGAAATGATAACCTGCAACTTCAGTAATTTCAGTAGGTCGAAGCAAAACCCACTGAGTCATGAGGTAGATGGTGTAGAAATGTGATTGTGAACGGATGATTTTAAGGCAAAAAGAAAAAAAATATGCAAAACAATTGTGCAAATTTGGTGAGGTTGGAGTTTAAATCTGGCCCTGGGGAGTGCAAACCTCGGCCCTAAAGGGGGTAGCCATGACTCAACATTTAAGGGATGGCAAGCATCAGCGGCAATTGTGACTGTATTTTGCGAGACTTTCAAAAATCAAAAATGGCAGTGAGCCGTGGGCTGAATGAAGGGGGATTCTATCCCCCTTGTTAAAAAAATGTAAAAAAAATGCCGAAAATGTATCCCCCTTGCTAACCTGCCATCCCTCCTCTCCAATCTGTATTGATAAATTTATGGTGCTCTACATTTGTACCATTAGTATGTACATGTATTAGTAACAGTTTCATCTTGGATCTTTAATACACCCTAAAATATGTATGTGGTAGCCTATACTTCTGGCCTATAGAGTAGCGTCACCTTCACCATCAAAGCGACAAGTAGCAATGTATAGTCTCAGGAGAGTGAGAGGATCATAGAGACACACTGCTGCCTGTCGTATTCCTACAGTTCTATTTCTCTCTTTAAGTCAGTAGCATCTGTGCTGCTGAAAACACACCTGCAGACCCAGGGAAACCCTCCCACTGGGCCATCCCTGCTGTTAAAAATGAAGTTTAAAAGTTCAAAATTTCCTCTCTTTTTAGCTTGGTTTTGGTTGCCACCAATTGCTTACAATGCATTTCTTGCTCTTTAGGGACAAACAATTCATTTTTCCTTAGCATCTAGTTGCTAACTTGGGGCTAGCTATCGTACAGTGAGTTTTTCACAGCTGCTTGCTGCTGCAAACATGGTTGATAAAAAGCCGAAACTAAACCGTACAGTAAATATCCGGTTAATTCTCTCTGATTTCAGTACCACTAACATTACTGAGTGTCATTTGACTCAATCTTACCATTATCGTCAAACAATTACGTGATGTTTTTTTTTTATTTAAAACAAAAAGCAAGCTTCTTTAGATGGTAATTTGAATTAAAAGTTAACGGTAAGGTACAGTGGTCCTGAGTATTGAAACTCAACATTTCAGAAAAGGTTGAAGAACACTTCTTGCTTGTGATTGGACAGAACTCAAGTCAATTACAGTTTATTCAGTGGCTGTGTTAAGGTGGGTTGCTCAATTGGATCCTCCATAGGAAGGCTCTAAACTCTGCACTGCTGTGATTGGTTGTTTTGCTGTCAAGCAGTTGATGACGAATGACACTGAACTGTTTGTCATCTCAAATGTTGTTCTGTTTTCTCAAATGTTGTGTTTTCTGGATTGAACTTGTGTTGGTAATGTCTTCAGCTTGTGAGTGTGTGTGTGTGTGTGTGTGTGTGTGTGTGTGTATGTTGGGAAAATGTGGCCCTGAAGATACCTATTGTAGTGTGAACTACCACAGAAGCACCTTTGAGTACTCTGAGGTCTGACGCCTGACCCCTGACACCTGTGGACTGCAGAGGCCAGCGATCAACAACAGAGTGAAGTAAAATAGGCAGAATAAGACCATGGGATCTGGGAAATGAACTGACTTAAGCAGCATGTTGGATTCAAGAGAGAAGACCTCAGATTTAAAAAATCTTTTGGACATTCATAGCGATATCAAACAAAAGTAGTAGAACACATATGCACTGATGCATGGAAATGTGTATGCATTGTGAATAAGTGCAGTGAAGGAATTAAAAAAAGAGGCAAATGTCATGCAAGTAAACATACAGTTCCAGCAGCATCAAACTGTAGACTGCTGTGTGCTTAAGTCTCTTTATTAGTGGCTGGGATAGCGTAGCTGGTATTGATTTCACCTTGTGAGTCTGTCTGTGGTTAGATTGTGTGTAGCTGAGATTTAAATGAACGCCAAGTTTGAAGATGGGTGTGGTCATCTAATAATGTAGTAATGAATAACGAGTATTCAAGGGTGGGGGCCGTCAATGTGTTGAAGGGCGTTGTGGCTCATGCGATCGCATCGCAAGATTGTCTAGACGCTGAAATGCTGTCGCGTTTTGACCCTCAGGGCCACCATAACTTTCACAAGGTCAGCTTCACCTTTTCCACACACAGCAGCCCAGCCCCATGAGTATGACAGTCACGCTTTAACAACTCTTCATGTCGCAAAACAAAATCCAATTCTCTCGCCATATTATGCTGTAAATTAGAGGCATCCATAGCAACAGCCAAACTCTTTCAGCAAGTACACAGCGCTATATCTAGCATCAGATGGAAGAGTCATCTCCCTGCGCTGTTTTTTTTCCTGTCTTAACAACATCTAACACTGACGGCTGAGATTAGAGCTGTTTTCTCATATACTGAGCCATCCTTGGAAACATGCAGTGTTTATGTTTCCCTCCTTTCATCCACCACTTCTGCCCTGCACCGGGAAATTCTCCATGCACAAAAGCATCTCGGGAGATCCACATTTGAAATCTCATCATTGTCCAACCCTCACAGGACTCTATTCAACATTGAACAGTATTAAATATTTCATTGACACTTGCACTATCGTTGACACAGAGTTATGGCTTTGTCTCGACAAGAATTTCATGCAGTGCTTCATGCCTGACTGCTTGTTCAATATTCTCCAATTTCATTTCCCATTCTCAGATCCATTACACTATGTGTCTTTGTGTATGCACCATGGGTATAGACTAACAGGGTCCTCGCTGGGATGACTCCAAAGAAAAGGCACTGTAAAACAAAAGTCCCCTTTTCATATCCATGTTCATTTAAAAATGGCCATTTGTTGAGTCAGTAAGACTAGTCTACAGTTATGCTAGCATCTCTGTGAGACTGTACTTTTTCTTAACACAGCAATGGTATTTTGCGATTTTGGTGCTTTGAGCTAAATGCTAACATGCTGATGTTAAGCGGGTATGTAGAGCTGAGGCTGATGGGAATGTAATTAGTTTTGGAGGGAATTGGTCATAAACCAATGGACAAAGACATTTTGACGAGTGTCAAAGTTATTACAATTCGTCTTGATGGCATCTGTCAAGGCATCTCACTAAAAACCAGACAGGCCAACCTCATGGTGGCGCTATGGGAAAAAGTAAGCATGATTCATCATCCTGGGACCATGAATTGTGCCAATCCATCAGTAGCTGTTGAGATGTTTTACAAGATAAATAAATATTTTAAACCTGCTGGTGGCGCCAGAGGAAAAGTCATGAGAATTCAACATGTGGGTACCATGAATCATTTCCAGATTTCATGTCAATCATCCAACAGTTGCTGAGATACTTCAACAACTACAACTGTCAGGACCAAAAGTGGAGCAGTGACACACTGCAGACCAGCACTGCAGTAAAGCTGAAACAGTACTTACGCAAACAGCTCACAGTGCATCCTTCAAAGCTCTGTTCCCTCAAGAACCCAAGACGCTTCTTTAAGGATTTGCTCACCTTTTTAAATGCCTTCATGGACTGACTGTACCCTGTAGAACGATCGAGTAAACAATCAGCAGAGCAGCTAAAAGTCAACAGTCAGTCAGTTTTGTTTCATCTCTCCCCTGAAGGAGTGGGGCTCAAGTTATGGTTGGACAGCTTAATGTCTTCAGTTGTCTCACCCAGACAAGCAAAATAAATGGGTCTGAATATATCAATTTATTTACAGAGCAGAAAGGCCTCGGCAGCAGATCGGACAGCTGTTGCTGTATTGCTGTGTTTTGTCATGTCAAAAGCAAAAATAAACACTTGTCTCCGCTCAAGAGTCATTCTCTTGTGTTGACACTGTGACTTTAGCAAATACAAAAATGCCATCCTTTGTGGATAACAGCTTAGGTTTGTGCCTCGGGGGTTACTTATCCTTTAAAACATTTGCACGGAGAAAATCGACGAACAATGGACCGAAACCACCTAAAAGGAGGTTACGTACAGGTCAGCCAAGTGGGAGTCGAGGTCAAGTTAGACAGCCGCAGCATAGATGGGCCGTGTGGTTATCTGTGCCAATTTAGAGCCAGAGCTGGCAAACAAGGGAAAAAATTGGGCGCAGCAATTGTCAGGCAGTTTCCAAAGAGTACAAAGCCAGTTGTTTGTGTCGGGTAATGCCATTATAGCAAACTGATGAACTGGTTAGGCAGCAGTGGTATAGCTAATGTTATCATTAACATATGGCTGTTGTTTATGAGTTAATGAATGGAGCAGTATAATGTCTATGATTATTTTAATGAATATTTTTATTACAAGTTGCTTATTACAACTTGGGTTCTATTTTTAGAGCTGTGACCATTAGTTCTAATAATTATGTTAACATCATAGTCACAGAAGTAATTGTAGAGATAACAGAGATTTCTGGAGCTACAAAAAATGTGTCACTACTTATTACTGTATCTGTCGTTTGGAGGGGAAAAGGACAAAGAAGAGGAAAGCCCAACACTGATTAAAGCCTAATTTACACTGGCCATGCACAAACTGTCGGATTTTGGAATTACTGCTCTCTTTAATGAATGAGACTGAAAGTCATTGTGTATGGCAGAGATTGGTCCAGAGTGACTACGCTGTGCATCAATCTGTGTAACAAGGGACTATCTCCCCGATCTACCGAGGGAGACCGAGGATGCTTGTAACAAAGGGACGGTTGCAGCACCACCACTTTCACCAAGAATGGAAGAGTCATGTGATCACTTCCATGCATGACCACTTCCTTCCTGCATGAGAAATTTCATAGCTGTGTCAAGAGGTGTGCAGATTTCACTGTCAAAACACTGATTTTCAGGTGAGAACGCAATCTTTAGGATCAAGTCTGTATTTTTGATTGGAACTAATATTGTTGCAGTTAGCATTATGTACGTGTGTTAGATTAGAGAGCAGTAAAATGTGAGGCATACATCGCCATGCGACAGGTAGCTAAACAATAGCTTACACGGGTGGGGATGGTTGTAACTCCTTTTCTCCTGCTTGCCAAGAACTGATTTTTTTGTTAAAATTTGCATCATAGGAGACGAGGCAGGGTAAGACAGTAGGGTCTGCCGCCGAAGAATATTCTGCAATGTGACACTTAGCAGATACTGCAGGAAATTATAAACCCCTCAGAGAACAAGGATCAAGACAGCTGCCCCGTGTGGACTATCACAGCGGTCAGAAGGTCTTCAATATGCAGTAAGGGGATGTCTTGACTCGTTACTTGACTGAGGCAGCACTCTTGTTTCATGAATTAGTTACTAATTTATGTATCAGATTTTCATGTGCTGTATATGTATTCAGGCACTATTTTTATTCTCTTTCTGGTCAGTTTGCATATCAACTTACAGAGAAGTACAATATCAAACACCCACAGCCATGGGATGAGAATAACATGGCAGGTTTTGATTGGTTCTCAGGCACAATTAACTACTTAAAGGACCAGTGTGTGGGATTATTGTGGATTAATTGGCAGAAATGGAATATAATAGTCCTAAGCATGTTTTCATTAGTGCATAATCATCTGAAAAGATGTGCTGTGTTTTCGTTACCAAGCTCTTCATATCTACAGAGGGAGTGGTCCTATTCCACGGGGTCGGCCATGTTGGTACTGCCATGTTTCTTCAGGAGCCCAGAACAGACAAACCAAACAAAAGCGGCTTTCACCTCTTTCACGAGTTTAGTTGCCACCGTAGGTTCTCTTACATGTTTGGAAAAGGCAGAGTTAGGAAAGGGGTATTTACTTGATTGCAATCTGTAACCTTACCACTAGATGCCACTAAATCACACACGCACTGGTCCTTTAAGATCCATATTTTGTGTTGTGGCCTTAATTTTTAATTCTTAACCCTCATTGTTAAAACCGACTGCAGGTTGTGTTACAAATTACCCTGGTCATGGGGCAGGTTATAACAGTGGGACTCCTTGTATTTGACATCAGTTCATGAATTCTGTGATATAGTTGGAGTAGTTGGAAACATTGCTATTTTCTTAAGACCAATAATGGCGCTTTGTGTCAAAATCTGAGAGCTAACACAGGTTCCGAGACAGAAAGTGTTGCAAGCGTCCCCAGTCTCCCCAAGCTATTAATAATGGCAAACTGTAACATTTCAGTTTTAAACCAATACAGCTGCTGCGTTTGCGGAATTAGACAACATGTTCAGTTCACATGACTACAGCGGTAACTGGGTTTGATAAACTGCCAGTGACAGCAGCACTGGAATCTTCTTCCAAAAACCTCCTGTCACTTTATCTTCATCCTCCTGTTTGGGGACTGCAGCATTCCCTCTGACTACAACAGCCTTCGACTGATCCATCTTGTCATATTACTCAGACTAACCGAATCTGCTCTCAAATTGAGAGTCAATAGAGTTTGTTGAGCTGGCACAGTGGAAAGATTGAAGATGATTCGCTTTGCTTAGTTCTGTCAACAAGCAACCCAGCCTCTTAGAAACGACATTAATACACAACTATTATGCGCTCATAATTACGTTGCGCTGACAATCGTGATAACCGCCTGGATTATGTTCAGAGTCAACGTTTGTTTGAGTGAATGAAGCACTACTTTTTACGGTGCTGGAGTTGCAGGGAGGTGGTCGGGGTGGATGGTGGACATACAAAGTGCAGGACTGTGACACCAGAATCCAGGGTTCACAACCAGACTCCTGCCTGTGCTCAGGTTTAGGCTGCAAAAGCAATTTGGTTAAGGTTAGGGGAAGATTGTGATTGCTGCTGCTTCTTTCTTTCCTGATCTTTCCCGAAACTTAACCAAGTGTTGTCGGTGCCTAAACGTAACCATAAAAACACTGAATAAAGCTGTAGTCGCTATGAGTGTTCAGCGCATTGCAAGATTGCCTGTTTTGGCTGAAAACAAATGAAATATGTTGTCATACACATACATTAAGCATCAACATTTTTGCCTGAGGGCCGTTTTGGCCTGCTGTGCACAGTCAACTTGAACTGCAGGACTGAGTTGAGAAGAAAAGGGAAGGTGGAGCAGAGAGGGAGGGAAGGAAAAAGAGAAAAAGCTGACAAGAAATTCAGATTTTCAGATTTATGCACAGTTTGGGGCATTGGGTCTTAGTGTATGCTAGGTTACACTATCTGTGTTATTTGCTGTTGTCTCTGGAATATAAAAAAAACAGCCACTGGTCAAATGTAGGCTCTAGGCCAAAAGATATGGGTTTCTCTTGGGTGTTTCTTTGTGAAGCTTTAGAAGGAAGCGGCAGCAGCAGTCGTGCTGCAGGTGCTCCTGCAGACCTGGAGATGGTGGACAGTTCAAAGTCAGACTCAGAGTAGGAGCCTTCAGGTATAAGCTGAGTTACCATAGTTTTAAATTTTTTATTAGTTTCTGTTTTTATTTCAGTTAAACTAAAATATTTTGTCACACCTAGTTTTAGGTTTTAGTTCAGTTTTATTTGAAATAAAATTCTGCACAAGTGCACAAACAATTACATGTTTTTTTAAGATTCTTTGTGATCATGGGGCATACTATTGATGACTGCACAAGTAATGCAAGTTTAAGTTATTTACAGTGTTCATCTCATTCTGCAGAGTGGGACAGCAAAAGCACTGAATATTCCACTCCAAAGATGGAAAACGGCTGACATGCAATGAAGTTACTCACTCCTTGTTCTGCTCACTATGTCTTGCAATCACAAAACCTTCAGCCGAAGCCAAAGCAGGCGTGCAGGCCTGGAAACATGCCCATCAGACAGTACAGGAACACGAGAGAAGCAAGACCCACAGAGAAAGTGGAGGAGCCCTTTTCCTTAGAGCCAGCATGGCAGACAGCCGTAATCCTACGAGCGATAAGCAAATGTCAGTCCAACAAAGCCAGGTCAGAAAGAGGAGGCAGGTCACGGAACATGTGATTCATGTGGTTAAAGTTGTTGGTAAATGTGAGCTTAAGCAAAAATGCTGTCTGCCTACAGGAGCATGTTAGTGATTGCATTGAGAAGAGCAAGAAGTAGATGGCAAGTAAAGGAAAAGGGTCCTTAGTAACTATGATGTCCAAAACAACAGCAAATAAAGCAACTGAAGTGTTGATTCAGCAAACAATTGCTGGCAAAAGAGAAAGACAGGGATGTTCTCATTTAACATCCAATGACCGGTGTGCAGTCATTGTGCAATATGGCACTGATGCTGTCCATGAGAGACTCATTGTGGACATGGAAATCAAACAGTGTGCTGGTAATGCAACAGAAGGAGCAGCTAATATGCAGGGACAACACGGGGGCCTCCCTGCACAGCTCACAGGAGAGTCTCTGAACCAAGTACACACATGGTGTCCTCAACCTTGTGCTAACTGACGCCACTGGGTTGTTGTTGCAAGTGAATGTCTTTTCTCACTGCTGAGTGACATTGCAGCGTTTGCTCCAGATTGCTACAAGTGCACGAAGCTACTGGGGGACACCAGTGAGGACAGGAGACATTGACATGCTGGTGGGTAAAAGACGTGACCTTGAGGGAAGTGTTTGGCAGCCTGGCCCTGCACTTTTACACAGATCACTATGGTAAGAACTGAAAGGATGTGACCATAAACCTGCCATCCAAAGCCAGACCCGTCAACAGTGGGATTTGAAAATAAGGGAAATTTTCAGGTGTCACACCTCGGGTCGTCACACCACCCTCACCACTGTCCACATACACCTTACATTTAGACAAGGGGACACAGTGAATGCTAAAATCACCCCGAGGCAACCACTTGCTTTAAAATATGAGAGCAACAAGGATTGGGTTACTAGCTCCTACATTGAGTGACTCCAGTTAGGTGGACAGACACCTGGCTGAAAGTGAAATGCTGTGAACACATGCTGTAAATGAAAACACTAAAGAGCAGAGAAATTCAGCACTCAAGAGTTTTTTTTTTATGTATTACTTGAAAGATATGTAGACATCACTTTGAAGAGGCGACTGACAAGTGAGACAATTGGTAAGAGAGGGTGATTATGAAAATTGACGGAGGAGATAATATAAATGCAGTCATTGTCGGACCATGTTTCTATGCCTCTCTGGCTTGTGTTTGACAGATTTGTTGCTTTTCCCTCTGTGTGATCTCTTCGTTAAGTACATGTAAGCCTCCTCCTATTTGGCGAGATACTTTTAGGTGTTTTGGCAGGAACTCTGTCCCTCTCACATTCATCCAGCTTCTTCTTCTTCATCTACTGGCAGGTGCCATTTCAATGAATGACCTGACATCAATATGACATTATAGCTAATGTTTTACATACTGCCACCTACTGTACGTGATGGGAAAAATACATCAAACAGGCGGTTATGCTTCCCATCAACGTCACAGCCAACCTTAATTTTTTGATTTTTTTTAGAAAAGTTAAAATACGGGACATTTAAGGGAAAATATTTAAAAGAGAGAACAGCAGGTGAGAAGCAGAAACTATGGGAGGGTTAACAGGTCTATCAAAGCAAGGTTCAAGGATACAAGGACACTCGCCTACAGTATGAAACAATACTTCCAGCTACATACATTAAGCAGACTTCCCCTCTCCCTAAATACTTGCAAAAAAAGTGGCATAGATATCATAACGGCACAATGCCTGGTGACGAGAATGTGTGCCTCAGGCTCTGAGGGTGTAAAGAGGGCAGCAGACAACTTTGTTGAGTGGGCCAGTGGCATTCTGGAGGAGCAGCAGGGCTGTGATGCCAGAGAAAAGAAAGAAGAGAATGTCAATTTAGCTGGCAGAAGACAAGCCCGTTGCTAATGCAGACAAGGATTACAAAACCAAAATCCACAATGTGATGCTTGACACCGTTGTTGAAAGTGTTCACCACCACTACGCAGCATGGCGCAGTGCTGTGCGCAGATGTCTCTGAATGGATCCGAAGCATTCTCCTGAGATCAGAGAAGACTGCTCACCGATGTGAGAACCAACATCATTGGTTTGGCCTATAAGTTCCTCCTCACCCCATCCGTCACTCAGGTGGCCTGTGAGAGGACCCTCTCCACCATGAAATTTGCGTGGAACCACTTAAGAGAACCTTAAAGCGTTCCTTCTGATGGCAGCAGAGAAGGGGATTGTCATGGGGCTTGACAAGGATCACATCATTGAAAAGATGGCAGTGAGTAGTGAGTTACTGTGCCACCTTTGGTAAATTTACTCAACATCAGTGTCACAACAATTTATAATTCTAGTTGGATGTTTATGTTCCTCCCAAACAAGAATAAATGCATATATTTCTGTGATGAAATCATAAGTTGAGCAGCTCCACAATCTTTCCACAGACCCCCGGGCAAATGCAAAATAAGCCTCTGGGGTATACTTTGCCTGATTGGGAGCTGTTGTTCTACAGGCTCCTGAGGTTGGCTGATTGAATGGTTTAGTCAATGCAGTTATCAACCGGGCACCTTCCTCCACTGATATATCATAGAATTACGCCCACAACGTGTGCCGCAAGAAGTCTCAACGGGGAATTTCAGTGTACCTGCTTACTCACTTACAACCACAGGGCACAACCTACCTTAACAGCCCCCCTTTTTTTCCTGCCTCTAAGCTGTAACCATAGGCAACATAAGCTTCCTCTACTGAATCCTCCAGTGGCACTGTGAGCACTATAACAAACACAGTGTGCTGTGACTCTGACCACTGCACCAACATTTAAGATCACTATCTTCTAAGGGATTACAATCTTCTTCCTGAAATCCCCGACTGTTTGCAGACCTCATGCAGGCCCTTTCGCGGGCCCATGTGGCCTCTACCTGCTCTCTCGCTCAGCCTGAGGGCTTTGAAGAGCTGAAGCAGGGGTGTTTGCTATGGACAGTTTTCGCAACCTTCCGAAACTGACAGCCCAACAGCTATAACACTCTGAGCAGCAATTAGCCAGGTGTTCATTGTCCAAAAATGGAAAGAGCTCTGAGTACACTTTACAATCTTTTCTCCTCATTCCTAATTCAGTCGCTGTGCCTGTTTACCGCTGAGATACGCCGATCCCCTCCAAGTTGGCAGAGACAGAGTTTTCTCAAAGAGCAGATGGAAAGAATGTGTCCAAAAGTCTTCATACTGTAGCTAAACAAAATAATAAAAAATAGTTTGTGTGTAAGTGCCTTCCAAAAACTACTACCAATTTTCAAATATGACTCCTACAAGCATTATGCGATCTGTTACCTCTATGGTTGGGGCCTTGGTTAGGGGAAGGAAAATATGTTTAGATGAAATGTCAAAATTTAGATTTTAAGACTTTCATTTAAAATTGACTTTATCCCATAATTTTGACCAAAATCAAAATCTTGACTTTTTAATCTCGTAATTTACATTTATTATCTCATAATTTAGATTGACCATCTCATACTTTTGACTGAGTAAGTCTTTGTTTGGCAGAAACATACTTTTATCAACCTGTGCACTACCTGTAAATTCAATATCTCCTATCAATTGATTTCTTGTACTTACATATACTTCTACTACCATTCTCCACACTCACAATGAGTGCTCCACAAAACTCTGCAAAACATGGTTTCACTGACATGGTGGAGGAGGTGTCATTCAACCTTGTTGTGGATCTTTAGTATCTTTAACTTTGGCCATATACATACCCAACAGCTGTAACAACTGACAAACAGGCTAATTGGGGACTGACGTGAACAATGGACACTTTAGCACAAGTTTTCCAGTCTGTCCTTAGCCTTACACTTGGCAGCACCTGATCACACTGATGCTGGCAGCCGGCCCAGGGACGAAGAATCTACTGACTGAGCTGCTTGCGTGATGGAGAGAGAAGAGAGCTGGGGGGGGGGGGGGGGGGGGGGGGTTAAAGGAGATTTAAACCCTATCCTCCATCTATCCAGATGGGGAAAGTGAGACCACTGGCAAAAAAGATTGATGAGCTCCCAGCCGTGGTCAGCACCCAGTGGGAATATTGTGAATGCAGAGTTATGTGCTTCACAGAGTCTTTGCTACAGGGGAATACACCAGACTCAATGATCACACTCAAGGGTTTGATGCAAGCAGACACAGGGAATCAGAGCAGTAA
Source organism: Chelmon rostratus (assembly GCF_017976325.1). NCBI lineage: Eukaryota > Metazoa > Chordata > Actinopteri > Chaetodontiformes > Chaetodontidae > Chelmon > Chelmon rostratus. The sequence goes on along the minus strand of NC_055676.1, from coordinate 7,261,143 downwards.
AAATAAAGGAGGGGTTCTCGCTGTTTAAGTAGTAATCTATAAAACACATCTCTTTCTCTGCTGAGAGTTTCTTTTCCTGGAAAAGACTTACTTGAAAATTGGCACAAATGTAAAAACTTTCATGAGCTGTGAATTGCTTAATTCCTTGTTGTACAGGATAAATCCGTACAGCAGGTTGTTGATTGTACTCCATCTCCTCTACAGTCATCAGATATGTGAAATGCTGGAGCAAGGTGAAATGTTAAGGGTGCATAAAGCTTCATTAGTGAAAGTTCTTCAGCCATTGACATCGGGAGCTGCTCTACTGATTGGCTGGAAGAAAAACCCACACACTCTTTGCCCTCTATGGATATTGATTGGACATCACCGGTGTACGTGACTGAACACACACAAGGTGGAAGGATGAGGAGGCCGTAAAAGGCATTAAGCATATGTCATTTGAGAGAGTGTAGTTCAAGAGGAAAGTTCAATCAATGACGGAGGCATGTACTGCTGTTTCAAGCTTTCAGTTTTAACACCATCACCATCAGGAAGCAGAGGTGCTGGGAAACAACAGCTGATATACACCAAGCGTGCCAGCTGATTGCTCAGTAGCATCAATCAGGCTGATGATGTCAGAGGCCTAAACAGGGGCGGGTTTGTCGGATTGATATATGTGTATATAAACATATACTGTGTGTACACACATACTGTATATCAGCACTTAGCAATCAGCAAACAAGTTCTTTTAGTCCGGAGACACTTAATCAATCATGAATGGATTCACCAAAAAAGTACTCAACAATTTTGACCGTGTGACTCAATTCCTGGTTCTAGCCCTCCAAGGTGAGGCTTTTCTGCTTTGTCTTTGTGTTTTGGACTTTTGGTTGGACATAACAAGCAATCTGAAGTATGAATTAGTGAAAATAGTGATGGACATTTTCAATATTTTTAACATTTAACAAGATTAATCTCAATGATAACAATCAATTTCAGCATCAGTTCTATCACGGCTTAGTGGAGAAACGGTTAATGGCAGATGATTCCTTAAGAAGTACAACGCCCCAATGTTTGTATCACTTAATATTGTCTAAATGCCACTCACAAGCAAATGAAAAAAAAAAGGTAAAAGTGAGCTTTCAGGACAGCAGACAGCGACAAGACGACTCCTGTCCAAAGATAACTGAAGAAAAGGCTGAAGCAAAGCTACAACACCTAGTGAGAGGAGACTGACAGCACACTGCGGCAGGAAACAGAAAGAAAGGAAAGGGAAAAGAATCAGCGCCCGTAGTCAGGCGGATTAACAAGTCCATCATGTCCATCGCGCCAGGGGTCAAAGCCACAGCGCTGTCCCGTCTCCAGCTCTCTCAGATCTGCACCCCAGCTTGTGCCCTCCTTGTCACTGCCGCCCAGGTGAGGCAGCAGTTGGGAGGCTTTGCAAAAGCAAGGAGCTTGGGAAGAGATATCAGGCCTGCAGTGGAAGTAGGTCAGACTTAGATCCCCTCCCAGGCAGGTTCACACCATTTCACACCTTGATTCATGTGACTCCTGCGTGACTGTTGCGTGTCCTAATGAGTCACATGTAAATTCAGTGTGTGATACGCTAATGCATGGCCGTATTTTGAGAGCTGAATATGGTGGGGATTGATCTAAGAAGCAGAGCATGTCATAATGTCCCAGGTTTGATTTTGGCTATGGACCTCTGTTGCATGGCATACCCCCCTTCCTCTCCCCCCTTGTTCCTGTCTGTATCTCTGCTGTAAACCAGCTAATAAAGACAGAATGCCAAAAAAAAAGTGAGTTAGATACAGTGATTCAGTCTTTTTGCCAATTTGTTCCTGTCGCCAACTGTGACACTGCCACAAAAAATCCATGGCAACCCACATTTTCGAAATATAAAAGATGGGTCAGTTATTACTCAATAATATTTGAAACCATGCAAATTTAATATTTGTGTGCTTCAGAGTCTAGAAAAGCTATTTTTATGTGCATAATATTATCTTAGTGTAAAGTCCACGGCTAACGAGTCAGGGGTTCAGGGAAAGAAACACGAGGGGAATTTTCAAGCCCGTAGTTCGTTTTCTGTGGTCCAAAACTGGATGAGCTGTTACGTTTCCTCTGTTGTTTCATTTATGCAGAGGAAAATTCATGCCAACCAAAAGCAGTGTGAGAACCTTTACTCTGCTCATTGCTCAGATGTGTCTGCAGCAGCAGCGAGAAAGCAAACACAGGAAGAAGGTTCTGGGTGCACGAATCTGTGAAAGAGCATTTCATGTCTTTTTTTATTTTAATTTTACAGCGGATCAGTCAAATTCCCTCGTGTTCAGCTGCTGGAGTTCAGTGTTTGTTGAATTATTTGTTGAAGCTGCCAGATGTAGCCATCTGCACAAATATCAAGAAGACAACAAACTTTGTTGCTCGTCCAGGTTAGATCTCAATTTATTCTCAGGCTAGCTGCTAGCAACTGTTGATTTCACTCCTCTTCCCTGTATGCAACGCACACCTAGCTACGTGAGCTGCTTTGCTCAAACTTGCAGAGTACACTTTGCAGTTGGGTCAGACTGAGGTCGGATCACATTCCCACCTTAATCAAACCACTCAACAGTTCACTTGTAACCGGACCGTGACCAGTTTCACCACAGCATTTCGGGCTGTACCATGAGTATGATTGATGTGTTTACATCTGACCAAATGGATCGTACCACGGGGACCCACACACTGGTCATGCTGCATGGCCTGGTTGATGCATTGCACCATGTCGAGGTATACCACCGCCCTATCTTCCAGCCTTGACACCTGTCAGCTCTCAAGAAAAGCAGCAGTTTTATCGTGTGCTTGCAGACTGGTACACATAAGCTACTGTATCTCAATTATACCTCTCTGCAGTGCATGTTATTACACATGAAGGTCTGAGTTTTACACCTGAGTCTTCATAGAACAGGAGCCTGAATAATAACACTGTCATACCAATGAATACTATTTCTGAGTACCTTAGGTTGTCATGAAAATAGCAATATATGGCATGCCTGGCTGAAACATATTGACAGTGCTGTTAGACTACAAAGAAAGGGAGTGAAAGACAGCCTTGGGTTCGAAAGGTTAATGGGACCCATGGTGGGATTTTTGAAAGTGTTGCAACACCAGTGTTGAAACAGTGTGAATGCAAAGTGTTAAAGTACCATTTGGTGTGTCTTCTTGCTTTTGCTGCAGTGCATCTCACACACTGTTGAGGAGGTGGACAAAATGATCACCATGCAGGGTGATGAGGTGAAGCTGGTACACTGGTACAAGGAGGAGGGAAAGCATGACAAGTGGATTGGTCTCAATTCGGGGTCCCTTTGCAAAACAGGCCAGGCTACCGTCACTCAGGATATGCCTTTAGGTCTTTTAACATACGCAAATGCAATGTTAAATGTTCTACGAATCAGTTGCAGGTACTGTAGTGCATTGCTCGCTGCAGTGGATGAGGAAGCTGCAAAAAGACTTGGAAAGGAAGGTAGGATAAAACAGCATGGAGAAGAAGCCTGACACTGACTGTGTGGCCAACATCCTTGCAACCCACAGTGATTTGTTTGATCCACAAAAACAACAAGGAGGCCTATAGGATGTGGGAGCTGTACCTGTGGTGTGAAGAAAATAGCCTGTCTCTTAAAACAAAACTATCATTGATTTCAGGAGACTTTATTTTACCTTCACTTCGCCTTCTATCTACGGTGCCTCTGCTGAGACTAAAAACAGTTTTAATTTTTCTCATCCCTGCACTTGGCATGGCAACAATAAGATCAACAAAGGAGCTTTTTCCTTGGAAGAAAATTGCAAAAATGGTATGCCAATAAAAATGATAGTTCGCTTCAAATACTGCACAATAAAAGAACTGTAGCCAAAGACTTCACAGCGTTATGTGGTACCTCATCTGTGAGACACTGGAAGCAGCTCAGACAAATTGCGGTCCCTGATTCGACAGTCATAGGTAAGCAGCAAATTCCCACAGTCTTCAGCCTTCATTCAGCGTTATTATCAATGATAATACTCATCCAAGGCATCCTCTATTTACTACTTTGGTACCATCTGAGGGTTATTAGCGCACTATCAAGTCTCACACCACCTGCTTCAGGAAGGGCTTTTTATCCACAGGCGGTGAGACTCATCAACAGTCAGCCCACAGGGCCAAGGATGAGATGCTCTTCACTGATTATTCATGGTTAAAATAAGTAGATCGTGTTCATTATTAGCCATGTTACAGTTAAAAATAGGAGCGTACTGGCAAGCGACCCTTGATTCACCTAATCAACCTAACACACGAGTCCAACCTTATACTGACATAGGCAAATCCATATCTAAGGTATTATGCAACATACTTAACATTTGTCATATTTCTTGTAAAGCAACAATAAATAACTTGAACGAAGTAGTCCAATCTGATCATACGACTGATGTATTGTCCTCTAATTTACTTCAAGCCACACTGTGACATTCAATAGTGCACCTCTAATTGAGTCTGTTCTGGTTGCTGCTCCTTCCTCCTCCACCCTCTCCCTTTTTTGTTCAGAGCCATGTCCACGTATGTCACAGTGAGTAGGGAGTGAGTATGATGCTGCGTGAATATACAGTGTATTGTTTCGAGTCATTTATCATAATGACGGCTAATCTCTTACAGTCAAAGTAAAGATCAATTCTCAACTGTCATGCTTTGGCAATACTGGTTTTAATGTAGTTTGAGTTACTCTGTAACTCTGTAACACAGTCCCTTGTTTGGAACCATCAGCCTAATACAGCCTTTCATTTGCAACCCCTGCTCTCTCAAAACACATGTGACACTTCATCCTACAGGTGACGGACTTCAAGTAACAGCGACAACAGCGAATGTTGTATTTAAACAACCAACAGTACCTCTTAGTGCAATGGTGCAATAAAATCCTATCCGTGCAATATAATCTGTTTATGTATGTTTATATGTATGTATGTATATACATATGTGTGTATATCTGTATATATACGTGTGTGTATTTATATATTTTTAATATACTTTTGTTTATATAAATATATATATATTTACTCCTGTGAAGTATTTCGCTGCTGTTTTTTTAACTTTTTGTTTGGTCATACTTTCTTGTTTGGTTCTCTCTTTTCTGTTTACACGTGTAAACTGCAGCTGGACGGAGTCCAGGAAAAATTTCCCCACGGGGACAATAAAAGTAGATCTTGTCTTATCTTATCTTAGTTTTGCAGAGAAATCAGAAGATGCAACCTGAACATATATATAGCATGTGAAGTGTTGAAATGGTTTGTTTGCATTTTTGTTTTTTTGCTTTAAAGGCCCAGACTGTGATTTCTTTGCTAATTTATTCTGAGGACTAAGAAAACATTTCCAATGCAAAAAGGAAGAGAGAGAGGCATGACTCACCAAGTCTTCTTTTGTCATGGATATTTTTTGCTGCCCTTGACAGATTCAAGGAGTCCTTTGTCCTTATGCACAGCCAGAGCGGAGTCCTTGCATGATAAATCACAGATATCTGAAGTTCATTTTTGATCAGCTCTGTGCTGTGTCTGTTTCTCGAGTCTGGCCATTTAATGGTCATCAGAGAGAAAATCCTCTCCACAAAGGCATTTGATTCTGGCACGCCGAGAACAAATGAGACAATCTTGAGCATGATGGTCAAGTTGGCTTTCCCTTTGTTTTGAAATACTGCCACCCACTTCTCACTGGTGGATTTTGTGGTATCCTGCCTCCCAGCTAGCACGAAATATCGGGCACAGCCTTTGGTCCTAAAATATTCATTGTAATCATGTCAGCTTTCGCCCTTCCCAAGTGTTTCTTTTTTACAAGTCGTGAAACAAAGCATTGTTGAGCTTGACAAGACAGTCGGTGTTGTAGTTGCGTATGGTACACATGAGGCTTCACGCGCCGCAAATTTGTAGTTTTCCACAGTAGAAGTCATGAAGAATGCATCAGTATTGCTTACACCTTCAGCTAGTGTTGCCTTCTTGTGCTTTTCTGTGTAAGGAAGCATGCTGACTCAGGTCATTCTCACCGTAAGGCCCATACAGTAGAGAAGGCATTTGTCGAGTCACAGCCAATGGGCTTAACCCACATCTTTCTTGCTTCCCATTGTTTGGTGGAGCTGCACAGTCTTCTTTCTTGCACGTTCATCCATATTTGCACATGCAAAACCCACCGAACAACACCAGACATTACCAAAACTTTTTATTTTTGCACCACTTGACGCATGTACAACTAATGCGCAGCACATGTGGGTGCCTGCGATTGGATGACTATCTCACTCTGCATGATCAGCCCACATCTATTTGTTTTTGTCGCCACTGCTGATGTATCAGATCTGGGATCTGCAGTCAATATACGGGAAAGGGCAGTTCAACAAGCATTTTGTTCTAGTTAGCTCATGTAGCATGTAAGCATGGCAAAGCAGCTGCTCCCTGCTCCCTCCTCTTTGATGTTGCTGCCTCTTTGCAGCTGTCCTCATCATCACCTGCAGACTGCTTTAAAAAAAAAAAATCCTTTATCTTAGCACACTTTGCAGGTTCAGCCAGCCATGGCTTTTTGTTTTTTTGCCACACCTTCTCTGCACCCAGCAACGAGTGCGAGACACTTCGAGGGATAGCTACTACCTGCCCGAGTGCAAGATACTGCGACCTGCTATTAGGGATTGCACCTGTGTGTTTGCCAATGATTGCATCCCAACATTTGTTATGTTATTGGTGAGCTTATATGTACAATCTTCTCTGTTTCTTTTTTTTTTTTTTTGTTTCCAGACTTTATTTTCTTTTGTCTCGATAGCCATACGTAGCCACATCAAACTGTGTTTTCCTCCTGAGCGAAGCTGCGTGATCCGCCAAGAGTACTTCATGCCATCGGATTCATCATCGCACATTCTCGCTCTTTCGAATAACTCCAAATCTCAATTCCCCTGCAAGTTTGGCGTAAGAGTGCAGCATGTGATGCTTTCAAATTTAATTTATACAAGCAGCTAATCGTCATGCATAATACAGCGAGGCAAGTGTGGAAACAAGCTCAAAGGCTTTGGGTAATGCTAATTGAATTTGAAGATGAAGTATCTCATAGACAAATTGTTTGTGACTTCATCCTGTGCTATAATTACTCATGTTAAATGAGGGTAAAAACATGGAACAATATTAAAAATGCATTTCTCCTGCAAACAGACATGATGCTTGCATTTTAATCTGTCTCCTCCCCACCAAGTACTGTACATGATGCAAATTTTGCCAGCTGTTTTTGTTGTGCCTGTTTGTATCCAAGTAATGAATACACAAGATAATTTATATCTTATATGCATGGTCACTCGCAGTGATATCAGCCGCTGTTTCTGCTGGTGACCAGTGATCACAATAGTTTAAGAGATCCATTTTCAAAGTGAATAAGTACAAATAAAATAAAGCTAAAATACAGCTGTACCTTCTTGGATGGCAAAGTGCTTTTCATTCTCTCTAATGAACGTCTCTTTGATTGCACACATTTACCATCTATTTGTGATAGAGCAGAGAAAACCTGGTCAATATTTAGTTACATTCTTGATGATTTCAGTGCTTTGACTCAACCGAAAATTCAATCGGCGAAAATCAGCTGCGCGCTGTGTTTCGGCCACGCGCATCTTTAATGAACTCCTTGCACAAAGAAATCTCTTCTACATTGTGCTCATTCCATAAAAGCCAATTAGACCAGAGTGTCATTTTGTATAACCGCCTAATGTCACTAAAAAACATGCTCCCGGATAACGCTATCAGCCCATTCATGTAACAAACAAGCACAAATAATCCCATAGAAAATGACGCACACTGTCAGGATGAATAAGACTTCCCCACACCTCCTACCCAGGCAGCTTGGAGCAAGAAAACACACACGCATGCACATATCCAGGCCATTGCATCTTAACATTGGTCCAGCAAAAACAGATCTTGTAGTTGACTGGTCCAGTCAACCAAAAAAGTTTAACCCCGAGTGAGTTTCAACCCAGTAAGCATCCCTTTAATGCTTCTGTGTCAGATAAAGACCTTCAATAAGTAATTCGCCCTTGGCGTCACAGCAGCCTTTTGGTTGGATGGCTCAAGTATTTACTTCCAAAAGTTTCTTTGAATTAGAGTATCTGCTGAAAACGCTACAGGAATGAACAGAAACTTAAGGAAATGAGCAAGACATTAAGTTTTTACTTGTGTAAATGCAAATTCTTAACCAAGTCCAAGACCTTGTGATGCTGAAGTGGTGATGCTAACACTGAAAGCTCTTCTGGCTGAGTGGGTGGCGACGCTCTTTCAGGGTCTCTGCATTGTGTCCTCTGCTCAGCTGGCACCCTTCACTTTGACTTTCTTCTCAGACTGCCTGAAACATCTGGCAGGCACCCAATTTAGCTCACATTATGAAAATATGTATTTCCCCTGAATCTATGGATTGTTTGTGCAGAGGGTGAGTTCTACCAGTTTGCTGCTGCAATGGTAAAACTTTCCCATAATTTCTCTCATAGTGTAGTATTGAAACATATTAATCCATCCATGTAAGTAATGCTTTTTTAAAATATTGATTCTTAGATTCTTAAAGGTATGTAGTGCTCCTCATCAAAAAGCACTATGTGCATCTTTGTCTAACAAACTTGCTGAATGTATGTTGTTGCTCATAAAAAATGTGCAGCTGCTAAAAAAAAAAGCATTTTTTATGTCCATGTTTGCGAGCTAGCCAACTATTTATTGACTCATTGCTACCTTTCTTTGCACATTACCGCCACCAACTGTTGATCAGTGGAATGAAAGCATTGCTAGGAAACATGAGGATGAACACAAAACAAGGACCCGCTGATACAAATGCTGCCCCATAGTGCTACTAGTGATCAAAACCCACTCAGGGTGCCTGTAATGATCATTTTAGTATACAACTTGTCAAAGCAAAAATGCTCATCATAATTTCAGAGAGCCCGAGGTGGCATCCAAAATATTCAGAGATACAAAGATATCTCAGTTACAATGAAACAGAGAAAAGCAACATCCTTTTGAGAAAAAGACCTGTTATGCTACATTCATCTATCTTCTTCTTCATATATATTCTTCCACTTGCTCAGTGGCACTTACACGATAGCAACGGTTTACATTTCAAGTCACATCCTCCGGCTCCTCGGGAGGAGGAATTCCCGGGACAGATGGGATATATTATCCCTGCAGCATCTTCTGGGTTTACCTTGGGGTCTTCTTCCCAGATGGACATGACTGGAATACAGACCTTTACACATCTGATCTGCTATTTTGGTATAAACTGTAAAAATAAAAAAATAAAAAATAAAAAATTAATACCACCTATTACAAATGAATTTAGCTGCAGAAGAGACATGAACATTTTTTTTTTTTTGAAGGCAATTCCCAGAGGCAAAGAGCAGTGTGTGTGTGTGTGTGTCTATCATGCTGCCAGTTGCTGTTCAGGATCAACTGGATTGCAGTAATTGGTCCGGTTCTTTTTGATGTGAACTTCCCGCATGTTTGGTAATGCATCAAACTGTGCTCCCGACATCACAACGCCTCCCGCTCCAGTATCAGCTTGTGAAACTCTGGCTGTTCTTAACGCTTTTTCCTCCTCACAAATGGGGAAATTGTCACTGCTTGAGGGCTGCATGTCATTTCAATAGACTTAACAATAATAATGAAAAAAAACCTCTGCGTGTGAGGTTTCATTCGATGGAAAGATGAAAAGATGTCTAGACATCTAGGTAAAAAATTGGGAGAAATATGATCGAAAAGAGCTTTTCAGACGTCAAGGTTGTGCTGTAACCATTGTTTCAACACCACTGCAATGACATTATTATAGTGTGTATTAAGACCTGTTTTTTATCGCTGATAACACTTACAAGCAACTTAGATGTCTCACAAGCTTTCACCTCAACAAAATTTGTCCACTTGTAACCTCCACATCTATATATTTTGACAATATTAACCACATAAGTATAGATAAGACTCAAAGAACTCAAGACCGGTACCTGTTACACCAACACGTTTTTTTCAATTAATACGTATTTATCAACTGTATGAAAGGCAGCCGAATGATCTAATATTAAAACAGCTTAACACCCAGAATCTTCAGCATTACCTAAATGTCATTCATGACCTTTAGGAGAGTCGTCCCTGTGCTGTGATGGGTTCACAAGCCTGACTGGAACCTTTCAAAAAGGGAGTGCTCATTCAAAAACGATGTGTGCCGTGTAGAAACCACTTTCTCAAATACCTTGGCAAGAAAAGGTTATTCGATCCCCAAATCAATTCCAAGGAGGCTTTTTCAATTGATACAAAAACAAAAACTTGACAGCAGAGAGGAATCAAAGGCGGTGCATGCTGGTTTCACCAATAATTAGTCTATTCTGAGCTCCTTCAAGATATCTGAGGCCAAACACGCTGCATATGAACCTCACTTCAGCCACTTAAATCTGCGGCCTCGTTTTGCTGGTCACTACCCAAAGCTTGTCACTATAAGTGAGGGTTAGAACACAGTTGGACTGGTAAATTAAGAGCTTCAGCCTCAGCTTCTCCCACAACAAGACAGTCCTGCGTCTGCATGACTGGAGATGCAGCACCAAACTGCCCGTCTATCTCAAGCTCCGTCTTATTCTCTCCAAGGTCCAACACCTCATTCCCAAACCACAGGGTTTGAGACACATTTCCCTTTATCCTGCACCCTCTGATCACCTGCACCCCTCTTGGCTTTTCATTCAACCACGGGTTTTATACGCTGACTGTTTTCCGACTTATGCTTACCATGTTCTAGCCTGAAGTGCTATGTTAATCCTTCGCTTAAAACACATGACTTAATTAAAGCAAAAAGTCACAGTACAAAGAATGAGCTGGAATTTGTGTCTTGTTTAGCTCTCGGCTATTTGCTTGCCTCAGTTTAAACTTGTACCTTCCATTAATTGGTTCTTGAAGTGCAATAATCCCTCAGAGATAGCTTTATAGTGCTCTATATTCAATGGCGGTTATTAAAGAGCCAGCAGCAGCACCTTGCCTCCTCCTCTGAGACGGAGAGAAACAGTGGGTGCTTTCTCCAGAGAACAGACAGCCGTATTCATTAGGATATTCATGGGTGCAGAGGGACGGCTGAGAGCAGCTCAGTGGCATACAGTATGCAAAGCAACAGTTTAACCAAAAAGGTTAGCACTTACACAATTATTCGCACACTGTACACCACACAAAACAGAAATGTATCTATATTTCCTGTATCCACGCCCATTTCACGCACACACCATCCATTTATCCATCTGTGTCAGATGTAGGTATGAGGTTTTTGCTCTGTGCCCACTTAGAGATCCTTTCTTAAGCCAACAGCCTGCTCCTTATGTCGTTATCAAGGTATTCTGTCTCACCTCCAAACCACTCTACAAAATGAGCCTTAAAGGCGGCTTGTTCTTTTAGCTGCCGGAGAAAATGTGCTTCTGACGGAGTTTCCATGGATGCATTCTGCAGCTGTTGGCTGCTGCACAGCCGTGGCCCGAAATACAGCATTGCCAAAACAAAGAAGATGCTGCGCCGACATGCTGTCTGTCAGTGGCTTTCACCAGCCGAGCCTCCGAATGTGGATTTCTTTTCTTTTTTTCGGACTGGATTTGGATTCAAGGAGATGTCCTCAATCCTCACAAATACAGGCACATTAATGCATGTAAGCGCGCGCACACACACACCCACACGCACACTATCATCCCCTCCTACGTGCCCTCCCCTTACCGAAAGTGCCATTGTGGAGTTTGTGGTGAATATAGTCCACTGTTCACTAACAGTCATCAGCTGCCTGCTGAGGGGAGAGACAGTGATGACAGTTATGACTGTGCATGTGCGTGTGCAGAGAGAAAGTGAGAGGAAGGGGGATTGCCATCACTCACTGTGTCAGTGGGAGCACAGAAGTGAGGGAAGAAGATATGAAGAGGCAGAAAAAGAAAAGAGGTGAAGCAGGCTGCTGTTCCCAAAGCAGACGGGAACGTTTTCCATTTTCTTGCAAAGGTCGGTTCAATAAACTGTTCACTTTCAAAAGCAGTCTTTTAACAATGTTTAGGTCTTGAATAATGAGGGCTTCTGATGAAAGAAAGAAATGGACATGGTGAAGTGAATGAGCGTCACAAAATGAAGCAGAGTGGAGCACAGAGTTCAGCATTTCCTGTAGCAGAACACTTCAGAGTGCATTGTAAAGAAAATTACAGGTCCAGTGTGTAGGATTTAGGGGGATCTGTTGGCAGAAATGTCATGTAAGATTCATACTTGTGTTTTCATTAGAATCACCTTGAGATAATAACTGCGTTTTGTTACCTTGGAATGAGCTCTTATATGAAGCTGCTTTCAGTCTCACTGGTAGACCCTATACCACTTCTTACTCAATGGCCCGCATCTGATTTTTATTCAAGGTCAGAGGTCAGACGATTGGCGATAGCAAAATAACATTTAATCAATGAATTAACGTCACTTCTCTTGTGATTGGGCCAGCATGAAACCGATGCAGACAGTTGGTCCATGACCATTTCTGACTCTGACATCTTCCTACAGCTACATTTACTCCAGTTATTGTGTACTAGAGAAAGGGAGACACGTTCTGTTTCTGTGATATAAGCTGATGGCAGATTCTCTGGTGTAACGTTAATGTGGGAACTTGGCAGCAACACAAACACTCCAAGCAGTTAATGTTGCCATGACAACGATGTCAATGATAGGTAAACAGGCCACAGCAAAACCACATTCATCTGGAGACAGCATCACTGTGAATCATCTCCAGCTACACTAGTCAACATCACCAACAATTTATTGATCAGAACAGAAAATGTATTTAAAAATATTCACAACGTTTCGTAGCCTCTCGTTAACACGAGGTGTCCTGGGTCCTCAACTACATTTGTCCCAGGGCCAGAATTGTTCTAAGCAGACAAGTGGGGGGTCGGACTTTCAATTAAAAACATATGTAGGCCTAAATAGCCTATTATTGTTCAATATTTTCACTTTTTTACTAAATGAATGTCATCTTTATGAACCATTATCAGTGTGAGCAGACTCCTAAACACGGAAAATCAATAATGATAACTAGATCCTTAAATAGAAAATGTTCTCAGACCTCCACCAATGAGGCAGCTACCAATGAGTCCTGATTTCAACAAAAAAACTCCTCGGGATCCAGTACAAATTCTCAGCTTGAGACTCAATCCAACACCTGGCCATCGAAAATAAACCAGAGTGACGCCTCTTGCATTTAATAGACAAGCTTGGTGATTCTCCTGCAGTCACCCAATGTGCTGCTGTCATCCACCGGGAATAACCAGCCTGGGAGTCCAGTGGTGTTCTGGAGGGTCCACAAAGTAGAGAGGCTGGAGATGGACAACAGTCTGTTTTTGGAGAGCATTTTGAGATATGAGTTTTTGGCTCGTTGCCAGGGGTTGGGAAGCAAATCTATGAATATTCTCGGGACTGACTGAGTTACGTCACATGTGTGCATCTTCTTTTATTTTCATTTGCCAGTTGGTCCAGATGCGAGCCCTATCCTACACACGAGACCTTTAAAGGCCCTTTAAAGGTGTTTACATTCAATGTTGTGAAAAATGCAATGTGTTTATCCTTGAGACTGAGGGCATTTCCTTTCCCATTAAGCTCTCATTAACTGATTTTTGGAGCCTGTTTTTAATTTGTTCACACAAACAGCATATATGTATGCTAGCTGCCAGTCTTCTTTTTCATGACACGCTTTTGGTGCCACATTGCCGTGCTTCTTTGCTCATTATCACCAGCAACTGTTGATCAGCGGAATTTTTGCAACACCAGCAAATGGAAAATGTATGTCATGGAATCAAAACAAGTAAAAATACTGCCCAGTAATGCTACCAGTTGTCAAACTCCTGCAGGATGCCTTTAAGGAGATGTTTCAAACGTGATCTAGTTTTTCTAAGTGTGTTTTGCACTGAGTTTAATCTGTGGTTCTGATCACCAACTTGTAATATATCCTTACAACTCATTGTTTTGGCTTCCTCCTCTTACATTTTTATAAATTGATAAAAAAAAAACAAAAGCAAAGCAAAAAAAACTAATTTTAAATCCTGCTTTAAAAGTAAAATATGCATCACTCTTTAGTTTAAGAACTAGATGTTTATGTGTCTTAAACTTGAGACTGATGTCATTAGAATTGGTGGTATTTGGTCATAAGACAAAGTAACATTTTTACCTGATGATGGCAGTGGAGGTGAAGACGGAGTCAACACAGTCAGTGAAAAATACTCTGTTACAAGTAAAAGTTCTGCATTAAAATGTTGCAGGCGTAATAATATTTCAGTATAATCAGGAAAATGTACTTCAAATATTAAAAGTACAAGTAGTTATTGGAAAGAAAATATTTTATATATAGCATATATTATATCATCAGATTTGAGAGTCATTACTTGTGGATTGTGGATTAATCTGATGATTATTTTCTTCATGAACTGACTGATTGTTTGTTTTGTACAAATTCTGAACATAGTGAGAAATTGTGAGAATAGTGAGAAAATGCCTTTTCTATCCAACTAAGAGTTCAAACCTCCAGATGATTCAAAAGACATTGAAATGACAACAAAACCCGATCCTTGCTATATGTGTTAAAGTAATGTTAAGAAGTGTCGGCTTTAGAAGACTGGTCTTAATGCACATCTATGTTTCACACTCAAATCACACTTATCTTTTAAAGCACAGCATCTACACCCTTCACATCTCATGTATACAGTTCTGCTTTGCATGAAAACCATTATGTACTAAATTGAGCTGTGTGTGTGTGTGTGCGTGTGTGTGTGTGTGTGTGCGCGTGAGACTGTGTCAGCTTTCCAGTGCTATATTGATAATGACATGTTGATCTCCAGTCTCATTAGGTGGACTGAGAACAGCTTGCTATCAGAGGAATACCTCTGTCACTGTAGCCTTCACATTTCCTCTCTGCCCCTCTGCACAATCTATTATTAGACACCGGATGAAAGGTTGGACACCAGTGACATATCATTATCACACATTAATGAGTGGAAACACCTGAACTTATTACGAATGACATGTAAGCTGTGGTTTGATGTGCCGGTGTGGGGTGAAATGGGTGCAGTCTGTGCGACTGCATGTTGGTTTTACCTTGAAAAAAAAGACTAATAACCGAAAGTCTTTTCAAAAGCAAACCAACTGTCTTTACCAAAGTCGTTTATTCAATCACGTGTTCACAAAGTGGGCTCCATCCTCGCTTGTGAACCACTGAGCCTTTCCAGGATGCTCCTTTCATACCCAATCATGATACTATCACCTGTTACCAATCAACCTGTTTACCTGTGGAATGTGTTGCTGCCGTCAAATTCACAATAAGCATATATTCTTTCAATATCAATAAATTTGATGAGGAACATTATAGATAGATAGATTGCCATTGTATTGAGTATGCTGAGTATTGACAAGGATGATTAATAAATTATCACATTGTTTTTTATTGTTTTTTTGGAATCAGGGTTGTACAATGGAAATGAAGGCGAATTCTGGCTAACTTTCTGTCTGTGAAGCCTGTGTAAGCTTTTGTTGCTCAGCGTATGAGTCGGAAAGATTAGAAGCAACCGGTGAAAATTTCTTTGACGTCTCAGAGGAGCATTAACAAAAACATCTGAAGAGCAGGAGATGAGCATAAGGGCGGCTGAAATCTAACATCCTCACACAACATCTTATTTTTTAGCTCCTGTTTCTTTTGATCTGTGCTCTTCTGAAGCATCAGTGAAGTTTTCAAGTCCGTGGGCACAGACCTTAAAAACTTTTTAACACAAATTACATGTCAACCACTTTGGGAGCCATCTTCCCATTTGTTCTTTCACCGACAAATGAGAGTACAAATGGAGACAAAATACAAAACATAGAGCAAATGATCAAGTTACATTCTACAGGCACAGTATATAACACAAGACGGAGTCTGACAAGGTCAGGAAGTACTGTGGGATCATGGGAGTTGTCGTCTCCATTATTAAACAGCTACCATTACTAATGAGAATGACAATGCTTCACTCTCTGATGCATCTGGTGCTTCCCACGTCCTGAAGTTATAGCATATGGAAGGGGCTGAAGGGGATATGACATCACTGACAGGTGACTAAATGATTTACTTTAATAAAGTTAATCTAGGTTTGAACATTGTTGGTTGCATTGGGGATAACTTCAGTGCACAACTCCAGAAAATACATAACATAGTTCTATTTATTTTTAGATATTTTAATGCAGAAATGTTACATATTATACTTTTCAGCTTTTGGAATGATAAAGCTGGCACATTAAGCATTTTGGAAAAATTTAAATTCGAGGCCTGATTTCTTTTTAGAATGTTAGGTAAGTGTTATGGTTGTGAAATTTCGGTTTCCTTGCTACACACTTACAGTGTGTTTCTTTTGTTTCAGGCTGGAGCAGGAGAGGGGCGGTGCTGATCGCCCTGCGCAGAGTGCTGAGACGCACCTGTCCCCAGTCAGCTAATCACCGGCCCTTTATAAGCAGCCTCCGCTCTGGTCTCGTTCCGGACTGTTTTCTGTGTCAGTGTCCCTTGCTGCTCTCACTAGTGCTCACCTGTCTCTCACTCCTCCTAGTCGAAGAAGTTAGTTCCACGTTGTGAGTTATTGGTTTGTGTATTTTCATTTTTGGTTTGACGCAGTTTTGTCCCTTAACAGTGATTTTTAGTTCCTCCTTTGTCACTTTGTTATCGCTCGAGCTTTCTGTTGGTACTTTGCCCCTCGTGGCTTTGCCCAAAAGAAGATTTTTGCTTGTCTTAAATAATAATATTTGTTCACGTCTCTGCATCTGGGTCCTGGCCTCTCTCATTGTGAACCGTAACAGTAGTGCCAAAAACATACCAAGCAAAACTACCAAATTCATCCTGGTTCAGAAAAAAAACATCAAAGTGAATGTAAGAACCATGCTGTTTTAAATCAAACATACAGCATCGGCCAGGTTAGAGGCAGAACGTACAATTCAACAGCCCCAAATATGGATAGGAGTGCTCCTGGGAGAGGATGAGAAAAATGTAAACGAAAGCACAGGGAAGAAAATTCTCTACTACTTATCAAGATTCAAAGAGAAGACTTACCAAGGGGAAGAGTCATTCTGCATAGCCAAGTGTCAGTAATAAAATAAATCTCAGGGAAAGAAAATAGTCAGAGGGTTGCAGTGCAAAATAAAATCACAATGCAAATTTGTCTTCAAACACAACAATGACCAATTACTTCCCGTCAAGCAGAGGAATGAAATAGCTTGTATGTACTTTACAAGCCAATAACATATTATTTTGGACAGCACTGACAGTCTACAGCCATGCTTTCATAGACAATGCTAACATGCTGACGCTAAGCAGATAGGCTACATTGTTTACCACATTCACCTTCTTAGTTATCTGTGTTTTCAGGCTAAAAATTGCGAACTGATCCTGTACCAAGAGGGCTGATACAGCTGAGACGGATGGGACTTCGCTTCATTTTTACTTTACAATTGGGCAAATCAAAACTTTACCCTGACGATGGCTCTAGGTGAAAAGCCAGTGGATCACCAAAGTTAATATAGTTCATCCTGAGGGCACATGAGCATCAGGGTCTGTGGCAAATTTCACAGCAAACCTTTTAATACTTGTTGATACACAGTGTTTCACTTGATAAGTGAAAGCTGCAGCTACTTCCCAAAGTAGGGTTCATCATCTGGAAAGCGCAAATCTGTGCAAAATCTCACAGCAATCCATCCAATAGCTGTTGAGATATTTCAGTCTGGAGCAAATGCTGCTCGTATGGATAAAAAGGACCACATTAGTGATTACCAACCATTTTGACTTCATTTTTTTGTCGCAGATTGTCTTCTCTGTGTTGTTCTGTGTTACAACCCCTCAGATTTATTTTATAACCCCATAGTGGGTCCCCACCCCTAGACTGGGACAGACTGATCTAAACTGGCCAGTATTGAGATTTGCACATTATTTACCGAACTCATAGTCGTTATGTGTCGGGTTTTGTCTCTACTTTGAGATCTGATTGAGACATTAGCTGGAATTTAAAAAGCTAATGTGTGCTGCAGTTCACAATCTGTTGCACGGTTTGTGATCACAAACTGTGTCGCAGATGGTAGGATGCTGACTGTTGCTGCTTTATGCAAATACAGTTTTAAATGGAATCTGTGGGATATGCGAAGACGTTCTCTGTCTATATCGACGGACAGAAAAACAACAGCTTTGGTCACATGATAGCAGATGGTCGTATGATGAGTCGGCTGAGACTGGCTGTCTCTGAACACTGAGCCAAAAGTGGTCACGGCATCAAGCGGGAAGTGGTCAAAGTGGTCAACCAGGAGTCGGCTGAAGGTCGAAAGATCAGGGAAGCTTTTCACATCCGACACCGAAGACCACCAACACCAACAGGACTGTGATCTCCCAATGAATACAATCACTTGGCCCCATGTGACCAAAGGGCCATACTCAGGTCATGTGATTTGTGATACACCTGAGCAAGGTCCAAGCCTTTTGATACAGATAGAGAGTCCTGGAAAAACTGAGAAAAATAACCTTAAGTTGGGAATATGTCATGTCTCGTCAGGTCTGTTAAGTGTTTTTGTTCACGAGCGTCATGTCTTGTCTTACACTTCCTGTTTTATTGTGAAACCTAACTCTCCTCTCGTTTCAGGCCCTTGACTTCCCGGTGTGTTTCCCGCCTGTCTGATTGTCTTTCCCGCCCTAATTGTCTCCACCTGTTCATTGTTACCTCGTGTATATATAGTCCGTGTCTCCCTTTGTCCTGTGCCAGATTGTCTCGTGCCATGTCCTTGTATCAAGCCTTGATTTATCTAGCTCTCGTGATCCTTGTCTTCCTGTTCGTGCTTTGTATTTTGTTTGTAAGTAAGTCATCATTGAGTATTTTTGTAGTCTAGTCTTGATTCATTTGTTACTTTGTTTCATTGCCATTTGAGCCTCTTTGAGTTTTGATTTTTGATTTCTAAATTATCCTTAGCGTCCTTTGTTTGTACTACTGCTGTAATCATTTCTCCTGAGCGCCTTTTGTTAATAAATTACTTCTTTATTGTGAAACATCGCTGATTGTGTCTGAGTCTTGCATTTGAGTCCTGAAACCTTGTGCCTCCAGGCTTGTCAGAATATTTCATGGCAGAAACGCTCTGTAGTTTACACAACAAATGCATTTGTTTGTCAAGAATAAAATACAATTTATTGTCAGTCAGACTTAAACAAGGCCAAGAAATCTCCACCTCCTCCTCCTCCACCTCCACCTCCACGTCCTCCTCCTCTTTACCCACATCAAACAATTTCAACCGCTCAGACACTGCCAGTTTTTTTTTGGTTTAGTATTAACTTTTTCCGTGTCTTCAGCAAAATTTCTGGAGTAATGTGAGCAAACTATGCTGCACAGGAATACGCAGTAATGTATTCCACAGCTTCTACCGCTGTCAACCCTGCTCACGCCGTGCTTCTTCTTGTTTCTTATTACCTGGAGACACAACTGCAGAAGGATGTGAAGTGCATAAAGGACACACAGGCACAGGTAGAGAATAAACGCTCATCCGGCAAGGAAAGGAGATCCTGAGGGAGAGGCGAAGAAAGCTTGCATAAACACAAATACCGTAAGTGCGCACACACACCCACATGCACACACACACACACAAAATATTGTTGCGCTTTTAATGCTTTTTCAGGATTTCAAGAGTTCAAACTAGTTGAAAACACAGCTATAAAACCATTTATTGGATTTCCTCGGTGGAATATCTGATCAAAATGAATAATAATTGACTTTGATAGCTTGTTTTGCTTTGAAAAAGTGCTATCAAATACAAACACACTGTTGAAATAATTGGGTGTTGACATTGGCTTCTTCAGTCACAGAGGTGTTTTTGTTCTCATGATTAGCTTAATACCTGCTAAGCTGTCATACAAGGCCAGGTAAATAAAAAGCAGCTCTGTCAGTTACTGACGGACGGACTGTCAGACGTCACTGAGAACAATCGAGGAAGACTGTTTACAGATTTAAAAAAGTTGGCAAAACCGCAATGATAGCAAGCCCACAGTGGGGAACGCAGTGCTACGTGGGACTGATGCCTTTTTGAGCATTATTTAAAGCACTTTCAGCACGGGATCCTTTGTTTACAGAGATGCAGATTTACTAAAAGCAAAAAGACTGTCTGCCACAGCGGTGATCACAGGTTCTTTCCTTCCACTCAAATGGCAACGTGAAGCGTGAAAGCAATTCTTGGAGGACGGCTTCATAAGTAAACAAATGCCAGTGTTGCTTTGTTTTTTTTCTGCATGTAACAGGAGCGCGCATTTATTTAATGTGCAACTGCGTGTGTTATCTGGTTACTTGTAGCATCAATGTGCTGTGCATCTGTATACTGTCGTCTTTAAGAAGAGAAAAAAAAAGAGAGGGTGGGAAAAAAAAGGCCTCCACCACCTTCTGTCTACCAACTGTTGGGAAGCCGGCCCTGTGTCTGCGCAGCTGTTCGCTTAGATTTCCTGTTTGGATTTTGAAAGTGAATTTTTTAGCACGCCAAAGGCCCAGGGACCTGTCTCGCAAGGCGAGTTGAACATCAGGGCATCCTTTACGGCAGGCTTCACAAAACCAGACAATGGCGAACCTGTCTGACCAACCTCAAAGACAGACGCCACACCGGACAGGTGGGAAAACAAAATTTAATGCAGCAAAGGAAGATTCAGAGACGAATACCTGAGGCGATCAAAGCGGTTTGTCGATTATTCGCCGTTCAGGGAATTTATCAACTTTGATGAGCAATAAACCGTTAAATAAAATAGTGAAAATAATGAGTAGTTCAATTTTCTCTTTTTGCCAGCGGCAAAGTTTATATGTCTGAGGTGGCAAAATGAAGAATAATATAAATTTATATTTAAAATATGAAGAATGTGGACTCAGAGCGATGTGCTGAGTAACTGTGGGATTATGTTACCATATGCTGCAGACAATTTCAACAGATTAAGCAGACTGTGAAAACGGATATAGAGAAAAAAATGTGTTGATTTAAGAAGAAAAACTGTGATGTGTTCTCTCAAGAAGAACAAACTATGTAATGACTCAGCAGCAGAGCAGCACAAAAGACATAAAAACTGTTACTGCGGCTAAGGCTGGAGAGGACCGGGGGAGAAGAAGTGCATTTAGTGTAAATGTGTAAACAGGCTTATCACTGGCTGTCATCAAGGCGCAGCGAGAAGATCATCCATTGATACAACTCACTGCGTGTCTGGGAGAAGATCCTCCATTCATCTCGTATTCTGCAGGACTGTGGTGAGGGAGATATGGGGACAATCTGCTGCATCAATCACTGTGGGGAACCCGGTGATGAAACTTCAGCACGTTAATATGCAACAGTGAATGTCGTCCGTGATTGATAGCAGCACTCGGGCTACCTGGGAATCCTGAAAATGTGACAAACATTTCTGATGCAGCATTAACGATTCTATTATTCATTATCTAAAACAAGACAGCCTGAGCTCTGCTGACCTGCAAATAGACCTCTGTACCATGTTAATTAAAAATGTCTGACCGGCTCTGATTATGTGTCATTCCATTCACATGAATGCACCCACTTTTCACTGCACTACAGGTTATTCAAGTTTTTTTTATGGAGTTGGTCCGGACTAGACCTATGGAGTCAGATCAGTCTGAATATTAATGAATGCTCACGGAAGGATTCACAAATGTGTTTCTGGATTTATCCAAATGTGGCATCCGCTGGAGAGCTCATCTGCTGCATTACATCCACCAGCATTCCGTGAGTCAGCCTCAACATGGGGTCTGGAAGCTGCTAAGTGCTAACCCTCCAGTCGTGCATCATTAAATATGTTTAAGTTATGAATGCTTGCTGAGTTAGCTAGCTAACAGATGATCCTGGTTGTCTATCAGCATTGAAGAGCTAACGTGTTGGCTAAATGCTTACTCACTTATGTTTCTGCTGTCAGGTAGAACTTTGCACTTTGAGTTAAAGCTTTCATTGATTTATGACATTGTTGGACTGCTTTAAAGGTGCAGACCAGGCATGTTTGTAAGGTGGTAAGTGTGCATATAGAACATTTTTATGATTCTTTTGTTTAAAGAAGACCAGGATGTATCAAAGCATATTGCATTTTTTATTTTTATGTACGTTCTCAGTCCATGAAGTGGCTGCTAAAAGGTTAATGGCACTTTGGATTGAAGATTCAAGACAACCATTATAAGGCTTCTAGTGTGTTGAAATAATATACACTGATTTTTATACTGTCATCCTGTATGAAACCTTTTATCTCGCTAAGAGGAACACTGGTACACTGGCTTTTTCTGGTGACTGTTACA
Source organism: Chelmon rostratus (assembly GCF_017976325.1). Lineage (NCBI taxonomy): Eukaryota > Metazoa > Chordata > Actinopteri > Chaetodontiformes > Chaetodontidae > Chelmon > Chelmon rostratus. The sequence continues at coordinate 7,238,842 of NC_055676.1, read as the reverse complement.
GGGAAAAGGAACAGAAAGACAAAGTGAGGGAGAAGTAAATAAAGTTGTGGGACTTTGCATCTGACATGCGGAGTCTGATCCGTTCTGTTTAATTTAAGAAGATTTTGAGATGAAGCCAGAGTAGAAATATATGGCGGTGCAGCATGAAAGTTATTAATGAACCCTGTCACAGCTGGGTTCACACACTTTCTCTCTGAAGAACTGGTCTGACGTGTATGTCGCCTTGGTTCACGAACAGACTGCTACATATACTCACTTTTACAATAACTCTGCCTTAATTGTTCACGTCAGTTGAAAGGAAATTTGCATAACACCGAAAGGAGCAAATTATTAACTTCTAAGGATGTCATGCATTAATGTCATCTGATATCAGTATATTATAGTTTTTACACAGGAATAGAGCCGAAGAGTTACATTTTTCGTAGCGTTTAGGGTCAACCCCCGTTAAGGATACAAATAAAATCAGCGCTTTTATAGTTTTGGAGGTGTTGTTTTTGTTGAAATGTTGAGGAATTGTCCAACAGTGGACTTGAAGCACGACAAAGCATGTATAATCATAATTAGAGGCAGCAAAAGCCCACCGAATATCTCTCATGTGAAGAAGTGATTTAAATATCTAATTTTGTAAAACAGCTATAGGCTGTTATTCGGAGTGTGTAATACGCTGAACAGAAGATAGTAATCTCCAAAATATCGAAATTATGAAAATCCATTTGTGTGCTCATCTCTGACACACTCCTGCACTGAGAAACAGAAAGGACATGTAAGCTTGTTCTTATCGACACCAGGCGAGGCTGCGCTTACTGCGAGATAAGATTTCTCAAGAACCGGGTGTGTGATGATGTTCTGTGACTCTCTGTTTTTCCCATTGTGTACAAAAAGTAGTTCATGTTCAAAATGCAGTTTTTATAATTCATTATTAGAGAGGATCAGACCATTTGTCTCACCACCAGACACAAGCAGAACATATTGTTCCTTATAATGTGTAACTCTAACACACATCCAATATGATGCTAGATAAGCCCATGATGGTTGCTCACTCATAGCTTATTAAAAGGAGGTTAGTGCACTCTTGAGATCCTGGAATATATTTTCTTTTCATTATAAACACGACAACAAGACTAACAAAGCCAGTGTGAAACTACATGTCAGAGCCCGGCAGCAACTTAAACGCTGCCAAGGAGCAGCGCGGCCAGTTAGACGCTGGAGTCTGAACAGCATCGCTGCTGAAAAGCCAAGCTGCCGGGGGCACAAATATTCCTAAGTGGCCTGGTAAAGACGTCAGCCATATATCCCGAGCTACGGCGGTGGAAGCTGCTCAGCTAAAACATTTAATTAGAAGGCAGGGCGCTCATTTTCTGATGTGTTCGGGTCCAAAGGCAATCATCTGAATACCATCAGCATTCATGTCTTCATCTTAACCTGCTCAGAGCACAAGGGATCAGAAATGACATGCACTGTTTACTCGTTGCAAGCAATAATATTCAGGGCATCATCATGATCACTGATGACAGGTTAAGCAAGAACTTACACAAGAAACTTGCATAAGTAAATTAGCTTGTTGACTATTTATATAGAGAATTATTTGACAGGAGCAACGCTTTGATAAGCAGCAGAAGCAGAAGCAGTATGAGTTTGACAATAAAATATGATCTGGTTCTTCTTAGTCTGCATATCTAATTTAAAAAGCAATGATTCAAATGACCTTTTATTGTTTTGTGAGGAATTAATTCACTGTCTCCCCAATAAAAGGGTGGCATTTTTTTTCATTTTTGAAAAGTGTCACAAATTAAAAAAAAAATGGAAAATAGAAAATCAACAAAATGTAACAGCTCAGTGCTGCAGTTATGCTAGTATAACACACACTTGATATGCCTTCAAGATAAAGTGAGAATGTCAGGTCCCATTCAGACAATGGTAGGGTCATGTGTCAGAACAGTTCAACCTGGCTCAACTGTTGCTGGACTGTAGCGCTACCTCATCCTGTGACGAGTTGGCCAGTCAAATACAAACAATAGCACATGTTCCTGTCCCTGATAGCTTTCCAGAGCTGCAAAATACTTCTTCATAAAAAACGCCGTGCAGTGTTTTGATGTCTGATGGGCCTTCAAACTCATAGATCAGGAACTGGAGTTCTTGCATTGCATTTCATTGTCCAGTTGCAACACAGTCTCACATGCAATAGTCAAAAAGTTTAATTGATGGGATTGGTGTATATGGACATGAATTTTCCTCTTTTTTTTTGTGACACTCAGCGCAACTTTCAAAGTAATGTGTTTCAGTTGGAAGTGTCTTTCGTGCCTGCACCATGACTGTTGTTCTCATTCTGCTCTTTGGTGGTTCAGGCACCACAAATACTTGGTCAGGTTTAGGAAAAGGGTCCCACCCTCACACCCGATGCTTTAATGATATGACCTTTTTCCGACTGAGCTCCACTCTTTTCCAACTGCCATTGCTGACATGGAGGTCAAAGATGATTGAGCCCAGAAAGGAAGGCCCGTCCAAGAAAAAGTCAGAAGACTTTTAATGCTATCACTAATTGGCCAACAAAAGAGGAGAGGACAAACGTCCAATGTGACTTTTACTGACAGCCACAGCAGGACGCATATTAATGCAAATCCTCCCAGTCCCCATTCAATTTATGAAATCTTGCCATTCTCTTGCCAGCTTCATTTTGGTTCACATCGTCCAACGAAGCCTCGAGCCCCCCCCCTTTTTTTTTCCGCTTATACACACGGGTGCCGATCACTGATCAGCAGATCAGATGCTCCTGTCGCTCGCCGCCTCAAGCACCTGACACTGACGCCAACAAACGACCACCATCCTCCTCACGTCGAGCATCCAGCGCCCGTCCGGAATCACTGTGAGAATGACCGAGCTGAGAAGTTGCATCACTCTCTGATTGTGCGGCGAGCTCTGAGCAGTCTGTGCCAATAGCTTCCTATTCCTACACAAACAACCAACACAAAACCTGACAAAAGTAAGGTCTTAACAATGTGAAGTTTTGAAAGGGGTTATGATGAATAATTTAGACCACATGGAATTTCACTCGTATATCTGGGTTTTATTCAGCCATATAGACGGAGGAGCACAGCTTGATCCTCAATCAACATGAATTATTGCACTTTCAATTCCATTCATTGGTCTCTGATTGATTTGTGCATTGTTTCAATTGCCAAAGCAATTTATACAAGTCACAGGGTCCAAATGGTGGCATTAATGAGCTGATGGGACATCCTGTAAAGGCACATGTTCAAAAGCACCTTTAATTTTTTCCTCTTATAAAAGCTGTAAAATCTAAAAAGGCTATGCAAATATTTCCAGCAGTTCTCTCACAAAACAAGAAAAAGAACAATTAAATGTCTAAATTGCACCACAGCATAAGCGGCTGTAGAAACCCTCTGTGAAGTCCTTAAGGGACTAAGTTATGGTCCATCAGCTTGGCTATAAAGTTGCTGCCACGGGCTGCGTTTCACTTGTGCTGAAAAAAAATTACAGTCTCTTTGAGACAAATCACCACATGCACTGTATGTGCATTTGTATCCATTTGCCGGCAAGCATAAAAACAAAACATAAACCACTATAGCAGCTCTATGAATAAATTAATGCGTTGCATGAAATTGCCATGTGTCTGATGTGCCTCACTGCAGGGATTTCATCCTCTCAAAAATAACATTGAATTCATGCATTTCTAAGTGCGTCTCAAAGGTGTTTACAGAAAAACGTTTATCCAGATTAACAGCAGACATTACAGTGAGCTTGTTCTCGGCACAGTATGTACATGTATGATGCATGAGGAACAATACTGAATAAATCCTCAAATTCGCAATGCGGACTGTAAAAGTAGGGTTGTATTTTAAGGAAAATGAACAAGGAGCATCGGCATAATTGCGTATATGTATAAGCAACTCTGGTCCTTTTTTGCACGCCTCTGCAATCTGAATTCTATAGGTTGAAACTCACTCCTCTGTAAGGCATTTCAGTGTGATGAGTTTGCGTTCAAGTGCTGGCAAACAAGCCTGAAGACAGTTTAAAGGGTCAGTTCAGTCTCTGTAGTGTATGTCATATTAGTCATTCACTGCTTACATCCATCTGCTGGCTCATGTCCTATTCAACAGCTGCAAAGCAAGGACCCAACATAATTATATCAGGGCAGGGTTCTCCTTTCAGCCAATGTCAGGGGAGGCAAAAAATCAATGCCTGCTTATCTTGTCTGCTGTCACACGAGTGGAACAGCAGTTAGGAGTGTGCTTTTCCACACAGACACTGATGCATGGGCAGGCTGGGAGTTTTATGCTGCTGGGTGTCTGGTCAATGGATTCACTTACCCCTGCAGCATATGAGGCTATTAATGGTTTATACCCATGAGCCACAGGCAACGCTGTCATTCCTGCTCGTTCTCAGAATCAGAAAAAGAGGAGTCACCGCTGTCGGGCAAACATGAATGAATCAGACTGAGGGTGGTGAGAAAAGGCAATCCAGGTTGGGGTGGCAGTAGAAATGTCGTGGGCACAGCTGAATGGAAGTGTGCCTACGGGGGGTTCACAACTTGACAATTAACTGCCGTTTCGCTACTGTGCCATCCACCAGACACTCGCACAAAAACAGGGATATTTAGAATAATGAGCATCATCTATGCAAGCTGTCTTTCCTCTGGTTATAATCAGAAACCCACTCGTGCTTCCTCCCACACACAGTGTGATCTCAGCGCTGTATCAAGTCGCACAGTGTTTCAGACCAGACGAACAGTTACCATCAGCGGTGTCTGGAAAACATCTGTCCAACCTCTGTGCTGCAGAGCTCACATTTACGCAATTGTTTATCACGTTGCATTTTTTTTGTGTGCGTTTCGCTGCATGAAGTAGTAGTTATTTTGGTTATACTGCTCGGCGTTCTGAGGAGATGTTTTCAAAGCAGACAAAGATGAAGAGTATTTTCCCAAAGCATGTTCAAAGAAGTGACATCTACAGTGGCAGCCAATTAAAGTTCATACAAAAGTGGTGAAAAAAAATGATCTTGAATAACATGGAAGACTTCAGGATGGTGCAGAAATACTCAGGTTTTTTGCAAGCTGTGAAGACATGCCATTAAAAATATTGTAAAGATTATTATTTGAATTGCAGGGAAATTCAACATCCCCTAAGGACCAATGACATGCAGTATTTTAAAGTCGTGCTACAGTATATTTATGTTTGCATTTGATCTGGTCTGTCTTAGCAGCAGCACAGACTTTGCGGAGATTAACGTTTGAAAAGAAAGATTTGATTGACTTTTTGTTTGTGTGCAACACTTTTTAAATATCATTAACAACATTATTCACCTCACATTCTCCGAGGCATTTGTTCTTAAAATTGTAACATCTATTTGAGACATATTTGTGCTTTTGAAAATGAAATCTTGGTCAGTGGGCTGTTGACGCAGAGTGAAGTGTGCCTGATAGAGTCCGCAGGGGTCCTGCTCAGTACCACCACCGACGGACTCCACTGAGCAACAATCACATGGCGCCAGCAGGAATCCAACTCCCCCCTGAGGCGGAGCCCCACCGTGTCTCAGGCGATCAATGTCGGCTTAAGTGCATTGTGGATGTCCAGTGGCGTTGATGGGGTCAAGCAGGGAGGGCCCGATATGGCTGCTATGTGACTGTATTATATGACTCATCAGGGAGAATCTGTATGACAGGGGAAGGCTCATGCAGAACCTCCCATTAATTAGGCGCAGGTGATGGAGTTAAATCTTCTATCACAGTACGTGGAGTCTTATAACATGATATTGTGATGATGATTACTGGGTAAGATTGCCTGTTTAAAAATACCTCAGATTCCCAAAAGTATGTTAAAAGCCTGGTGAGCCAGTTTAATGATTCCTCCTGTTCATTCTGGCTGTGAACTTTTTTTTTTTTTTTCCGTGACAATGTGAGAAATGGGGGACAAAATCCACAGTCCTAATTCTGTGTAAAAATAATTCCAAAGTTCAGCTGAAGATAATATGAGGCTGCAGCGCTCTGCGTTGAACAAATGAAGTGTGACTCTTCCAAAGTTAGAGTCTTTTTAATAGAGATTTTCCTCTTTTTGTTACCATCCCTCCACTTTAGCTCAGCAAGGGCAGAACCTCTGGGGAAACACAAAGAAGACATTTCGTATTAAAAAAGACTTTGGAAGATACCCATTTCATTTGCCTAATTCAGACTGTTGAAGCCCCAGAGCTTTGGCTAAACGCTGGAGTTCACAGATACAGGACTGTGGATTTTGTACTCCATCACTTACATTGAAAAGACTTCAGAGAGCCAGTGTGGACAAGAGGAATGATTACATCGACCAATAACACTCAACGTGAGCACATAAGCTGTTCTTAAGACACACTTGTGGTTGTAGCAAATAAACTGTGGTTAACCACAACATTTGCATTGCATTTATCCTGCGTGCACTTAAGCCACTGTTTTGAGCAAATTGTATTTGTTGGAGTAGTTTCCGGTGCTGCATTTAGATGCTAATAAGCTGCATTCCAGGCTCCAGTTGTGAGTGCTGATCTGACACTGAGCTGACATTAGGCAGCAAGTCTCTCCGTTTGTGCAGCATTTACCAAGTTTAACTTCACGTTAATACAGTGTATCGAAAACAACAAGCACTCCTGCTGTCGGTCATGATGTAAATATCCAGGTAATATGCTAGCGATGTGCATCTGTAGCACTGGCCGTTAGAGTTTCATGTAAAGAGAGACAGAGAGGGATTATTTTATGTGAACAGCTGAGATGAGACAATGACACAGTTCACGATTACATCTCACATTATTATCTCCTAATTATAAAGGAGACTGTACATATTACACACATACATACAAAAGAAATGTTCTGCTATTGTCAACCCACCTGTAACGCAAATACTGTTGTTGCTCTATGACCCTGTTTTATGATTATCTCATCGTAGGACATCGCAGCATGTTGATATATTCACTTTTTGACATCATTGTAGAGGGACCATCCTGATTTGTTGATTTGTTTCACAAATCTGGAAGGTTTTAAAAATTTAAAAGACCTTAATGCAGAACACCAGGGCAGGTTGAAGAACAAAAAGCAAGATTTAATAACCTTGGCTGAATCCAGACAAACAAAAGAGGCAGGCAACAAATTGGAGGAGCAGGCAGGGGCAGAATGAAAAATAAAGAAAAATAAAAAACCCAGAAGAAATACGAATTACCGAGCTAATAACACACCGGTAAGGCTCAGGCAGGAAACATATGCAGACAACCCAACCACTGAAAGAGGGAAAACACACCGACTAAATACACTAAATACAGAGAGGAAATGCTAACAACTAATTCGCAATCACAAGGGAAGAACAGAGACAAAGCCAGGAAGTAAAGCAAAACACAACACATGAGGACAAACTCAACACAAAACAGGAAATCACTAAACGAAAACCCCAAACCATGAGAGCAACCCCCCAACCCCAACCCCCTTTCGAGGGATGGCTGAAGAGGCCGATGTCGAAGGTGCAACCCCTCTGGAGGTCTGACAATCTGGTGGGACCCCTCTCGAGGCTGGAGATGTGGCTTGAGAGCAGGACCGGAGTCTGGCGGCTCAGAAACTGAAGATAGCTGGGGCTCACAAGTAGGTGTCGGCCTTGCCGCCCATGGAGCTAGCAGGAGGCTAGCAGATTGATGACTAACCGACTCAGAAACTGGAGCTAGCAGGAGGCTAGCAGGTTGATGACTAACCAACTCAGGAACTGGAGCTAGCAGGAGGCTAACAGGTCAGTGGCTAGCTGACTCAGGAAGTGGAGCTGGCAGGAGGCTAGCAGGTTGATCATCATCAAAGCATAATATGACAGACAATATCCCGCTTCCATATATACACACATGCGCTCACACACACACTCACAAAACACACACACACAGTGCTGAGACATGGCAGGGCACTGGGGAACCATGTGAGGAAACACCTATGGGAGCCATCCACACTGAGAAGCGCCACAGCCTACGGCCACCAGGAGCGCAGCCACAGGGACCACCCAGATGCCGATGGACAAGGGCAGACTCCACAATTAATGCAGAGCCGCCCCAGTCCCTCGGGCCCAGGAGGCCTCCAAGGCAACAGCCCCCGTGGGCAGACCGGGCATACACCCCAGTGTGGAGGCCCCCCATGAGGAAACACTGAAGCTAAAAACTAAAAGAAAAAATAGATAAATAAATAAATAAAAGATAAAAGCAGGTATATTGCATAAAAATTAAAAGCTTTAAGAAAGTTAAAAATGTGCAGATAAAATAGACAAATAAATAAATAATAAATAGTATATAATAAATAATAGTAATAAGATTTTAAGATGTAATAAAGTGCATAACTAAGAACAAGTCATAAGAAATATAAGAAGTAAAAATAACATAATAGAAGAATTAAAAGTTTAAAAGAGATCAGTTAAAAGCCAAACCAAAAAGGTGAGTCTTGAGCCTCCTTTTAAAAACATCAACAGTCTCTGTAGTCCTGATGCTCTCCTATTCCATAGTCGAGGGCCGTAATGGCTGAATGCAGCCTCCCCGTGGGTTTTTGTATTAACTCAAGGAATAATTAAAAGTCTAGTGAGGACCTCAGGACCCGCGAGGGTTGATATGATAAAAGCAGGTCAGATAAATAAGTGGGCCCAAGACCATTAAGACATTTTCAAACTAATAAAAGAACCTTAAAATCGATCCTGAAACACACAGGGAGGCAATGCAACGATTTTAAAATCGGTGTAATGTGAGCCCGCCCTCTGGTCTTCGTCAGCACGCGTGCGGCTGAGTTCTGTAATAGTTGCAGGTTAGAAATGGGCTTTTTGGGGAGACCAGAGAGCAGGGCATTACAGTGGTCTAAACGACAGGAGATAAAAGCATGCATCAGCACCTCCGTGTTAGCTTGAGAGAGAAATGGGCGGACTCTGGCTATATTCTTAAGATGATAAAAACCTATTTTTGTTACATTTTTAATATGTGGAATAAAATTCAGCTCAGAGTCAAAAATGACGCCCAGGTTCTTTACACATTGTGTTGGTTTAAAGTTTTGTAGTTTTGGTAAAAGTTTCTCTCTCTTGCCTTCAGAACCAATGACTAAGACCTCTGTTTTGTCCTGGTTGAGCTGTAGGAAATTCTCTGCCATCCATGAATTTATATCTAAAATACAGTTAAAAAGGGCATCAATTGGCCCTGTGTCTTCAGGAGACACGGCAATGTACAGCTGTGTATCATCTGCGTAACTGTGGATGACCAACCAACTCAGGAACTGGAGCTAGCAGGAGGCTAACAGGTCAGCGGCTAGCTGACTCAGGAAACGGAGCTAGCAGGAGGCTAGCGGGCCAGTGGCTAGTTGACTCAGGAAGTGGAGCTGGCAGGAGGCTAGCAGGTTGATGACTAACCAACTCAGGAAGTGGAGCTAGCAGGAGGCTAGCAGGTTGATGACTAACAGACTCAGGAACTGTAGCTGGGAGGAGGCTAGCAGGCCGGTGGCTGGCTGACTCAGGAACTGGAGCTGGCAGGAGGCTAGCAGGCCAGTGGCTAGTTGACTCAGGAACTGGAGCTGGCCAGAGAGAGCCTGGCTGCCAGTTAGCGGTGTGGGAGGTTGGCTCAGGACAGAAGGGCTGCAGGCTCACAAACCTGAGCCGAACAGCCCGGAGTGCCGGCTGGGAGTTAGTTTGCTGAAAAACTAGCAGACCGGGACTCAGGCTGGAGGCTAGCGGCCTGAGGGGCAGAGGAGGGCTGGAGTGAATGACTTAGGAGATACAGGATGAGGTGTGTTGATATAACACAGCCAACGGGAACATCCCACCATCTGGGCCAAACTCAGGTTCCCGCTTCAGAAAGTGAGTGAGGTGCCTCAGGAAGTCTGAATCTTCCAAAAAAAAAAAAAATCCTGTGGAACTCCAACCAAGTCTAAGCAGGAAAACAGCAAGCTGGGAGGGTGACGGTCAGTGCCTGCTGGGTCCGTGTGTCAGGTTGTACCGTTCGCTCTTGACAATTCAAAAGACCCAAAGGCAGAACGCCAGGACAGGTTGAGAACCTGAACAAAAAACAAGCTTCAATAAGGTCGGCTGAATCCAGACAAACTAAATAGGCAAGCAACAAACTGCAACAGCAGGCAGGGGCAAAAATCCCCCCAAAACAAAGAAGAAATACAAATTACCAAGTTAACAGCTAATGGGTAAGGCTCAGGCAGGAAACAAACGCAGTACAAGAGGACACATGCAGACGACCTGACCACGGAAAGAGGGAAAACACACAGAGGAGGGGAAAGGACAGGTAAAACTAACCCACAATCACAAGGCATGAAAGAGACAAAGAAGGAACTCTTTCAACATGAAAGACGAAATATTTAACTAAAACCAGGACAAAATCAAGACAACAAGCACTATAAAGTACATCATGATCACACGCCAGAGATGAAGGCGGGAATGTTGTCGTGGTATGTGTTTAATTAATGATCTAATCAGGAGATAATGATATGACATTTAATCACAAATTGACTATACATAAATGCTGGTGTGTGTTTACTCGACACCTGAAGAAGACCATCAATCAGATCAATGTCAATCATTACGAAATAAAATAAAAACAGAAGAAAAAAAGTGCTAATTAAACGAACGGTTGGATCGGTTTGTATTGGATGTAAATTGTCCCAATTTCTTGGGGTACGGGGCTGCTAGAGACATTATAATCAACTGTCTACTGCGGCAAAATATCTATGATCTCACAATATCGTCACATCAACCAACTCTACAATTTACTCATTTTCATGCTAGAGTACATTTTTGAGGTTGACACCAATATCAATTTTTGAGAGTTTTAAAAATACGCAAAAAATATCTGCTGATATTCTTTTTTTTAACAGAAACACCAAGATACACAATAATTTTATAAAGATCCTTTAAATTTGGAAATTAAAGAAATATGACCAACATAATTGAGATTTTACTTTAAATTAAATTTGTCAGCGCTCTCTAGTGGATAAACTATGTAACAGAGACACTGTTTTAACTCCAAACGCATCTGTACTGCAGGGTCTTGGACTTGGACCAATTTAATTATTCATTCACTACCCAGCTCATTTATTCGATTACTCATTTAAACACTCAACTACATTTAACAGGATAATCAGTTAAAAAAAAACTCAGCATGAGTGCGCAAGCATTTCAGGTAAATCCAGGGGAGAGGGAGTCCATCGTCACAGACAGAGACAGGCAGAGACAGGTCATATATTTGCACCTCTAAAGTGGATTTCCATGTTTGTCTGGAGAGTCTACAGAAATAGTACAAAAAAAAAAGAAAGAAAAATGGAAACTCTATTGCTCCATCCCTGAGTGCTTCTTCAAAGGTCATAACTCACAGCTTAATAATAAAGTGTGTTAATAGACACCACCGTAGGGTGGGGTTAAGTGCATTGTGTTTTTCAGACACAAAATAACAGGAGAGAAAACTGTCATGAGTGCAGCCACAGCCATGCTAAATAAATCAAATTCATTCGGTGGAGAAAGGCAGCCAAGTTGGTCATGGCAAACAGTGGCCACTTTTTCTCACCTGGAGCCACTTCAGCCCATATCATTATGAGGAATAATTATCAGCACGGCTTGGAAAATGCTCCTATAAAAGGTTTGCACACCCTGCTTCTTGGCCTGCTTGCAAAGAATAATAAAGAAGTACATATATAACATACTCTTCCATTTACATTCCTTTCCATTTCTAGTTGATATGCTAAGAATGCTATGTTTAGACATAGCGACATCCTTTGGGGGTCTCCGCAGTATCTCTCTCTTTCAACAACACTAACAACAGTGAACTCAAACGTTGCCTGTAATAGAAACACAGCCAGAAACAGCACAGCATACAAATATGCATATACTCACAGCAGCTTTGTGTGTGTGTGTGTGTGTGGGGGGGGGGGGGGGCGGGGGGGGGGGGGGGGCGGGGTTGGTTTATTAATACTCCACGGCAGTGGAGCATGTGCAGACCTGGGGAAGGTGGAAATACAGGCGATCAAAGGAGCAACAAAGGCAGCAAAGGGTTTAGAAATGTTTAATCAACAGTTAAGTTTATCAGAACAATATATTTTGTAAGAGTTGACTCACAACAAGAATGCTGCCTTGACTCTGTTCCGAGGATATGCCCCTCTAAGCTGCGAGAGACAGAACAGTCAAACTGCATTTGGCTGACATGAGGTTTTGTGCCTGTAAAATTGTGGCACCGGTTTATGATATACAGCAAGCAGGTTTCTGCTCCGCTGGATGCATGAAAAATAGACCTGAACATCATCTCTGTGTGAAGCAGTGAGGGAACTGTAACCTCCCTCAAATTAACACATGAAACGAACATGGAAAACGTACGTTTTCCACAACGCTTTCACTCATTTGAGGCCTGACCGGCTATTTTTAAATTACACCCTCTTCTTCTGCAGTGGTTTCATTGCACCAGCCGGAAGAAATTCACGCCACCAACTGCACCAAGTAAAGTAGTAAAGTATCGGACGGAAACGCACATTAATTTGCATTTTCTTTTCTATATATTTGGTAAAGAATCGTACTAAATTTGGATGGAAACTGACAGAGACAGAGCAAAAGAGAAACCCAAATTAAAAGTTGCATTTTAAACATACTAAAGCTCTCAGCTCACAACACAAGCTTAAAGAGCAACAATGAAACAACTATTCTTTTTACAGGACTACCTTTCTGTTGCCTGCAGTTTCCTCTTGCTTGTTTTCCTTGATTTCTAATGGCTCCCAGCAGCTCGAGTACAGTGCCATGCGATGGCAGCAGCCAGTAATGATAATTAAGGAGGCCGTTATTTTTATCTCTTCACAGAAATAATGTAGAGGAAGCAGCAAGAAAAAGCCCCCTCACCCATTTATCATCATTCAATCACTGTTTTTTTTTTTTTTAATGCACTGACAACATGAGGCTATTTTATGTTTTTACCATATAGCAGCTGCTCTTGCAGGATGAATATACACTTGCAGTTGAGTTTCTTCTCAGCAGCAGACTTAAGTTTTGTGTGCAACACATGTCAAAACAGCCATTCTCATCTGTAGTCCTTGTAAATACCCTGCTAAAAAATAGAAAAATTGCAGTGACAAACCAAAAAAAAAATAAAAAAAAAGCCACATATATTGTGTGCAAAACATTAATGACCAAAGGTTTTCAGTTGGAAATACAACCCAGAAAAAGATTTCAGCGTGCCCTGACCCAGACTTCATGGATGGACACATGGCTGTTACATCCCCTCACCTGTCATCTTCCTGTCACTGAAGGTAGCAAGTTCACTCTCGGAGGTTGGAGCTCAGGCTGCAATACTGTATGCTGTGCACTGCATCAAAGCTGGCTAATACAACTAGGTCATTTTATGCCCGACAAAACTAATAATCAGAATGCAGAGGAAAGAAGAGAAAACTCAGAAGCTGAAATGATCTTGAGGTACCAGCAGAAGAATTGTAACACAGCACGAGAAGGCAGCGGATGATGAATGGAGGAAATACTGCAACAAACCCCCGAATGAACATTTACAGTACCGTTTCCACCTGGACATCACACAGAGGACTTGCTTAACAGAGATGCCAGATTTCCCAGAAATGTACTGTGTTAACAGCTCTGGAACTATTACATCTTAAACATCACTCACCTAATCCACTCTGGATTAAACACAAGTGATATTACGCAGGTTTGCAGTTATTCATGTGAGACGTTGCCAAATGTAAATTCAAGAACCAAAAACTAGTTTTGTTTCCACACATGGACACATGTAAAGGATGAAAACAGCGCAGCATTTATGTCCACACCTCACCTATTCCATAGGTATCGATCATAATCAAGTTCAGGGCTGCCAAACTCAATCACCAAACTATTTTATAATTATTGTATAACTACAAAAAATTAAAGAAAAATTTACTGTGCCTCACACCCAAGGTATGAATCTCTCCTGACTGTTCGGTGAATGAAGAAACCCAGAAAAAGTAGGATGAAGTCAGAACACCATTTTTTAATGGGTGACCATGGCAACCCCTCACGCATAGCCCGTTCATTGTGCTATTCTATAACACAGAATATCATATTGTGGCTAAATATGGAAGCGGACCAGTAGTCTACGGGTTAGAAAATCAGAATCGTCTCTCCCTTTGGCCTTGAGCTTGACCCGTGATCTACACTGCAAAAGCCAAAATGTAAGCGAGACAAAACATTTTAAATCAAGGCAATGCATGCTTGTTTATTGGGCCGTTTTTAAGTTTCAGTCCTTAATTATCTTTATGAAATATTGTAACTTCTTGCTGAGACTTTATTACCGGTTCTGTGTAACTTAATACTTGAAACTAGAATTTGCAGTGTACTTTTGTCCATTTAAATAGCTACCATTGCTAAACACTAGACCCCGCTGAGAAAAGGGGCGCAGATGAGGTGAGTGGGGTTGCATCCACACTTTGAACTGTGTAAAAGGTAAACCTCAACTGGTGCTCTGCTCAACTCTGACAAAGCTGTGGCACTGACATGCAGTAGGGGGCTGAGGTGTGGTGCTGGCATGTGGTTCCTGCCTGCAGACACCCTGTGGACCTGATTGTTGATTGCAGAGGTTATATACATAAATGTTTGGCTTGTCTTAACTTGGCAAATTTATTAGTGCTGTCAAAACAACCCAGGCTATACAGTGTGCAAGCAGTATAAGTCAAATGTGTCCTCGGGTGAACATTCTTAAAATAAAAGCATAGCTTCATCCACTGACCATGTTTTCATAGTTCCTCTTTTAAACATTAAGAATTGTACTACATGGTGGACCCAAAAAAAAAAAAAAAAGACCACAGTGCGAACATGTGGCCTCTCTGCCGCAGCGACAGAGTACACAGTGTCATTGTGTGGACTGAGGAAAACAGCACTGCTTAAATGAGCCTTTGCTGCTGCTGCCTCTCCCTTGCTGCTTCCCTTCGATGTGTAGCACCTTACACGTTCATGACCGCATCCTAGCAACCAAATCTGCAGCTTATGCCTTTACATCATGAGCGGGACACCCACTTAGAGGCAGACTAAACTGAGCTGAATGGGAGACAGCCATGTGTCAGAATCCCTCTGCATGTGTGCACTGTGATGTGGAGCAGTCAGTGTGAATACGATCATCGAGCAATTAAAAATATCAAAGTTCCTCGTTTCTCAATAAAAGGTGCAAGTTGTTTTTGTTTGTTTTTTTTACTATTTTGCTGACCTTCATACAAACAAGAAGAGCAGTCATTCAATCCAACTGTGTTTGTGTGACAGCTAAACTACACTGCAACCGTTTGCCACAGGGGAGCCATACAAATGAACACTGACGACTGTCTGCTAGACTGATGAGAAGCGGCTTCTTTTCTCTTTGTCTTTCCCCGTGTTCCTCTCTCCTAGCTCTCTCTCTCTCACACACACACACACACACACACACACACACACACACACACAGGAGATTCTATTAAGATTAACCTGTATGAAATGGTACAAATTGAAAAACTGAAACTTCATCTTCAGCTCCAACTAAAGCACACTAAGCACAAGGTTCTCTTTTTATCAATTTGCTGAAAAGGAAGTCCTTGAGTCTTTATCCTCAACAGGTTAAAAATACCAAAAAATCACCTCAGCTATGAATGCAGATGCCATTGATGAATATATTTTTAAATACCCCCTCTAATGAACATCCAGCTTTTAATCTTGTTACACAAGACAATATGGTGTTTTTTACATGAAGCAGTCAATGCCATGCCTGACCATTTCCACTTTGGATCTACAGAGGATCAATGTCTGAGAGACACAGATTCGGACAGCCGGGGTTACATAAAATAAGAAAAAATAAACTTTGCGAATCCCAAGATGGGGAAATTCGTTGTTACAGGCAGTAGCAATAGAAATAGCAAAAGCAAGGCTATTTTATACAAAAGTCTAAATAAAATATAAAAAAATATATTGCCAATGGAATATATTGAGAAATACTGAATAATTGCCCAAGGATTTGAAAAAGTGCACATTGTTGGTATGAATAAGTTAAGTACAGTGTTTGCTCTACTGCACAGTAGATTAATATACATGTGTCACAGTGGAAATGAAAATATATATGGAATGGTGTAGTATTTAAGGAAAAAAAACAAAAGTAGTGCAAAAAAAACAGTATGAATGTGCACACAGTGCTACATTATACAATGCCTGAGTTGAATAATCTGACGGCTGCTGGAAGGAAGGACCTGCTGTAGCGTTCCTTCTGACAGGGTGGATGCAGCAGTCTGTTGCTGAAGGAGCTGCTGAAGGCCACCACAGTGTCATGCAGGAGGTGAGAGGGTTGTCAATAATAGATGTAAGCTTTGCTAACATCCTCCTCTCACCTACGTCCTCAATGGTGTCCAAAGGGCAGTCAGGGACAGAGTCAGCTCCCCTGACCAGTCTGTTCCGTCTCTTTCTGTTACTCTCGGAGCTTCCACAGCCCCAGCAGACCACTGCATAAAAGACTGCAGATGCAACAACAAAGTCATAAAAAGTTTTCAGCAGTGACTTACATTCTCCAAAGGACCTCAGTCTTCTAAGCAGATGGAGACGACTTTGGCCCTTCCTGTACAGGGCATCAGGTGTTCGTGGACCAGTCCAGTTTGTTGTTGAGGAGGACACCCAGGTATTCCAGTTATAGGTGTCCTCCCCCATGATCCAAATGTCTGGGCCCTGGATGCTCACCAGTGTGATCTGTGACAGCTTCTTGCAGAAGTCAATCACCATCTCCCTGGTCTTGCTGGCATTGATGTGCAGGTGGTTCAGTCCACACCACTCGACAAAGTTGGTGATGACTTCCCTGTATTCCTGTTAGTTCCCCTGTGACATACATCCAATGATGGCTGTATCATGGGGGAACTTCTGGAGGTGGCAGCTGTCAGTGTTGTGTCTGATCCGATGTGTAGAGGGTGAAGAGAAAAGCAGAGAGCACAGTCTCTCTCTCAAACTGCTTGTCATGTGTGAACTTAACTGCATTTGCATTTTCATTTCATTTCAGCCAGGCACTTAGGCATAGGTTCAAGGGTGTTGTTTAATGTGATCACACAGCCTCACATCTTACCTTCCAGGTCAGTGACAGCTCTCTTGTTGTGCATGGTTAAATATGTTTGACTTATGAATGCTTACCAAGTCAGTGATGTGGCATTTAATGCTGACATTAGCTAACAAGTTAGCCAAGTAATGCTGATAGACAACCTGGGACTTTGGGTATAAAATGTAACAACGCAAACAATAATAATGTGTGATAAAACAATGAAAAAAAGGAAAATAAAATAAAGTAAAACAAAATAAATAAAATATTGGAGAATTAAAAACCAGCCGGTAGTCGCTTCAGGAGGAAGCAGTGTTACAAAGATGTGTCCTAAGATTTCGTTTGAAGGTGTCAACAGATTTAGAAGCCCTAAGACCTTCAGGGAGGCTGGTCCAGAGTTTTGAAGCATGATTAACAAAGGCTGCCACTCTGTGCCTTTTAGTTCTGGCCTCAGGACCAATCAGGAGGTTTGAGTCAGAGGACGTGATCATTTCCATGTCCACTGGTGTAGAGCAGCGTATGGTGCATTTGCAGTAAAACTTCGTGGTTCATTGTCCATCCTTTTCTGAGCAATGTTTTACCTGATTGCTGCAATCTTACCTCTAGAATATGCAGAAAAGTCATTGGATTTTGTAGCGCTCAGGTGATGTGAGTAGTAGTTAGGGGCGGGGTTTGTGAGACTATCAACAGCTGAGAAGAAGAATTCTTGGATTGTCACCATTTTCATTGAGAAATTCAGATAAATAAGCCTGTCTGGCATTTCTGACTTCTGACAGTGAAATTTTGTCTTTCTCCGTCTCAGTTCAGCTTTGCAACACTTTCTTTTGAGTTGGTCGATGTTCTGTTTTCTCCATGGTGGTTTCTCTTTTTGATAAATGTTTTTGCACCCAACAGGTGCAATGTGATCAATAGTTGATTA
Organism: Chelmon rostratus; assembly: GCF_017976325.1. NCBI lineage: Eukaryota > Metazoa > Chordata > Actinopteri > Chaetodontiformes > Chaetodontidae > Chelmon > Chelmon rostratus. The sequence continues at coordinate 7,220,898 of NC_055676.1, read as the reverse complement.
TAGTTATGTATTTAGATTATCCATCAGATCATCAACAGATGATGGGAGAGTTGGCAAAGACTCAGGCCGATTATTTATATGCAAGATAATATTGCAAGATATTGCTTTTTCACAGTGTGTCTAGAATTACAATGCAGCATATGAAGAGAGACTGTGAATCCAATTGTGCAGGGATCAGACAGAATCACATCCATGACTGGAGAAATGTCAACAGAGTCCCTGTGTAACGACGAGGCCTAAGGTTTGACACACGATGAGCTGGTTCGTGAGCGTGTTGTGTGAAGCTCAGATCTTCCAATAGATGTAAAAAGTCAGTGGCTGTGGCTCCACCTCTCTTCCCTTATCTAGGAGAAATTCTAATTCTGTGGGGCAGTTTCAAGGTGCGTCAGTGTTTAGCCAGGTTCAGTAAGTCAAACTGACAATCAGAAACAAGTTCATTAATTAAGAAAGTCTTCTTGTTGAGGGTTATTTAAAAATGCCATTTGCAGATTTAATGTTTTGCTCTGTGGTTGAGAACAGTCATTAGATGCATGGATGTGTACGAGCTTGTTAAAATTCCAGTTGATTTTAAAACTTATGAGGTCTTTTAGCTACACGAGCTTGAATCGTAGCCACACAGTGTTATGAAAGTAGATGGTCTGCTTGTCAACGCTGGTGCGTGGAGAGAGGCTTGGATCGCACGTCATGCCCTCCAACCAACTCTGCCCTGTGCACGCTTTGTGTTAGTATGTTTTGCGCACGGCGAACATCATGCAGACACAGCAGCTGTTTGTTCATCGGAAAGGGCACTCACAAGGTGTTTCTCTGTCAAAACAGCGTCTTCCTCACATCTCTCGTACTCATAGAGGCTAGAGTTAGAACACACAACTAACATTCAGGCTTGTGAGATATACATCTCTGCCACCGCCGTCACGCAGAGGTGTTCAATTAGTAGAAAATGTCAGACTTTTGGATGTTCCAATGAAGTAAATGCCAAACCTGAGCAACAATGCAGTACAGCAACACTATAGAGAATAACCTGTCACCACTGAGATGTTGTTTTACAATATAATGCATCCTGTAGATGAATGTAAGGTTGTGTGATCACAGTGATACCCTCAAATGTAGGCTTATGTGATGAGACCAGAGGAGCATCTCATTGGCTACAGATAATTCCAAGTTGAAAAAAAAGTGCATATGTGAATGGAGCAATGTCAAGGGACTCTCAAAAACCCAGCACACAAATGCTGTTTTGTAATTGCAAATTTGTAATTGCAGGTTCATCAGTCTGTATACAATGCAAAAACATCCAATATGTTTTTGAGGAAAACTGCAGATTCTTTTAATGACATTTATTCATGGATTTCCACTACCTTTAGTTAAAACAAGAAAAATTTGTGTCTGCATCCAAAAAATGTTTGTGAACCTTATTATTACATATGTTGATTCATTTTACATTAATGCACAATGACAACAATGTTGTGTGCATTCAAAAATATGGACGTGGAGAGTGTCATTAATACATAAATCCCAAAAAACATTTGTTAATCCTCCTGCATTCATCATGTTGAAACTGGTCTGCCTCTACAGCAGTGCGCTAGATAATGTGAACATTAGCTTTTTTAAGCTACACGATAATGTCAAATTCTCACAGGACATTTTATATGGCTTTGGGGTGGTGAGGAAGAAAGTTTCATTCAAAGAGGCACATACTAAATGAAGGCAAAGGTGTAGAATTACATCTGTGCCACTTTAAGGCATGAAGGGTTCTTTTAATTTTAGGAAAAAGGTGCCTGAGACTTACCTTTTATAATTTTTTAGCCAAACATTGTGGTTTTTGAAATGGACCTGTTTAGTTTATAATACATGCATAGCTCAGTATCATCAAACTGTATTTATTACTAAGCACAGCGGTGCCATTAGTACTGATTTGATTCTGATCTATCAATTTGGTTGGAATTTCAATTATATTCTTAATGGACACAGTATCTCAAACCTAAAAATTTCACATGTCATTTTTATTGCTTTTTATTACTACCATCACTTACAGTAGTATTAGTATTATTACTGTTGTGGCCAGCGAAGCACAAGTCACTTTCCTTAATGTTGATTAATGTAAAACCTAGATTTTAGCTAGCTGCATGTATTTATGAACCTCTTGATTTGTCTGCAATGGCAGAGTAATTGAAGTCTACTTCCCTGGCAGGGCAAGGACTGTGTGTAGCATTACCAGAGATTTCCACTGAGCGCATATGCGTGACGTCGCATATGCAACGCGTATTTGCCCTGTCCTCCACACGTCTCCTCAAGTTTCAGAAGCTGAGCGTTTTGCCTGCCAAGCTTCGTCTGACTCGCTCAGATTGTGTTTTTTTGGTCATTTTCCTTGATTTTTGTGCGTCTATCATTGCTTCGTATGTAAATTGTTTCTTTTTTGGAGGCTGTTTTCATTGTGTTTATTGTTTATGTTTGATTGGGAGTCACTTTGCATCAATATGTGCCCAACAATGTGTCACTCAGATATTTCCCAAAGAAAGACAGAGTAGTTTTAATGTTTTAAAAAAAAAGCTTTGCTGTGATCGCTGTGAAGGTGAGCCTGCCTGGAGTCTGCGTTTTAATTTATGCAGAGGTGAACATGATCATCGCCTTCACTGAAACTCGTAAAAGCAGAAAAGTCATATTTAATACTGCCAGAAGTTTTTGATCTGACAAGGTTTTCCATGTTTGAGTCCACGGTCTTAAATATATATTTTCTCAACTGTGCCATCTAGCTTTTTGCCTGGCTCTTGTGTTTTCTTCCCACCGCCTCTCAGTCTATGAACAGCCAGTTTTTTTCCTTACTTTCCGACTGCCAGGGGTGGTGCTTCACACAAGGGCCAGAGTCCGGAGTTTGAGCACCAGTATCAGCGAGCTCCAGGTATTTTTCACAGTGCTACACATCCCGCTCCCTCTGGCACTGACACGAAACATTAACACTGATTGTAAATTGGCACACAGTAGTTTGAGTATCTATAATTACTGTAATCTGTTTGTTCTGTATATTCTGACTGCCAGGGGTAGTGCTTTGCACGAGAGCTGTGGCAGTGCCAAATTTTTAACCCATGTCCACTGGGGTTGTGGACAGTATGTCAGAGAAAGTATTAGAAATCATGCGCGATAGTGTCCATCTGTTCTTAGATGATTCCCTGGCACCATGGGTCGTTGGCTGTACCCTCAACTGATTAAAAAAAATAAAAAAAAGGTCTAATAAACTAAAAACCATCTCAGTACATTTATCACTTTAGATACATTAAGTTTGATTTAAAAACAATGGGCAGATTAGGGGTATTACTGGATTTATTGTGTGATATGACAGTAATGAGGGATCACATTGTGTTTTGGGTTTAAGGCCTATATTGATTGTATGGCCTCTATAATTTTATAGATTGAAATTATGACATTAACTAGAAGGGCATTCAGAGAGCACAGACCTCTGCCAAGGCCATCAGTCTGCTCGTCTATGATATGCACATCTGCAAGCACAACCACTATATGCATGCATGCATATATTTTTAACTTTAAAATAATTAGTCGCATGATATGTATGTGTGTGTATGATATGTGTTTCCATAGCCACACTTTAGGAAGAGAAAAAAAGCACTGAACACTTAAGATGTATGGCATTCATTCATCCAAGGCCAATGCTATATCTCTCGCGATGTTAACAAAAGTGAAAATTAATTTGTGTACCTGCCCCGTAGCTCGGATCTCCTTCAAAATGTAATGTGTTCTTCTTTGCCCCACGTTACACCCAACCACCAAGTTTCATAAAAATCAAGCAAGTAGTTTTTCCCCAGTCGTGCTGACAGACACATGGAACCCAAAACATAACCTCCTTGGCGGAGGTAATAAGATCTAGACAGCCTGGGATGTTCTCACTGCACAGCTTCAGACTTTAAATTAGTTTCTTGTTTTATTGTTGTTTTATCGTGTTTGGAATAACTAACAAGCAAGTGGACGCTGTTTTTATCTGTCAGAAAACATTAGCTGACACTAGTCAGATATGTTTCCCACACATTTTCTTGCGATACATTTCATTGCTGTTGGTTCTGTGACTGCTAAGTAATGGCAGCCAAATTAAGATCCTATTTGTGTCATATTTGTGTGCGCTACATCGGCCTACAAACCCTGTTTTTATCATGTTTAAGAAGTGGCATTGCTGTGCTTATGGCGTCCACCGTTTGCCTCCTTCAAACCAAACCTGAAGATGACCATGATAGATGTTGCTCACATTATGGTAGTGAGCACCTCAGACAGCGGCTGAGGGTGCTTACATGAATCGCAATTGCATTTTGCCAGGTTGTCAAGTATGTTTGTTTGTATGTGTGGCGTGTTTGGACTTTGCATCTGAGATGTCAATCCCAGGTGACTGATTGCTTCTTCAGCCTTTTACTTTTGTTGTGGGCAGGTCAGCCCCCGGTCTTCACCTACCACATAATTTGAGAGATCTTGAAGTGCCCTGGCTCCTGGTTTATGAGGTACTTATATTTTCTGCACTGCATCTATGATGAGCGACTATCAGCTACCATACAGTATCTGCCTGTCAGACTGATCGGTCTAGCTCTTTTCTAAAAGATGACTGCACAGGCGTTCTTTTTGTTGAAGGGCATTACCAGTTAAGAGTGCTCCCACCTGGGATTTTGCCACCCCCCAGTATATCCACAAGATGCATGGCAGCCGCGCTGGCCCTGCTGCAGGCAAGAGGAGGGCGAATTCTTCCATATGTGCAACATAGATGACTGATTGTTATGTTCCCAGTCAAAGGCAATCAGGGACACGGAGCATCAGTGTCCCATGGTACCCAGCTTGGTGTCAATGTCAATTTAGCAGAGAGCATTCATCTGCATGTCTTTTGATTCTTGGCTGATGACAGCCCCCTCCCCCCCCCGCGAGGACAACATTCTTTTACATTTCATTAAATTGTGGTATAAAAGGACAGGTTCGCTGAATCCTCAGTGCTTCTGCTGTACCTTCCGTCACTTTAACCTCTTGATATCTGGTTGACTAGTTCGGACTGAGGCTACAGGTCAGAAGGGTTACGGTATGGTTTCTCACCTTCCCTGCAGCCATGGTAACATTGGAGTGTGCAGTGTGGCCTCCCTCTCTGATTCCATGATTTCAAAAGAAGTGTTGCCTGGGTGTTCAGGTCTTTTGTAGATGGGAATTCATAGAGCGACAGTAGCATGTGTATATATATATATATATATATGCTTGCTTTGAGAAATGACATTCCACACTAATTGGAGATTGTGCTGTGAAATTATTTTTGGCGGCTGTGGCCATGTTGCGTATTGATAAAACTTCACTGGACAGGATGAGTGGCGGTTTATTATGATAATGTGACCTTATCTGCTTGACTGACCTCTGTTTATAATATTGAATAATTAATACGCATGTTTACAAGTCATGTCAAATTTAGCATGCACCATTTGGCCTGGTTAAGAAAAAGATTAGGCCTGAAGCTTGAACTTGTATTTCTAAACTGATTTATAAAAAATGACATCACCCACACTGAGCATTGGATCGACTGAGACATTACATTTCCAAGATTATGCAACCACAATTTTTTTTCTTCTCAACCTTTGATATCAAACTCTGTCTTTTAATAATGTATAGATCATATTATCTGTCATCTCTTTATAATACTGTATTTTCTGCTCCCTTTACATAGGTCCTTGCTTTTTTATTTCAGTTAATTCCAATTAACTGCAACTAAATTGTGTCTACCTTAGTTATAATATGACAAAGTTTTCAATCTTTTACCATTTAGACTCAAATATGAATGACTCGCTCAGTCATGTAATTAGGAATCTATACATATTTCCATCCATTGTATTGTATGTTGTATACCATCAGCATTCCCCTCTTGAATTTTATTATATTTATTATACTTTTACTACTGTATTATTAATCCCCCACTGTGTCTTCTGACCTTTATCCGTGTAGAGCTTTTTTTCTTACTTAGCACACGCTATTCCCACCTTTTGTACATCTCTGTGAATAAACATTATTGTTCTGGTAAATTCAGAAATTAGTTGCTCAAGGACATATTCAAACCATTTCTTCGCTTTTTACTTGTGCTTCAGTTGGTGATCCTCACTTACACATGGGTCAGTGTGTCTGTCTGACGCTCTGTCATATATTGTCATTTTATCCATTTTTTAAAACACTTTCTTTTTGTTGCACTTTTAGACTCTGGTGGTTTTACCTATTTGTTTGAACAACGTAAAATATTTTAGTCATTGAACTTCTGGATCTCAAAGTTGGCTGTCGGCTACTGGTCTGTCTTGACGGCTGCGAACCTAGTTTAGCGAGGTGTTTGTTTTTATCCTGGTGGCTAGGCTAGCCTGGTGGTTTTTACTCCGGTTTTAATTTTGCTTCCAGGTTTTATCGCCTACCTGCTTGCCTGCCTAATTCCTGAAGAAACTGAGGATCTATTTTTGAGCCAGTGACAGCCGCTGTGTGGGGCCAATGGCTAGTGGCCATACAGGACTAACGATTTCCATCCTGCCACGATTATCCAAGGCAGTGCATCAAACGCAGTTGCGGGTTAACCAGTTCAGAGACTTGTGTTTTCAACAGATAAGGTGGCATATCCTGAACTGTCCAGGCTCAGGGCAAAGCGACCTGGTCGGGGAGGAGCGCACTCGAGCCTGGACAACAACCTGCCCATTCGTGTCAGTCCAGAAAACTTTGGTTTAACCAGTACAAAGTGTCTTGGACATTGGTGGTTAAAGAAAAAGACAGTCCCTCTTTTTGAATCCGCAGAGGCTGACAATGCCCTCCCACTGTCAAACCAACTCAGGCCTGTTACTTGAACATCTCCTCAGAGAAAAATGCTCACGGGGTTAGCCATCATATGAAAGTCTGTCAGCTTCACATACACGGCCATGTATGGAGGTGGTGGTGGAAGGTTTTTTTTTTTTTTTTTCCAGACTGCAGCAGAAAGCTGCTGCATTAGAGCTTAAGAAAAGCTTGCTACTGAATAATGTAGTTAAACTGATAACCCTGCTGCTTTTAGCGCCACTCCTGCCCAACACTGCAAACCTCCACAGAATACGGCAGCAGCAGTTATTTCCCAACACAGGTACAGTATTTCCAATCTAATCACAATCCCTTACCTTCCTTTGTCAACTCTGCCCAAGAAATTACAGTCAGCTCTTCTAAATGTGAGATAATTTGTGAAAAAAACGGCCTTATTCTTTCATGCGCTCTGGATCTTTCACAATCCCAGAACTTTGGCTGACACCAAATGATCATGCTCCCTTACTCGAAGCCTGCCAACCTGGTTGCTGTTTTTTAAACCAGCCCAGAGTAACATGGAAGACGAGCTCGAGAGCTCCATCATTGTAGCCCTTCCCTTCCCAATTAAAGTAAGAGCTTGTCTGTGCTTGGTAATATTTAGACCACCTAGATATGCTCCCACTTTTATCAGTGAATTCACTGAATTGCTGTCCTTAGCTCTGCCTAGATTTGATAAGCTGCTGATCCTATGAGACTTTAATACCCATGTCTGCTGCCCGGATGACCCCCTGGGCTTGGAGTTTTTAAAACTTATAAAGTCTTTTAACTTATCACATGCACTATCTGGACCTATATACTCACTCAAAAGGTCATACTCTTGATTGAGCCTTTTCTAATGGAATAAAGATTCCTGATGTCAAACGTATAGATGCCTATATCTCCAGCCACCAGTCTCTTACGTTTAGCATGGTTTTGCTTTGTGTTACCTGTAGTCCCGTCCCCAAAACTAGATCTAGGCTTTCTAACCATTCCTCTGCTGCTAAATTCAATATTGCCTTCAACATGTGCACAAATTTCTCACCTCTTCCTGCAAATGAGCTGTTGAATAATTTTCAGAAAACATTTTCCTCCATCTTGGAGGAAATCTCTTCCTTCAAAACCCCCCGAAAAACAGCTGCTTCTCCATGCCCCGGGTGCTGGAGCGAAAATGCTGCAAGGCGGATGAATTGTGGAAATCTTCAAACCTCACAGTTCACCTGGAACTTCGGTCTCAACTTAAGACTTTTAATGAAGAGGCTGAAAATTCTGGAGCTGCATATTTTGCTACTTGAGTTGATAACAACCAGTCCAACTCAAAAATGATATTCAATGTTGTGCTGTGTCATCGACCTTTCTCCCTTAGATGCCAACCCTGAGAAGTGTGAGGAATTCCTTTCCTACTTCTCTCAGAACATCTCAAATACAAGTTGCATAGACCTGATTCTCCAGTGGCTGTTAAGAAGCCCTGTGCAGTTTCTCCTCTACTGAATTAATCAAATTTCTCTGTCTATACTAACTGATTTGGGGTTAAAAATGAAACCTTCAAGCTTCCTTTTAGAGATTCTACCTGTAAGATTTCTAAAGGAGGTTTTTTAACACAGTGCCTTCCTGACACTCAGAAGTGGATGGCAAGGAACATTTCCTGCAGCGAAATGCTGATAAGATTGACGTAATGATCACAGGTCAAGATAATGCAAACACCCAAATATCAAACACCTTTGGCTTACTGTGTCTCTGTCAATGATTAATAATAATAATAATTGTAGAAAATGTACATTCTCTACATTTTTGTTCAAAACCTCATCTCAGACAGACATGAAATCAATGGTTCAAACCTGCTTTCATCATCTTTTCAAGGATTAGACCTTTATGCACAGATGTAAAGGCCAAACATTGCAAGAGTGTTCATTAAAGGCTTTGTTAATTTAGAGGAAAAGTGTGAGTGAACAACGTGAGTGTTCAACTAATAGTATCTTTAAAGGAGTTATCCGACATTATAGAAAATGTTCTTTTTCCTTAGTCATTTAGCTTAGCCTTTCAAAATACTGTAATAAGGGGAAAAACAGCCAGCCTAAGCCACTCCAGGGTTCGGCAACACAACCAACATCTCTGAAGCTCACTTATTATCATATATCTCTTTTTATTAAATCTGTAAACAAACTAAAATGTGAAAAAATGGCAGTCGGCCGTAGGGACTTCATACACTCTTATTGTCACCAAGTGTTTCCAGAAAATTAGGGTTTCATGGTATCTATTAAAACCAGTCATGAAAACTTGTAACCTAGTGGTTCTCCTGTGGTTTTATCACTGTGCAGGAATGAAGAGTGGCGATGCATCTACAGCAGACATGCAGCTGGCGGCGCTGTGGAAGTTATTGAGAAGTCGCAGTTGCCGTGGGTGATTTTAACTCTGCAGTGTGGGGCGCTAAAGTAGCGGACATGCAGCAAGAGAGGCAGAAAGAAACGTGGCTGTACATCCCCAATGCTTGACTACAATCAACAGAGTGGAAATACTTCTAATACCAGAGCAGACATCGTTTTCTCCATTATGGCATGCTAAATAAACAGAATTTAAGGTTTTTAGAGAGGGAAACACTATCTCTGCAAGAAAGCATTCATGTCATCACTGCAGTCAAACAGTACCTCCAGCTCAGGTGAGCTTGCTGGGGGTTTAGTCCAGTCAGATTGCAACTCCTTTTCCATTTGATGACTCTGCTATTTTACCTACCCAGTGGTTGGTCCTGCCTACATTAGTTAAGGCTTTACTGGTATTTCTGGGAATTTTTGACAAGAATTGATCATTGTTATTGGGTGGAAAAAAAAACCTCCCACTCCCATGCATCTCCCACAATTGACTGACTGCAGCAGTTATGAATGGCCAACCAGACAGCCAGTGAAGATGCCTGAGAAAACCTCAAGATCATGAACGCCTTTACACAATGGGTCCATGATGAATAGACGATGCAAAAAAGCAAAATGCTCACCTGCGAATATTTCGCATCAGACCTATTCATACCAGCAGCAGTGCAAATTTGTGACAGTTGCATCACAAGATTTGTGCCAGCTCATTCTTCACAAAAACTGATGAATTCAACATCACCCAGTGAGGACGATCTTGTCCTCCCCCTCCTCACCCAACAAAAGAAGAGGAGATTTTGTCCCATTTGTGCTGTGATTTGTGTGAGAACACACACACACACACACACAGTGCTTGACAGCTTTATTCAACTTTGTCCTGAAAAAAATTGTATGTTTGGGGTTTTTTTTCGTGTAATATTTGGGTTCTGTGTGAAACTACTAATGACAAAAACAACAATTAAAAAAAGGTATTGTCACCCCAGTGTGTAAAGGATAATCCACAGATCTTTTTGTCAGCCATAACAGGGACATTTTCTGTGTGGACAATTTGTTGTTCAAATGCCACATTTACTTAGTTTGAGTAGTGCTGAAACACTGAACAGTGAATTGACAGAAAATTGATCAACAACAATTTTGATCATCCATTTATCGCATTGTACGTCATCAGTGTGTCAGTCTTTGCAGTCAGTCTAGCAAACATTTGCTGGGTCTGGCTTCTTCCATGTAAAGATTAATTGTTTCAGTCAGTTCCACATCAATGTAAAGTTCATATCTGGGTTTTTGGACTATTCATTGGTTAAAAAAAAAAAAAAAAAGAATAGTCGAGTTTAATAGACTATGCAATTAATTGATTAATCTGAAAATGAATCAACAGATTAATCAATAAAGAGTATAATCATTAGTTAACAAATTTGAGCCCATGAATTCTATTGACCTCCATTAAAAAAGGGTGGCAGCAGAAAACTCAGGGTCCAGCTCAAATATAGCTGTGAATAGCTGCATAATTAAACTATGACAGCAAGGAGAAAATAGCCTTTTGCAGTTTTGGTTAGATTTCCGTTTACCTTGAACACCTGCTACAGTTAAGCTGCAATGCCATGACATATAAACCATTGTCAAGTATGCTATTTACTTCAGAAGTGATCATTTCTGTTCAAGTCAGTCCAGTGAATGGAGTCTTTTCATTTACTCTTTTAATGCTGCCCTTTCTCCACCGCCTTTCATTTCTACTGCAGTTGCTGACTTTCTTTGTTTCAGACTGTGTTCATCAAACGGCGAGAGAGTCGTCTGGTTGATGAGCACGGGGGAGCGGCCGTGATCACACCATCTCCGGTGGCTCACGCAGTATTGCTGGCTGGCGGTGGAGACACTGTTTCCCCTGCCTCTTTAACAAAGGCTTTCTCCCTGTTGAACGTTGGGGGGAAATGGTGGGTGAAAGAAGCCTTTGCTCTTTGATTGCGGGGGATTGACACAAATAAGCTAATGTTTGATGATTCAGAGTTCAAAATATTATTCTGTCAAACTCTGCTGTAGCTGAGCTCATATGTTACTGACGTTATCTCACTTTATAATCTATATTTTTTTAATTACTTGGAAAAATACTCAACTAGTTAATCTTCTTCTTCTTCTGCTTCTTCTTACGACCCTGAAGTGCACTTTACATCACCAATCAAGTTCAACACAAATCACCCATGGAAAACATGTTTTAAGATTCTGCATCAAAACGTCTCCCATTCTTCTCTTCTTCAGAGCGACGCTCCCGTGATCATATTCAGGCAGTAATGGCTCACAACAGCAGGGGTGATGTGATCAAGAAAGATGGCTGCCTAGTCGAGACATTTAACATTTGTTATTCACAGTACAAGATTTTGTGATTTTGTCGTCCCAGATATGACAAAAAGTTTTCACCGCCGACTTAAACTTGGAACTGATTCAGCCACGGCGTCATGCACACAGCCGCATCCTAATCACAGCAAAGCTACTGTGCATTGAAAGATGCAGAGAAATGTGCCGACTTTAATCCTATACGGAATGAATGCAGAAATGTCATGAGAGAAAGCCCTTTTCCTACCATCTTCTTTCACTACCTCAGAGAAAATTTGCAAGTGCAGCCAATATCACGCAGAGCACAAAGGGTCCAACCTGTAGCTATAAGCAATAAGAGGATTTCATCATGCACACCTACAAGGGGCGGACTTTGAAGGTATTTTTGAGCTCTTGCACCAATGACAATTTTATTTGTATTAAATGTTCTCATACATGCATCAACACCTGTGAATTAACAGGGGAAATATCCTCCTCTGCTCCCAATGGACAAGAGCCATAATTGTTACTGCTGCAAGAGGGCTTTGTCACTTCAGTGTACATATATGAACATATGTTGTGTTTGAGCATTTGACGTTGGTGTGTGTTTTTTTTTTCTTGGGAACACACACACATGGCTTCATACCACTAAAGAGAAGTTAAAAAATATAATGTTTGTTTCTTTCAGGCCACATGCGTTGCACTAAAGAAGCTCTTTGAGCAAGTTCAAACACATAAACTGTCCCCTCACCTGCCTCTGCCATCTCACCTGCGTCACCTGTCCTCCCCCCCGTGTTATCACTGTCCCCCCGTCGTGCTGGCCTTCCTTCTGTATTAGCTGACATCGGTTTGACCCTCCTCCACCTCCTCCTCCTCACCACCAGCATCAAGGCCCCGACTGTGGTCAAGGCGGAAGAGGAGGAAGGGGAGGAAGGGGAGGGGAGGGATCTCCGTAGCCCTGCTGATTTACAGCACTGCCTCCTTGTGACTGTGGCTCCAGGCAGCAGGGCCAATGTCAGACCTCCATCGGGCAGCTCCCTGCACTTGTTAAATTCATTTTATGGCTCTTGTCAATCCTTGTCTCAAGTGTCTTTCCTGACTGAGCTACACTTCACTAAATTCAACCAGATTCAATTTAAAAAAAAATGCTGCAGGAGCTGAAGGCTGTACAGTCGCACTGTACGGTATGCAAAGAACTGATGGGCTGAGTCCTGCACACACCTGGAGGATTTGTTCTGGCAGAAGCAGTCAGCTCGTTAGGTCAAGTCCATCCAAAAATAAAGTGCAGTTGTTAGCATGTGACTGGCTCAAAGAAACTGAATAGATCTGACATTCAGAGGGGCTCTGACCCGTAAAAGATGACTGTGCGGTCAAACCGGCACTATCACATAGCCAGACGCTGCAGCTGCTTTGCCCACAGCGGGGTAAAACAACTAGTTACGCTGGAGAACATGCTGTTTTTGATCTTTGTTGCTCAATTTGTACCAAGGTCTCTGCAGTTCTTCTTGTTACATGGTTTTCTCTTACACATGTGCACTGCTTTTGAAAACTAACAATAGAGACTGAAGTCAAATAATGACAATATCAAAGAAGAAGAGGGTGTTTCCTTTCAAGAGTGAATGTGATGCTCTTTAAGAGATGATTTGAATTTAAACACTCTTCCCTCTGGTAAGTAGCATAAATTGTCTGCGTGCAGCAGAAAATGTAATGAAAGATAATGAAAGATGCTTAATATGGCCAGAAGTATGTGGACACCTGAACGTAAACACTGGTATATACATAGTACGCTGCAAAAGCTTCCACAGCTCACATTTTGTCCGCAGTGAAAACCTCAAAGCGTCATCATCACCGAGCTCACTTTGAAGCTCCCACTTTCAATGTTGTAATGTACAGTCATAAAACTTTCATCAGGTCACCACATAGTGTGACACGACTAAACTGAAAGTCAAGTCAGGCTGAAGCTATTTCTCATAATGGGCACATTTGTAGAATTTATTGTCTTTTTCTTTCATCTCTTGTGTTTAAGTACCAACTGGAAGACTAAACACCATCCCGGAAATTAATCACAATATGAAGTGATTAAAGAAGGTGGGACTAAATCAAATATTTGAGAGTGTTATGGTCTGTGGATATAACTTCAACCGAGTAGTTCAAATTAGAGAGGAATGTCATTGCAGTAGGACTTTTGCCACTGCCAAGAAAATTAATCAACTACAGCAATTTTTAATCATACAAAAATCAAAAACACATTAAGGCTTTAAACAACCCTTTTCCCCTCTGGTTTGGGGAATGCCGTGCTCCCTAATGAGAGCGTGCTTGAAATGCATCACCATGGTATAAATAAAATCATGTCTTGGAAGGACTGCTCAGCGGCATCCTTGCTCCAGCACAGAACTCTTGCATTTAGTCTTCCCATCACAATAATTATGCAACAGGAGGTGGGATCAGGCAGGCTACCCACTCATGCTATAATGATGACCACATATAGCCCTCAGCATATCCTCCACAACACCTGCATAATGGACTCGTAGAAGACAAAGCATAGTGGCGTTGTTGGTGCTGATGAAGACGGGAAAAGCAGCTCGACGAGAAAAGAAAAAGCAAACAAAAGACAAGCACATCTCACATTTGACTATATCTGCCCGCAGCTGCTCGACGCTGCATTGAATGCTCTCTCTCTCTCTCTCTCCTTTCCTCTCCCCCCGCGTGCGCGCACCTCCATGCGCGCGGACACGTCCCCCACGCAGCCGGGCGCGCACACGCGAACCCGCTCGCCGATGCGCTGCACAGGAGCCGCTGACAGTGCCCGTGCGCCTGGCTGTGATCGCTGCCTGGCGTCTCCGCCGCTCCGCTGGATGTTTGCGCAGAGGACACCTGCCTCCTCCGGTGACTGCACCGACCCCCGCGGAGCACCCCGGCGCCTTCCCTCCTTTTAACTTTTGCGACGTGTGACGTTTTTTTTTTTGTTTTTTTTTTTGCCGCGGGCGCCTGTTCCAAGACTATGTTTCCATCGGGTGAGAAAACCCCGTAGAGGCAGGCGTTTGACTTCCAACTTGGGGCTTGATGGCACGGCTATTTGTGACAGGTCCGGAAAGTTGCGCTGCGCCAGGGAGCATGGGCGCAAACTTTAAAAGCTTTTTATAATCGAGACAGTTTTTAGAATGAAGGCAGGTGAGTCACCAGTCGCGTGAAAAGCGCGCGGATCTCCGGAGCTCTCCAGGTACTGGAAAGGAAAAGCACGGAGGAAGTCGTGATCTGTGCGGCGGATTGCGCCACGGTGGACGGAGGAACGGACCGATGAGACATCATGGGTAAGTAGCCTGAGTGGAGGACTGTCTCATTTTGAAGCGATTGCCGCCAGAGGATGAGGAGCTCCGGGAGTCTGCGAATCACCACTATTGTTAGTTGAGCGCACTTGTGGTACAAGTATGGCTTGATATCCTCTGGCGCATCTGTGAGTGTGTGGATGTTCAGAAAATTTCCCCAAGCCTTTCGCGGCTTGTTCCTGCGCAGCATGCTCACATCTCCAGTGTGTCAGAGCAGTACTTTTGCCTCTTTTATTTCTGTTTTGTACTCATATTCCCTGAGATTTTCCTTCCCTATTCATTAAAAAAAATACTGCAGACGGGAGTGTTTGGTGCTTGTGATCATGAAGGGGAGGAGAGAGACAATAATCTTCTCACCTTTATGATGTGGATGCAGTCCAAAATTTGAATAGTCGACGTGGGTCTGGGCGCCAATGCAGAATGAGTTGGAGCTCAATAACAGCCCATTATCTGTCAGTCAGACGACGTCCTGAAGCTGCAACGACAAGTTTATCCACTGAATCCCAATTCTGGCTTTAAATGGATTGAATCTGGTGAGCTGTGTCTGTTCTCTGTGGCCTCCCCTCGTTCTTTCCCTCAAAGCCCTGACATGTTTTGAATCAGTCTTTGCTTTTTTTATTTTATTTTTTTTTTCTCCTACCTTCCCTCTTCTCCTGACAGCTCCGGGCACCTACAGTCTCATCCCACACTGCCTATCACCTCCTCCATTTTACTGACTGTGGGTGCTCCAAAGCTAAATTCACCGCTCAGCCTCATAAACCTCACAAACCCACACTCCTCTTCGAGAGCTTTGCGTTCCGCAGCTCCAGTCTCTCTTTCTGTCTTTTTATTTTTGCGTATTTTTTATTTTTTTGGTGGGGGGGCTCAAAGGAACTGTGGGTGTTCAGAATTGTCACTGAATATGCGATGAAATGATGTTGACTTTCAAGCAGGTCTGGAGCTGTTGCAGTAGAAAGGCTCACGATGTCTCGAGTCCTCTCTGTCATAGCAACTTTTGTTTTTGAGTATCTCAGAGCTCACTGAAGGACTATTATTCATGCGTTGGCACGGGCGCGCGCGCACACACACGCGCGCACGCACTTCGACGTTTGATAGGTGCAGAGAGAGCCGTTTGAGTTGTTTTTAAACTGCACCGCTGTGATTCATTTTTGTCTGTCTTGACTTCTCACTAGCCGGATTTGTGCTGCTGTTTTGTTCAATTTTATTTATTTTTTTATTGTTTGTTCCCAAATTGACTGAAAAGCTGACACAGGCTGGAGGGATGCATGCTGCCCACACATCTGTGCAGAACTGTGGCATTTTCCCAAGTAATGAGCAGCTTAGTGCGGCTAATGAGCACATACTATTACAGTTTTAATTATGTCATCGAAATTACTATAGGCCAAAATAAGGGGCTGCATTTGTTGGCAGATCAACGCTTCTGACTGACACTCCCTCACTGTTTCCATCTTCATCTTCGGCCCCTGTCTTGTCCTTGCAGGGGCAGATTAAATGGGAAAGGAAAGTTTCTATTGCCTTCAGGGCTGAACATTTCTCCAGCTAACAACTGTTCAGAGCAGCAACTAGTTGCAGCTAACGTTAATACTGACAAATTACTTCATGACTAATCGATTATCAGCCTGATCGAAGTGTGAATAATTCCCATCTCCATTTCTTTCCAATTGGTTGTTTTGTTCATCCAACAATTAGCAACACCAAAATATTCAATTCTCAATAATAAAAAACAAAGAAAAGCAGCAAATCGTCACGTTTGAGGAGCTGGAACTGAATGTTGAGAAATGAACTGATCGTCCAAATGACTGACAACAAATTTCCTGTTGGTTGAAAATTCACTTTAATCGACTAATCATTTAAAAACTGGTATCAATTAGTGTAGTATTGTTGCTATTTTTTAAATTAATAACATGTACAGAGGATCACTCCTTTGACAAACAAGGCCAACACTAATGAATTTGAACTATTTTCGGACTAAGCTGTGAAATTTCTATTCAGCCCTTCCTCCCACAACAATAGAACTGAGCAAACAGCACAGTGAAGCTACGCTATCAGCTGACAGAAAGTGAGGGCAGGGGAAAGTAATGCAGGAGTCACTGTGCACAACTCAGGGACAATACCGCGGCAGGTATGACTGAACACACTCGGCTGCTGTAGAAGAACTGCTAAGGCAAGGGCAGCATGGCAATTACGCTCAAATAACCTTCAATTCATTCAATAATCCATCAGTTTCCTAGAGCACACGGTAATTGGTGCATGGAGCATATTTCTGGCAAACTTGAGATGAATTTCTTTGAACAAAGAAGTAACCTGTGGACCCAGTTTTTCCATTTCACGTCTTCAAGCTTAAAATAGTGCAGATAATTAGAAGATTTTGTGTTATTCACAGGTTTGCCATTGGCACAAAACCACATAACGTTCCCGGCAGTTTAAGACCATTATGCAGTCTTACACAATGTGGATAGCTCAGCTCAGCTCTTTAAATTCATTATCATAGTCAAACTGCTAACTTTTAATTAAATCAAATAAGTACCTTAATCTGAAAGACAACATGTCTATTGAAGCAAAATGGTCGTGTAAACTGGTTGGTTTCACAGTGCTTCTGCTCATGAAGAAAATTTGTGTATTTTTACAAAAAAAGAGGAAATGTAGGAAGAGAAATTAACTAACCTTGAGCCGTCTAAATGACGGCGACTGTAGCTCCCTTTTTAAAATAGCTGAATCCATCAATAAGGATTATTCTGTCAGTGTGAGGCCTGCTTCTCATTCTGAGCCTGACTGAAAGTCCCCATCAGGCACTTTTTGCAGCACTTTAGTAATATTCACTTCACCACTACCCCCACACGCCATCAAAGCGTCACAACACAGCACATCACATAGGCAAGAACTCTCTCACTGCACCTCTGGGTCGTTCACGTTAGTTCGCAGCGCCGGACTATCTTGAACTGAACGGCGACAGTTTGGTTTTCTGTTCTTTTTCATTTTGTATTTTCCTTGAAATTCTGAAATAACTGTGAAAGACTTCCCCCAAACAATGTGTCCTGCACATTGAACTCACGAAGTGAAATATGGGCAGAGACACAAAACTGAGAACAAAGTTTGGCAGGAAGCTCGGGAAGCTGAGCTTGCACCAGACAAGAAACGACTCTGCAACACAACGGTGTGTATTTTGTGTATCGCTGAATCACACTACAGCCTACTTTTGGTTGTCATGGTTTTATACATTTGATAATGTTGGCTTTTTTTACAATTTGAATTTATTTTCCTCCACCCTACAGAACTGAACAGATCATTTGTCAGTGCAAAAACAATGTATATGCCAGTGCTGCCAGCACCGTGGTTGAGATTTGGTTAAATTCAGGCAACTAAAACTACTCGGTCAAGGTGAAGGAAAGATCTAAAAGAAACCAGCACCAACTGTTGGTAAGAGACGAAGTGTTAACCGCAGTTTCTTGTGTCACAGTCACGTTAGAGCAATGTGACGCAACATCTGCCAGTCCAACTCACTGACAACAGCCATTATTCGCACGGCCACAAGAGGTCGCTTGTCAAAAAAGCCACAAACACAGATATTTTTAGCATTTAAATCCTTTAAAAATTCAATTTAAAATAAAATACAAAGCCAAAGTTCAGAAAACATCATGCTTAGTTATAATTTATTTAGTTTGAAGCTCGAAAAATCTGCTAATCTGCTTGGTCAGCTCTCTGTGGGTGTGGTCTGATTTGACTTGACTGACAGTGGCCTGGCAACGTAAGCAAACAACCTCACAAGCATTGCTAAATTCTAATTGGTGCATACCTCACCCTTCTCCTGCCCACTTCGAACCAATGAGACAGCTTAGACAAAAAGAGAGCTATAGAAATGTCTTCTGTTGAATAGCCGACACTGTTCCAACTTTAGCAGAAAAAATGTGAGTTCACGGAGCAGCCCATAGCTCATAATGAAATTAGGTCTTCAGGGCCTTTAAACAAATGAACATTGCTTTCATTTTTCTGATGAGGACAGCCTCTTTGTGTGAAGTATGAAGCCCCAGAAGGAGCAGGGGAAAAATATAGATAGGAAAAGGGGGGAAAAAAGATCTACGTTGGCATTCTCTCACACAGATTTAAAACACAAAGGTTAATGTTCTTCCAGGTCACTTGGACATTTGGGAATAAGGAAAACATGAGCGCCAGCAAGAGTAATATTTTTGGTCTGCACTTATGATAGTCTGAACAAGGTTTAGATCAGAGGGCTTATTGAGATGCACAGCCTATGCAGTTTTCGTGCCAATGCATGTTTTGTTTTTTGTTTTTTTTTGCATGCAGATGGTTCTTTTATTCTGACGGATTCGTGTCAGAAAGAAAAACAGGTCTTTTATTTCCACCCACCCTTAATGTTTTCACAGTAAGGACCCATATAAGAGCCAGTCAGAATGAGGATAAGAATCCAGCGTTCAAATAACTCACAAATAACCAAACACCTTATAGTTGATTTCTTAAAGCAAAATCAGCCAGTTTTGTATATGCAGCATAATTACTGACAGTGACTCTGATTCACACTGGGATTGGCTAATCGATGGCATAGAGTGATGAATTCTGATTACTCGTCGGTGGGTTTGCCTCTGACCATCGCTTATTACCAGCATGCAACACACACACACACATACACGCACACAAACTCACACTCATCATCCGTGATGTCAACTCCTCAGCCTTTACACGGTGGCCAGCTTAAACGTCTCGGGTTGTGCTGATCTTTTGACATCAGCACTCATATCGATCAATTCAGCTCTCTGCCTCTCTGCACAGATTTCTGAACCAATAACTTGTGTGTGCGTGTGTGTGTGTGTGTGTGTACAGGGAACGGCAGCATCAGTCAGCTTCCTGATATGTGGGATCCTATGGCCCTGTGGAGAGTTTCAGCTGCCACTTTTTGACAGGCGGGGTCTGAATGTGAAGCGCCACGGGTGTCAAGGTTGAAGACTTTTAGTGATACGTCTGATTTACTGGATGCAACTATTAGAAACACAAACGAGCTGCCTCATGCAGTTCACTGCTGTATGAGGCAGACTGGGCGATGCAAGGAAATGTTCCTCTCCTCACCCTAATGAGACTTCACTAATGTCTGAATCTCAAATATAAAGATAATTCTTAAATATCAAATTCTTTCTATTGGGCTTTAATCATGTTCAGGGCAAGATATCTTTAAGACAAGGACTTAAGCTACTGCCAGTGTCTTAGAGAGATAAGGATGTTTCTTAACTTTAATTATCTGTTGCTGCAGCTTTTCTTTCGTCATGAATCTTCATCAGGCACGAACATCCTGTCGGCTCAAAACACCGCAGCAATAGATAGCTGAAGTTTTAATGGGGACATAAAGCAGTGTGCAAGCTCCACTTTGGCCCTCACATCCATCCATTTTCAGCTTTCATTCTCAGTTTTCAAAAAGCGCATATGTTGTTTTTCATATTTGTTGATTAAAAAAAGTGGTGTTTTTATTAAATTAGTGGGCTACACAAACACGCTCGAGCAGATGTACGATTATTGGATATTCAAGAGGCTCAAAGTCACTGAAATATCAGGCAGGGCCACGGCTGAGAGGAGCCGCAGGCAACGGACCAGAATGGTCTGGCTGAAGCGCCTCAAAAAAGTCACTTTTCCAAGTGGACTTCCATCCAACTTGTCTCATTAAGGCTGCCTTTTTCAGCAGCGGGCAGCTTTCTCGGCCACACAAGGCCTACTGCTGGAGAAATGTTGACATTTAGCTAACCAATTAGCCCTTTTAAAGGTTCCCTCCTTGCAAATTAGGTTTTACACCTTGGGCAAGTAGACTAAGTGATTTTCTACAAATAAGCTGTAACAGGCCGTGATTTCCATGAGATAACTGTTAGTAATTGACTTCTATGATTTGTCGTTTGGACTTGATGAGCAGCTTCAAAGCCTGTGAGACATCAGTTAGTCTAAATGCCAAAATAATTAGTTTATCAACAGCTCAACAGAAAAACAAAAAAGCTCACTATTTCTTATCTATTATATTTAAATGCAGAACAACTGGTTCCAGTTTCTCAGACGTGATGATTCGCTGCTTTTCTCCCTCTTATATCATTGGAAACTGAACATCCAACAAGTACAAAACAAGCAACTTTAACGTGTCACTTTAAGTTTGTTTGTTGTTCAACTTGACGTGTAATCAGAAGCAAACTTCAAAGAGAAAACTAGTCTGAATTTACCGTTAAAAGACTAAATTATGTAAGAGATAATACCATTACGCATGGATGGCGCCATTACAATCATGGAATGTACAACTTGGAAGGTATTACCCTCCCTATGCCATGTCCACATGCCAACAAAATGCCATTTGTGCTCTAATGAAAAATACCTGTAATTCATTTACTTGTATTTCAACATCACAACCAATTTTTAGTCTCACTTTTCTGTTTTAGAGATAATGAAGTATAGTCCCTCTACTTCAGAATTCCCGCTGCTTGCACTGGCAGACAAGTAGCTCAACAGGAAGGGGTGTGTTTCACTTTCCCGGGCTGGGAGGTTGAAAACTGGGACAAATTCAAAAATCAGGAGAGAAAGAATTGTCACTGATTGCTCTAAGCTCTTCAACATACTCAAGCTGTATGAATACAGAAACACTGTATTATTAAATCTTCGCAGCTGAGAAGACGTTAGTGCTTTCTTTCTCTCACACGCACACGCACTCCTCCTCCCTCTATGTCTCACACACACATCCAGGAAGGTTAGCCTCTCTCTTTCCCTGCTGCACTCTAACCTGCGACTTCTCCAAATGTCTTTATTTCTTCTGGTTACATTTCCTCTCCTCTTTCCGCGGCAGCTGTCCGTCAGACCCGCAGGCTGCTGCCTCGCCGTTGGACGTCAACTTTCATGCAAATATAAAACAAACGAAAGTTGTGTGCATTTCACTAAGTAGCTGTTTTATCTATTGTATTCTATTAGTTACCCACATAACTTTAGCTCACAACTCTTTAGCTAAGCGTCTGTGACTACATTTACATGCACAAAATATTCTAGTTTTTGCCTTTATTCCAAAAAAGACTCGGCTCTTTAAATGGCTAATGAGAATGAACATTCCACTGTTGACATATTTCTAAACTGAAACTGGGTTTCTTATTTAGAAATAAA
The DNA here is from genome assembly GCF_017976325.1 of Chelmon rostratus. Classification (NCBI taxonomy): domain Eukaryota; kingdom Metazoa; phylum Chordata; class Actinopteri; order Chaetodontiformes; family Chaetodontidae; genus Chelmon; species Chelmon rostratus. Next base: position 7,198,985 of record NC_055676.1, on the reverse strand, counting down.
TTCTGTTTTTCTTTTAATGTCAAGAAGCGCCTTGTCTCTTCAACTCTTGTACCCATTTTAGATAATGGAGATCTGTTGTATATGAATGCTTTAGCTCAATGTCTGAATAAGATTGATTCTGTTTATCATGCTGCCCTGAGGTTCATTACTAACTGTAGGGCCCTAACCCATCACTGTGAACTATACTCCAGAGTTCAATGGCCCTCACTTGCTACCAGGAGGTTGATTCACTGGTACACCTTCATATACAAAGCAATACTTGGACTACTGCCACCCTACATCTGCAGCCTCATCACGCTAAGGAGCGTTAACTCTTATGATCTGCGCTCCAATGACCAACTGCTGCTCTCTGTTCCACCTTATCGCACAGAGCAGGGAAAAAGGACCTTTGTTTTCTCTGCTCCTACCTCATGGAATGAACTGCAAAAGGACATGAAACTAACAGAACTGATTCCATTGAGCGATTTTAATTCCAAAATGAGAACACTTGAGACTGACTGCCTGATTTGTACTTGTTTTAATTGAATTGTTATTATAATCGAATTGAAATTTTTAACTTTGTAACTTGTGCTGCCACTTGGCCAGGACGCCCTTGGAAAAGAGATTTTTAATCTCAATAGGCCAATTTTCCTGGTAAAATAAAGGTTGAATAAAAAAAATAAAAATATGCCGCCGTGTGTACTCCGATTAACGAACGCAGCCCCCCTCTTTCATTCGTTCAACCGCCTTGAAAACCTGCAAATATCCAAGTCGTTCACAGTGTTTAAAAGTCGGTGACCACAAACAGGGAAGAGAACGTGTGTCGTAAACTGTGGTGAAGCCTCCAAATGAGGCGCGTATTCTGAATGGGCTGTAGTACAAATGCTCCTCAAACCCGACTAACACCGGCATTCAGCATGAGGCCTAAATCAGAATAACCAAACAAAGCTGCTGTTCGCATGAGCTGAATCAAATCTGGAATAGTACTGGCAAATTAGTGCGCATGCCGTGTAGTCACTGTTTCCGTCTTTGCCTACAGCTCAGCAGGGGCGTTCACTCAGAGCTGCAAACAAACACAACCGCCCTAGGTGTCCAGTTCCTCTGCGTGATTACCTAAAGTTGGTCCACACCTGCCTTATCACAACAGAGAATTCACAGTGGCCTTTGTATAAATGAGAATGATAAACACGTTGTGACGGCGGGTGCAGAGAGAGACCCAGGAGCGGAAACGGAGAAGGTTAACAAAAGTTTTATTTTTACAAGAAAGGCAATAACTCAAACAGTCGCTGGCAGCGTGAGATCCAAACAAACACAAACTCAGAGAGGTCCAGAGAGTGCTGGGCTGTGTGGGCATGGGAGGCACTGGAACGAAAAGAGAAGAGACAAACGATTACTCCAAAAAGGTTTAACGAGATATCAACAAGTACTTTACCACAAGAGACTTGAGACCAACTGATACCACGGTACGTGGAAGTATACTCTGGCGTCGAGGAGCGTCTCCGCAGAGGTTAAATAGGCGTCCTAATTTCAGGAAGTGAACTCAGGTGTGCCCAATCACTCCTCGACGCATCGGGGGGGGGAAGGGAGCCTCAGGAAAACAAACGTAAAGTTACAGCCAACACAACAGAACACAGGAAGTGGACCTTCAAATTAATAGCACAGACAATACCAACCACCACAGTACCCCCCCCTCAACGAACGCCTCCAGGCGTTCTACCCGGCTTGTCCGGGTGAGCGGCATAAAAGTCCCGAAGGAGAGAGTCATCCAGAATGAGCCCCCTGGAGACCCAGGAACGCTCTTCCGGACCGTAACCCTCCCAATCCACCAAGAACTGGAAACCACGACCGCGTGGACGGACATCCAATATCCGTGACACCGTGTAGGCGGGGTGACCGTCAATGAGGCGGGGGGGAGGCGGGGCGGCGGACGGCGGGCTGAGCTCGCTGGAACGCACCGGCTTCAACAGAGAAACATGGAAGGTGGGGTGGACCTTCATAGAGTCTGGTAGTTTGAGCCTGACAGCAGACGGGTTAATGACCTTCAACACCTCGAATGGGCCGACAAAACGGGGAGAGAGCTTACGTGACTCGACATCCAACGGAAGATCCCGTGACGACAACCACACCTGCTGACCCGGTCGGTACTCGGGGGCGGAGACGCGGTGAGCATCGGCCAGCCGTCTGTTCCTCTCCGTGGAGCGAGTGAGAGCAGCTTTGGCCGACTGCCATACCTCCTTAATCCTCCGGAGGTGCTCCTTCACAGAGGGGACGGACACCGCAGTCTCCTGCTCGGGAAACAAGGGGGGTTGATAACCCAGACAGCACTGAAACGGTGACATACCTGTGGCCGAACAGGAGAGGGAGTTGTGGGCATATTCAATCCAAGGCAGGTGAGTGCTCCAAGAGACGGGATGATGAGCAGCCACGCAGCGAAGAGCGGACTCCAGATGTTGGTTTGCTCGCTCTGTCTGGCCGTTACTCTGGGGATGGTAACCAGAGGACAGACTCGCCGTGGCCCCCACCGCCTTACAGAACTCCTGCCACACCTGGGAAGCGAACTGTGGACCCCGGTCAGAAACCACGTCGAGGGGAATACCGTGAAGCTTGAACACATGAGACACGAGTAGACTAGCAGTCTCGAGGGCAGAAGGCAGTTTAGGCAGGGGAACATAATGCACAGACTTGGAAAAGCGATCGACAATAGTTAGAATGACAGTGTTACCTTCAGATGGAGGAAGACCAGTAACAAAGTCCACGGCGATGTGTGACCATGGGCGGCTTGGGACGGGCAAGGGGTGCAGTAACCCCGCAGGGGGATGATGAGAAGCTTTTCCCCTGGCACAGACAGAGCAAGCGGCAATAAACGCACGGGTGTCACGGTACATCCTGGGCCACCAAAAACTCTGGCGGAGGAACAGAAGAGTGCGGTTGAAACCAGGGTGACAGGTAAGTCTAGAGGAGTGAGCCCACTGGAGGACTTGCGATCGGACAGAATCCGGGACAAACTTGCGACCGGGGGGACCGGAACCCGGGTCCGGTTGTTGCTTCTGCGCCTTGAGCACGAGGGATTCGATCTCCCATGTAGCCATCCCCACGATGCAAGCCGGCGGGAGGATGACATCCTGATGTTCCGAGTCCAAGGGAGGAGCAAAGAGACGGGACAGGGCGTCGGGCTTAGTGTTACGGGAACCGGGGCGATAGGAGAGGGTGAAGTTGAACCGGCTCAAGAACAGAGCCCATCTGGCTTGGCGGGGATTCAGCCTCTTAGCGGTGCGTAAGTAGGCGAGGTTCTTATGATCAGTCCAGATCAAAAAGGGAACCGTAGCACCCTCCAGCCAGTGCCTCCATTCTTGAAGAGCCCAAACCACAGCCAGCAACTCTCGATTCCCGACGTCATAGTTCCGCTCGGCCTGGGATAAGCGGCGAGAGAAGAAAGCACAGGGATGAAGTTTGTGAGTCTGAGGGTCTCTCTGGGAAAGGATGGCACCAGCACCGGAGTCGGACGCGTCCACCTCGACCACGAACTGATGGGCGGGATCGGGGTGTTTGAGCACTGGGGCGGAGGTGAACAGTGCCTTAAGCTGGGCGAAAGCCTGTTGGGAATCAGGAGACCACAGGAAGGGGATTTTAACAGAAGTAAGTCTAGTGAGGGGAAGAGCTACCTTACTGTAGTCACGGATGAATCTGCGGTAGAAGTTAGCGAAGCCGAGAAACCTCTGCAGCTCCTTCCGGGTGGTGGGGACGGGCCAATCCGTGACAGCTTGGATCTTGGCAGGATCGGGTCTTAGCTGACCCTTGGCGATGATGTAGCCTAGGAAGCTCACAGAGTCAGAATGAAATTCGCACTTCTCCGCTTTAACATACAGTTTATTCTCAAGAAGTCTCTGAAGCACTAGTCTGACATGCTGCCTATGTTCCTCTAAATCTCGAGAGAAAATCAATATGTCATCTAAATAAACGAAAACAAACCGATTCAACATGTCTCTGAGGACATCGTTAATGAGAGCCTGGAAGACTGCGGGGGCGTTAGTGAGACCAAAGGGCATGACAAGATATTCAAAATGACCTAACGGTGTGTTGAAAGCTGTCTTCCACTCATCACCCTCCTTTATCCGGACGAGGTGATAAGCGTTACGGAGATCTAGTTTGGAGAAGATGGTGGCGGAGCAGAGTGGTTCAAAGGAGGGGTCGATGAGAGGGAGAGAGTACCTGTTCTTAACAGTGATGTCGTTGAGTCCACGGAAATCGATGCAGGGGCGAAGGGAGGCATCCTTCTTTTTAACGAAAAAGAAGCCTGCCCCTAACGGAGAGGAGGAGGGGCGGATGAGTCCAGAGGCTAGGGAATCCTGTATGTATGTCTCCATGGCTTCCTTTTCGGGGCGTGACAGGTTATACAGGCGACTCGAAGGGAGAGGGGCACCAGGGAGGAGGTCTATGGAGCAATCGTAGGGGCGATGAGGAGGCAGGGACAGGGCCAACTCTTTACTGAACACCGGGGCTAGGTCATGGTACTCGGGAGGCACGGAGGTAAGGACAGGGGGCGCGGGAGGTGGTGGAGAAACACGTGAAGAAAAGGGGTTGGCCGAACGAAGACAGTGGGCATGACAGAATGGGCTCCAGGTGGTGATACTGGCAGTAGTCCAGTCTATCTGGGGGTTATGTTTAAGCAACCAGGGGAGGCCCAACACCAGGGGGATCTGAGGAGAAGGAATGACGAAGAATTGGATGTCTTCTCTATGATTCCCGGAAATTATGAGCGTGACAGGGAGCGTACGTTGAGTGACCTGAGCTATACGTCGGCCGTCTAAGGCGGTTACATTTCTGGGCACCGGGAGGGATTCAAGGGGGAGCTTAAGCTGGGTGGCTAGTTCGGTGTGGATGAAACTCTCGTCTGCCCCTGAGTCGATCAGAACTCTTATGGGAAGAGACTCACGACCCCAAAGCAGACAGGAGGGAACAGTAATGCGGGAGGGAGAGCTGATATTAGGGGATGTCTGACTCACCAGTGCGCTCTCCGTCACGGGTGAGCCTGCCCTTTTGGCGTCTGAGGGCAGTTAGCGAGATAATGACCTCCCTGGCCACAGTAGATACAGAGCCGCTGGTTGAAACGTCGCTGCCGCTCGCTAGGGTGGAGACGGGTCCGACCCAACTGCATGAGCTCCGAAGGGTGGGAGGAGGACGTGGAGGGAGCAGCGGAATGGCCGGAGGACCCGCCACTGGCTGAAGGGAGGGCGAGGGAAACTGGCTCGTGAACATGAGAGAGGCGAGTCTGGGCTCTCTCTCTCTGTCTCTCTCGCAAACGGTTATCTATACGTATGGCGAGGGAAATTAAAGACTCTAAAGAATCGGGCTCATCTCTGGAAGCTAATTCGTCCTTTAACTCACTAGAAAGACTCCGTAGGAAAACACCTCGTAGCTCTATCAGAAGGATAACTAAGGGGTTGTTGATCAAATACTAGTGAACAGCGCAAGATAAACCCCCCAGCTTTACCAACTTCACCTGAAAAGGGTTCGGGGGCCGGCACATACGGCTCACGCTGAGAGACAGACAGAGAGGTAGATTGGGCTGCAGCGGTTGCCGGTGGGGGTGGCGCTGGTGTGGGACTTGGGGAGGAAGGAGAGCCACGGGTGTCCGTGCGGCTGAGGTAAGCGGTGAGGTCACGGACTTGGACGCTGAGACCTTGTACTGCCTCCATTACTCCCCGCAGCATGTCCTCGTGCTGGCCGAGACGTAGTCCTTGATGGGCGAGCGCCGCTCGAAAGGGGTCCGAATCCGCTGGGTCCATGTTTTTGGCCAGAGTATTCTGTGACGGCGGGTGCAGAGAGAGACCCAGGAGCGGAAACGGAGAAGGTTAACAAAAGTTTTATTTTTACAAGAAAGGCAATAACTCAAACAGTCGCTGGCAGCGTGAGATCCAAACAAACACAAACTCAGAGAGGTCCAGAGAGTGCTGGGCTGTGTGGGCATGGGAGGCACTGGAACGAAAAGAGAAGAGACAAACGATTACTCCAAAAAGGTTTAACGAGATATCAACAAGTACTTTACCACAAGAGACTTGAGACCAACTGATACCACGGTACGTGGAAGTATACTCTGGCGTCGAGGAGCGTCTCCGCAGAGGTTAAATAGGCGTCCTAATTTCAGGAAGTGAACTCAGGTGTGCCCAATCACTCCTCGACGCATCGGGGGGGGGAAGGGAGCCTCAGGAAAACAAACGTAAAGTTACAGCCAACACAACAGAACACAGGAAGTGGACCTTCAAATTAATAGCACAGACAATACCAACCACCACACACGTCAATCAATAAACACGGCGACCAGCAAGGCTGGGCTGCACTCGCAGTGAAGGGTTGATGTACATTACAGGCCGTTTCTCTTCTGGATAAATCAGAATTCTATATATCGCATGTTACTAATCTCATTGATCTGGAATGCTAATGCTTAGACTTAGCAAATCAATACACCTAATCATGGCATTAGGTCTTTAAGTGCTAATAATTCAGGACTTTCTCTTTTTCCTATAAAGTGGCCAGCAGGCAAAGCGAGAGCGATCTGTCTGTCTTCATTCCCCTGTTTCACTGTTACGCTTGAGTAGGTCATGGACTCACTAGACCTCAGTTAGGCTACTACATCCCTCACAAATCCAGGCAGAATAACCGAGCTAACAAAATTGAGTGCTCATTTCATTTAACTTTTAAATGGATGCCGCCCCATTTAAACTGTATTTTGCCATTACGGGCATGATATTAACTAGCCATGCTCTATTTTCCCCTATATCTTGTTGCTGTTGTGCCATATTGTGTGTACTTCACACTGCTGCTCCTCCTATCTCTGCATGTGTGTGCAGCTCCAGTAGCAGTAAAATAAGCTTTTACCATAAATCAGCCATTTTTATTCGGCTTCACACATTTGCTGTGAGTTGAAATTACAGCTGACTCCAATTTTCAAATTACTGGGTGTAAAATAATGGGTTTTAAGTGTGCAAAAGGTACTTCATTTAAATATTGTAATGCCGCTGTGTCCAATTAATCACCGTTGCATGATGGGCCCCGTGACTGGTAATATGTCACATACCCTGAAAATATTTTTAATTTTACGTGCCTTAAATCTGAGCGAACACACTCAATAATGTAATATATCACACATGCTGTAGTGCCCGAGAATTTTGCTTGCCTAAGCTAGATCACACATCACACATTTTAAAAACCCTTGGCTCCTGTGTCAGGGAGGAAGACAGTCGGGGAGGGAAAGGAAGGCAGGAGGTGTGGCTGGAGAAAATAACAAGCCCATACCTGAAGCTTTAAGGTCTGTACAAGGCATAATATTATGTATTAATATCATAATATACAATACAAATAATAGTAATACCGTGCATATGTTGAGGTGGCAAAGACAAGTTAAGTGGGGTGAGGGCACATACATAAGCATGTATAGTATACGGAACATATGTGTCAAGTGAAAATAAAGGTAGAAAATATAGTATTGTACAATAAATCCATATCTAAAATGTCTGTACATTTCTGACAGTCTATAACCTTGAGGCGCTGTCACAAAGAAACCCTTCCATCTGATGTATATAACCTGTGCTATTGTAGACCATTTAATACGAAATAGTAGATATATTTTGTCTTTTCTTGCGCACTTTTCATTTCTTTGAAGTGGTCCACCGTGCGGCCTTAGCACTCTTGGCCAACCCACTTTGGGCACTCTGGGTAATAGCCTTTGCATCAGTGCTCAGAGCAATGTGCATTCAAATGAAATATCAACTTGTCACACCGCCAAGGAAGACGACAGCTGACTCTGTTCGGTCTGCCAGAGTCCGCTCTGTTCTCAGGGGGGGAAGCTGTCTCGCTTTCATGGGATTTCACAAAGGGTGCCATCCGTGACCGTAGGTGAAGTAATTGGGGGAAAGATGTATTTTAAGGAATTCCGTAATTTAACTTTCGCTGTTTTGTGCATTCGCAAGCCCATTTTAGTTGACATTCAGCGTGAACATTTGAGTCTAACTTCAGCAAACTACTCCCACACGGCCAGTAGTGGAGCCTGGAGGGACACTGGAGCACAGAGCCTGTTCCTTAATTGATATTTATCGGCTGCAGTTGCATCTCGATCAGACGTAAATTGCGTTGAAGCATTACTCGTTGCACACAATAAAAGAAAAAGCAATGTGCTCCAGTTTGCTTTGAGGCATCCTGTCCTTCCCTTAGTGCACTGTTCCACTGGCTGGAATGCAATACACTGAGTTTTACCAACAAGAATTAGAATTTAAATCAGCTTAAAATCAAGGTTTTTACTGTTGCAATTTTTTTTTATTAATAAATCCTAAACCAAATAAAAGTTAAAGGGGATCTGCGATTGCATACTTCAAAGTCTGCTCACAGGTCTTGTGGAACAGACGTGAAAAAAGTTGTATAAATCCTTTTGTGGCTCCAGAGGGAAATGCATGAAATCTGATAAACCGCCTCAAGTGATCGGAGAAGAATGTGTGGAATAAGAAAGCTGATCTCTCTGGTTCTGCTGCGCTGATTGCTATGCTTTCTATACTAACTGTCCATCATGAGACGGTGTTACGAGAGTGGGGCGCTAAATTGGCGCAGTGCTCTTTTAATATGGGATTAAATCTGGGTTTTATTTTATAGTTTTAACTTCAGATCCAATTTAAATCAGGTAATCAAAATTCTACACTCGTGTTTAGCTGAGGGTTAACCAGGGATAGGGGTTTTTGAAGATGTTGCAGGTGGATTATCTGCAGAAAGAAAAATAGAGACACTGTAGCCTCAATCCACTGAAGTTCTATGATACAAATAAATCTACGTTTTATAAGACTCGCAACCTGCCACATAAACCGACCTTCAGACTGGAAAAAAAGTGGAAAAAACTGACTTTGAGACTTGAAAGATAGTTTGTTAAGAACAGATTTACCTTTATGTAATTACAAAAATGTATACTTCTGCATTGGTGGAGTACAAGTTGTTCAAATCTCCAAGATATAACTTCTACGAGATATGAAATCTCGGAAGCCCTCTGGCGCTGATTGGTCATGCTCTACTAAGAAGAGAGAGCCAGGTAAACAGACGCATGCAGCTTACCACACGAGATCAAATCTGTTCTGAGGGGGAACAGATAGCGATGCCTGTCTGAGCCGCAGGTGCAGCATTTTATGTAGTTTTAAGGCTCCAGCTTCATATGTCCCCTGCCCACAGTTTTTTCCACTGATGCTGATTTAAACCAGACACCTTTTCATTTTCTAATATTTCAGCTTACTGAAAAATAACGGCAGTTGCAGCTGAGCAAAGTGCAGCAAACGTAGTGTATGTTAATGTAGGCACGTGGATGCAATCAGGCATCTCTCTGCGTGTGCTTTTAGATCTATCCCTTTCCTCATTAGCATCCCAGCAGAGACCCGGTCATTCATAAGGCTTTATTTCACGCCGCTTTGTCTTTGAAGTGTTGGTGTGTAACTGCCAAGAGTGACCTTACAAGTGAGAAAGGATAATTCCAGTTCATTTCAACCTGGTGCGCTCCACTTTGCGCAACTTTGCGCTCCACCCCCGCTGCAAAGATTCAGAGAGACGAGGACTCACCTGGAACAGCGTATCGCACAGCACTGCGAGCGAGGCTCTTACAGCTTTCCAAATCACTCTAAATGTTTCTTTAGACAAATCACCTTCCCACCCTGCCTTTTCAACTGCGGCTTTTCATTTATTTAGAAGTGTGAGGCTGACTTTCACCCGTGCTAATGCTTGATGGTATTTGTTCGGAGCACACAGGCGAGGAGCTAAGTCAAATGGAAGAGGAGACGTGAAGAGTGGAGGGGAATGAAACTGGTGGTATTCCTGCGCTCGCTGCTCTCCACAGTCAGCTGGGGGGGGTGGGGTGTTCGCTGCAGAGAGCGACACCTGTTGATGCCAGACTTGGGAAACAGATGTGTCCATGAATGAGAGGGATTCCCACTGTGTAACTGCTACAAATGCAGCGCTTGATAACAAAGTCATCCTCACCACCCCAGAGTCAACTGTAAGAAAGGGACCGGCTGGATCAAAGCATATGGCCGCTGCTCTCTAGATAAAGAGATTGCATTGCAAAAAGAAAAAGAATGTGGCATCTCGGAGTAGTGTTTCGGGCAACTTGCGGAGCAATTAGCCACAACTGGAGTCTCTCATCCAGGGGTAGTGTTAGTAGATGAAAATGGCACAGTGTGTATCTTGTCAGTTAATTATTGCAAGAAACTCGCAGGCACTTGTTAGCTGCTGCTTCTCACGAACACATGCTAAATGGAAATCGACCCACAGTCTCACACGTGTGAACAAACGGTGCACAAGTTGGCCTGGATGCAGATCCCTGTGCCGTTCGTCATAATGGCTACTTCCAGTCAGACTCAGAGAAAAGGCGTGTGAAAAGAATTCTGTGAATTTGGAGAGCTGTAGGAGGCTCCCGCAGCTTGCCCCCGTGCATGTTTAAAGGCAGAGTCCTCGTTTCCCTGAATGTCAGTTCAGCGGAGGCGGCACGTGCAAAGTTAGCAAGACCCACAGAGCCGTAATAGCCACATGGTTCTTAAATCTGAGTGATCCCTTTCCAGAAAACCGCATTTAACGACTTGATAATCATTAATCAAAAGTCTCTTCATTCCGCTCTGCAACGCGTCCTGTGTACATATGTGGGGTGGGTTTCCATTACTCCTCTGTCTCCGCAGAAATCCATGCTGAACCAGTGTGTGCTAATTAAAGATGCTGTCATGCAGAGGCGTCAGTGAGCCAGTGGCTGAATTTTGTGGCTTTCTATGACATCGTACAGCCTGGAGTTTTCTACAGTTTAAAATATGTATGAATCCCCTCCCAAGTTCTTTATTAGGGGCGCAAGCACGCAAGATCCCGAATGTAGTTTCAGTGATCCGACTTAGTGAGGTTTCCCTAGGGGTTCACAACAGACCCTTCTAAATACTCCAATGGGATTATCATTTTGGTAAAACTGATGACTGTGTACAGTGCCGTGGATGCTTGCCCACTTCATGGAGTACCTAATGGAGGTGATGGAAGTGGCGGCGCATCTATTGCTTGGAGGATTCTTATTTATAACACACATTTTGACATCGTGTGCATCCTCTGTCCTCCTCAGATGCTCACTAACACTATTCCCTTCTGCTGCTTTATGTTTTGCTTGCATTCTCTATTTTCAAGAAACTAGTCTATATGTATCTCATGGCTGTCCGTCACTGACACGTCAAATGAATAATTTCTTGACATTGTATTATTAAAATAACAGATTTAGAGGATTGTACAGCCTTGGCTGAGGTACGGTCACTTTTTAGTCACATGGTAACTGTAATTAGGGCAGATCCATTAACATTGTGCCATTGTACATGCCCGAACTCATGTTGCACAGTAGCCAGGAACTGACAACTGGGATAGCGCATAGAACTTTCACCCATGCAGTTCCAATAAATATGATCTGTAAGCCCCAAACGTAGTTATATATCAAACTGAAATTTGCTTACTGTTCCACCCCAACTCATTGCAGCATGGAAGAAATTTCAGTGGTAAGGACTGCTGGATATGGTTTACAAAGTTTTAAAACAAAATTCAGTCTCTGGTAAAATCTAATTTTCAAAAGGTAAAAGTCAATTGTTTTTGAGCTTACTCTTGTTTAGCGATTTTATGGCTCCAAACAAACGTGCCTGTTGTAGCAAAGTGGCATACCATTAGCGTGTGATTAATGCAGATCATGTGAGACAGTCCATTTTTGCTACTCGTCTTAGCATGAAATTATCACAGTGTTGTGTGACACTCCCCAAGCTGTGGTATAATGATATATATGAAATAATGTGGTTTCTTTTTACAGCCTACAACAGCAAGTTAGCACGCGGACATTAAGGATGATTTTCTGTTCATAAAGCACATATGTCCTGGAGCTTTGCTATACATTAAGACTACGTCAAGTGACTGCAATGCAGATGATTGCAAATTTATGAACTTGCATCATTGATTCATGCTATTTCCCTTCATAATTATTGATTATTGCTCTCTTTAATCACACCTGTCTGTCTCCCTCTACAGTTCTGAAAAGCAACACTGTACTGCTCCAAAAGAGTTTTACATTCTGCCAGTGATACGCTGCATTTCTGTCTTTATATTCATGTCATTCACTTGCTGTCCTTTCATAAGCCTTGTCCAAAGTCAAACAGTAACTTCATATACAAAGCAAATCACAACATTTAGTGTGTGTGTGTGCTCTTCTACTTCCACGTTTGAGAGGACGATTTTGAATGTTAGACCTTGAGAGTGAGGATATTTTCAGAAAGGAAGAACATGTTTCAGCCCATAGTTCTATGAAAAGCTGTTTGGGGGATGTTTTAAGGTTAGTATTAGGTTTAGGTTATGATTAGGATAAGGGTTTTAGGGTCGAGAATGTCATAGCTGTGGCTACGGTTCGGAATTAGGGGATGCAATGTGTCAGTAAGGGTCCTCACAACTGTAATAGTGTGTGTTGTACAAATATTCAAATCCTGCCACCTCTGTGGATGGCAAAAAACATTATCAAAACAGAAGACCCAAAGGTCTGAAATGAAAACCAACACCTAAAAATGTCTTAAAAATATCAAAATATACTGAAAAGTAATATCGTACACTGTAATAACCTATAGCAGGATTAATACTGTTGTAAGGTAAACCAGTCCCATTTTATACTAATAATTTCTCTGTCACACACACGCATACAAACACACACACACACACAATTAGGCAATTCAACAAATGATACGTCTTCCAATACTCAATTATAAATGGCATATCTGTGGAAGCATTTATAATTATTAACCACTAGACCTTGAAACTCTGTATAATATATTAAGAAAAAAAAGATCTCTAGTCCAACTACTGCTTTACACATCTCCACAACGCTGCTCATCATCCCTGCTTTCACCCACGTCCTACTCAGAAGCACTGCCACCTCAGCCTGTCCAAATAAGATGAAAAAATGAACACCCCTCCTCCCTTTATGCCTTTGTAGACCAGGTCTTCATTGTTAATTGTCAAATCTGAAGCGGTTAACAGCAGAACAGTTGCCCCAAAACCGAACACGGGGAAAGACAGGTGCCTGAGGGGAGGTAAAAGTCGTTTGAAAGCTGCATTGTCCTGAGATGTGAACATTTTAAGCCTGAGCATTACTCAGAGTGAGACTAGATGAGAGCCTTGGGTCAAGGATGTGTCCCTTGACATATAGTGCAGTCAAAATGTATTAGAACAGTGACACATCATTTAACGTGTTGGCTCTGCACTCCGGGATGAAGAATCTGAAATCAAACAAGGCTATAAGGTTAAAGGGCCAGCTGTCAGATTCAATTTCAAAATGCTTCCATCAGGTGACTGACTTGGACAGTCAAGAACATCATTGTCCAGTTGCATTGTCCTACAATTGTAGGACTACATGTAAAAAGGGGCCACGAGTCCTAGACTGCTCAACCGTTAAAGCGAGACCTTTACTTAGTCAGTCACTGCATTTACATTGATTGATATTCATAGACTCGCTCAATACAGGTTCCAAGTTCTTGGTTGATTTACAACTAAGCTGTGAGTCTGTCAGTATCGTAACCCTTAACAGATGGGTAGATGGGTCCAGATGTTCACCATCCTTGATAATTTTACACTCAGAATATTAATATGTTTGAGAAGAGTAACAGCTCAAAAAGTCCACTTTTGCAGAAACCAGCGTCATGACCGATGATTATAAGAAGACTAAAAAAAATGGCATGCAGAGTATAGATTGTGATTCTTGCTATAGTTGCTTTAAAAATGAGTACCAGCATTGAAGGAATCGGAAAACAGTTCTGACACTTCCATTTGCTTTTGCATAGGTAATTTTCAGAAAGTCAGTATTTTGCAGTCAGCTTCCTTGGTCTTCTTCTGAAGATCATTTTCTGTCAAGAAGATGAGTTTTTCATCCAATTTTTACCATTTATATGCCAGTTATAAGCTCCTCTGGTATCATTTGACGAAGCACTTTAAATTACTTCTCACAAGGTTTTTTGATTTCTCCTCAGCATATTTGCAAACACAAACATCTAAAAATGTGACTTGATGTTCAGTGAAGTCCTTAACTTCCTCTCTTCTCTCTGTGTCTCTCTATTTTATATTCTCTTATAGGTTCATTGCTGTGTGATGGACGACTGACACACCTCCTCTTTCCACTCCTCCTCCTCTTGCGGGCTCCCCTCTTGCTCAGCTTTGGTGAGCGCACCTGCCCCAATAGCTGCCGATGTGAGGGGAAAACTGTCCATTGTGATTCAGCTGGCTTCTTGGATGTCCCAGAAAATGTCTCAGTGGGCTGCCAAGGCCTCTCTCTGCGCTACAATGAACTGCACACCCTCCTACCATATCAATTTGCTCACCTCAGCCAGCTTCTCTGGATATACTTGGACCACAATCAGATTTCAGCTGTTGACAGTCGGGCATTCCAGGGGGTCCGCAGGCTTAAAGAGCTAATACTGAGCTCCAACAAGATCACATCCCTGCACAATTCAACTTTCCATGGAATTCCCAATCTTCGCAGTCTGGACTTGTCCTACAACAAGTTGGAAATCCTGCAGCCAGGTCAATTCCATGGCTTACGAAAGCTACAAAACCTACACCTACGCTCAAACGGTCTCTCCAACATCCCGATTCGAGCATTCCTGGAATGCCGTAGTTTGGAGTTTCTGGATTTGGGCTACAATCGAATCAAGGCTCTTACACGCACCACCTTTTTGGGGCTACAGAAGCTGATGGAGTTGCATCTGGAACACAACCAGTTCTCACGGATCAACTTTTTCCTGTTTCCACGCTTAGCCAACCTGAGATCGCTCTATCTGCAGTGGAACCGCATCAGGGTGGTCAATCAGGGCCTTCCGTGGACTTGGTATACACTGCAGAAACTCGATCTGTCTGGAAATGAAATCCAGACCCTGGACCCAGCTGTGTTTCACTGCTTGCCCAACCTTCAAGTCCTCAACCTGGAATCCAACAAACTGTCCAATGTGTCTCAGGAGGCAGTGTCAGCATGGATCTCACTGACCACCATCAGCCTTGCTGGGAACATGTGGGATTGTGGTACTGGCATATGCCCACTTGTGGCTTGGCTGAGGAATTTTCGGGGTAGTAAAGACACCACAATGATATGCAGCAGCCCAAAGTATCTCCAGGGAGAAAAAATTATGGAAGCCACAAGGAACCATGGTATTTGTGAGGAAACTGATTACTTTCTGACTGAAACACCCTCACCGATGTCTGAACTAATTTCTGAAGCCACTGCTGAACCGACCTATGCCCCCACTAGTGGTTCTCCACCTATGCCACCAACCAGCACCTTTGGTCCTCCCCCACCATTTAGACCTCGACCTATTCCTCATCCTACCTTTCCAGGGCATATGAGCAAAGACCCAAGAGACTCAGTCGCTCGCACTCGACCCACTCTTACACCACCCCCAGATATGGAGCACATGACTCTGCACAAAGTGGTGGTGGGGAGCGTGGCACTCTTCTTCAGCATGTCCCTACTCTTGACAATTATCTATGTGCTGTGGCGGCGTTATCCAGGTGCAACCAGGCTGCTGCAGCAGCGATCCATGGTGGGGAGGAAGCGGCGCAAAAAGAGTCCAGAGCCAGAGCAGAACCTGAGCTCCCAGCTGCAAGAGTATTACATGAGCTACAACCCTGCTGCCACACCAGAGGCATTGGAAGTGCTAGGCAATGGCACTGGTTCCTGCACTTGCACAATTTCTGGCTCCAGGGAGTGTGAGGTATGATCCATCGCATCAGCCTAAAAATAAAAACTCAAAATCAAAATACAAAGGCTCAACAGAGAGGTAAATCCTTTATCAAATATGCCCTGTAAAAAGACACTGTTGAATCACAGCTAAGCACCCTTGACTCTTCGTTCATACACGCTTGACTTCTAATATTAGATGTCTCCAATTATTCAGGTTTATTTTTTGAAACCTTAACGTGGAAAACGGAAAACAGTTAATCTGATCCAGGGGAAGCTATCTACAACATGGGCTCAGAGGACCACATTATAACAATAATGCAACACTGAATTTTCTGCTCTCTGAGGTTCATTGTGTGTGGCTTTAATTACTGTTTTGAAACACAATATTAATCTCTTATTTCTACATTTTCTTTTGCAAACGTTCTTCACGGTATTGGTGTCTACTTTAAGGGACCATGAATAATTGGACAATGTCTAACTATTTTGCAAACACCTCTCCACATCAGCATGGCATGACTCATACATGTTTTAAGCAATTTGTTTAGAGTATGTTTGTTTGTACTGTACTTAATATATGTGTGTGCGTGTGTGTGTGTGTGTGTGTGAGTGCAGGAATGGAATGGGATGTACTGGTGCATAAATATGTGTTTTTGTAGGAATTTTAATTATATATTACTAATAAACGTGCAAATTGCCGTAAATCTATTCAGTTTGTAAGACACAAAATTATCAATAGGTGCAACATTCACAGCAAGGGGGGATGAGGTGCATTCGTATTGATCGGCATTTGACAATTTTGCGATCACATGTCAGAGATAAGCTGCTTGAGAGGCCTTTAATAGCATTAAAACCTGGATGCTGTTAACTTGTTCATTGCAAGGTTGAAATCCTTTATAGGTGACTGAGGTTTGTGATCTGCATGGTCGTGTAAAGTTTGGCAGTATGAGGGTTTACACCGTGCAACAGGAGGAAAGTGTCCAAAGGTCGAGATTTCGCAGCTTCCACTGCAGGAGCTAACCCTTAAGCCATATTTGCACACTGCTATTCACAGTGTATGCACTACTACTCTGCTACACAGTGAGCGAGTGGGCGTGTTTCGCTCCTTCGCATTCTTTTCTGCTTGCCTGCTTTTGCTCTCCACTCTTTCGTTGATATTGCGGATACGTCCAAAAACACGTAGTGTTGATATCAACACAGAAACAGTCATCGTTACAGATGAGTCCTCCTCCTCCTCCTACACGCTCTACACAGGCACCACCCCTCGCCTAAACCAAACAGAGTGTTTCCAGTGAGTGAGAACCCGTCCGACACACAGAAATGTGCTACATGTGTGAAAGATCAACTCTGGACACTGTCTGGACCTGATTCTGTGGACACTGTTGGAATTTCATATGAGAAAATGGATTTATTGTCTTTGCTATGTATTCGGGGCGGGCAGCGCGATGTAGCAATACAGCTGCCTCGCAAGGTCACATATTGACGTGACAGTTGGTGGTGATAATGCACCTCTGTCACATCTGTGTTGTTCTCATTTGGAACCTCAAAGCTTCGATTTTGGGAGAAAGTTAGTTTTACTGTTTTGAGTCTTTTGTTTTTAACTGAAGTGTTGTCTCATGTGAGGCACTTGTTTTTATTTGTATGGAAGTTCCAAATAAAAGAAGAAAAGAAGTATGGTACAGTATGGTTATTTTATACCAATTATTAATAAAAATTGACATAACAATTATACTGTGATAGAACATTTTGGCCATATCGCCCACCCCGAGTGTCATATATGGATATATGCAGTGTAACTGGCCTTCAGTGTTAACCTGAGTGTCACTTCCTCAGTTGTGTGGGGAGATTTATGGTATGCACAGAGGCGAGGCACCACGGTAATCCCAAAGTGTATGATACGGCTTAAATGTGGATCCCTCAGTGATGTATTTATAAACCAGAGTAATTATCACCCTCCTGGAAAAAGAAAAAAAATAGAATTGCAGGTCTATCGTTTGATGTCAGGAAACATGCTTTTTTTAGGACAATACAGCCGTTAAACCAGCAGGTGCACACCTATGGAAAATTCACCAATGGGTCCAACTGAGTTCCAAAGGGAAAATTAAAACCTTTATTTGCTCGATATTTTTAGGAGGGAGGGTTGTAAAAAGAAGCACTGAACAAAACTATCTCACACTAATGTGTATAATGCTAGCTCAAACTGTAATTTGTCCTCTAGTTACAGTGGGTTGTGATACCTTTGACTTTATTTTCATAACAGAGACTCAATGTGCAACACTGTTATTGTTAAATATTTTTATATATATACTCTGCACTTTGGGCTCAAATTGTCATTATCTCATTATTGTGAAGGTACAGTAACTTATGCAAATGACAAGAAGAAAATATTTGCAATTTATGAAAATATTTGAAATAACATATAAGGATACCCTGTGATATTCTGTACTTACCCTGTGCTGGATAGTGTAGCAATAGAAATTATGGAGGTAAAACACACTAATGTTCGCTAGGAAGTGGTTGAGTTTTAGCTTTTGTCTAATGGTCGCTAATATGGGTTATCAAGTATGTTTTTTTTACCTAGAAATACAGCTTGTTGTCCCTCTGCATATGTTGCTTGATATGTGGGCTTGACAAGAGCTCACTAACCCTACTTTTAAAGTCTTTGACTCTGGCATTGTGGCTTTGACAGGAGGCAGAGGTTTTGACAGCATCGTTGTCACGATAGAGAAAAATGATGGATATGTTCGTGTTGGGCCTCTCTGAATTCACAGTTATTCAGCTCCACTGCACTATCAGAATGGAACTTGGATAAAAATTCTCAAGAGTGCAGAAAATTGTAATTCTTCACATTCCAAATTAGTCTGTAGCATCCAAGTTAGCAGCTTTGTAGAATGTTTAGAACAACGCAATGTGTTTTTGATGTATTTTTAAAGAAAAATAAACACATTAGACATGTTCCAAACCTGGCATTTATGCATAATCATTTGCAAGATGCTGTCATGATCTATGCCAAATCTAATGTAGTATGTCATAAACAAATTCACATTATGACATGCCGATTTATTTTGGGACCTAAAAAGAGGCGCAGAAAATGTTGAAGGACCCGGGCTCAGACAGTGGCATGTTCAATCCGGTGCCTGATGTGTTAGTCATTCGTCTGGCACCAACATGAAGCTTCACTGCAGTTTCCTGCAAAACAAAAGCAGCGTTCTGTTTTTCTCACCGCTGCAAGTATTTCTGGAGCAGTCAGAGTCAGTGTATTGTGTCTCTCAACATAACTGTAATCCAAATCTCATCATCTTAAAAATAATCTCTGCTTTTCAACATCATCACTGACGGCTGTCAATGGTTTACAGTAGTTTGTTGGGGGGGTTACACTGCTTATTTCAGGCGTTAAATAATTGAGAAGCTGATGTAAGCCTCGTTTAGCTTGATGAAAATGCCATCCTGCTGGCCAGCACAGCTGGCTGTGCCTTTCATTACGGCCCTGTGCAGCGCCAGCAGTCCCTGCGGATGGCAATGTGGAAAAACAAAAGCCAACACAACACATATACGCTGCCGTGGCTGGGATTCAGTGAGGTATTGTCAAGACTGGCACAGAATGGTGTCACAGCCCAACAGAATACAGTTGCCTTTGACTGCCTCTTTCTCTTTTGGTCCTTAAGGTGTTGGGGCTGGAAACTTCAAACATAAAAGCCCCCGCACACTCAGACAGGTGTTATCATTTACTCTGGCTGATTAGACTTCTGCCAGGCTGAAGCTGGATGCAGGTGTGCTGAGAGTTTGCTGAGATCACCAAAATCCATTCACTGAAGCTGCATTCACATAAATTGTAAAGACTGTAAATGTGAGCTGTTGAATGGGAAACACAGTTCAGGTTGTCTTGAGTAGGAGTTACTGGGATTTTCAATATCTCCTACTTGGAGAAAAGAACAACGAAAGTGTGAGCAAAGTGGTCTCAAAATGACTGCACAGCCAACTGGCAACTCCAGTACTACCACCAATACAGTGCGCTATTTGAAAGAGAGCCTATGTTTTTTATGTGGTTGGGCTGAACAATTAATTATTTTAATATCAAAATTGCGATTTTTTGAAAAGTGCAGTATTCAAATCCCCAGAGCTGTAATTGTAATTGAAACTTACATAGTTAACAGGGCCTCAAGAAATGAGAGTGAGGGAAAGTTGATCCAAATAAGAATTGAGATTCCTGTCTTTTACGATTCCGTATCAGTTCAAAGAAGCAGCGTCGTTAATCTTCAAAGAAGGCCAGCGTTTGGGATTTAACGACTTGATAAGTAGCTTTGTAAGATGAAAGTACATCATCGCCGTTCAACGTTACCGAGTGGATCGCTGAACTCCGGCACGAACAAACAAGCTGGCAAACCAACACCCTCCGCACCGCTTGACAAAACTTCAGCCAACTCTGATTTGGCAAAGAAATATCACTCAGTTCACAGTCTGGTACAATTAGAGAGACCTGCATCTGTACAAAGTTGTGGATAATGATGGATTTCCCTGGTACGCGCTGGCCTTGCAGCATCGAGAGTGTTCTCCACTGCAGGGGATGCAAAAACATATGCAGACACTTTTTTCCCTTGCTCCAGAACACATAGATCAACTGTTTCAGACATTTAGTAATCCAGTTAATTAACTTTAAACTCTCATTTAATAATTCATTCTGCAGAAGGACGACTAACGTGCTTTCAGATGCAGTTAGCTTTAAACACAAAACTGTCCACTCCCACACACTTTTCTCTGCCGTTCGAGTTTAGGTCGGACAGGGAGAGCAGTGAGCTGCGCCGCCAGTTTCACATTGCGTTTCTCTGCACTCAAAACATGACTGAATGGTTTGGCACAGAGTGCACTGGAGTAGGACCTTGAAAATCATGCAATCTTTTTCGTTGTTTAATGTTTATCACCAGCTCCGGGTCGGTCGCCTCCGGGGTTCAAAGCTGTGAAGCAGCTCGTCCTGTCAGTCTGTGAAGCTAACGTCAGAACTCGCTCAGGCAGCTGCACTGCAAAGCTGTCAGCTGTATCACAAGGTAGTCTGTTTGATATTGTAGCATTGTCAGAGGCAACTCAAAGGCAGTTTGACATACTGTGTAATGCCACTTGTAAAAACCATGATGACATTGCGCCATTTCAAGTATACCCATAATGTAATATCTTGACAAATCCTCAGAGGACTTTAACAGCAAGAAACTGCATCATTTTATCTGATTCTATACATGTATTAACATGTGGCCTGGAGTTTATAAGGACAATAATAGATAATGAAATCAAAATTGAAATATTGGTCAGGAAAATGTTAATTCCACCTTTTCTTCAAACCCTCCAGCCCCACTTGCCAGTTTAATAAAATATGTAAAACGATTTTTTAAAAAAGCTAACTCAGGCTACACTTTCATTGATCTGCTGTGACCATGGTGTTATTGTATCAATTGGGATATACTCATCAGCCTGTTTTCCCCAGTCTGCTGTCATGATCTGAATGCCTGTGTAAGTTGTTCAAACGTGTCTCGAGTCAAAAAAAAAAAAAAAACGTCAGCCAAACACAGCCTGTGCATGCCCACACAGTCATTAGAAGAGGTCTAATCAGACAAAACGTGAAAACATAGCCGTGGTGGAGCCAGGTTTAGGAGCTTCAATACAAGAGTAGTGGCACAGTATACAGTGGTTGCAGTATGAACTTATCTTTCATGTCACAGTTTTGAGGTTCGAGGGATGGTGTTCCAGTAAGTCTTTTCCCTTTCACAAAGTTGTTAGTCCATACAAGCAATGCTGCTCACACACTGTCGAGTCTTCTTTCAGGAGCTGATAAGCAGGAGCACAGAGGGTGTGCTTCATGAACTAATAAACTAGGTTAGTAGAAAAAGTAAAAAAAAAAAAAAAAAAAGTGTTTTCAGACAAATCTTTAGAAAGATGCTGTGAAAAACATTACACCACGGAAGAGTCTGGTAGCATTGCTTTCAGAATAATGTGTGTCATGTTCAAAGCTTAAATAGCACATTTTCCTCTCGCAAATGGAGCTTATTGTATGAGGTTTTGATTTAAGACTGCATCTTAACTTTCAGATGATGGAACGGTGTTACATATATAAAAATTTTGGACAATATGAAAATATATACTAGTATTTCTGAATATTAGGAGACCGACATTAACAGTTGTTAATAAAGTTAATGATAATACAGTTACATTCAGTTAAGTTACAAATGCCCCCTTATAGTTTAATGATTTGTGTGTGTGGCCCCGTAATGAAGATCCCCGAGATATGAATGAAAATGTCCGTCAGACTGCGGCGGTTGGGATTAGACCTCAGATGAACTGAAAGAAAGACAATTGGAAGTACATTTGCTTAATGTTGTTTTCAGGATGCGTGCCAATAGCGGAGCTTAAATTGGTATCACTTCCTGAGTGGTCAAAAGCGTGATAAGTGGAAAGCAGTTGCAGCAGTCAGTACTTAACATTCTGCTTTTGCAGTTTGCTCACTTGCTCTTCCATGCAGCCGTTAACTAATGACGATGCATTCATTGGGTTTGCACGGCGACATCATGGTCGCGATTCCATTCCGTGCGCCTAAGGGGTTGGTTAGGGCTAACGCCTAACCCTGAGGAGTGGGATAACCGTAGCAAAGTGAAAGAACAACACAGTCCTCCAAATTCAACAGCAAAGTACATCACTTTTACTCACCTCCAGAACAACACATATAAGCTATCGGCTTGGTTCGGGTTAGAATCACCTCCTCATTAAGATTAGGGCCTTTATCGTCATGGTGACATGGCCAGGAAACGAACAGCTGTCTCTTGTGGCGAAGTCCCAAGTTAAGATCCCCCACCCATTCACCCCAACCTCCTCCCTAAATGGACTCTCTAATAGCTTCACTCAACTTCCATTTTGACCGATAATTGCTCCACCAGAGAGCTTTGTCATTTGAATGCAAGCATACGGCATTTGCAGATTTTGCCGAAACGACGTGGGAGGACAGGTCTTAATGCCACATGTCTAAAGGGAGGCAACATGTCTTTGCAGTGTGCATCGATCAGCAGTACAGGTATCTGTAGCACTGCACACATGTCTAACTTTTACACTTTCATGCGGCACAAGCGATCACAAAATCAGCCTGAGGAATCAGCACGAGGTGACTGATGTTGTGATTGTCTCTTGCGAGAGGCTGAAAAAAAAAAACAGATTTGCCCGTTCGTCGTGTCTCTCTGGTCCTTTCCTCAAGCACTTCCTGTCCTTTGGAGATACTGCGCCCGTACCCCTGCTCCCCCCAGACAGCTTTGAAGAGAGACGGATGTCACACAGCCAGCCGCGGCGCTCACTTT
This sequence comes from Chelmon rostratus, assembly GCF_017976325.1. Lineage (NCBI taxonomy): Eukaryota > Metazoa > Chordata > Actinopteri > Chaetodontiformes > Chaetodontidae > Chelmon > Chelmon rostratus. The sequence continues at coordinate 7,175,942 of NC_055676.1, read as the reverse complement.
GCATGTCCCCTGGCTGATTTTCCCCTCCAGTTCCGTTCCACTTGACAGGCCTTCCTCCAAAAAACATTTAAAAGAACACTTTCATTTTCCGCTCCCTCTCCCCTTTACCTCATCAGTTTTAGGGAACCATTAAGAGCTTAAGTGCAAGCAGGCGTGCACCGCGGAGAGATAGCTCAATTAATATACAGTAGGTCTCATATTCCAGATTCCAGTTAAGTCATTTGCTCCCTCCCCCCCAATTTCTCCCTTCCAGACACTAAAACAGCAGCTTTTAATGTGTGCATCGTGAAATCCACCCTGGCCTTAAATTATTAAATTCATCATTTCTGTGATCAAACAAGATAGAGTTTTAAAGGATTGAATTATTAAGAGGCTTTTATAGTTTATAGAAAGCTTTCTGTTTCTGTTCAGGGCAGTTAATAAAATGTCGGTCTGTTACACTCGAGTGGCAGAAAGATCACGCTGCTCCTGTCAGCCAATAAATGAACTGCTATTAATGACAACAGGGGGCTAACGGGGGGCAAGATATATGTTTTTCACTGCCTGGCTCGAGTGTGTTTCTGGTTGAAAAAGCAGAGGGAAGCTGAAAACATCTTCATTTGGCGTCATTTCGAAAGGCGGACGATGGGAACAGCTGCTCGGACGACAATGCCAGCAAACCCCTCGGTGAGAAGTATCTCCACTTATTCAGCGCAACAACCCCTTAACCATCTCAGAGGGGCAATTTCATGCCCTCTTCCCTCGATCGCTGGGTCATCCTCAGAAGAACTCCTCCCTGCAGAGGCTGGATGATGATGCATGTGCTGAAACGTTGTTAAAATGTGGCTCCTTACCCCAGGCGCTCCTCCCTACCGCAGATGCGGAAATACAGTCATACATACTCAACACAAACTCCAATGAGTGGTGTATTATTAGCAGCATCTGGAGCTTGGCTCGGCCCTGCAGCTAAGACAAATAGGGATCTTCTGTTTTACTGGATATCACAACAAAAACACAGAAAGAGAGGATTCTATAGCAGATTTTTGATAGTGTGTGTATGCATGTGTGTTTGTGTCTTAGCCTGAAAAGGGGAAAGCAGCTCAGTGGCACCTTACATAAAAGATCCACCCCCTCTATTGCCCTAAATTGAATTTTTATAATCGCCTACCTGCCCCCCTTTTCCTCTTGCCACGGGCTCTGGCAGCTGCTGTATACTTCAGCCTCAGATAACAGTAGCATCAACCCACCCACCTTCACTTGTTCTGTCAAAAGCACACAAACATCTCATTCTGCCGTAGCCTTTATAACTGCAAAGCCAGCACGGATGCGACCAAGAGCTAAAATGTGCGCACGCTGAATGGGAATACGTGTAAATAGTAGTATCATGACATTACAAGAAATTACAGTGAGTGAACAACACACCTGCCCACACACACTCAGAGAGCCTTTTTACGGACTGCGTTCCTGCAACTTCACACACAGGAAGTTGATTAACAGAGATACAATCAACAAATATTATGATAATCAATGAATTTTTTTATTTACTATAAATCTTTTGCGTTTACTGTCCAATTGGTCTATCTGGCTGTGTGACAAGACAGTCCGTGAGAAAACGTCATCTTGGGCTGTGGGAAATTGGGATCGACTTTTCATACTCCAATTAATTAAAGGACAAAATCAATCAGTTGCAGATGTACTCCTGTCCATGCTGGCCATGAAGCAATTCATTTCTGTGTCAACTGCACTGCGTGTTTGGGACAATGCAAACGTGAGGCTTTAGCAGCCGGAGCTGTTTTGTTATAATAAGCCAAGTACTATTTGTGTTCCTTATAGTCTCATAGTGGACAGACACCTACTGTTAGTTGCATTGCCGGGACAGGGAGCAATCAGCCAGAGTCAGACAGCCGAATCAAGTGGGACTGCCAAAGCCTTGTGTCAGCAAGTTTTGGGAAAAAAGGACGCAATTTGATTGGAGCAAGTATAATGCAAGGCAATAGAAACAGAAACTCGCTTTACATTTGCAGTGAAGTAATGCGACAAAACGCCAGTGAACGTGGCTGCTTCCACTCGTCAGACAGGTGTTTCATCCACATGTGACATGTGAAAATCCACATTTATAACTTCTCAGTTTTTAGAGCATAAGGGGATGCTCCAGAAGTGATGGTTTGACATGGGCCTGGTCTAGCACACTGTCTGTACTGCAGACTGCATAATGGTTTTCATAGTAGTATACAGTATTTGTTAATCTATTTATGTTGGATGCTACTATGGAGTGAGCGGTTCCAGAAACAGCCAAAGTCTGTAAGGCTATGCTAGCGGCTCTGCAAGGTTGTTTTAGGGACAGCAGTGCTTTGAGCTAAATGCTAACACTGGCATGGCACCATGCCAATCATAGGTGTCTGAATTGCCATGGTGATGCTCAGTCTCTCACCTTGGCGGTGCGTGACTCCACCAAACCCCCAGCTAATTAGAAAATGGGCAGAGGTGGAGCATGGCTGGAGCTGAGGCACAGTGAAGCCTGGTCGCTGAAACCAAGCAGCTAGCTGTCACTCAAAGTGGCCATGCCCATAGTTACACCAAACCTTAAGCCTTAATATAATTGAAATGAGTGAGTTTTATAAAACTTTGTCAGTTTACCCTACTATGATGGATTGAGACAAAGCTGCCCCGCCTGACATGCTGCACTTCGTGAGTCTTGAAACTATGTGGAGATTGATTTTGCTTTCATAAATTTGACAATAAGAGCCTTTAATGGTTATTCTATTTTTTTTTTTCTGGTGTAAAGGATGTTTTCATTTAATAACAGTTAAATGCAGAAAAAAAAAACCCACAAGGTGAATGACTAACATCTTATTAATTTAGATTTTGAGGTGAATCCTTCTGCTTCTTTTGTTTTTTCTTTAGCACTGTAATTGTATGAGATTCTTTACCTGCTTTGTGCCATAATATGAATTCCATTTAGTGCTTCAGTGTACATTGCCAGCATTATCAGAATTGTAGCTATTTTCTACAGTTGATGGCCTTGTCTCTCCTTGATCTTTTGGCTGTCAGTGGCTTACTGTTGCTGGAAATGTATTTGCAGTATGTTTTTTTCTTCTTTCCTCTTGTCACATTAATTTTAATTCCACAAGGCTCTTGCTCTTTCTCTACAAATGTTTGAATTATTAAAGTGTGGTTTTCAGAAGGGAGCAGAGACATTTGTGGAGATCACATATTTTTGAATGGTGCCCGATAGGCATAATGTTCATTTGTTGGAATCAGGCAGCAGCCGCAGCCACCCACGGAGGCCACTCCTTTTTGTAGAACAGAGCATCGCTGCCTAAAGTTGCTTTTCTACTTCGAGTGACCCATTAGTTTAAAAAGTTTGCATGTTATATCATTGTAACCGAGTGGAACAAAAGAAAGAGAGAAAGTTTTGTTTTCTAAAGTTCCAACCATCAGCTAGATCCACGTCTCTTGCTTTTAATGTACATGAAATGTTATTTGGTTTTGCTTTTGTATTTATACGTAAGAGTTACTTACAGAATTAACTGCAGCAATTAACAGGTCAAGTGAAACTGCAGTTCAGTCTGATTTTAAGCTTAATATCTAATTGTTTATATACTGCTTATGAATATTTGATTCCATTAAATCTAATTTCATTGTTGTTGTACACGGTTAAGCATCGGTAAAATGAAAAAGACAATCAGACTCTGGCAAAAGTGCACAGAGAGATATATGAAGATGAGTAGTGAGAGGAAGAAGGGATGCAACTGTGACGGACACAATTAACAAAATCATGCACAAAATGTAAAGCAGCTATGTAATGTCAATATGGACCTATGATATGTGAACTGTGAACAGAACCTGAGGACAGTATATGCAGTACAATGGTCTGGTTATGTTACATGTACACTGTAGTGGTGAAGTTGATGAAATTTAAGGTGACTTTTACCAATCTTTGCAATATTCAGTGTCTCTGTGATGGGGAACCTGTGGTTTGGACTTGATGTTAGCAGATGTGCAGTATTCCAGTTTATTAGCCTTTTTGCGTGAGCTCTTGGTTAAAAACCCTTTTTCTCCTTTCACACAATCCGACAAATTCATTTTCCCCTCTCCTTTAATCACTTCTTGTAAAAACTAATGATGTGAGGAACCCTTTAAGAGGTTGCCCGTTATGAACTTTACCGCCCATTACTCCACCCAAGTCATGCAGATGCTACCATAACACCACACAGGCACAATTAGCACAATCAGAGACACTGACATGATTCAGTGGCACATACATGCAGTGTAGATCAGCGTGAGAGAGCAGGTCTGAGGTTGTAAATGTGGATCTGCTGTGGGAATAATGCAGTGCTCTTATTTAATGTTATGACAGACTGTTTCTCAATTTACACATGTAAGTTGTTGTAGTTCATTTGGAAGTTGGTGGTTTTTCTGTGACCATTGTCATTGTATTTTTTTTGTTAACAGCGCTGCTCATCAGGCACAATACCTTCCTGTTTTAGGCTTTTTCTGAGGCGAACAATAAACTGATGGTTGACATCCTGATACAGTTGTTTATAACGAGGCGCTGGAGAAGTTCAAGGTATCACATTCATGATCATGATATCATTTGCATCCCATTTTCTGTTAAATGTCACATTATGCCTGCTATTTATTTATAGTTGAGATGACACCGTCACTAGCAGTTGCAGTAGAGTGCTAATTGCACAATTGCACCCTCTGGCAAGTGTCAACAGCCACTCCAGTGGGAAGGGGAGGGAAATTAAAAAGATGTCTCCTGAAGCTATTTGGCAGTTCTTCGGGATCAAGTCCTATTATATCAGAAAGTCACAGCTGATTTGGAACATGTGAACAGGATTCGCATGAGTTTTTTTTTTTTTTTTTTCAACAGGATAAGGACAGGGGGACAAAAAACACATGCTGTGTGGTTTCCACTGGTGTCCAAAGACATGAAACACATAAAAATAAGTTGTGTTACTGGCATGGCTTCTGCATGGCAGAATTTAAGCAAATCAATTAAATAATCTTAACAAAAAAATGAAATAAAATTATTATTAATTAAACATGCTTGTCCTTTTGGCCAGGGAACTAGATGCTAGAAGCCCAGTAGCCTAAATTAAAAACTTTGGCTGGATTAGTAAGAGCGATCAGCCAGAGTCCTGTTGATGCTTTTAAATGTCCATAGCATGTCTCCACTAACCCTTAAAGACATCTAATTTTCTATAATGTGAGTTTTATGATGTCATGTTCCAAAGCTGTTATGCAAGCTGGGAAACTAATGAGTGATCATGAACATTTGGCCCTCTTAATACAAAGCATTAAAACTGACACGTCTCATTTTGCAATCCCGAGATAAAAAATATATATCATCAGATAGGGAGGCGGTTTCATGGCATAATTGATACAATCTGACTCCTCGTCAGACCGATAGAAATCTTTGACAAGCAGCCTTTTGATAGAAGGTCAGAGCTGTTTCTGCATCAAGGGTGGGAAAGTGTATGAGCACTTTCCCCCCTCTATCAACAAAGAACCAAGAACACAAATGAATGTAGCACCATTCACTCTGGGCCTGCACCATTGTCTCCAAATATGAATGCCATGTTCACACTACGTGAGCATTTTCATATATATATTTTTTTTTTTTCCAGAGTGGAAGAACTGTATGAATGACATGAGTAGATGAGGGTTGTTTGGAACTGAAATTGTGTGTGAACAGGCAAATTCTTTGTGAATTGTCTCATACTGGGAATAAAATACAAATGAGATTTAATACATTGGCCCATATATATGTGTCTCCGTTGACCAGATCACAAATATTTTTATCTACTCTAGTTCAGAGGTGATGGTAATCCGCCTAAAGCTGTTTGAGACCAAAACTGCCCAAAGAAGAATAACATCTGCACTTTAGCAATTTAGCTACAACAACAGGTCGACACCAGATTTTCTCTTCATCTCCAAGAATCCTTTGAGGCAAACTGACACATTTTACTTTGTGCTCTGCTATCAGCATCGCTGCTGCAAGAACACACTCCTCCACAAATTCTCCTTACGAATGAGATTTCAGTGTCTCAGCTATTAACCCACTCGCCACAAAACGTGCCTGCCTAACACTAGCTGCGTTTCCATTGCCCCTAGAAATGCGCGAATCCTAAATATCGCAATAAAAAAATGGTAATGGAAACACCTAACTTTTGAAAATCCTCTCAAATATCGCAAAAACATTTTTACGCTCTCATGAGGTGGTTTTTCAGACGTGTCTGTCATGACTCGTGCCATGCACGGCGGCTTTGTTTAGTTTTTCTCTTGATTCTTGCCAATGCCTCAGTTAGTTAGTGCTGTCTCAATCACGCCATGTTTTATGTAAGAGTTTTTGTATTGTCTTAGTCTCTACCCTTGCCCTGTCTTGTTTGTAGATTTGTTAAGTTTCCCCTTGTGTCTTGTGTTTTGCCTGGCTTTGGTTACTTCCTGTTTTATTTTGAAGGTTCATGTTATGTGTCTTTGTAATGCTTTACTTCCTGTGTTTTCCCTCCCGTGTGATTGTCTGATTGTTTTCACCTGTGCGTCATTAGTGTTTGCCCCTAGTGTATTTAAGTCTGTGTCTTCCCTTTGTCCTGGTCGGGTCGTTGTCTGAGAAACCTTAGTCTAAGTCATAGTCTGTGTTCTTGTTATAATTCTTGCCATAGTCCCATAGTGAGTGTTTGTTGTGTGGTTTCTTTGTCATGTCCGAGTCTGGTCTCACGTAAGTGTTTCTGTGCTGTGTTGTCTTTGTTCACGTCCGTGTCGTGTTTCATGTGTATGTCTCCTTGGTTTGCTCTTGTCCTTCGTTTCAGTCCATGTAAGTGAGTTTACTTTGTTCATGTCCAGGTCTTGATTTATGTAGTGTTCCCCGCCCTTAGTATTGTCCTGTCGTGCGTGTTATTTGCATAACTTAGTTTCTGTTTTCTTTTCATAGTTTTGTAGCTTGCCGATTTGTTTTCCTCGATAGAGAGAGATTTTGTGTTTGAGTACTTTTGTTATTAGATTCTTGTTTTATTCTGTTTTTAGGAGTGAACTTTGAATTGATAGTTTTCCTTATCTAGTTCTGTCTGTTGCATTTCATAGCTTTTGTATTTTCCTCCTTCGGGAGCGTTTTTTGTTATTTCATTTATAGTTTATTCCTAGTCATGTCTATAGTCTTCCCACAGTTTATGTAATTGAGTTTCTTGTCTTGTCGTAGTTCCGCCAGGTTTTGTGTTAGTGCTTTTTCAGTTGCTCAGTGTTTCCCTGTGTAGCCTTTGTTGTGTGTTTAGCCCTTAGAGTTTGTGTTAGTTCCCATAGTTGTGTCTTTAGTTGTGATTAATAAATTTGTTAATTTAAATCTAGTGCATCCCTTGGTTTGTCTGTGTTCATGTCCTTCCGTGTCGTGAGTGGTTTTCCTTGTCTTTGTTCATGTCCTTACCACGATTCATGTTATCTAGTCTCGTCTATACCATAGTCTACGTCCCCTTTGTTTGTCTGCATTTGGGTTCAACCCTTAGTTCCCCTCGTTTCCCCTTAAGTCCCCACCTTCCTGACAGTGTCCATATTTAGGTGTATCGCAGAAGTGTAATGGAAACACTTTTTTCGCATTTACACGTCACCGAGGTCAGCGGACTCCCCGTTTCGGGCCGGCCACATGCAGTCAGATATAACGTCTTGTTAATTTTGTAGTGTATTTTGTATGTTTTCTGGATCTCAATAAGTAGCAGACAAAAACACTACAGCTGTTCCAACTGTCATGCTGGCTGATCTGCAAAATCTAATCATTCCGTTTTCATTAATCATGAGGTGAACTTTAAAGACATGCGTGCGCACAGATGTACAGCACGGTGTTTGCGATCGTGATGAGTGTGTGCACCTCAGCTATGTGGGAGACACGCGTGCACGCCATTAACTTTAACATTTACACATAATTGCTGATAGAAAGTGTGTTCAAAGTGCGAGCTGACGCTGTCAGAGCGAGCCTCCCGTCATAACAAAGTGATAAATGATAGGCCATTAAAATCAGTGATCACTCTAAGTCAGGCATGTCCAAACTATTCCATAAAGGGCCGTGTGGCTGCAGGTTTTCGTTCCAACCAAGGAGGAGCACACCAGGCCAACCAATCAACATCAAGGGATCTCTTAGTTATCAGCTGAAAAGTGAGATCAGCTGATTAAATGAGTCCAGTCTGGTGCGCTCCTCCTTGGTTGGAACGAAAACCTGCAGCCACACGGCCCTTTATGGAATAGTTTGGACATGGCTGCTCTAAGTCAACAGATCATTTCTTTATTTCATCTTCAGCATTTGTGCATTAGAGTATGTGCAATCCTACAAGGCCAGGAGCATGCATGTGCTTTTTCATTATAAGGCTTTGTGTTAAGTTTTACCGACGCACAGCACGCACACACATCTCGCGGGACGTCCGAGAACTTACGAGGATTTCATCTGGTTCGCAAAACGCTGTTCAATGGAAACGCCTGCAAGTCGCATTCGAACTTTGCCGAAATTTCAGAAATAACCCATTTATTTTGCGAACAACTGTGATGGAAACGCAGCTACTGTCTGTGTCAGAATGCAGTCTTGTGAAAGCTGTGTGTTGGGCACCCAGACTCCAGCGAATAGCGGCAAATTGATCTGAGAGCATGTGCCCTTGCAGTTTTTATTCCACAATATTATTTATTTATTTATTTTTGTATTTCTTTTGTCTTTGTGACTAACTTGGCATGGAGGATTACAACTGAGATTGATCTGATAAACAGGGCTCACACCAGCTTAGTGCAGTTCCTTTAACGCCAATTAAAAGCTCCAGTCTCTGTAAAAGAATGTGATGGTCGTTGGTGTTGCATTCAGCACTAAGATCTGACAAGATGAGCACACAGACAAGTCCCTTGTCTGATGCAATTAGAAGGTCATTTGTAACTTTCAGCACGGCTGTCTCCATGATGCACTCTAAATCCTGACTGAAACACAAACACGCTGATGAATCTTATTTAACTGCCTCTACACTGATGAATGTTCAATCACCCCCACAGATCATTCATAGGTTACACTGATCAGGGATCAGAAAAACATCTTCTGTATGACTGTACAGTGTATAAAAATCCCCAACCCCTGTACAGTTGTAATGAATGGGGAATTTAGCTATAGACAACAAAACTGTATTTTGCACCAGGCTGTAAACATGCTTATTTCTGCTGTGAAGATGAGCATTTTAATATGGGGGTCTATGGGGATTGACTCCCTTCTGGAACCAGACTCAGGTGGCCATTCAAGGAACTCTAGTTCTGGGCACCTTCCGGTTGGCTTTATTTTTCAGCTTTGCAAATTGCCGTACAGTCCACCTCAGTTTACGCCAATGTAAAAGCAAAATTGTGCTACCTTCTTAAAATGATGTGGTAGCCTACCTTTTTCACATAGGAAACAGGGAGGTGCTGTGTCCAGCCGATTACCTAATTTTACACTGTGACAATCACATGAGGCTTTAGTGAGTCTAATATATTATACACAACCGCTACTGAATAATGAATTCAATGCAAGTTGTTTGCTTATTAGTGATACTCAGTAGAGATTATTTAAATTTAAATATGTCCCAGCTGGACTTTTTCTACAGCGTTGGGTTTATTTAATCTACAGCCAGCTGTTGTCGCTGCCATCAAAAACCTATCAATATACAGTATTTCCACTAACCAACAGCTCTGCATGGTCAAAATCAGTTACTAAAGATGCTGCACATACAGTATATAACTTACAGCAGCAGTATATTATGAATAAACTATTTTAACTCTAGAATTAGACTATACTGATATGTGTCCAAACAGAATATAATTCATCATCTAAAAAGGTTTTTATCATGATCATTACATTGAGTCCATTTTGATTTATATCTTTGTCTCTTATTGATGCCAAAAAATGCCCTCATGAAACCAGTGGCCAAAATACTGTCCAGTAGAAATAATGGAATAATAAAAGTGTTTACAACAATTCTATCATACTTAATCATATTAAAATGCATTGTACTGTATCAGATCAAGACAGGCCTGAACTGAATTTCAATAAGTCAATAAGTACATATTTGGATTCCATATGACTATTTTTACTGAGTCGGTGTCAGAAGGAAAGAGACAAACCCAAAATGAAGTGACATTTTCTCACATAACTGCCATTAAAAAATATATTTTGTAAGACTGAGTACAAACTGAGAAGATTTGCTGCTCCACATTTTTGCACTATACGATATGAAATCACAAACCAGACAGTCGGTTCCCGACAGTGTGGCTTTGTAATGAGTTATTCATGCTTATGAAATGATGATTAATCGAACTGTCTCTGACCACAGAAACAATACATGTGAACACTAATAAAGGGTGACTTTTCCTTTCCTCAATAACTTATTATTGTGTCATCAAGACCCGTCAAACTCTTATCTGCTTAATTTCCCATGTAAAAATAAAAGTCAATGATAGAAAATTAGACAAATTTCTTGTCAGTGTGGCACATTTGCAGCTGCGATTAATCACATCATATTGAAGACTTTTACCTGTTCATCAAATATAAACCACAATTTCCAAACTCAGCTAAGGATTCCCTGAAGACGTCGGAAAAGAGCGGGGTTTGGATTTGAACATATGGAGACATACAGTTTTACAGCAGTACAGTGCACAGGTACAGGTTTTCCCAGAGCGTTTCTAGCAACTAAGCTATCTTTGTTGTGGTTGGATTGAGCCATTGTGTGCATTGTTGAACATCAATAGGTAAGTCTGCTTCATTTGATTGATTTTCAGGTATAGTATTTACTGAATCTGCCCAAAAGCAGACTTTCAATCCCTTTGAATACAACAATTCAAAGGAAACATACATTGTGTGTGCAGTGAAGTGCAACAATAAAATCTCAAGGCTGTGCTAAAAGACTAGAAAAAAAAAATGAATTATATGTACAAATGTAAAACGCAGTGGATTCACAGAGGCCACTGTGCTAAGGTGGAGGATATACTGAGGTCACAGTTTACCATCCTGATCGCCTAAGGAAAGAAGCTTTTTCTGGCTCTGTCTTTGTTGGGCATGGGGTTAGTAAGGTGATGCCTGAGTGTAGAAGCTGGAATATGGTGAGGATCCTTCATAAACCTACTGGTGCTGGTGCTGCACTTTCTGCTGTGTGAGGCCTGCAGACTGAGGAGTGCAAATCAGATGGTCCACCGCTCTCTCTCCTGAACAGTGATGCCCCCTTTTATGATACTTTCCACAGTGTCAGGGGAGAAGGTCATTAGGACCCAATAATTTCCTACACTGTCTGAGACTGAAAAGATGCTTCTGCAAAACCCCCAATTAGCCCACAGTTGCAAACACTCATGTCGTACACATTGAGATGGTGGAGTCTGACAAGTTACCTGGGTGTCCACATGAATAATAAACTGGACTGGACTGGCAATACAAATGTGCTTTATCAGAAAGGCCAGAGCAGACTGGATCTGCTAAGGAGACTCAGGTCTTTTAGGAGTGAAGGGAATACTCCTAAGGAAGTTTTTTGGCTCCGTGGTGGCACCAGCCATCTTCTGTGGAGTGGTCTGCTGGGGCAGCTGCACCCCGACTGCTGACAGGAAGAGACTAAACAGACTGCTTAAGAAGGCCAGGTCTGTCCTGGATCGCGACCCTTGACCCAGTGGAGGTGGTGGAAGAGAGGAGGATGGCGGCTAAACTATCATCTCTGATGGAGAACATGTCCCACCCCACTCTGACAGCACTGGGCAGCTCCGTCAGTGACAGGCTGCTTCACCCGCGTTGTGTGAAGGAGAGATATCGCAGGTCCTTCCTCCCTGCTGCTGGCAGACTGTACAATCAAGCCTGTTCCCAGTAGACCACACACACCAGAACTGTGCAGTATCAATATTTCCTATGTGCAATAATGAGAACTCAACTATTGTCTGTTTAACTTATTGTATTGTTTACTTAAGTATCACAGCTTGCTTTTCTCTTCCTATTACACTATCCCCTTCGCTGCTGCAACACTCCAAATTTCCCGGCTGTGGGATTAATAAAGGATTATCTTATTTTATCTTGGTTTTGCAGTCATTTATTAAGAGGCTGTTGGAGGTCGTCCCCCTAAAGGTCCCCCACGACCTCCTCCATATAGGCCTCATCATCGTTGTTGGAGATCCAGCCTGTCACTACAGCGCCATCAGCAAATATGACGAGGGGATTGCATCTGTTCTTGACCACATATCAGCCAGTGAGGCAGGAATTGAGTGGGTTTCTGAATGGCATGAGTGGAAATGAAAATTGCTTGAATGTTTATTTTTCTATTTAAGAGAGCCCCCAAAATTAGATTGATATAAATTTGACAAAAGATGTCAAGAGATGTCTATCCTGATTGTTTTTCTTCAATGGAAATTAAACCGATAAGAATGATCTCGACCCAGTAACTTACTTGCATAGGTGTCCTGCAGGTCTGAAGGACAGCTGTAAGTGAAAAGCAATGGAAAATATGGCCAAAAAATTGCTGAGGCGTGTCTTTACCTGCACAGGTAATGAAGAGATGAGGAGAGTTCACAAGTTTGAGTGATCAAGAGAGAGAGAGAGTAAAAGTATGTGTTATTGTGTGTGTGATAATGAAGGAGAGGTGGAGGAAAGGGGAGTGAGGTGAGCCTGTGAATGTTTGAGAAACAAAGTTAGGTGATGCATATCTCGATTGGAAAGATTCTCTTAATATCCTGTTGTCCGTGACTCAAATCTATTCCGTACCCTCGTAGTTTAAGTGTATTCATGGTTTCAGAGCACATAATCACCAAAGCTTTGTGTGATGAAACCTATTTCAAAATTGGTTAAGACTTTAAAAAAACCCAGAATCCAAGCACAGACATATACTTGTCAAGCTGATACCAGTCCTTTCATGTTTAGCAAGGCTACATGTTGCCTAGCAACACAAGCAGCAGGAATTGTAAGGCAGAGGAACTATTATTTTATAATGTTTATAACAAAAGAGCAAGATCCAAGCGTAGTTATACAACCCTCCCAAAAGCAACATTCATAAGATTTATGATGTGGCAGGTTGTTAGTGTGTACGGTATTAGTGGGAGAACACGTGTAATGGATAATCCCTAGGTGATACATGCATCCTAACAAGGGTAAGAAATTATTTCTTGCTTTATTTATTTGAGTAGTTTTTGTTCCATCCATGTGAAACCGAATTTATAGCGCACCACATGATATATGTGCTGCTAATGTGGTCATCCATCACCTGGATAAATCGCAGTCGTCATAAATCAAAATGCTCCGGCGCAGATGAACATGCATGTGCACGCACTTTACATGAATATGCACACGCGCTGCAACATTTCATCAGGGACGTGCTCACTTTGCTCCCAGCCACAACTCACGAGATCAGATTTGCTCGGGGAGATCTGCGAGCTCTACCTTTACATCATGGTTTGCATCCTTTGCTTAATGCATACACACGCAATGTCACTCTCTGTTTAACTCCAAATGATGTCTTCGTGGAGCAGCTTACTCTCACTGGCCTACTCACGTATGGGTCACTATATCGCTGCTTCTTTGAAATTGTGCTATTAGATAAAGAGAGAGTGCAGACGATAAACGCACTGAAGCTCACTTATTTCTTTTCTGTAAGACACTAAATGTACTCATCTTTGAACTACAATTTAGAACAACTCAACATCATGGCTGGCTGGTACTGCTATAGGGCCGGGTCTACCCTGGTGGCAGGGGGTGGCAACTGCCCATCCCAGCTGTCCTGTTTTGGAAAATCTAATTCAAAGATCTACATATGAAAAGCTGTGGCTGGTCGGTGAAAGCCCGATGTCCGAGTGCAAGTGAATGTAGCGAGAGATGAGGCTCCCCGCACAGTGTGGTGCAAGGAGCCGCGAGAGGACACATGGGTTGGCAATACGGCGATTTCACCCTGCTGCCACTCACTCCCTGCAGTGGGCCGAAGCCCCAGTTTCTACTGGTCCTGGCTGCAAACAAAGGCTGCTGATGGCTTTTTGCATGTGTGGGGTTCCAACTTGGACGAGCAGAAATACAGAACGGCCGCCGAGTTGCTGTGGCGGGGTTGTTTTGTTTGAGGGACAGATTAAACCTGACTAAACCCAAATATTCACTGGTGCTTACGAGTGTCCCTGGATCGCCCGCAGCTACCGACATCTCTGAAACCCCTCCTTCTGCAGACAAACATGGTCAAATTGCAGATCAGTCATGCAACATACAAAAGCACCCAGTATAAAAAGCACTAAACTCACTCACTTAAAGCGCCACAAAGCTGCCACATCAGTCAGCAATGGAATAACAGATATATACAGTTATAGACAGATATTTAAAATATCTTTTCCAAACAAATACTGATATATGTGCTTGTTTGCAAAGAAATCAGCATATGCGTATACATGTCTGCCGCCCCTTTAAGTCTTCATGCCACCCTCTCTCCACCACATGAACACTTCCCTCCATCCGCCCCTGTTTGTTCTTAAAGTTCAAATTAGGTGACAAAGTTATTCCAATGAAGTGTTCACAATTAAACAAAGTGGCTGTGAATGACTAAGCCATTTCTAGTGACTGGTGCTCAGCCTCTGTTCCCTGCACGTCCAGTGCCGATGTGTTTGTGGTATTATATCCGTGCACTTTGCTTAGCATCTGTTCTCCTTTGTTAGTATCCTGCAAATATCTGAATGCTGTCATTGCAAAGTTTGCATTTTCAATCTCAGTCATAAAGCATAGCTGGAGGCAACGTATCGCACTTGCTTTCACGATTTATAATGCTGTATCCACACATCTCCCTCTCTCATTAATCTGGGCACATGGTATTTATGTATCTGAAAAGAGATGGGTGGGATGCATTTCAACAAGAACTAATATTTTGCACAATAGTATATGTATACCAGTCTCTACCGTTTATTTTAGATACAATAATTGATAAATGTATTGCATTGCATTTGCTAAAAGCCAAGTATGGCCACTGTGACCTTGCTTAGAACAAAATTTGAAGCCTTTAATGGATGGCTTTTTGTCAGACCAGTAGCAGGAAGTCCATTAAGTTACCTTTTATTCAGACTGAACACTGTCTTGTTATCAAAACAGGATCCCATTACTCCAACTTCTGCAGACATTTATAGACGTCTTTGTTCACAGTGGCTTATGCACCATCATGTCTTTTACCAGCTACTGAAACATTAAAAAAAAAAAAAAAAACGCTGCAATTTATCAAGAAGGAAAATCACTTGGTTAATCAGAGGATGGACTGTGTAGTTGTGTGGCAGAGAGGGCTTAGGGGAAAGTTTAAGTATCTGTGTTTGCAGAGATCAAGAGCTTATACAGGCATCAGCTCCCCAATAGAGTTTTCCTTGTATAATTGTTGTTTTTCCGTAAGCGGGAATAAGCTCGGTTGGGGTTCTTTAATTTTCTGTACTTTGTCTGCATCCTAAATGGAGATTAGACCTGATCCATGTTTGACATAATCTACACACCAAAGGAGCAACTGAGATCACACATGCATAGACCTGGTTATGGTTTCCAGACAGATGTGGCAGCGGTAACAGTATTTAAATCATCTCATTGACTTTCAATTCACACAGAATGTACACGTTCAGTCTTTGTCTTATTGTCTGTCTCTTTTCTTGGTCTTCAGAGAAAGCAAGGAACAGGCAACTTCACAGGGACGCGGGCAACGGGGTGGGGAGATGGAACAGGGTAATTGGAGCCCTGAGTGGAGTAAGAGGCTTGTGATCCCTTTGAGAGTGGCTGGCATATGTCTGTGTTACTTCCAGCTGTCCTGACTGAGAGCAACCTAATTACATCATGTTTGTATCCTGCTAATTACTGTAGCCTAATTAAAAAACACATAAAGGCATTAGAGGGGGTGGATGAAAGTACAGACAGCTCTGGACATGTAACCTGTGTTCTTGAAAAGAGTAGAACTTAGCCTTGGCCAGGCTTCCTTTGGAATGTCTCCACAGCGAGGGAGCAGGAGTTATAATTATGTGCCTTTCAATTAGCGCTGTTTTGTTGTGTATGCATCGATTTCAAAGCAGTGTGGGCAGACCAACACAACTCAAACAATATGTAAGGTTTATTGTTTTCCGTCCCCACTGGAATTCGCCCAAAAAATACCTGCATTTTTTCTTTCTTTGGGGAGGCAGATTTAAAGTTGATTCTTTGTTATGATGTTAACTAAATCATATTGCTTGGGCTAATTGAGTTGATACAAATAAAACCGCAAATGTTAGAGATGAGACAGTTTTACTGTTATATTGTCTTGCTGTCTCACTGTTTGCCTGCCGTGCTACTGAGGTTTGCATCTGATATCATGTATTGGAATCAATGGTTACACACTGTAACCTTAATTCTGTGAACAAAGGCAGGGCCATCACACATGTATAATTCTTAGGGCTCTGTTTTTCATGCCAGTGCAATGTCAGTGGATGCACAAACATAATTCATACTGCCAGTCCAGTTTTTGTGTATTCTTTTCTTTGTTTTATGGCTCCATACGGACCCCCTTGCACAAAGATGGGCAAAGCTTCTCCTGTAGTTCGGGCGACTCAAGTAGTAGTAAGTAGTAAAATGCAGAAAAGCTCTTTAATCATCTTGATTTAAAAAGAATGATTATTACAGAGGCCAACAAAACCAAAGTCATTTTCCCTCCAGAACACAACAAAATAAATATTCACACAAACAGAACTGTGAGCTAATTAGATTTAGAGAGTGTATGAACCCATAATGCAAGTTATTTTTTAGTTTTTTGTGTTGCATCTGTGCTTTCACAGAATTCTCCTTGAGATGCTTCAGTGTCTGCTGCCCATAGGAAAGGAAAGCACAGAGACATTTCTGTGGATTTAGTTGGCAAAGGTTTATGCACAGGGTTAGAGGAGCCTTTCATGCTATAGTTCACAACACTCCCAAGGGGGTGGCACAAGATCCACAAAAGACAGTGGGCACATTTCCTCCTCCTTTCTCCAAAATTCTAAATCAAACTCAAATTTTCAGGATGCATCTTGTCAAGTGTTGGCTTGTCCTTGACATCACATTATCCCTGGCGTTTCTGCTGCCTGACATGTAATGTGCTGTGAGGCAAAGGAGATTCCTTGTGGCCCTGTGACATTCTAGGTTCTCTGAGATTTTGAACAGTATAATAATAGCCAACAGCTGCACCTTTAGACACTGCCATCCTGCTTTGTTGGGAAGGAAGGACACCTGACCATTATGTTTGCCAACTTAATCCTGTGCCCTTGCCAGCTTGTCGCAACTCCCACTTTGGCTATAAACTAAGCCTTGCTTTTAGAGATGAAGAACTACTACTTCTGTGCTGTTTGCGTGAAAGAAGCAGCAGCATTTTCCAAGGCTGCCACAGGCAGGAGGAGAAGGACAATTGCTCCTTCATATGCATTAAGAAAGCTGTCTGTTGTGAAAGACAAGTACTGATGTCCGAATGTCCTGCAGAACAATGCTGGAGAACTGGCAGCAAAGAGTTTTAGTTCCCTTTCCACCAATGGAAAGTTCCATTTGTGAGACAGTGCAAAAGCGAAACACATGTCCCTGGTGACAGATGACAAACCCGCCTCATGGCTGTGCGAGCAGTATTGAATGCTGCTCTGGCAACAAAGACATCATAGCTATGCGGTCCTTTCATGCAAAGTGATTTGAAAAGTACTGTTTCCAAGTTATGACTGAAAGCCATCGAACGCCTAATGGCTGCTAGCATGGCAAGAGTTTGAATAGGTGTGAGCAGTAAAGTGAATTATAATCCTTTTTCAACACCTTGAGCTGTTATTTGCAAAAAAATCATTATGTGCCTTCAACTTAATCACCGACGTTTGTGTCCATGAAGCAAGCATTTGAGCGGTGCTCAAAGACTACATAATATATTATGACTGCAACAAAACAGATAAATAAAAATGTAGAAAAAGTATCAATAATCATTAAACATTTTGTTCTTGTCAAAATTTGGGGCTTTTATCATCAAATAAAGCATAATGAGCCACACAATGCTCGGTCCTGTAACCACCGTCTCACAAGCAATGCACTCCTGCAGTCGCTCAGGCAGAGATGTGAACAGCGTCCCCTGAATTCAGATGGAAGAGATGTGACTGCAATAACTTTCAAATGGCTGCCATTTGATTCAGGTTTCACAAAGCAAAGTGCAAAAATGATCATTTTGAGCTGAAACCAAACCAAAAAAAAAAAAAAAGAAAAAGAAAAGCTATTTTGTAACAGGTAGAATATTGAATGACTTGTAGCATGTGATTGATTCCAAATACTAATAAGACTATATACATAAATATACGTAGAAACAATATAGTCATTTGTACAGCTAACCATGTTTGCTTAAATCTTTTATATCGAACACATCTTCATACCTAAAGGACTGACTGGGTTGATTGTCAATGACCCCCAAAACTACATATATCACCGTTGGAGAGTGTCAGCAACGGGCCAGTACGACCAAAGCAGACCTTCATTGTGTTGGACCTTCGCCATCACGTCGTTAACATTGTGAAACGGCCTCAGGTTGCTGAAGGTTAGGCACCAAAAGGACTTGATTAGCTTTAGGTACTAAAACTGCTTGGGAAAGTTTGGAAAAAGATCATGGGTTAATATATGTATGTTAGTGGTATACGCCATGTAACATACGT